>NC_045705.1:35955607-36639982 GCF_009834535.1 Camelus ferus
ATGGGGAGCCAGTTTCCAAAGTTAGAAACCACGCAGTTGAATTTCCAGTACTTTCCAACCTCGCCTAGGCGGGGGCAGGGCAGAGAAGGGCGGCCAGCGGCGAGCAAAGCCCACCCTACCGCCCCGCCAACTGGGACTCACTAGTTGAACCTCCCCTTGCCCCAGTGGTTGACTGTGTATTTTCTGGTTGCGTGTACACGCGCGCACACACACACACACCGCGAGACCACCTTCCCGTCTGCTCCTCCAAAATAAAGACTGCATTTTTAAATTGCGAGGAAAATGACTAAGGAGCTCGGTGATCACATATCATCCCAGGGCACATTTCCCAAAGCCGGTGCGAGTAGTCACATGCACATACACGCACACCCAGGAGCGCTCCGAGTGTCTACCCGGCGGCTGCAGCCTCGACTCGCTCGGAGGGGAACGTCAACACCGCGGCAGGGCGGCGGATCAAGAGAGAGGAGCGACGCGCCGGCTGCAGAGGGCGCGGGGTTGGGGTCGCGTCTCGCGGTTCTCCGCTCCAACCGCAGCGCGCGCGGGGCTGCCGCAGCCGGCGCTCGCCCCGCAGGGAAGGCTGCAGCCCCGGAGTCCCGCGCCGCCTCGCGGGCTCCTCCAGTTCCCGCCGGGGCCCTGGGGCGGACGGGTCTGCAGAGGGGCTGCGGGCGCTGGGGCCGAGGCGAAGCGGATCTGGGCGAGGCAGACGAATCCGGGGCGCGTCGCCTACCTCCAACCGCCGTCCCGGGCCCGCGCCCACCTCTCTGCTCCCTCCTCAGCCCTGGCTCTCAGGCTGCAGTCCGTGGCGGGCTCCGGGGACTGCTCGGCTGAGGCTCGGGACTCTATAGACTGTCTCTCCTAGCCGGCCACCAGCTCCCCAGCCGTCCTCCCTTCCTCCCCGGGTGCGGACCGGAGCCCTGAGCTTCCGCGCAAACTGCCCCGACCCTGCCCCAGCTAGAGAGTAAGGAGAGGCGAGAGAGTCGGCGAGGGGCCGCCGCGGTCCCCAAAGCGCTTTTCCGTAGAGCGGATCGCGCCGCCTTACCGTGGCTGCAGGCTGCCACCGCCGGGGAAGCGGGGAGGAGGGCGGCAGGGAGGCAAGGCGCCGCGCCGGTGGCTCCTCTCGTTCTCGGCGGCGCGGCTCGGCTCCGCGAGCCCAAGCAGGGCGCCCAGGAAGGAGCAGGTCCCGGCTTTGCGCTCAGCTCCAGTGAGACCAACAATAGCTCACTCAGGGAGAGGAGCCCCAGAGAGCTTCCAGCCGCGCGCGCTCGCCCGGCTCCCGCTCCCGGCCGCTCCCGGCCGGCGTCCCTGCCAGCACTGCTGCCCCACATGAAACAGCTGCAATCCCGAGGCTTCTGGGGGGTTGGGGCGGGTGTGTGTGTGCGCGCGCGCGCGCGCGCCTGTGTGTGTGTGTGTGTGTGTGTGTGTGTGTGTGTTTAATAGCTTCCCTCCTCGACTTCCCCTCCCTGCCTGCTCGCCTGCCTGCCTCCGTCCCCCACCCTCGCTCTCTTACACACAGAGAGGGCGAGCGAGAGAGACACACACACACGCACACACACACGCACACGCAGGTTACATGAATGGGAGGCGGGAGCCAATCCTGCGAGGCTGGGCGAGCCGCGGAGCACAGGCGCTGGGAGCAGGGCCGCACCACGGCGCGGGGGGGCGCCACGCAGGTGATGCGCTTTCTCCCGGGGACACTCACCAGCCTCTCGGTCAGCCCAGTCTCTCCGTTGCCTCCGACGTCTTCCCCTCTCCCCTTCCCTCCTTTCTCTCTGCTTTTTTCTCCATCTTCTCTCTTTCCTATTTCCTTTTCGTTCCCGAATTCTCCGAGTTCTCTCAGTTCAGTATCTTTCTCTCTTTTCTTACACTGCCATCGCTTTCTTTCTCGCTCCCTGTCTCAAACTTTCTCCTTCCTCATCCCAACTTTCTCGACTTCCTCTTCTCTTGCCTTTTGTTCTCTTTCCTCCCGCTTTGACTTTCTCTCCCGCCTCTCTGCAGTGTCGTCTGGGCTCCTCTCCCTCCCCTCACTGCCTGTCCCTGGGTCTCCCTGGGGCGCGAGGCCCCGCTCCTAGCCTACTCCCTAAGGTTACTTTACACCCCCAGCACTTTCCCAGGGATGATCTCTCTTAAGGTTGCTGCTGCAGCAGAGCCAGAGGTAATTAAGACCTGAGAACTTGAGTTCCTTCCTCAGGCACGCAAGATGCCCAAAGAAAGGCCCTCCTTCCTCGGACAATTTCCCCCAAACCATGGTAACAGCTACTGAGTCGTGAAAACATTTAAAAAATAACCGCAGTGAACGTGTGGTCCAGGAGATTTCTGTCCTTCGCGTGTCTGGATCGTGGTCGCCAACACATTTCCAAGAGAAGGGCATTTTTATATGATAGGAGAGGCAGCTTGGTGCAGTGGCAACTTGCAGGGGGCTTGGGGAGAAACTGGAGAAATTCCCACCCCTGCCTTGCTGCATGCTAGCTGTGTGATTTAGTGCAAGTCATTACCACTCATCTAGCCTCAGTTTTCACATCTGTAAAACAGATAATTATACCTATCTCACCAATTATGGTGAGGATTAAAAGACAGAACAACAGAGAGAAAGCACTGGGCATACAGGAGGTGCTCAGTTAGTGTTAGTTCCCTCCCATCCTGTTTTAAAACTCCCTTCATGATCTGCTGCATTATATCTCCATGTTCTCATGTGCTTAATGAAGGAAGAAGGGTGACAATGCTAACGTCATACAAATGTGAAACAAGGTCTAGGATATTTTAATATCTCTATTGTGTGGTCAGGAGACTGTCTAGCCAGTTACCCTTACATATACTGATTACAGAGGCATCACAGAGATTACAGTATAAACTTGGGGACCTCGAATGCCCCTTCCACATCTCCTGAGGCATCCCAGAAAGGCAGGGGTGAGGGTAGGGGTGGGTGGGAGATTTCCACACACTCTGTCCAATCTATTTTTAAAATCTTCATGATCACTGAACACTGACCAGTGACAAAGCCCCTGAGACTGACTAAAATGTTAAGTCTCTGCCTTTGGATAACGTTTATTAATATTATGTCTTCACCACAGACATCAAATGCTGGGAATAAGCTGTGATTGGCAGTCAGATTTAGTCCTTTGATAAATATCGTTGACCACCTACTCCATGGTTGGCACTGTGATCAGGGCATCCAGTAGTGAGGCAAACAGGCCCTGCCTTTGTAAGTGTACAGTGCAGGAGACATGTGTCATGAATGTGTAATAGGAAAATGAGTCACATGGACCTTGAGAAATGCCACTTGTTTGATGGACAAAATCTTTCAAAATATGAGGTCCATGGCAGGAGTGGGGAATAATGAAGGGTTCCTTGAGAGTGAAAATTTGGGAATCTATTCTTCATTCTATGCATCTCATTTTACCAACGAGAAAACAGAGGCCCAAATGATAAAGGTAGTGGCTGAGAGTATGATGAGAAAAAGAGATATTCTGTATAGTCTCAAAGTATCTTTGATTAATTTCAAAGGGGAAAATATTAACTTTATAGTTACAGTTATCTTTTGAAATTTACAACTTTACAGTTGAAAATCCTGGCCAGCTCCACCGTAATCAGGTAAGTAATAAGTCAGCACCATGGGACTATGGTGAATAGACTTCCTATGCCTCCTGCTGTGATGCTGAGAGGGCCACCACATCACTTCTGTGGTATTCCTGACCAAAATAAGCAACCTGAATAGGGTCATGAAGAGACATCAAACCCAAATCAGGACTGCTCAGTGAGGTAACTGTCACGTGTTCTTCAAATATACTAAAGTCTTAAAAGACAGACTCAAGCACAGTTCCAGATTAAAGGAACAGTTTAGTTGTCATGACAAAAAATGCAACATGTGGTCCTAGAATGTGGACATTAGCGGGACAGTTGGTAAAATTAAAATAAGGTCTGAAGGTTAGATAATAGTTTGTTATCAATGTCAATTTCCTGATTTTGATCATTACTGTGATTATGTAGACTATCCTTGTTTTTAGGAAATACACAACTCAAATTTTTAGTGGCTAAATAAGGTAACAAAGCCCAATTCCCACCTTCAAGGAGTGGTAGTTTTCTGCCTAAGAAATGGGCAGAGTGCGAGCACAGAAGGATGCACAGCCAAATCCTTGAGGGTAAGGGACGACTTCCTGAATGAGGTGGCATTCAAGCTGAGTTTTGAAGGCAAGAAAGCTTGCTAGACCATGAAGGGAAGGTGAGGGTGCTTTTTAAGTAAAGGTAACAGCACAAGGACATGGACAAAAGCATGAGGCACTCATTATGGCCCTGGAATTGGCATGTGAAGGGAGTGTCTGGGGTAGAGTCTAGAGCAATAATAGGTAGGGTTGGATCTTGAAGAGGTCTGAAGGAACCTGAGGATCTTAAATATATTGACAGCTCAGGTACAGGGTGGGTGGGAAGAAGGGAGTTATTAAAAGCTTCTAGATAAGGGAGACAAGTGATCTTAAGTGTACTTGAAAAAGGCAATCTGGCAGCATTGTGGAGAAATGGGTTGAAGGGAGTGGTTTGGGAAGACCAGAGATGCTCATTTAGGTCATTTAGGTAAACTAAGGCAATTGCGAGGATGGAGAAGGGAGGAGACATTTGAGAGAGATGGAGGATGTAAAATGAATAGATTTTGGTAACTGGTTGGATGGGGTAGGCAAGGAGAAATCCAAAGTGACTCCTAATTCTCAAGCTTGGATACCTGGGTGAAGGGTGGCTCTAGTCACTTTGATGTCCAATGAATTCAGGAGGAAGTGGGGGTTTTAGAGGGGAAAGAAAGGTCAGTTGTTACCATGCTGTCATCTAACTCCATAGCTGGCTTAAGATTCTCCTGCACACCCACTCTGTGCTATAGGAAACACTACTGTAAAATTCAACCTAAAAGCCAGCCCCATGTATTATCCAGAAAAAAAAAAACCCAGTAGACTAGATATGATAGCAGCACATTATTTGTAATAACGTGAAGACAATTGAAACAGCCTAAATGGTCAGCTAGGCTAAGTAAATCTGGGGACAACTTTGTTGGAATATTATGCAGTCACTCTAAAGTTTTTCCTCTTTTGCAGAGTTTTTTGTGCCAAGGGAAAATGCCAATGTTAGCATGTAACAGTTTTGAAGTCTGCTTCTTAAAAATTTTAACTACATAAAAATCAGAGTGGAGAAAAATCTGAAAAAAAAAATCATGCCAAATATTAACAATGGTTGCCTCTGGGTGACAGGATTATGAGTAATATATTTTCTTCATTTTTTGAAACTTTCTAACTTGCCCACAATGAACATTCATTATTTTCATAATAACAATAAAAAGCTGTCATTAACAAAACCGAACATGGCTGTGACCACCCCCCCTTCCACTTTATGCCTTTTCAATCCACCCTTCCCACTCCCCCTGTAGACCAGCTGCCTTTTAAGCTTTATCTCTGAAGTGAAACAAGAGAGCATTTAACAAATCAGGGGAAATGATCAGCTGGGCTGGAGAGGGGGAGAAGGCGGTCGTAGGCAGGCAGACACGTTATTAGAGCTGTTGAAACTGTACATATTAAAGATGTTTGCATTGCCCTTATTGATTCTGTGATATGTTACAAGGAAAAGAAAACCTATAATGGGGCCAGGAAAATGTGCGTCTTTAAAGGGCAAGTTTTAATTAGGAAAGGTATTTATTTGCAAAAACACTTCTCCTCGTAGTCTAGCAGTGACTGTAAAATTGTTTCAGAAAGCAGCTATTTCAGGCAAAGAGTCAGGTAAGGGCAAGGGGCAATGTTCCGTGCTTGTTGTCTGATACTACATCAAATGTGCAAGCTGGTTGCATAGGATTTGGATAGCCACAGATAAGCATCATCATATGTTCACAATTAGAGAGAGAAAAGTGCCAGCTAGAAGATGCTCTTGTGCTTTGGAAAGGTTGCCGTCAATGGCACCCCAGTTAGGTTCCCTCAGCATCTGTGATTTTTCATCTCCCGGAGATATTTTCTATGTGCCGAAGTTCCCAACCTAATAATAATAACACCTTCCGCAGCGTAGCCCTTTCTCCTTTTGGAAGTCTTCCCACGTCTGTTGATTCACTCAAGCCTTGTACCCACCCTGGCTGGGATCCTGTTACCTGCAGTTTGCAAGGGAGGAACAGGGACCCAAGGAGGCAGAGCAGTGACTAGAACTAAAGAAAGAATAAGGCCACTCCTGGAAAGGTTCTGTGTGGCTCCAGAGCTTCCAAGATATGTTACATCATCAAACCCTCAAGGTAACCTGGGAGGGAGGGTGAGTAAACTGAGGCTTGTGTGGTTCTGGCTCAACAGAATCAGAATTGGACCCCAGTTCTCAGGATTCTCAGGCCACTGCTTTTCCCAGCACAACCCCAATTTTAAAAGCCAAGAAGTGAGGCTAGGTGTTATTCTTGGGCAATTTCCCCAGTTTAACCTGTGAGCTATCTTTGTCTGCTGGGAAGTGGGGTAAGAGATGACTCTTGAATGCGTCTGCTAGAAAAGTAGGGGAAAGCCTCAGCTTGGATTCCTAGAAACTTTCTCTTTTAGAGAAATGGTTGGCTCTTGCCTCTCTCTCCCCGCCCCCATCACAATGTTCAGCAGAGTATTTGGCACTTAGAGGTTCTTAGTAAGTATTCCTTCACTGAGTGAAGAAACAAATGCTAATAACAAAAGAGCTAGCACATAATGAGTAAAGGGACAGAGCAGAGGGTATTACCTTATTTGCATTTGAGAACAACATTTGTGGTAGATACAATTGTTACCCCTATTTCACAGGTGAGAAAACTGGGATGTAGAGAAGGCAATTTGTCCAAGGTCACGTGACTAACAAATGACAAAGCCAGATTCCCACTTGGATTGTTCTGAGTCCAGGCTCTTAACTACCATACGGTATTGGATGGATGGATGGATGGAATTAATGATACTAGGAGTGAAGTGAGCTCTCCATGAACTGCAGTACATTTTATGGTATGGTTAATCTTGTCTAGAAAAGGCCATCCCATTACTCTCCATGACTGCAACCCATTTTTTTTCCTTCCCATGTTTCACAAGCTGCAACTATTTGTATATGCATTTGTTTTACTTATTTTTTTTTTTTAATATCTATCCAACTTGCAATGTAAGTTCTGTGAGTGTCTTGGTCACCACTGTAATCCCCAGCACCTAGCACAGTGCTTGGCACAAAAGTAGGTATTCAATAAATGTTTGTGAAATGTGGGCTCCTGTCCCTCCTCAAGTGGTGGAGGGCCTGTGAGTATGTATACACATACTCCTGTGAAAGGTGGGTCTTTTCTGTGAATTTACCCCATCCCAAGCCAATGCTGTACTTTCTGCCTTGAGGGCATGTGGTCCAGGTGGTGGGGCTGAGATGCAGATGAGCATGTAAAGGTTCTGATTATGCTCCACCACTGACATTTGCTCCCAGATAGCAGGGAAATCACTGATCAGAAAAAAGCAGCATCTGTTGTGGTCAAAGGTGACAAGCTGGCAAAATTCCACAGTGGAAGCATCCTCTCTGATTAGGTCAGCCCCCACTTTCACAGCAGAGAGGTGCTGTATCAGCTGACATCCCTTGCATAACATTTTCTTTCTGAGAGCCTGTAGCAATGGTCTCTTCAAAAGGAGCTTCCCTCCTGCATGCTTAATGCCATGTGATACTTTCCAAAGAAGATGCCTGAGCTCCTACTGGGAGAAGCACTGTGGCTCTACTATCTACTATATCCAGCACCCTGGGTGAGTCTGGGACTCTGAATTTCCTCATCTTTCAAGAGCAGATAATAGCTCCTCCTTGCTGGTTGTAGTGAGGATAACTGGGATGCTATCTGGTTTGTATTTTTTAGTACCTAGTCATCTGAAGAATATCAATGAATACCAGCTACATTTTTAAATATTAAGATTACTGCAGCCATAAAAAAGAAGAACATAATGTCATTTGAGGCAACATGGATAGACCTAGAGATCATCATTCCAAGTGAAGTAAGCCAGAAGGAGAAAGAAAAAAAAAATATTATATCACACATATGTGGAATCTAAAAAGAAAAAAGAAAAAAAGGACACTATGAACTCATTTACAAAACAGAAACAGACTCGCAGACATAGTAAACAATCTTATGGTTACTGGGCAAAGGGGGTGGGATGGGATAAATTTGGGAGTTTGAGATTTACAAATGTTAGTCACTATATATAAAAATAGATTTTAAAAAAGTTTCTTCTCTATAGCACAGTGAACTATGTTCAATATCTTGTCTTCATCTTTAATGAAAAAGAATATGAAAATGAATATAAGTATGTATACGCATGTCTGGGACATTGTGCTATATATTAGAAATTGACACATTGTAACTGACTGTACTTCACTTAAAAAAAAAAGATTACTGGCAGGCTGTGTTGTGGGTGGGAGGAAAGCTCACGGGGTTATTGAGGGAAAAGGTAACGCATAGGGAACTAGAGAAGCCTCTTTTACAGATGCTCTGGTGACAAGTTCTGGATTATAAAAAGAATAAGGTAATGATGGTAACTACTAAATATGCTGGCTTCCTACAAAGGTAAATCAGATCCACTTCCTACTATTGGATGTCTGCAGCCTTTATTAGAACTACATATTGGTTCAGAGGGCTATGGTCATTGGTCTCAGGGTAATCAGGAATGTAACAAACAAAGCAAACAAAAAAGCAACCACAAAGGCTTCCACTAAATTACCAAAGCCTATCTAGGGTGATACTAATAACTGTGATGCCAGACACTGACCCAATTCTTTACACGTATCCATCCACTTCAGCCAATAAATTCTATTAGTACTCCCAAATCCGATTATAATCTGGTACTTCTAGCATGCGGGACAAAAGAAGTAGCATTAACATTAATTCCTAAATAAGCACGCCCTGTTCTGTTCTGCATACCACTTTTTCCATTTAACAACATATCTTAGAACTAGGTATCTCCTCATTCTTTTCTATGGCTACATACTATTTCATTAGGTGGATATACCCGTTGAATTTAACCACAGGGATCACACCGATTATGATATATTTATTTAAATAAATCTCAAGTAATTAACATAATATCAGGTATGCCGTAGCTGCTCAAAAACGTTAAATAAGTGAATTAAATTATATTATCACTGTCAGTTCTGTTGACTCATAAAAAAGAAGCAACCCAGAGCAGGCTGAAGTTTCAAATCAGTTGGGAAAGGACGAACATTTCAATTAACAGTTCTGTGGTAACTGACAAACCTTTTGAGGGGTGGGAAGAGTTAGATTCCTGTTCCTTTTGGTAGCCCTTTAAGATTTTTCACACTGAACATTAAAAATTAAAATACGAAAATTCTGGAAGAAGACATAGGTGAAAATTGATTTTGGAGATGGAAAAAAGAAGACCTTTTAAAGTGTGACATGAAAAGGAAAAGTCATAAAGGAAAATGTCAAAATTTGACTATGCAAAAAATTCAAAATGTTTGTAAATTTAGAAAACCAAGACAAAAATCAAAAGAATGACAACATGTTGGGGAAATATTTGAAATATACACTAAAAAGTGCTATTGTCCTTAATTATATAGTGAAAATTTGCAAATATATAAGAAAAAGATATCACAATAGAAAAGTAGGCAAAGGACATATAAAGCTAATTTACTAGAATAGTACAAAGCAAAATATATGATATATATTTAACTCACTTGTCACTCCAAGAAATGCAAGATATAAGAATACTGAGAGTTTTTTCTTTTTGCTTATCAAATGAAAAAACTATAAGAAAAAAGGACATACTCAGAAAATAGTTACTCTCGCAAGACTGCCAATGGGTATACATTGGCACAATTTTTCTGAAAGATAATTTAGTGATATTTACCAAAAGCTTTCCATTGTGTGACGCTTTCAACCCAGGAATCTCTATCTTACATTTAGCAGAGTTAATTAAAAGCAAATAATCATGGATGACCCCAAAGAATTATATAAAAGAGTTTTGTCAGAGTTAGTAGTAATAGTGACAAATTAGAAACAATTTTGAGTGTCAAACAATTAGGAAATGATCAAATGTATTATGGTACATCATAGTACCATGAGCTATTATACAAGCATTGTGTAGAAGCATACGGAATGAACTTAGAAAAGATTCACAGTATTTTTGTGACCTTTCTATGACTTATTAAGGGAAATTCCACACAAATATAAAGTTTGGTGAATTGACTAACCTGTTCACCTAGTTTCAATGATTATTAATAAACAGCCAATCTTGTTTTACCGATGTCCCTCCCTACTTACTCCCTCCCCAACTATTTTGAAGGAAATCCCAGGCACTGTTTCATTTTGTCCACAAATATTTCAGTAGATAGTGCTAAAATATATGAACTATTTTTAAATAATATTATTACATTTTAAGTTAATAATAACAATTTCTTAGTGTCATCCACTGCCTAGTCACTGTTTAAACTGCCTTGATTGTTTCAGAGATTTTTTTTTTTTCCCAGTTTGTCTATTTGTCTCAGGATCCAAATAAACTCCCTGCATTGCAACTGGTTGAGATACCTCTCCTCTTAAATCTCTTTTGACCTATAGGTTTTCCTCCATCTATCTCCCCTCCCAAGCAACTGTACATTACTTGTGAAAGAGACCAGGTTGTTTGTTATGCAGTTTCCCATAATCTGAATTTACTGATTGCACCCTTCTGGTTTAACATGTTCTTCTACATCTTATATTTCCTATAACCTAGTAGTTAATTCTAGAAACATGACCTAACTCGGAGTCAGTTCTTTTGGGCAAGGCTGCTTCCTAGATGGTATTGTGTACTTCGACCTGCCTTCGTGATGTTGGCGGTCTTTGATGTTCCTTGACTAGATTCATCATTTCATTAGAGGGTGTAAACTGGACATATTCTAATTCTAGCGTTCCTTCTTCACTTTTAACTGGAATACTTTGATAAAGAGAAACTTCCCCGCATGAACTATTTGCTTACCTGAAAGGCATGATAAACGTTTGACTCTTTCCTTTTATCTATCAGGTTTCCAAAGAAGGAGCTGGTTCCCTAGCATCCTACAGATAAAAGCAATGATTTTTTTTTTTTCTTTCTAAGAGACATTATGAGGTCACATACCTAAATATGTTTGATGTATTTTCATTCATTTCAGTTATTAATCATATTGATGTTCAAACTGCCCTTTCTTTGACCAGTGGGAACATCTTCATATTAACTCCCAGGTCATTGATGGCCTCCTCTTTTTCTGAAATAGTAAGACGTTTCAGGCTCACCTTGTACCTATCCTAAGCTAGACCTGAAATCATCCAGCTTTTGGAGGACCCCTGGTTCTTTCTAGTGGTAAATGATATTTAGAAGCCACAATCTTGCTACTAGGAGTTGCTCATTGCTACTGGATTAGTATTGTTTCCAGTTTTCAATTGGCAGGTTTAGGGTATATGTAATTGTTTAAAAAGAAAGCTTTACTATGAGTATATACCAAAACTTCTAAATAGGTTTTTACATAACTTCTTCTCTTCTATCTGTCCCTCTCTTCTTCCATTACAAATAATTAATGATGTTATAGAAAAATATTGAATGGTTTTGGGAAGTAGACATAATATCTATTTTAGATAATCATATATATATATCACATATATCAAACCTATGCAAGTTAGCATAATGATAACATTCAAGGTAATTTTATTTTCCTTTTTATTTTTGCTTTTTAGTACTTACAAGATTTCCATAATAAACCCATTTTATTTTTTCTGTAAGAAAAAAATTTGCTTAAAAAAACCAAAAATAAACCAGATGGTATAAATTATAATATAGTAAACTGTCTGCCAATCTTATACGTGGGTAGAATGATGATATTTTATTACATCTGTGGAGTGCTTTACAATTTACAAATCATTTTATATCCATTATCTTTTGTGATCATCACAGCAGCACTGTGAAGTAGACAGGATAAGAATATTGTCTTATAAGATTAAAAAAAAATTGAAGTTTAAAAGGATCACATATGATGGAATCAAGCCTGGAACTCAGGGCTCTTGATTTCTTGGTGCTTCCCCCTTGCATAGTATCTGTCCCTCGACGATTGTTACAGTCAGTCAAGATCCTGCAGTGTCTTGCCAGTTGCTTAGAATGTTATCCTTAGAACTTTCTTTCTTTAGAATGAAACTTGGAGGTCCATAAAAATGCCCATACTTATTTTTCAAGTTAATTTTTGTTTTTATCAAAGTGATTCATTAACATAATTTTAAAAGGCAAATACCCTATGAGGATTTTAGAAACAGAAGCCCCCCGCCCTACAATTCACCTAAAACTCCTTCTCCCCTGAGGCAACCACTTTCAGCTATTGGAGTTGTTTCTTCCAATTTTTATTTCCATGGTACCAGATAATCTGTTCTACTGCAATTTCTGGGCTTTTCAAAATTGCTTGAATTAGCTTTATTTTTTTTCTTCCAGTCTTACTAAGGTATAATTGACATACAGCGCTGCATAATTTTAAGGTGTACAGCATAATGATTTCATTTACAGACATCATAGAGTGATTATCACAATAAGTTTAGTGAACTTGCCTCATCTCACACAGATACATAATTACAGAAATAGAAAAAAAGTTTTTCTTGTGATGAGAACTCTTAGGATTTACTCTCTTCGCAACTATCACATATAACATACAGCAGTGTTAATCATGTTTATCATGTTGTACATCACTTCCCTAGTACTTATTTACCTTATTACTGGAGTCTGGATTTTTAATTGTTAGGTACCATCAATATACTTTCTATTATTGAAGGTGATAATTTAACTGCTCTTTTTCTCTTTACACAGATATTTCCCTTTTCCCCATCCTCTCAATGTATTTACATCATAATTTTTGGCTAAACGTTAGTGTGTCCATTATAATGACTGTGCAAATATCATTCTCAGCTGAACCATGTGGTGTCCTATGATGAGCTTTCTTGTATTAATTTTTGTTTCTTCTTGAGTTAATAATTGTCTCCCCCCCCCCCCATATTTGCCTAGCGTTTTAGGTACCTACTGCTGTTTCTTCCTCAAACTCTGTACCAAACTATAATCTTCTCTGGATACTTTCTAATCCATCAAATCATCTGTCAATTTCTTTTCTTTTTTCATGTCTGCTTTCTTTTACTTTCTCCTTTCCTTTTCATTCTCATAGGAATGTAATTTCCTTTTGTCTGAATGATTCCAGTATGGACTGGTTGCTTCCTAGGCTTGCTGATTCTTGCTCTAGGATCTCCCTCCACCATATTCCTGGAAATATTCTTGTTTTATTGGATCTCCCTCCCGTATGTGTATCTTTTATTTACAAGATCCCATGTCTTCTTCCTTCTTTGTTTACTCTTCACACTAAGAGCAAATACATGGGGGTTAAAGGTTTTGAGACCTAATTTGGCTGAATATAGAATTCTAGGTTGGAAATAAATTCCTTACAATATTAAAGGCCATTAATGAGTCTATGGTCCTCTTGCTTCTGGTGTTCCTGCTAAGAAGTCTGATATAATTTTGCCTTTTTATCCTGTGTATGTGACCTTTTGTAACCAACCCCTTCTGAAAACAGAATATTCTCTTTTCCCCAGTGTTTAGAAATTGTATGATGCTTCGTGTGGGTCTTCTTTCTCCCAATGTCCTGAGCTGTTTCTGGGTTTTTTTACTTTGGAAACTGATAGATTTGTCTGAAATATTTCATTGCTGATTTTTTTGTTCTCTATTTCCAAAACTTTTATTCAGTTATTGGCCTCCTAGACTGTTTCTAATTTTTAAATCTTCTATTTATTTCAACGTTTGTGTCTTTTTGTTCTACTTTCCGGGAGATTTTCTCATCTTTGTCTACCAATCCATCTGTTAACATTCTTCTTTCTCATGTAATTAATTTTTTTAAATTTTCAGGAACCTCTTTTAGTTGTTTGGATGTTTCTCTTTAAACAGCCCCCAGTTCTTGTTTCATGTATAATGTCTTCCTTTATCTCTGTATGGATATTAATGATGCATTTTATGAAATTTTCTACCACTCCCTGAATTGCCTCTATGCTCCTTAAAGTTTTAAATAATTGTTATTTTGTTTTTGTGTTCATTTTTCATTGTAAGGGCTTTGCTCATCAGATACTGGTGATCTATGGCTAATCATGCCCATTCAACCAAAAACTAATTGCAAATTTCAGGGCATACAAATAAGACGTGTTGCCTGGTGGGCTTCCCTGTAGGCTGATCCGGCTAGATCATTTCACTGATGATTCCCTAACAGTATCTTTAAGTCTTTTCTCAGGGGTCACTCAGTTTCACAAGAAAGGAAATTTCCAGTCTCCTCCTGGGGGTGGGGTTGGGGACAAGACTGGCTGCTAAGATATTCTAGAAGTGTAATGGAGGAAGGGATTGGGAGGCAGTCTCACCATTTCTATATAGATTTCATGTATTTCTCTTGTTCCTGTTTTCAGCACAGTATATCTCCTCCTCAGCGGTGCTGCTTCAAACACTTCCAGTTTCTCAGACTCATTCACTCTAGACAGTAGACCTTTAGTCCTCTCCTTGTTGGAGGAAGGGGCAGGCACCCAGAAGAGCAGGACAGAGGAGGGAATCTTAAGACATTCAACCAATCTTCCTATTGTCAACCTTACCCAGATCCCTCACTTTTAGAAGTACCTCAGATTCCAATTTCTGAGCTTTCCTGGGGCTCTGCAGCGACAATGAGATAGATTCTTGGCTTTCACCACTGATTGCTTAGGTTTTACTTTCTCAGGTCTGCCTAAGTCAATTATTTCTTGTCCATCTGCTTGATAGATCCAAAATGCTACTGTTGCCTTTCCGATTCTTTTTTTCTTTTGTGGATTTGTTCCTTTTTTTCTAATTGTCTCTCCTTTTAATAAGTGTTGGGGAGGGAGTGGGGATAAAAGTGCATGGTAAACACTCCCCCACTCCCCCACTCCCCCACACCATGAGCAACAAAAGCGGCCAGCACTTTAAGAGGAATTCAACCAGGAATTCCTGGTCCTGAGCTCCCTCTGAGAGAAGCACTGTGGCTCTACTGCTTACTATATCCAGCACCCTGGGTGAGTCTGGGACTCTGAATTTCCTCATCTTTCAGGAGCAGATAATAGCTCCTCCTTGCTGGTTGTAGTGAGGATAACTGGGATGCTATCTGGTTTGTACTTCTAGTTCCCAGTCCTTCAAACAATATCAATAAATACCAGCTACATTTTTTAATATTAAGATTACTGGCAGGCTGTGTTGGGGGTGGGAGGAAAGCTCACTGGGTTATTGAGGGAGAAGGTAATACATAGGGAACTAGAGAAGCCTCTTTTACAGATGTTTTGGTGACAAGCTCTGGATTATAAAAACTAATAGTAGTCATGACTAGAACTACTCTACACTAAGAACGTCAAATCATCAATCACCGCGCTTTACAGTTGTCTCAATTAAACATCACAACAACCCTATAAATAGGTACCCTTACTATCTTCATTTCAGAAACAAGCAACTAGAGGTGTAGGGGTGTGACATCACTTGATCAATATCACACGGCAAAGATGTGGCAGATCTCAGATTAGAATTGTAATTTGTCTAAAGCTGTTAATACCAAGGCCAGAGCGTCTCAAAATGTAACGAACATGCTCACGGAGCACCTGGGGATCTGGCTACAGTGCAGATTCTGCTTTTCTACCAAGCTCCCAGGTGACCCTGCAGCTGCTGGTCCAAGGATTATGCTTTGACTTGGCTCAAGACTGAGGTGGCTCATCTATGGCAGCTGTGTCTTATGGAATCTGATTTCTCAGGGTACAAAGGAGACTGTACGGACAGTACCCGCTTCATGGTCTTCCTCCCCCGTGCACACAAGCAGGACCAGCAGTGACTCCTGTCTGCTCCCCATCTACATTCCCCAGGAACTCCTGGTGGGTCCCACATGTGCTCACAGCCCTCTACCACCATGGCCGCAAGACACTCACTTCTTCCCAACCCCTTTGAAGTCCAAGGGTAGCCCCTCACTGTTACCACTGCTTCTAGTGCCTTCTTTGAGCATTCCACCCAGAGTTCTATTTCTAGATTTTCTGAAACAGGGCCCTTGAGGTGTAGGAAGGCCCTCAGCAGAGTTGTAACATGCTTCTTCCAGAAATTGGAATGAGCTTGTCTCCCACTCAAGGTCTCCTGGACCCCAGGCAGCAGCACTGAATCTCAGTTTCCTTGTGAAAACAGCTCTGACAGCTGCCACCTGCTGACACCCCCCTGCAAGCAAGTCAACTCAGGCCAGCTTCCAACATGGGTGGGAGGGGTGATAGGCCATTTAATTTGCTCGACAGACCTAACTGTGCATGTATCTCAGCTTACGCTTAGCTGGAATCATGCTCTGTGTCACACAAGGCATAATGAGGGAGATTTTGGAGAGGCATCTCAAAGACTTAAGTACATCACTGGGTCAAGGGAAAACACTGGAATACAACTGGGATCTGAGGTCAGAGACCACCTCCATACTTAGCTGTGTGACCTTAGGCTTTTTAGCAACCCTCTCTGATTATTTTCCAAAACTATAAAATAATGGAAGAGGGGCTCCAGATCATCTTTGAGCTGCACCTTTCAGTTCTACCTGAATCTCTGTCACCGCTTTATAGCACTTAGCAGTCTAGATCAGTCTATAAGAATTATTCCTACTTACCAACTACCTGTTCTACCAGTTAGAAATCAGAGCAGTGCTCAGGAGAGGGAACTCAAAACATAAAATCAAATGACTCAGGTTTTGCCACTTATTAGAGTCATGATCTTAGTCAGTTCACTCTTCCTTTCTAATTCTCAGCTTTCTCATCGTTAAGTGCAGGAGTTGAACCAAATGAACTCATAAAAATATGCAGTGGTTTCCAACTGTAGGCTCTTGGGTGGCATTCAGCCCACAAGCATATTTTGCTTGATCCACATCACGTTAAATAAACTTTGAGTCAGTCTGCCGCCTTTGCAAATTAGGAGACTTTACATAAAAATCTGGTTTCCTGGCTTTCTTTGAAAGATCAGAAAATCAGCCACATGGGTCGCCATTCTTGGAGAGCCACCACAGGCCTGAAGTGCATTGCAGCTGTCCTTGGAAAGGGCCATGCAACCTCTGTACTGTCACAGCCCCTACCGGGGGCCATAGGACTTGTTCACATGACCTGCCCCAGTCCAGCAAGTAGCTGAGTTTGGGATCCCTGGGGAGCAGTCACACTGACTCGCTGGGGAGTATCAGGTGAGTGCTCATCCTTTTTAAGATGCAGTGCCCACATTTTAGAATGGGGACAATAAATGCTCACATTATTTCATTGATTAATGATATAAATCAGAGATCAGCACACTTTTCTGTAAAGGACTAGAGAGTAGATAAATGTTTTAAGTTTCATAGGCTACATAAGATGTCCATTGTATATTGTCTTATACTTATGGTTTTTCTTCTTTTTTTAAAACAATCTTTTAAAAATGTGAATATTCTTAGTCCTCAGGCTCTACAGAAACAGGCCCTGGTGGATTGGGCCTGTGGGCCGAGTTGCCGTCCCCTGAAATAAAGTATGTGAAGCACTTCCAACATTGCCTGGCTGACTGAGTGTCAATAAATGCACTTGTCAATATTGCAATCTCAGGCCTCTCGTTCCTTGACCCCGGGACACGGGTGGACTCCATAGTGCCCATCAGAAATCCTCGTGGTGGCTCTGATTCTCTTCTGACAATGCAGAGAGGGACAGGGTTTTGTCTTCTGAGACATGTCTTTCTAAATAGAAAGCCCTGCACGGTGTATAAAGAGCCCCAAAGCGGCACGACCAACAGTGCAACCATATCATCACCATGAAATCAAAGCCATTGTTGAAGCCATTTGCTAAACCACGTCCCCATACCAGTTACTCTGTCTGAAGCGTTACCGAACAATCACGGCTGGACGAAGAGTTGGAGGTCCTTTAAAATCCAACTAGAAGTTCTCTGTTTTCACAGCCTTCCCCCTTTGTTTCAGTCCTTCAACTCCCCTCCTCCCTGACACCCCACCCACCTTGAATGCCAGGGATGCGGTTTGCAATGAAAGGCACTTGACAAAATAAAATTGCACGGTGTTGTATGACTCTCACACAGGCGGCTTGGCATAATTAAAAAAAGACATGATATGGTTTTCTCATTCAAAGACTGTGACAGCCAAATCTAAAGGAATGTCAGTTACTTTCCATGGTGTCCAAGGAACCCAAGGAGAGCGTGCGTTGAAATATAAGAGCCAAGGAGCACACCAAGAGATTGTCCAAAAGATCCAAGTACTTTTGTTTCCTTCCTGATTCTTCACTAAGAAATGGAACTTAATCATAAATGGGAACATAAGCCAAGTTTCTAGAATGACTTTGACCTAAATTTCTTTGATCTGGGCCCTGAGCATCATGTTTGTGGAGACTCATCACCCTTCCATTCATTTAGCAGGCACTGCTTGTGCCCCTCTTGGGTACCAAACCCTGTGCTCAGCTCAGGAAAGGGAGGGATGAATAAATCAGGGGCCCTGACATCTAAGACTTTATGGGCAAGGGAGGAAGACAGATATGTTAAAGACATAATCCCAATGTAAAGTATTCATCAGTGCTGTGACAGCATGAGTCAACACATAGTAAGCACTTACTGCATGCCAGGCATTGTTTTAAGTGATTTTTATATGATTAATTCATTTAATCTTCCTAGGAATACCAACAGTGATATGCCATTGTAAGTTTCCATTTTACAGATGAAGAAACTGAGGCCAGAAGCTATGTAATTCTTAATTCTTTCAGGCCACATATCTAACAAGTGGTAGAGCTCTGATTCATACCCAAGGACCCTGACTTCAGGGCCAGAGCCCTTGAAAGGTTCTTGATTAAAGTGCCAGGACCACGTTCTGGAAACACAGTCCAAAAATCTCCCCTAATTCTGCTTTTAGGGACCAGAGGACACATGCGATAGCATGACAGTTGCCTGGAAGATTCTCTTCACAGGGAAGATGGTCGAGAGATTCTAGGCAGAGAAGAAGCTCATGCTTACAGAATGATATCTGTAACAGACCCAAAAAAGAGAATATTCAGACCTGACTGTTATGCTCGAGTCTTTTTTTCTTTTCAACAGCACTAAACATTACTAGTAGTGCTTTTATTCAATATTAGTCTTTCTTGCAATTTGGGAACCTTCAAGGGGGCAGGCGCCGGTCTTATTGACTGCTGTATGCCTAATGCCCAGCACATGCTTAATACGTATATTTTGAGACGAATGAACAAATCTAGTCAAGGTTGAATAGTAGGATGAGGATTAAGCTAATATTATATCTCCTATGGACAAGGGTTAATGCTCAGCTTTATTTTATACTCATATTAGCATTTTAAATTTCTCATTTCACACTGCTTTTTTTTCTTTAGGCATGCCCATGGTATTCTTAAAAAGGCTTTAAAAGCGCAGCTATCGTCAAAACTCACATTACTCTACGTATCAGTAACATTCTGTACATATACCTGGAGCAATTACTCTGTGTGCAGAATTCTTAGCTTAATGCTGTACTTTACCCATGATAGCCATTAATTAGGAGAAATGAAACGATGTTACAGTCGCACACATCACATTTTTAAATGCAAACCCACGCGTGACAAGAAATGAACTTTCTTCTTCTTTTTTTTTTTTTCTCCTGTAGATGGAAACCATGCTAATGGCCAATGGAGAAGCCTCCCAAACAGTCAGGCTTTCTTAGGGAAGCTGGCAGGACTGTCTAAAGAAAAGAAATGCTTTGACTTTGCTAGTTAGCTCAGCAAAGATGTTTAAGGCTGGCGATAAGAGGGAAAAGAGGGAAAAGAGTGGTTCCCTCTGCCAAGGGCTTTGGAGCAGGGCTCTCTAGAAGGTTTAGTGATTTCATGCTTTCCTTTTAAGATATTTTTGCAAGTATCGAATTGAGAGGAGATCTGTCTGACAGGTTACTCCAACTTTTATAGATCTCAGAAGCACAGGCATGGGTTTGTGTGAGTTGAAGAGGAAATCTTTTCATCAATTCTGTTTTTCTAACATCTCTATGAATCTGTGACTCTTTCCTGGTAATTTTTTTCCCTACGAATAAAAATTTCTGATGAGGAAGTTATTGAAGTAGAAAGATTCAGATGTTTAAGACAGAATATTTGACTATTGCCTGAAATAATTTCCCCAGAGTGGGCCACAGAGAGCTTTTCACCTACAAGTACACCGAATAAGGCACTAATATAATTCGTCTGCATCTAGTGTAAGCACTGGAGTGTGGAAATCCCAAAGCCACATCCATTTCCACCTCTGGTGGGCTCCACCCTCATAAATGAAGGCAGAAATTTCCAGCACCTACCCTACAAGTGGGCTTCTTCTGGGTAACAGTGGACCTTCAGGTTGTTAAATATACCCACGTAGGAAGAAAACTGGAGAGCTTTGTGTTAGCCTGACCTGAGCTCCAATTCTGCCTCTACTACATAGTAGCCCTGTGTCTCTGGGCAAATCCTGAGGCTGGCACAAAACAGTATTCCTTCTCCTTTCTGATTACATTTCCAAGCCTGAGAGTGGAAACAGAAATGGCAGAAACAGCCACATGTTCCTTTAGAGATAAAACTAGCTGTGACTTGCCTAACCCTGGAATTGGAAAGACCTTGATATCTGGGAAAAACATATTACTTGGCCCTGCCCTGAGCTCTGAGACACTATGAAACATGAGAATCACATTTTTTTCCCACTCCACAAATCTTTGTGTTTACATTGTTGCAGCCACCGTATGAAGCTCCAGGGACACCGTGGAGAGCAGATGCAGACGTGGTCCCTTTGGAGTAGTCTACAGTTTATCAGATTCTTCCATACACATTCTCTCAATGATAGGAGATAGGCATTGTTGATGGCTCCATAGCACAGATGAAAACCCTGAAGCCGGGTGCTGGGAAATCTGAGTTTAAGCAATGGGTGGGGCCAAAAGCTGCAGTCAGATGTCTGGCTCTGCAGCCGGTGCCCTTTGCCCTGTAGCTGTGGGCTCCCGTGTCTGTACTACCAGCAGCAACACAAATGTCTCTTTCCCGGTGGCAGAGGACAAAGCACTTTTGCTTACTCGGTTTCAACTGTCATACAATAATTCTGTAATGCAGGTATTTTTATCATGAATATCTTCGTATTTCATTGATGAAACTGACCCAGCACGGCATGGTAACCTGTCCAAGATCATCCAGCTAGTCAGTTAGGGGCAGAGCCGAGACTGGATTCCAAGACTTCTGATGCCAAGCTCCAGCCACCATATGTTGATTCCCAGTTCGAATATTTCTGAATTCAGAATTCTTAAGGCATATTTTCACTATTTTAGATGATTTCCATACCCTAGATAAATTAAAATTAAATTCCTGCTAACAGGCCATTTTGTGGCCAATTGTCAATAATCAGGGAACTAAGGCCCACAGGCTTGAAAAGTTATTTATGGCTAACTCCAAGGGCTGCATGACTCAGTCTATGTGTGCTGCGGCGAACTGTTTACCCGTATCTGTAAGCTGGCGACTCCGCTATATTTCTCTTCATTTCCCCTCAGCAAAAATGAAGACACTGGCTTCTCGCATGTGGACGCATTTCTACATCCACCGCGAGATTTTCCGGGGAGGGCGGGGTGGGATGGTGGAAGTGTGATCTGCAACTATATGTCAGAAGAAATGCATATTTTTGAATGAGGCTGATTGAACCAGGCTCCACGTGGCAAAATATGTCTCCAGGAGAGGGTTTTTCTCTTCACTTTACCCGCACTTCACCACTGGTGAAAATAAATGCTTTCTGAACCTGCTTAAGATCTGTAAGGACACAAAAGCCAGGAAATCCAGGCTTTTTGTTTCTTGTGCTAAGGCTGATGTTCTCTGGTGGGCTCAGGTTTCTGCTGGCTACTTCTAAACGGGGTGCAAACAGGGAGCTGAGAGCTCCCTCCAGGTTCAGCAGCTCCACGTGTGACCACACTACAGCTTTTTTCTTAAGTAAATTAAGTTACTAAATGTGTAAGTACTGTCTGAATAGATGGTACCCATGAACTTAGAATGCCCAACACGATAATTTTAGGAGTAAACCTACACATAATGCATCGTTCTATTCTCAAACAAAAGGCTTCTAAAGCTACAAAAGGCATGGCATGACACGTATTTTTAATGTTCTAAGAAATAGTAATTTTTCTCTTTCAAACAATGCTTTTTTCCCCTTTATTTGGATTGAAGATTTCTATGCACTGGTCTAAGGCATCTTAACTGCACAGTACTTGCCTATGTAATTTCCTATTCAGAAGCATATATACAAAGAAACCAGGGGTGTCATCTGCAGGATTTGGAAGAACTTGTGGAATATTCTAAACCAGAGGGTTTGACTCTTTTTCTCCTGCTTTGTCATTTTCAGTCCCTTACAAGTAACTAAATGTGTGGCTCTTCACCTGGTTCTCAAAGAGCCCTGACAGACAAACATCCTCTCATGTGGTCCTCATAGCATCCCTGGGATGAACGCCCTCTGGGCTTGTTATTATCCCTATTTTACAGATGAGAAAACCAAGGATCAGAGAGACCAGGTAACCTCTCTTGCAGAGAGGGAGTGATTTGAATTCAGTTCTGTCTGACTCTTTAGCAGATTTTCCACTGCTCGTTGGAGGTGTGTGGGTACCCAGGGGGTTCTTCCCACGGTTTGGAGGAAGGAGAATTGGACCAGGAGTCAAGGGACAGAGAGGTTGGCTCTGTATGACTGTGGGCCCCCAAGAGGGCATAGACCCCTGAGAACCCCGGCTCCTGCAAAGGGGCTGACCTGTGTGCCATCCATAATGTTTCCCCTTCTCCAACACCCTGTGGGTCCTGTACTTTCGAGACCCTACACTGCTAGGTAGTGATGCAAAAGGTCTTTCATTTTGATTTTTAAGTTGTATTTACTGCCTTTCAATTATGTCATATCAATTAAATTCATAAATACTTAAGGAAGATAACACCATTTCTTAAAACACTCAGAGGAGGTGGGGGATTGAATTTTGTCGGAAATCTGACATCACCACTGAAATGTTCACATGTACATCTCATTCCCCAATATGACTTAACTCCTTAATGGCAAGGTTGATGGAACCAGCATGCTTGTCCTCCACCCCTGCAAGCATCCCACATCCTCTTTTTCTGCTTTGGGCACTGGTACAGAGCCTGGTGTTTAGTAGCTACTCAATAAAGAACAGCACTTTCCTTTTGCTATTTGTACGTTCTTATTGAATTCCTAATTTCTAATGGCCACAGGATCTTTAAACATTAATTTAAAGAAATATTAATAATGATGCCCTCCATAATAAAGTAACTCTTTATGATAACATATTGAATCACCAGTATACCATGTACAAGCTATGCTTAGTTATGAATGCAGATCAATTAAAAACAGGGCCACCTTCTTGGACGATCTGAAGACTTTCCAATGTAAAGTGCACCAAGTTCTGTGGATAAGGGGGTGCCCGATTTTCCAGGACACTTCTGATTTTCTGCAATTTTACTTTTTTTCAATAGAAGCACATTATTAAATGTATGATGGGGATGTGATTCTACCTTTATACCTTTGTTAGACTTTTCATGCATATAAATTCATCAGTTTGAAGAAAATAAATCCTTTCTCAGGCCATGTCTCCTGATTTTTAGCTTGGAGAGATTAGGTCCCTGTCGCTTGGTGGCCCACGAGAAGCCGGCTGGGTGGATGGGCACGGGCACAGTCCTCTGCTTTATAACATGGGACCCAAAAGACAAAAGCTACAAATCAACTTGTTTTCAAAGCTCCCAAGTGATGAGTACACAGCACGTGTGAAGTTTTGTACTGTTCACGATAACCAAGCAAGCGGACTCGTTATCCCCATTTCACAGGTGAGGAAAGTCACCTGTAAAGCCACCATGCTAGGAGCCGACAGAGCAGCATCAGACTGCAGCCTGCTGAGCCCGAAACCCATGTTTCTTCCATCACCACCACAACCTGGCTGCCGCTCAGGGGCCCTGATTCCTCCTCGATGCAGAATGCACACGGTCCAGAGCTCCCAGCTAACAACCATTGCCTCAAAATGACAGGGGGAAATCGAGTTGGTCAGATGTGACCCAGAGCAAAGATCTAATTGAGAATCATTCCATTTCACAGCCGCCACCTGAGACCATAGTCACATATTCCTCCAGTGGCGGGGCCTTGACGGAGTGCAGAGACTTTCTAGACATAGATGTAATCTCTCTGCCTCACTCTTTATACAAACATGACGGAGGCTGTGCCGCCAGACGGCTTCCCACTACTAACACTTAAAGTCACGCTTGGCACACGACGGTAGGAACACCACTGCCTGCTTACTGGAAATTCCCGTTCTCTGGTTTTTCTGCAGATTCCCGCTTGCTCTTCTGCCCTGAGCCTGCATCTCCAGAACCACGGGGCTCGTCTCAAAAGCAAGTGCTCAATGTGTTCTAATGATGCAAGAGGTAGAAAGAGCCCTGTGAAGCCCTAGCTACCTGATCGAATTCATGTCCTTTGCCAGAGCTCACACTCTATTTTTATATTAAAAACAAACTCAAAAATGCTGAAAGTATCTGATCTCTGAAAGACACAGCACCTCTAAAGATAATAAAGGGAAGAAATCACAACGAAAGAAATCAGTAGGTTAACTCCATGAGACTTAAAGTTCTGCACGTCAGAAAAATTCATTAAAAAATAAACGGCCAATAACACTGAGGAAATATTTTTAATTGAAGTGACAAAGGCCTAATATCCTTAATAGAGATGGCTCTTTTAGGAATTTATGTGAAAAAAATCAGTAGGAAAATGGAGAAGGGACATGAACAGATCATTCACAGAAAAGACAAATGATTAATAAACATGAAAAAGAGTTTCATCTCATTTATAATCAAAGACATGTATAGTAAGCCAATATGAAAAGATTAGTTTTTGTGTATCAACATGTCAAAGGTGAAGAAAAATAATTCCCCACAGTTGTAAGCATGTGGGAAAGGTTTTTCTTTCTTTCAGTTTGTTACATGCACACTCACTTCTCATTACTAGCCTACCTGTGCATTTCTTTGACTATAGAAAGTTTTAAAAATGTCAATGATCCTTGACCCATTAATTCCAAGTCCAGCAATCTACACCAAGGAAATAACGCCAAGGTTGGGAATAGGAATTATGTCTGTTTAACACAGCATTACCTACATTAACCAAAACTGGGAGGAGGAAGAGCTAGACACTCAGGAAAGAGGGCTGGTTAAGTAATCATGGTACGTATATCACTTTACAGGCACAGAAAGTGTTATAAACAAGTGGCTGTAATGACATTAGAGAAGATTCTCGACAAGCATATCATACTTATGCACATACATGCACACAGACACAATATAATCTCACTGCTAAAAAGGTTCCCTATACACATACACACACACAGAGGAAGGATATTCTTAAGTGAGCAACAGTGATCATTTCTGGGTGGAGGAAATATGCTATTGTGGGTATCTTATTTTCTTCTTTACATTTAACAAATATTTTCTATATGGAACATGTATTAGTTTTATAATAAGAAAAAAAAAACTCCAAAAATGTTATTAACAAATGAGAAAAAAAAAAATCTGTAGGCAGCCTGTGTCAGAGGCCTCACCAGGGAAGTCTAAACACAGACCCTGAGAAGTTCACCCACAGAGCCCATCAGAGAGTAGGTGCTGAGTCTGACTCTGGGGCAGTAGGGACAGGGGTAGGGAGCCTCCTACAGTTAAGCCTTAAGTCAGAGCCAAAGTCACGACAAGCCAGTCAGAGCATGCCTGTGTACTGTCACTACGCTGTGAAAGTGGTAATGTGCAAAATACACCTTGATTTTTGCTTAAAGGTAGGGTACAATGCCAGTGAGACATTTGCTACCACAAAGGTGAAATGTTGTTAGTTGCTATTCAACTTGATGGATAGAAACATGTTCTACTGAAAAACACCATTCCTTAATATAAAATTCTTTTTAAAAATATTAAAATTTTTTACTCAAAAGTAACATACCTACATCATGGGGAATTAGCAGATACAGCAAAGTGGAGAGAAGAGAGAAAATGACAGTTCTACCATGCAAAGATGACCACAATTCAAATTTTGTGGTATTTATACCCTTAAGAATGGTATTTTTATTTTGTTTTTATTCTTTTTTTCCTCTTCATAATTGAAATCATAGTATATTTTACTGTAAAAACTTGTAAATTATAATCAGTTGCCCCTTTCTTTTTTACATCATCATAAATTAAGGAAACTGTAATTCACTGAGCGTTTGCATGAGAGAAAGAGACAGAAATACTGCATCCACACCCTGGATGGAAAAAGAGGCCGCGACTAGGGGTTCACAGAGAACTAGGGGTTCACAGAACAAAACTGACAAGCAAAGACCATAGCAAGTAAATTTGAAAACACATAATAGTGGTATTTTCATTCCCTAACTTTGATCGGTATAATTTAAAAAACTTTGGAACTCTTTTTTGCCTCCTTTTGGAAACAGGCTTCAGTTTCAGTAGGAGCATGAACTCCTATCCTCAGGCCTGAAAGGGAGGCCAGAAGTCTAAATGGTAAGTTTGAGGTTCCAAAGGCATTATATTGTATCCATTTCTATGCCAATAAAAATAGGAATGGGCCAATCATGGTCTTGATTTTGAAGGAGGTTGTGGCTCTTGTCTGAATCATCAAATACTTTGCAAGATGTGCTCTGGTCTGTAATTGCCACACATCACACTGTAGCCTGCAGAGTCATGTCAGCCAAGACATTTCACCCTTAAAGTTCCCTGCTTTCTGGCAAGGAGATTCTGTTCCTGAAATAGGCATTAGGGGATCATGTTTGCCACACTATTAAAGCCTTGAGAAATTTCTAATACTTGAATAAAATCCAGATAATATTTCCAGTTACCTCCACCCATCACTTTAGAAAACCACGAATGAAGGAGGAACTGAAAGAAGACTGGCCCTGAGAAGCCTTCTCGTGGAGAAAACAGGGCCCAAGTATCAGGGGAATTATGTTAAAAACAGATTTAGGGTTCTTTGGTCCTTTGATATTTTTTTTTATTAAATGATGGATTTTGAATAGTAAATCCTAGCATAATAACTGGTACTATTTATTGAGTGCCTCAAGCGCGGTGTAAAAGCTCCTTCATAGATATTATGACATCTAATATTCCAGCAGCCCTTGGTTGCTGCCCCCATTTCACAGACAGTAAAACCAACGCCTATGGAAAAGATGGAATTTGGATGTAATTTTTTGGGGGTTTTTTTGTGTGTTTGGTGGTAGCTGTCTTAGCACAGTCCTTCCATTGTATCTATCATGAAGTTATAGAGGGATGATTTTGGTAATAATTAGTCAGAATTTCATATTTATTTTTACAACCATCCCCGTAAGTGCTTTCAGCAGTAGGACACTTTGTTAAAATGTGTTGCTTTCTTTATCCATTTTTGTAATGCCGATAGCCCAGTATCCGAGTACCCTGTGTAACAGGCACTATGCCAATGTTTGTAAGCATTACTACAGTTCATCCTCACTGCACCTCCACTATGGGCACAGAAGCTAACAAAACCATTTTTCAAGTGAAGAAACCGCAGCATAGGGAAGTTCAGTGACCTGCCTAGAACACACAGCTCGTACGTGACAGAACCAAAATTTGCACCCCTATCAGCCCAGGCCCCCTCTTCATTCACTGCCTTATTGTCCTTCGAATCAATAAGACTTTCTCATCATAGAATCATAAGATTTGGAGCAGGAGGATATCTTAAGGGGCTCCTTATAACAAAGAATACAGACAAAGGGACGGGAACCCAGAGAGATGAGGAACTCGCTCTGGGTCACACAGCAGAGGGGTGGGCGAGCTGGCTGCCTGGTTCCCAATTCAGCCTCTTAAAAATAATTTTATTAGAATCTGGAAAAGGATTTAAAGTCACAAGTGGGAGTTCTGTTGCTGGCTCCTTTGGTAGCTTATTGATCTCTGATCTTCTAAAAGTCTGTCCAGTTTGCCCGGCTTCTCACCCTTACTCATTCCTCAGTGTCAGAGACCCTCAGCAATAATGCACTGACAATGTTTGGCAAAGGGGCAGGTGCCCTGCCTGCTTCTATGCCCTCTTCATCCCCTTGTCCAAGACCGAGAGCTTTACAGACACACAGAGGCCACTTAGGAGCATCAAGCACCTGCTTCTACTGACGGTTGACAACTCTTGAACCACGGAGACCAGGCGGCACTCCCCTTCTCTCTCACATTTCAGACCGCTCTTGTCTCCTCTACTAAAACATGCTTTACGGCCTCCCAAATGCCCGGGGCGTTACCCCATCTGTGACAGGGACACAGTGCTCAGAACCCATAGGCTGGAGCACACGAACAGGAAAACTAGAGACTGGACCAGACTTTAGAGTGCTCTGCATACTGCCGTCCTGAGCACCGCTGCTCACCACTGAAGTACAACTGCCACCCTTGGGACTTCACCCAGTCCACAGCATTTTTTGGCCCCTTGGGCATCTCTGCAGGTGAAGAAGACCAGCAATAAACAGCAGCTTGACCTTTCTGCTCAGCCCCCTTGCCTGTACTTACAGACATCTCTGCCTCCCTTAGAGCTCGCTAGAATTGGCTGGAGAACTGTCCTTGACTCAAATAACTGAAAAATATACTTAACACTGCATTGATTTCCCATATAATTTTATAAGCACAAACATTCTCTTTCATTTCCTGACAAACAACTATATTCCCCAAAGTGTCCAATAAAAATCAGTAATTTGCACATCACTATCTTCATCAGTGGATCTTGTTTGGAGTTTGTCCCCAAGGCCAAGGTCTCTCTCCAGCCACCTCTGCCTGCTTCCACCCCTCCCCGCAAACCAAAGTTGGGGGTGGGTGTGGGGGAATAGCCATATAGATCTCTCTGACTCTGTTCAAAGCCCTTTACGGAAAAATATATAATTTTCAAGCAATCCCTCATGGATAAAGGAAACCAGGAGTGGAATTGAAAGGTGTCACTGGACACATTACAGCACTGCCCCCTTAACTCTTGGGATGCATACATGTGCGGGGCTCCTTCCCACCCTCTCAGCTCTGGCTGTGTGGCTGTGAGCAGGGACATTGCCTCCAGGTGCGTGTGCAAACCTAAGATGACTTATTCAATAACTGACAAATGTCTGAGGCTAAATGGGCACTCTGACCTCCAGTGGCAGGTATTACTCTAAGGTTGCAACATAAGACAAGTGATGACAAAAGAAGAATTGAGTGGGAGGTCACGTTCCTGGGAATCTTTAAGTTGGCCTCTTCCCCCAGCACCGGGAACACGGGGCCATTCCTATCTTCCAGAACAGCCTTTCCTCCCAACCAACCTCACCTCTCTTTGAAACAGAAACCCAGGCTGAATGTGGCAGCAGAGAAACAAAGAGGAAGGTGTTGATTCTCACCCAGAAGTCTCCTCTCCACGAGGTCCTTTAGAAGCGCAATCCTCAGGAGATAGGGCACTGGGGGGTTGCCAAGGGGACCTGAAATACCGGTTTGCCACAGTCCTGAATGAATCGATTCCCAAGGCCAAAAGAGGAGAAGGTGTCAGTCACTCAAAACCTGAGGGAGCTCAGATTCTGAAGTGGAAAAAAAAAAAAGAATCAAGGAAAGGCATTGCTCAGCAATGGGCAGGCAGAGGAGTTTAAGATGCTGGGCTCTTCAGCAGGAAACGCAGCAGCTCTTTCAAATCATGATGGAGCCGGGACCTCAGGGCTGCCTGTGTCAGGAAGTGCTCAGTGTTGAGGCGTGTTTCTTCCCTCCCTCTTTCACTGAGCCCTGGCACTGGGGAGTGTGGAATGGCTCAACCTGCTGTAATCGAACATGTGAGTTGCTGCTTGTTGCAAAGCTATTGCAGCAGCCTCGTCATTAAAGGAGACCGTTCTTGGATGCTAAGAATTAATTTCCTGATCTGTGGTTGCCGGCTTATGCTTTGGGCTGGGGATGGAGTGGGGTGCTGGGAGTGAGGATGGGGAGTAGGGCAAAGGGAACCTGGGCAGAAGGGGACTGGCGGTGTTGCCGTGATGCTCCCTGGAGCACTTACCCACTGTTCCCACTGGCTGGGGGACCACCTTGGTGTCCTACTCCTAGGAGATGTAGCAGCTGCTACAGGGGGCTCCCAGCAAAGGCATATCCTATGCACAGTTGGACCCTAACCCTTAATCCCACCCTCAGACCCTTAGCCTCAGTTTGGAAGTTGCCTCCTGGAATCTCAAGTGGTCCACTGAGTCTTAGGTTTTCACATCACCAGCACACTTAAGGGGGTGGGGAGGTTCTGGGGGAGACAGGGAAGGCATTCATTCACTCATTTGTTGGCTCATTCTCTCATTCATTCATTCCTGCACTCAGGCATTCAACAGTTCATTCAGGTGTTCATTCAGTCACTCCTCCTTGTTTTAATTCATTGATGTATTCACTTCACTCTTACATGTTCAATTGTCTCTTCAATATTCATTCATTCATGTATGCATTACTGAATCATTAATTCACACATTCATAGACATACACCTATTAATCAATTCATTAATGGATTCATTAAAGCACTCCATCAATGCATGTGCATGCATTTTTTCATATGTATCACATTCAATTTTTCTTACATGTTTATTCCTACATCCATCCATTTGTTTATTCATTCATTTCCAGATTCCTTCATTCAGAGATATGCTGTCCATTAATTCATGTTTATTTATTTATGAATTCATTTATTTAACTCTGTATCCATTGAACACACATCCTAAGTGCCTACCAAGTTCTTGACATTGTGGGAGGATGTGAGAGAAAAAAGACAGAATCAGGTACCCCTCTTGGCTTCAAAAAGTCAAGGAGAGTAGACATGGCTGCAGGAAACCATAACACAAAGAAAAAAGTGATGGATGCTAAAAGAGTGAAGCTGAGGAAGGTCAAGAAGAGATTGAGAAAGATGGAGGGAAATGTGAGGGGCCCCCGGGAAGCAGCTTGGAACATTGGAAAGAGCACTGGACTTGGATTCAGTCTCACTGACTTGGCCTTGAATCTTGCTCTGCCATTTAGTGTAGCTTTGCCCAAGTTAATTAACTTCTCTGGATCTCAGTTTTCTTACCTGTAAAATGGGGAGGAGGCGGGACTACCTCACCAGGTGGTGAGGTAGTTGATATCAAGTGCTATATACATTTTTTAAAAATGTACTTCATTTTCTTCCTCCTCTAAATTTTTTCCTCCAACTTTTGTCAGCAAGTTCCCCTTCTCTGGGAGGTGGGGAGCAGGGCAGATTAGAGAGGCAGAAGAGCAGTATTAGCTCCCACAGGGAGCTGGTCTGAGTGCTGAGAGCCAGAGTTAATCCTCAGAAGTCTCTAGACCTTCCCCAGGGCCCCTGAGAAAGGCTGAGTGAAACTCTCAAATACTCTTTCAGATGTAAAACCTGTCCAGTGAATTGGCCAAAGGAATCTATTAACACAGGATTTGCATAAACCCTCCTCATTGGGTGAAAGGGGAGGATGGATTTTACTGAGAACCAGTGAGAGCTGGGCCTGGGTACTGGCCGGGGAGGGGTCTGATTGGTGGGGCGCTGGGTCTACACCTGTAGGTCTGTGGTCCAGGGGGATGGGGGGGGAGCACACATGTCTTGAGCAACCCGCTCTCCTGTTGGGACCTGTGTAGACACCCTCTATAACTTATCTGTCTTGTTTCTTAAAGTGGCTTCATAAGCCATGTGTTACTACAAATGAGAAAACGGTTTGCTCAGAGATTTGCTCAAGGTCATGCAATTAATAGGTGGTAGAAGCAGAATTTAAATGCAGGTCTAAAAAGAATATGTGAGTGTGTGTGTATATATATATCTGAATCACTATGCTGTACAATAGAAACTAATACAACATTGTAATTCAAAAAATAAAAATTTTTGGAAAATAATAAATCTAGGTCTATCTGATTACAAACTCTTGGGTTTTATCCGCTGTAACATGCTCTCCTATGAAGTTTTCTACCTTCTGTGGGCATTTTTTAAGATCCATCTAATTGGGGTATGAACAGCTACTATCCAAAGATTTTTTTACTGTCTTTTCTAACTGATACTTGAAATGTGAACAGAAGTAGGCCACATCTTCTGTGGCAATAAATGAGAATTTTTATGTTAGAGTCATGCACAGTATGTGTATATAGTATATTATATTTTCATTTTTCTTTTATAATATTTTTAGCAGTGAGGATGTAAAAGATATGATGCCAAACACAAAGGATTTCATGGTTTCCTTTCATGCTCCAAGGTAGGGGCCTGGGTCAGAGGGCTGTCTCTGCAGCACTGGCTGCATAGCCCAGGGGGAAACGAAGAATGTGGCAGGTTCAGAGCTGCTATTCCAGACATGTGACCACAGGTATGGTAGGGGCACCAAGCAGTCAAAATCCTGGGCCACAACTGGGGAGGGCCAGTGTTATGGGCTGAACTGTGTCCCCCACAATTCATATGCTGCAGCCCTAACCCCCATGACCTTAGAATGGGACTGTATTTGGAGACAGGGCCTTTAAAGAGGTGAATAAGCTCAAATGAGTCCTGACCCGATCTGGCTGGTGTCCTCATAGGAAGGGATCAGGACACACAGGGAGACACCAGGGGTGTGCCCAGAAGGATGCCCGTGTGAAGAGGCAGCAAGGGGGCGGCCACCTGCAAGCCAGGGAGGGGGGCCTCAGAAGGATTCAACCCTGCTGACACCTTGATCTCGGACATCTAACCTCCAGAGCCAAGAGAAAATGATCTTCTGTTGTTCCAGCCTGTGGTATCTGTTATTTGTTACGGCAGCCCTAGCAAACTAGTGTATCCAGGGAGTATCCGTGTTTGGGGGGATTAGGAACAGCTGCTATTTGTAAGGAGCAGGAAGTACTTCAGTATTTTCAAAATCACTGCAACCATGCTGGGGCATCCCTCGGAATCTGCTGGAGCCAGAGTGACATCAATCAGGAAGAGCCCCTGATTATTGATCAGAAGAGATATTCCAAGTCGCCAGAGACCCAGTGTCGCTGGGAGAGAGGAGTGTGAGGTGAGAGCACTGGCTCCCCCGGAGGGCTCCTGGAAGGCTCAGATTTGTGAGTGAAGGAAGGATGAACGCACCGCTTTCTGCAAAGGCGTCGGATTGAGCGCATGTCTAGTTTTAGTCCTTTGGGTACTGCACTACAACTACAGGAGCAGTTTAACCTGATGAAGCTGATGAGGACAAGGAAAATGGGGGAGAAGCTAACAGCAGCATGTGAGCTGCTGGAAAGCAGGTGGAAGAGAGGCCGGAGGAGGCCTGACGCTGAGTTGGCTGAGGGGGAAGCCTGTCAGTCAGCGCAATTCCAGGGATACCCGTGGATGCTCAGGGATGGGCAGCTCAGGGACTTCAAGACCCAGGGAAGGGGAGCGTGAGATCCCCAGACCCCTCCCCTGCTTCACATTTCCCGGAGATTACCCTCTCCTGCATGTCTGTCCTGAGACATGCAGATTTACTTTCTGGAGAGAAAGCATGTTCAGCAGAACTTCTCTGAACTGAAGGACACCAGGCAGAGCCCCCACTGAACAGACAGCTGTGGAGGGAATACCCGCGCATGCCTGGTCAAGGCTGTCCCCACCGCCAGCTCCTGGTGCTGGGCTGAGTAAGATTTCTGTTGCTGCTCTAGTTACCAAACAACAGAGATTTATTATTTTACAGTTCTGGGTGTCAGAAGGACAAAATTGGCTTCAGACTAAACTGAGAGCAAGGTAGAGGTTGGGCTGTGTTCCTTCTGGAGGCCCCAGGGGAGATTCTGCTTCTCTGCCTTTTCCAGCTTCTAGAAGCTGCCCGCATTCTTTGGTTCATAGTCCTTTATCACTCCAACCTCTTCTTCCATAGTCATATCTCCTTTCTTGATTCTAAGCTTTCTGCCTCCTTCTCATAAGGACCATTATGCTAAGAATGGCCCACTGGATAATCTGGATCAATCTCCCCATCTCAAGATCCCTAACTTAATGACATCGGACACCTTTCACTGGGTCCAGAATGAGAACCTGGACATCTTTGGGGGACCATTAGTGTGACAACCATCCAAGGCATGGGAAGGCTCCTTTCTGGAGCATCTCACTAGTTTCAAGAAGAAAAACTAGAAGGACTAATAACAGGGATTCCCCACACAGGGCTCAGCCAGCTCCCCTCACTGTGGTAGTCACGTTGGCAAACCCCACCTGCACGTCCAGCCAGCCTCTATCTCCAGTTCTTAAATATTGCCAGACACCTGAGGAGAGCTTTGAGCATGAAAGATGGAGACCAAAACAAACACAGAAAAGGGACTTGGAGGAGATGGAGTCCATGGAGGGAGTAGAAAACATGAGGAAAAAATGATTCAGGGAAATCGAACTCAGTAAAAGAAAGATAAAATTGAGGCGATCTCCTGGGAAGTAGAACAAAAACAAAAACAAAAGAACTCAAGGAAATGGAAAGTATGAGAGAAGAGTTAAGTAAATCAGAAGACAGACTTAGGAGATCCCATATCTAAATAATAGAAATTCCAGAAAGAGAAAACACAGAAAATGGGTAAGGACATCATCAATAAAAGAATTCAGGAGGACTTCCCAGAACTGAAGGACATGAGTTTTGAGATATAAGGGCCCACTGAGTGCCTCGGGCAGTGGATGGAAGTATACTTGCTGGAGGCAAATCATGTGGCATTTCACAAATTTCCAGAGGTGAGTCAGAGCCGGGCAAGGGATGCGGGATGCGAAGGTCTCTGCTTGGCTCACTGGCGAGCTAGAAACTCGAAGTAAGTGGAGCATTGCCTTCCGAATTCTGAAGGAGTTGCTTCCAATACAGAATTCCAGGGTGGGATAAAAGACACTTTTAGATGTTCAAGGCTTCAAAACATTTCCCCCTTCCTTACCTTGTCTCAGGAAGCCACTGGAGGAGGTCTTTCCCCAAACAAGGGAGTAACCAAGAAAAAGGAGAAGATGTGAAACTGGAAATAGGGGACCCAACAGGGAGAGGGTCCGATAGAGAGATGCCGGGAAGGCAGGAGTGTGCCCGGAGTACAGGAGGGCAGTCCCGCCTAGAGAACGTTAAAAGGTCCCGGAGAGAGTCTGCATCCTGCTCCCAGCCCCACCTGGCCTGGGGGCTGTAAGGAGCGCCCTCCCCACCAGTAGGTAAGTCTAGAGTTAGTTTTGCTGCCAAAGACCCTAGCAAAAGCTTCCCAGGGTGAGCCTGCCCCGTTGTGGCCTCATTCTTTCCACCTTTCTCCGTTTTCCAGCCCCCACATTACTGATCTGCCTCAGCCTCCCCTGCAGCACTCCAGGTCCCGGTGCCCCACAGTCTACACACTGACTGGGACCCTGCTTCCCTGACATCCTGCCTAGTTGTTGCCAACCTTTGCCCCAGGGAAGGGCCGGAGGCTGCTTCCTGGGCTCCCAGCCAGGCCTGGGCAACTCACTGGGGACTGGGATGTTGCTGCTTGGGGCTGGCTTTCCACAGGGTCACCCATCTGCTTGCCAAGGAAGAACTCACCTATCTGCTACCCTCTGGCTAGTGTGGGCTGGACTGGGCTCTCCCCCTCCCTCAGTATTATCCTCTACAGACAGGTCTCCCAGCCCCTACCCTGCACAGTCTATGCCTCTTCCTTCATCCCACGACCTGCGGTGCTAAGAGGTGGGTGAGCAGGGAATAGCACAGCCCAGGATGTTTTGTGCCAGAGCCTCTCAATGCAGAAGATCATCTCCTTTTAGTATTGTTGTCCGCCTTGGGCCGACTCCAAAACCAGGACCCGAAGATGAGGCTCAGGGCACAAAGGAAGAGCCTCAGCCCACTGTCGCCTGGCTATACCTTCACCCTTTGTCCTCCACCAAAAAAAAAAAACACATTTGAACACTAGAGAGTGACAGTCACATTTGTTACAGGAGTAAACTTGAATCTACTTTAAATTTAAAAAGCAAATCATTAGCAAATACCAAATACCAGATGGTGTTACGAGCTATCATTAGTAAAAATTGCTTACACGCACTTCACTACAGACATGAAATACTAGTGTAAATAGTGGACAATCACTGGTTTCTCAGAAAAAGGCCCAGCACTCGTCCTCCTCTCTTCCTCTGGTCCCTGGTGCTCCCAGAAAGACACCCACCACCTGAAAAAAGGGTGTGGGTTGTAAGTAGTATTCAAAATGCTAGTGGAAACCAGTTTCAAGGAACATTCATTGCACACCTGCCATGTACCAGACGTTGAGCTGCAGGCTTTAAAATACTCCATCTGATGAAGTCAGGGAGATGAAAGGAGCCAGAATTTGTATTATGAATTACAGCCACCCACACACTAGGCAGCATGGGCAAGTCCTTTGGTTGGTCACCCCTCCTTTTGTGCACCTGTAAAATGGGGATGGCATTTCCCAGCCCAGCCTATTCTACGAGGTAAAAGACCTTATCACCCTGCAGGAGCCCTAAAGTGCCTCACAAGTGTTGCTGCTGAAATGATTCTTCCTCACGAAACAGCACTTCACAGGTTTTAAAGCATTTCATATCCATTATGAATTTCATCCTCCCAGCATTCCATGGAGGTGGTCTGGGTTTTGAACTTTTCTGGCACCTTTTGGCAATGCCATCAGAAAGGGGAAAATATGGTATTGACCAGAATGTTACCAGCACTTAGAATCTACTGGGTATGACCTGGAATTTTTCAGTGTGAATTTTCTCATTTAAAAAGTGTTCTACATAAGGATATTAACACATGAGTGGGGTTGGTCTGATCTCTTTTGCAGACCATGGGCTCCCTACCAAAGACTGTACCTCAATCAGCTCAGTGTCCTCAGAGACTAATCCAGCACCTGGAAAACAAGAAGGGCTCCGGGTGCTCCTGAGTCAGCGAATGAATGGGTGCCCATCACTCCCATACAGGAGACTGCCCTGCTGGCCAGGAAGTGCTGTCAGGAGACCTGAGACTTGGCTGCCTCCCAGTGTAATGAGTACAAGATAAGAAGTTCCCAGAATAAAAGCTGAAATTGTAAACTGGGAAGGGAATAGACTTATACACACACACATACATATCTATATAATTTAAACATACGAGCATATGTTGCGCTTAATTAAGATCAACAGTGAGCAAATGAGAAGCTGTGTCTCTGTTGACATCTTAGTTCTTATAACTTTTGATGAACTTATACTTCCTCATTATGACTCTTAAGACATTAAAGGGGCTTTTTAAAAGGAAAGAAATCTATTATATATAAAATAGGTAAACAACAAGTTTCTACTGTATAGCACAGGGAACTACATTCAATATCTCATAGTAAACTATAATGATAAAGAATATGAAAACGAATATACATATGTATATGTATGACTGAGACGTTATGCTGTACACCAGAAATTGACACACCATTGTAAACTGACTATACTTCAATAAAAAATAATGCAAAAAAGGGAGAGAAATCCTGAGAATTAATCTTGCAAATAAAACAATAAACAGTTTCCCACTTCACTAAATTTACATAATATCGTTTTTATTTAACCAACTTAGGAGGAGCCAGCTGCATTGATTATGTGCTGAAACACGGAACGACCAACAGCAGGATCAACACAGACCCACCCTCTATGCTGCTGGTCACCGACGCGCCTTTCCTCTGATTGACATGAGTGTGCACAGAGTGAACAACAGCAATATTTCGCTAAGGCCTGGAGGCTAACAGTATTTGTGCTCTAGACTTTTGGTTAGAAAATGTAAATAAAGAACCATATCATTTTCATGAAGGTAAAGTCTTTTCTGGATCATTTTTTTTCATGTATTAAAAGGCAATGAATATAATTCAACGTTATTGGCAGTGAGGAGGTGCTCACTTAACAAAAGTTATTGTGGGATTGGCTTGGTGACCTTGTATAAGTTATTTAATCTCTCTCAGTTTCAGTTTCCTCATCTACAAAACAAGAATGATAGTACTAACAATATCTGCTCACAAGGGGAGCTCCGAGGATTATAAAGTCATGGAAGATGCTCAGCAGACCTCTATCATGTATTAAGTGTTGAGCAAATGTGGATATTACTTCTGTTATTCTGCTCCTAGTTAAAGCCAGATTCTAAAGCTTTTCCTATTGTTCACAACTTCGGATTTTCCTCTTTGGGAAGAGCATGCAGTGGGATCATTTCTAAGCCTCCCACAGAAACCTTCAGGTCTGTTCCTCTTCCTCTAGCACATTCATTGTCTCCCACTTGGCCATTCAGTATATTCACCAGACTTGACCACAAATGACTCAGGATTATTTCTCAACTTCAGCTGAAAAGGCTGTAGACTCGCCCTCATTGAGAAGTCTAGACCAATTTTTTACTGACAACGTGGGGGTAGGGGGGACAGAGGGAGTCCTTTCTGGAAGGGAGCTCTCCTTATCACTGGCTAAAAGGGGCTGCCATTTAATTTGATCCCCTGACTACTTTAGAAAAGCTCATTTTTTGTGTGTTTATTTTATTTGTTTGGTTGTATAATACATTTCTGCATGGAAAATGTCATGGCAATGAAAGACATTGGAAGGTTGGACACACGGGAAAAACACACTCTTTTTGATATGTGACATTTGATATTTGCATTTCAGGAACTGTATTTGGGAGAGTGGAGACAGAGAAATCTCTAGGGGACAGAGCAAGAAGTACTCTTGGTTCCCCTAGTGGGAAACAGGGTCATCAGTGATGTTAATGGTCTGATTTTGTAGTCTTGAAGCAGCCTTTTGTATGTAAGTGTCATCCTGGAAAGAAAGCTGGAAGGGGGTTGGAAGCCAGGAAGATCTAGCCTAGTGTCTGCCCTCCTGCAGTGTTATCTTTGAGCACATGAGTTCTCCCTTTTGGATGTCAGTTGAACCATATTTGGAAAATAGTGAGGTCCTTCATACCCATCCTTTTCACCACCAAGGACCGATCCTCTTTTCATTATTTTCTCCACGGGACCCTATGTTTTGCTAGACTTGCATACAAGACAAACCAGATTGCGAAGCTTATTAATAAGGAGCTTGTGCGAGGGGTACTGGAGACAGCAAATTGTCCAGAAGCCAAATTAGCCTTTGGAGGGCAATTCTGTCCCAACAGCAGAGATTCACCCCAAGAATAACTCCAGCTGTACTAACTGCAATCATTTATTAGAAGCTTACAGTGCATCAGACACTCTCTACACATTATCTGGTCTAACCCATACCAAAAGTGGAAGGAAGGTGCCATTTTTCTCCATTTTACAGGTGAGGAAACTGAGTCTTGTGAGTGTTCAGCAGCTTGTCTGAGGTTCCATAGCTAGTGAGGATCAGGGGAATGGCTCGGCTCAGGTCCGTCTGACTCCACAGCCCATGCCTTTATCCACTGAACTCAAGAGCCTGTCAGTTCCAATAGAATAATGTTGCTTGTGTAAGACTTAAGGTCTAAAATCAAGAAATATACGGAAAGCTGCATAGAGTTTTCATTGTCCCTGAAAGTCCCTTAAAGCCACAAGAAGGGGCAAGATGCTCACACTACAACTGAGATCAAACAGAAAAAGCATCATGTATTCAACTCAAGTCTGCTCCAGGCACACCTTGTTGGCAGAAGGGTGGGCAGAATTGCTGCCTTATTTGAAATATTTATGTTAACTATTACTTTTCCTTTTCACTTTCTTTTTTCCCTCCTCCTTTTCTTTATTGAACCCGAATGTTAACACTAGCCAGTGTAGGATGGTACTGTTTTTCAGCCTGTTTAAGTTAAGTGCTTGCACACTGGGATGTCACAGCACTGCAAGTATGTGGCATGTGATGCTCCCAAGAGCCCACGTGCTCCTTGAGGGTGGGTCCCAGGATATTTCATCAATGGATCCCCAGAACCTAACACAACATTTATAGTAGGTGCTCAATGAATGCTGGTTGCATAAATAAATGAATGGACAGAATGGAAACTTCCAGCGATGATCTCCCTGATGCTCCTTTTCTTCTCTTTTGAAAACCAGCCATTGGCGTAACAATCAACACTGACTATTGCTAACATTATGCTTTATTTACATGTTCCTTCTTTAGAAGTGCTATGCTAGGTTACTGGGACAGCCACAAGAGAGACAAAAACTAGTACTCTGGGCTCCAGGAAATATTCCAGTCCAGTCCAGTTCAGTTCTGCCTGGCCCTTACTAGGACCATGCTCTGGGGCTTGAGGACAGGACTATAGCCATTCGGGAAGCACAGATTCTGCTTGTTTAACATTCAGCCTTAACTGTGTATGTCATGCTTTAATGCCACCCTGGGAAATTCCACTCTCAGGAGTTCCCTTGGTCAACGAGACACATCTCTCCTAAGAAGAGTCGGAAAGAGGTCTTGCCCTCCTCTGGGACCCTTGGCAAGTAACTTGACCTCTCTGAGTCTTATTTGTGTAATGAAGACAATAATAATAATATTTCATAGGGCTGGTGTAAGAATTTGATAAAATGCTGATGTATGCCAGCCATGCCACTGACAGCTCCAGTCTCCATGGTGGAAGGGAACTTACAGTCCAACTGTTTCTCCACCTGACAGAGGAGCCCTCATTTTTAATCTTCCCAGTAAGTGTTGGTTTGACCTGGTCCTACTTGGAGCAATGGGGGCATCATGTCTGGGGCACAGGTTGATTGTGGGCAACCACTGGTCCAGTCCAGCAGGGCTCAATCCTTCCCAACGACATGCATGGAAAATCCCCCGTGAGGGGAGTAATCACAGCAGTGATGGCGGCTGTAATAACGGGGATGAGAGGGAAATATTTTTTGAGTGGACTCCTGTGCTCTACACGTACTAAGTACACTGTCTCACTCAATCCTCATGACAACCCATAGGGTAGGAACTAATCTATGTCTATTTTTAAGATGAGGAAACTGAAGCTCAGAGAGGTTAAGAAATTTGCTCAAAGCCCCAAGGTCAACACATGCTAGAGACAGGAATAAAACCCAGATCAACAAAATTTCAGAACTCGTAACCTTGGATCCTGAGATGTCAAACTACCCTCACACAGAGGCCAGGCATGTCATTAGGATGACATTCCTACAGGCAGGTATGACTGAGGTGAATTGCAGACCTCCTGCCCTATTTAAATTGGGTGGCTGCTCATCAGTTTCGCTTGAGATGCCGGGGTAGTGGGTGGGGGGCATACAGATACAGAATTATTAAATCTATTCATTTTTGCAACAAATCCCAAGAATTTGGATATTTTAATGTGACACAATTTTAAGACATTACCTCAAAAGTTTTGAAATTGCTTCTAACCTACCTACCTTCTAAATATTGGTCACTGCTCTTTAAATGCACATTGAAGCTGGTTTCCTGAGAATTATCATTTTGTTCCCTTCTCTCCCACTCAAGTTCTAATACTGTAGTGGAAGTGAGAGAGGAGACTTTCTTGCCCCAAAAGCAACCACTATGATTATCTGTTATACAGACATTAATCCTAACACTGGGACTTGAACTGTCACTTGTGACTGATTGAGAGCCCAAGTGCTGGGGTTGAGGATGGGGTGAGGGGATGGAATGGGAGGGTAGAGGATAGAACTGGGGGTCTGGAGGTGTTGGCCAGTACAAGGTAGCAAATCTTTAATTGCATACAAAGGAGGGCGGGGAGGCAGGGAAGCCTGGTGGTTGACTTGACCACAGAAGCCACGAGGGATCCACCCTCTTCCTCCGCTGTGGCAGCGAGATCCAACCCTTTCTCCAAAATCTCCAGGCAACATAGATTTCACAGCCTCCTGTAAAAGGACTGTCTCTTGGCCCCTGCCCAGCTTCCAGGCGCTTTCCCAGTCCTGCTTGCCTAGCAGTTTAACCTCGTGTCCCCTCCTGGACTAATTAAAATAATTGTAAACGTGGTATTTATAGATTGACTCAAACCATTCCTTTTTCCACAAAAAGAATCTGAGGGGCCTAATGTACACAGCAAGGACCATCTACTGAAGAGCTTTCACCCGATTTTGTCATTTAACCCTCACGACGACATCCTCATATTACACAGGCAGGGACTGAGGGTCAGAGAGGTGACAGAACTTGCCCGGGTCACTTAGTGAGTAGATACCAGAGCTGGAAATTCTAAACTGGCCTCCTGGCTTTGATACTGCTGTGTGGTTTCTTGTACTCGACTCTGATGGAGCAAGGATGGAGGCGGTGACACAGTGGCTGACCCCCTACCACACCCACCCCCCAGCACTGGAACCAGGATGGAGGCGGTGACACAGTGGCCGACCTCCTACCACCCCCGCCCCCCCGCATAATCGGCAGCATGGGCAGCAGACCAGGAACAGGACAGCAGCAACCACAAAAGCCCTGCTCTCCCAGCCCTCTTCTCTCATTCAGCTCTCTGAAGGCAGGAATTACTATCAACAGAATGTCACCGAGGATACAGTCATACCCCTCACAAACTTCCAGTCCTCTGCTCCACGTCGCACACACACTAGGTCCATGACATTCCTGGCTACCAGGGCATTGACTGCTGCATTCGCTGATTTTATAGTTTCTTAATTTATGTTTTACATAGTTTTTCCTCATGATAATTCAAAAGTAAGATAGCTTTTGATATGCTTTTAAGATATCAGTGTAAAGGTTTTTTTTTTTTTTTCAGTTGTTTAAAATGGCAAACACACAATAATTTATTCCATTGTCAGAATGATATACCATCTTTGTCATCTATGTGTCTGGTAACAGTATATTTAAATGATCTGCTGTATAACTTCTGCCAGAAACTCAGAAAGGCACTGATATTCGAATGAGATAGTCTAAGAAAGTATTAACTATTTGGTTTTCTTTTTCTTCTTAAGGGTTTTTTTTTTTTTTTTTGCTATTTATGTTTTATTTTGGCCCAACTTTCTTGAGTATCTACAGGGAAAAAGCTGCTTTCTTCTTTTCAAATTAAAAAATGTATGTAGATCTCTTTGGAATTTATCTTTTTATACTTTCAAAATTCCTAGAGTTTCTTACCAACCCATGGTATAGCAGAACTGTCTTAAGAAAAGCTGGATGAAGTCACATGTTGGTATAATGGTTGTTTACACAGTGGATCCCTGAACGACACAGGTTTGAACTGCACGGGTCCACTTACATACGTTTTTGGGTTTTTTTTTGTTTTGTTTTTTTCCAGTACTACATCCCACAGCAGTACATGATCTGTGGTTGGCTGAATATGTGGATGCAGAACTGTGGATACTGATGGAGGGAATGCATATGTGGAGGAACCTTGGACAAGACAGAACTACATGTATGGAGGGCGGACTATAAGTCATACGTGGATTTTCAACTGCATGGAGGGTTGGTACCTCTATGTTGCTCAAGGGTCAAATGTGTATTGGTCTTTCACAAATTTGTAAAATAAGTATTCATAACTCCTATGTGATGCCTTGGATGGAGTTCTCAAGTAATGCCTGGCTGACAGAAAGACTGGGATGCTAGTGGTGACACAAACCTTCAAATTTACTTCCAAACTGCTCCTATTACAGCTCTGCAAATTGAGGTCCATGAAAACTAAATGACTTGTTTCAGGTAACATAGCATGCTGTTGTGACAAAAGTTGGCTACAGTGTGAAACTAGGCTAGGTGAGATTTGAGGGCCAAGGCCCAGAACAGAGATGAATGGCTTTCCTCTTAGACCACTGATTGTCTCCCAACATGGGCTGTGCGTCTCTCACAATTTCCATCCTTGAAAAGTCAGGGTCCTGCAGTATGCAATCTCACTTTTCTGGATAAGAGTGAGATGGGTCTAAATCTCAGCATTTTTGGAACTTGATTAGAAGTCACAATGTCTCCTTCAACATTTTCCCAAGGAGGGTGTATGTCCCTTAAGCAAATAAGACTCTTTGTCTCCTCTGAGCTTCCTGGTCAAAGTGTCCCAGAAGGCAACCAGTCATTCACACATTAGTATGTTTTAACTCTCTCTAAAAAGATAAATCTTTGAGGCTAAGACTCTGAAAGGCTAGAGGTGAGTTAGGGGAAGGTAATGCTCTGCTCTCTCCTCTTTGTGCTGTGAAATTCTATTTATTTGTTAAGATTCTGCTCAAATGTCATTTCTTCCAGAAAGCCTTCCTTGATCTCTCTTGTTAGAGAGATTGCTCTCTTTTTGCTGCTTCAATAAATAATATATTTTCTTATATTCTAGCCCAGTACTTCTCATAATTTCTTCCACATGTTCAGTTATTTGTGTGTTCATCCTTTTTGGGGGGTTGTTGGGGGAGGGGAGGTAATTAGGTTTATTTATTTATTTGTTTTTAATAGCAGTACTGGGATAGAACTCAGGACCTCATGCATGCTAAGCACACACTCTATCACTGAGCTTTACCCTCCCCTCTGTGTGTTTATCTTATATTCCTTATGTTTATTCCAGGACTGGGAGCCCCTCGAGGGCAGTGGGTACTTTTACTTCCTTACCCTCATGTATTGGCTAACTCAGAAAAGGTAAGGTTATCTTTTGGTATCTTAAAGCTTTGAAATTACTTCAAAGTCAGATGTAACGTGGTTATGGACAGTTTTGCACAGCCTTCTCTGGCTCCTGGGCTATCTCTCTGCAGCCAAGTTTGTACCACCTGAAAAGGAGACTTCAGTCTCCTCTCTACTCTCATAGTCAAGTGCAGAACCAGAGGTCCCTACCCAGTGTGTACTGCGTACCTATCTGCTCTGGTTTTAGTTAATGCAGGATAGATTCCCAGCTATGGCTCTTCCCAGCTTGGTGATCCTGAACAAGTTACATCATCTCCCTCTTCAGTTTCCTCTTTTATAAAATAGACATAATACTTGCCTCTTAAGGCTGTCGTTCTGAGGATTGGGGATATTACATCTGCAGTACTTAGCACAATGTTTTGACATAGTAATCTCAGCAAGTAGTAGCAATTATTATTTTTTCAATGAGGTAAAGAACAAAAAATGCTTAACAGTGTTGGGCATATAGCAAGGACCGTGTGTAAGCTGACATTTTTGTTCTTGTCTTAGGAAAGTAGCAAAATGTAGTTGTTAAGAGCAAAAGCTTTGGAATCTGCTTTGGGTCAAATCCCTGTTTGCTAATTGCTAGTGAAGATATTTCGGGAAAATTATTTAACATTTCCAAGAGCAGATTCCTCATCCCTAAGATGGGGGATATTGCTACCTTATAGAATTGTTACGATGATTTAGAGAGGGAAAAAGGATTTCAAAAGTTGTGATAGATGGCATTTACTAAAGATGGCCACGAAAATATCTCTCATCCGACACGTTCTTCCAGGGCCTGTCACCACCCACCCCACCCCATCAAGAGCCAGAGTCTAATTTCCCTCTCCTGGAACCTAGGTGGGTTTGTGGGCCACTGTAATCTACAGAATGCAGCAGTCGTGACAATGGGTCACCTCCTGGGCCAGGCCATAAAAATGTGCCTTGGCTTCCACCTGTTGCCACTTGCTTTTGGAACCCTGAGCTGCCACGTAAGAAGTCCACAAGCGGAGAGGAAGTGCAGGCCACATGAAGAGGCCACTCTAGGCGCCCTGCCAATGGCCCCAGCGGAGCCCCAGCCAATGTCCAGCATCAGCTGCACAGATATGGGGTGAAGAAGTTTCTTGGTGATTCCGGCCTTTGAGCCTTCCCAGCTGAGGACGCAGACATCGGGCTGTAGAGAGGCTGTTCTTGCTTGACCCACAGAAACTGAGTTGTTTTAAGCTGTGGATTTTGGATTAATTTGTTATGCAGCAATAGTTATCGGGACAGAGTTCCAGTAAAGCGCTAGGACACAGTAAAGATCGGATAAGAGGAAGCAACAGTATGCTATTACAGCAGTTACTAGAGTTACGATTATCCCATGGGGGCATGTCCACCTGAGAAGCCCTAGTGTGCTAGCCCGCTGCCTGGAGAACCCCGCCCTTCAGGCTTCTGCCCCGCCCACCAGCCTCTCAGCCAATGGGAATCCAGCCTGTAAGCCTCCCTCTGCCCGCCCCTCCTCCTGGTTGTTGGGGCGGAAGAGATGGAGCCTGTGCCGAAGTGATTTTTATTGGCGTCCGGAGTCAAAACCGCGGCAGTGCTGGGAGCCCTCCTTCCTTGTTTGGGCACAGCTGTCTGCGCCGACCTGCAGCGAGGAGCGAGAGCTCCAGCTGCTTTTGTGTAGGACTGGCCGGCCTTGCCTGGGTGCGAACAGCCTCGTTAATCTCCTGTCCTCTGCCGCTGCTACACGGTGACTGGACAGAGGTCAGCTTCATTGGACACATTCTTTGTTGCAGTTAAGCCAAGCCCTTCAGCTCTCAGAATTGGTTTAAGCTTGATTAACTCGTGAGGAAAAGGAAAATTTACATTTGGGGGACTGGAGAATAAGATGCTTAAGCTGCTCTCTTAAACATAAATGCTTTTCCATCTTGCTACTTTCAAAGCTTTGCTTCCTCACTTGCTTGCTCTCACTCTCTCTCTCTCTCCCTCCCTTCTTCCCACTCCTCACCCCCTTCTACTCCTCTACTCCCTTCCCCTCCTTTTGCTCTCAAACTGGCTTTCTCTCTCCTCTCCTCCACTCTACTGTTTGCTCTCTTTTCCCCCCTCCCTCTGCACCCTCTCTGTTCTCTCCCATACCTTCCCTTTCTCTCCATTGTGTCTCCCCATTTTCCTCTCTCTGCTTGTCTCCTTCCAGCTTTGAGATGTCACTTTTCAGCACCTTTGTTCCTGAGTGGCAAAAACCTGTATCTGTCTTTGAAGCTGACCCCAGTGTGGTCCCCAAAGGGTTACAGAGGGAAGCTGGAATCCTGGAACTTCTGCAGTTAGCTCTGCTTAGGTTGCAAGCATCTGTGGTGGAGAATTCACCCAGCAACGTGTTGCACACCCAAAGGGCCAAATCTTCCCTTGTCTGAGAGACACAGTACAAGTTGCCCTGGGGCTGGTGGCCCATTCACTGGGATGTTTCCCAGGCTGTCCCTGGGGGGTAGTTTTAAGGCAGTGAGCAAGGTAGAGATCTGAGGGTGATTAGGCTTCTCTCTGAAGGCTGAGGAAAGAGCCTTGGTCTTGGGGAAAAGATCTCTGGCCCCCATCAGCTGTGTGATCTCAGGCTAGTCACTTTACCTCTCTGAGCCTGTTCCTCACCATAAAGTTGGACAATGGCAGTCATCCTGCCTTCCCCAGGGAGCTATCATGAGGCTCCCATGAGCTAATGAATGAGTACACATTTTGTAAAGTATAAAGCGCTGCAGAAATTTAAATGCTTTTTATTATTGTTGTTCTTATGATCGTAATTTTTATGCCCCACTAATGCTCATCTTACAACTCATCAGCATTAAGAAGAATAAGCTCTAAGTGGTTGAAATCTTGTTTCTCCCTCGTGCGTGAATTTAAGGTGTACTTGTGGGAAATCAATATTACTGTTTCAAGAGGCCTTTATCAAGCCCCCTGCTTCTGCCCCACCTGCTCCTTTAAGCCTGGCAGGCCCTGCCCTACAAAAGAGGCTGGCAAAGCCAGAGTTGGTCCTGTTGGGACCTACCCCCTATGTCCCGCCCTTGCACCCCACACCCTGCTCCATTCCTGCAACTCCCCATTGTCTTGGAAGGCAGGAACCGGTCTTCCTTCCTGAGTCAGAGCAGCTTCTCTGAGGGTAGCCCAGTGCACCCCAGTGTGCCTCCATCTTGTGGATTCCTCTCCCCTCGCCTGGCTTCCCCCATCCTCAGCCTTGGTCTCTTGGGTTCCCCCTGGTGGCAGGTCCTGGCCAGGCCCACTGGACTGACCTCCAGGAGGTCCTATAGCTGGGGAAGCCATCCATCACCCATTTGGGAACTGGCTCCTCTGACCTGCAGATTTCCCCATCCGTGGAGGCTGCGGAGACCGCTGGCCGCAGGTGCCTGAGGGAGGAGCGAGGGCGGCTCCAGGGAAAGGGCAGCCATCTCACCACCTGTGCTCGACTTGGCAGCCATCATAATCTTGTTACAACCTGATCAGCGTTCTTAGGCTGGCTCTGACCAGAAGCTCTGTTCCTCCCATGGCACACTGCCCCTTCTTGCTCCTTGCTCGGCCTCCGTCCCCTCTCTGAATCCAGGGGTAGGCTTCCCGGATTTGGCTCCCACGCCTACTCTATGAGGAGCTTTCATTGCAAGTTTTACAGATGAAGAAACTGAGGGCCTGGATATTAAATGACTTGTCTGAGGCCTGAGGGCTCTCGGAGTGGTGGAGCCAGAAGGTGGCTCAAAGTCGTGCTCTTTCCGTCCCAATACACTGCCTCTTCTTTGATTTTACAAAAATGTTAGTCTTGGCCTCTGCCTTCAGGGAGCTTAGGCCCTAATGGAACAGACATGCACATAAACAAATACCTACTACAAATGAGAGAATGGAGACATGCACCCATACCTCTGAAAATACAAAAGAGCTAGTTATCAAATTTTCTCGAAGAGCTGTTGGTAGTGACGGTGGTGGTGGTGGTAGTGGTGGTGGTGGGTGGTGTGTGTGTGTGTGTGAGATACAACTTTTATAAGAAGAAGCTGTGGCGAAGCAGCTTCATCAGTGTTTTCCAGAGGTCAGAAAGTCCAGAGAGCAAATACAAAGTTCATGGGCCACAACTCCCCCAGCCCTACCAAGGGCAGACATCACTAATCAGTCTTTCCCAGTGAACCCAGATCTGGCTTCAAAATCCTTTGCAACAAAGAATCCAGGGGACTATAGCTTTTAATTGAGGCTGGCAGCCAAGAGAGCATTTTCAGCTATTCCACAGTATTAGACAAAATGTGTGTTTTCTAGAAGAAGAAAGAAACTTGGAGAAGAGAGTGACTTCTGTAGCTCCCTACAGTGGAAGAACACCCAAAGTCCCACCAGGCTCTGCTGCTCTGAGTGATTCTTCTTATCTCCTGTACATTAAAGAACCAGCCGTTATTGACTTCCTGCTAGTTGGCACTTAACGAGACATGAACAGGGAATACGGCCTTCTTCTCCTTCTCACAGCTACCAGTGAGGTAGTCATGATTATTGCCATTTTACAGAAGACAAAACTGAGGCTCAGAAACATAAATAACTTGCTCAAGGTCACACAGCCAAGAGGCGATAAAACCGATACCTGTGTTCAGGTCTGTATCACTCCCAAGCCAATTTATTGTTTTCTTCTTCTAAACTTATTACAAAATGTTTAAAAATTTTAAAGCTGTCAGATGAATACAGTGCACACCCTTGTCACTATTCCCCAGATAGGACATGAAACAAAGCCCTTTTTATTTTTGCAGAACACCTTACTGCCCTTTGTCGCACATAAAAAGAGGGATTTAATACAGTAATTGAGCAATGTTGAACATTTCTCAATGAAGTCTGCTTTTAGTGGAGTTTTAAAATTGAAATTGAAATCATCTCTTCGGATAGTTCGGCGACTGCAGCCAGGGAAGTCTGCAATGCGCAGACCCGCTCGTCTGAGGAGTAATTTAATGCTACAGACATAGATCTCCATTTCTCTTTTTTACCTTTAATCAATTTTAACAAGCCAGATGGTCATTGCAAATGGGTCCTCTAGCATCTCCCTTTTCTGCCTCTGCTGCTCTCGGGCATTTATTTAAATTTGGTTCCAGGCAACAATCTTATTCCTTCCTGTTCTCGACCATTCCTTGCTGCAGCTGTGGGTCACTCCGTAATCTTTGTAACTACATCTTCTCCAGCCCCTCGATTGGAATTAACCTTTCTTTCTCTACTCTACAATCTCCCCCAGCACATGGTAACCCGAGTAAAGCTTTCCTTTCGTTAGTTATTTCTGTGTGTAATTTCCCCATTAGACCCAGGCTTGCTCATCTATAACCTGCGTAGCAGTAATTATCGTAACTGCTAATGCTTTACAATTACCAAGCACTTTTCCTAGGCAGAATATTATTCAATACCTACAATATCTCTGAGATAAGTATTTTTTAATGTATTCAGTCTTATAAATATGGCCATGGAGCCTCAGAGAGGGGAGGCAACTTGCCCAAAGTCACACAGTTAGCTCGTTGTAAGGTGCAGGAGCAAATTTAGTGCCCCTGCCCTGCAACTAGACTATAGAGTATTCTACACATAGTTTAAAAAACTGAGATTGAGTACAATGTAACCAAACTCCCAGTCATCAGTTCCCTTATTCGGTAAATATTTATTGTGCTCTTGTATTCCAGGAACTGTACTGGGCTCTAGGGAAGCAGTCGTGAATAAGGCAGAGGAGGGCTTTGTCTCATGGGGCTTAAAGTGTAATAGAGAGTAAGCAAGTAATCAAATAAACAAAATCTGGTAGGCTGAATAACGCCCTCCCCCAAGATGTTTACATCCCAATCCTCAAAACTGGTGGATGTTAACTCACATGAGGAGAAGGACTTTGCAGACTGGATTAAGTTAAGGATTTTGAGTTGAAGGATGAACCTGGCTTACCTGGGTGGACCCAATGTAATAACCAGAGTTCTTAAGAAAGCAGAGCTAGAATCAGAGTCAGGGGTGGTGCAACGACCAAAACAAGAGGTTGGACTAATGTGATGAAAGACTGAAGAGGGCCACGAGCCAAGAAATGAGGGCAGCTTCCAGGAGCTGGAAAAGGTAAGGAAATGGATCCCCACTCAGAACCTCCAGAAGGAACGCAGTCCTGCTGACCCATCTGAAACTTCTGACTTCCAGGACTATAAGAAAATAATCTATGTTGCTTTAAGCCACTAAGATTGTGGTAATGTGTTACAGTAGCAATTGGAAACTAATACACAAGGTAATGACAGCTTATGAGCAGAGCTATGAAAAAAAGAAGCATCTTGATCATGTAACAACTGGAGGACTCTCTGAGGAGCGGGTGAGAGTGGACCAGTGCAAGGAAGAGCATTCCAGGCAGAGGAATAGTAGGCGCAAAGGCCCAGAGGAAGCACCACAATGAGGAACAAAGACAGGCCAGTGTGGCTAGACACTGGTGAAATGAGGCTGGAGTTAGGCTGCAGTTGGATCACACCAGGCCTATCGGCCATGGCAAGGGGTGTGGGAGTTTTTGCCTTTTTTTTTTTTTTTTTTTTGTATTTATCTTATTTTTTACAATTGAGTATAGTCAATTTACAATGTTGTGTTAGTTTCTGTTGTACAGCATAGTGATTCAGTTATACGTACACATATATTCCTTTTCATATTCTTTTTCATTATAGGCTATTACAAGGTATTGAATACATGGACTTTTGACTACAAGAAATGGGAAGCTCTTGAAGGATTTTAAACATTGCATTGTGTTGTCTGACGTTTCCAGCAGGAACAAGACCCTTCCTCCGTGTGGGGGAGAACTTAAGCCCAGTCAAGACCAACCCATCCTCCAGATTAGCCCTCCTGTGCTCTGCTAGGTTCTTAGAACAGGTCCAGTCTTCATTAGGAAGCATCAGGTTTCCTTCCTGCCAGCCTGGCTCCAGTTCTGTAGGGGCAGGTGCCCCGATGTGAACGGTGGGCAGCAGACTTCGCTGTCACCTCGGGTGTGATTTATTACAGCGAGGGAGGACTGAAGAGTGATGTGCACGGGAACTCAGCATTACTGAGCTTAGAAATGCCCTTGCCAAGGGGAGGGACTTATCATTTGAAGTATGTATAATTTTTATTTTTTATTTTTTTTAACATGAAGTATGTATAATTATTTTGCTTACTTTAGCTTTCGTCTTTAGACTGTAAGCTCTGTGAAATCAGGGACCATCTGTACTTTTCTCCCTGTATTTACAGTGCTTGCATGCAATAAGTACTCTACAGGAACTTGTTAAAGCATGGGGTCAGTAATTTAGCTCACCTTTTATAGGTAACAGAAACAGGAAGAGGACTAATGAACAGTGAAATACAAATATCAAAACAACCTACAGTCAATTCTGCTGAAATGCCTTTTCTTTCCCTTATTTCCTTCCTTCCTTCCTCTCCCCCAGTTCCTTTCTCTATTTCTCTCTCTCCCTCCTTTCCTCCTTCCTTTTCTCTCTCTCTCTTTCTTTCTTTTAATGGAGATACTGGGGGTTGAACCCAAGATCTCAGATTTGCTAAGCATATGCTGTACCACTGAGCTATACCCTTTCCCCTGAAATGCTTATTTTGAAAGCAGGAATTTGTTCTAAGGCAATTTATAGGAGGGACAATGTAAACATACCTACTTTCCCCAGTGAAAAACACTAAGTGAATGCCCAGATCCCAGCTGAACGGAGCCACATGAGAAGACACGAAAGGTACTCACAACATGTACATCAAACATCTGCCAGCTATCTTAGTCCACACACATCCACATCTGGGTTCCAAATCTCTATCCAGTTTCAGATCCTTCTTCACAGTACCTCAAGGTTCTGATGCCCACCTCCATAAGCAAACTCCAGGTCTTTTTCAAGGTAAAGGTAAAGGTAAAGGGCTATACTTATTATGGTATTTATGCATGTAACCATTTTTCTATATTTAAAACTGTGCTGCCATTTTTATTAGATTCCCATTCTTTTTTTTTTTTTAGCTGTGTCATTGATTGGTGAAGTTTTTGAATGTTGTGGCCTTAACTCCATTTCTACCATAAACCTGGGGGGGGGGGCGGTTTAATGAATGATTTTGGATAGCACAGTGATTTTCAGACCACATATGTGGTGTTAGATTATAACTGATTGTACTTTCTTCTGTCTACAACACCAGGCAAACAAGAAAACACACAGTGATTAGCAAGGAATTGACATGAAACCAGTGAGCACTGGGAGTGCTTCATAGTGTCCTTCTGGTATATAGGACACCACGCTTATTATCTACTTGTTTATTTTTCAACCATCCTTCCATCTATTTATTTGTTCTAGGCATTCTATCAAATGCCTATGATGTGTCAAGTCCCGAAATAAACCCTGGTGATACAGCAGAGAACAGATTTAAAGTCTTAGGAAGCCTTAACATTGGTAGAAAATAATAATATATAAATAAGAAATAATGAGAGCTGCAGTCAACCAAGTGTTTATGACCCCCTCCAAATTCATATTTTGAGATTATGCCCCCAAGCATGATGGTATCTGCAGGTGCGGCTCTGGGGAGGTGATGAGGTCACGAGGGTGGCGCCGTCATGAAAGGGATTAGTGCCCTCTTAAAGGAGCCCCCAGAGAGCTCCCTTCTTACTTTAGTCATGTGAGGACACAGTGAGAGGATGACTGTCTGTGAACCAGGAAGCAGTCCCTCAACAGACACCGAGTTTGTGAGCACCGTAACCTTGGGCTTCCTGCCTCCGGAACTGTGAGAAATACATTTCTGTTGTTTATAAGCCACCCGGTCTATGGCACGTCGTTGCAGCAGCCCCCAGCGGACTAAAACGATAATCAATCTTTATTACAGGCTTTCTTCATTCTAGACACTATGATCAGCACTTTAAATACATGATTTTATTTAACCCTTTCAATACTCGGTGGTATTTACCAATTATAACTGATTACCAGGCATTACCAATATGTGGGGCAGGCATTACCAATATGTGGGGCAGGCATTATTACTCTCCTTGTGGTTACAGAGGCTTAACAGCAATTTGCTCCCAGGCAGTCTGACCCCATAGCCTGTGATCCTGAGTGACACTGTTGACACCTGTCTGCCCCGCCTCTGCTTGATCACCTTTGGTGGTGGGGAACACCTTGCCTCTCAAAGCAGCCTGTTCTATCTTTGGTAGGATATCAAAGGGGTAAAAAATCCATCTTAATAGCTGGCACTAAAATTCACTGTAGGGGAGTATTGAATCTATTTAAGAAAATACATCAGGAAGCCACCACCTTTGGTGGTGCAAAGGAAGATGAGGGATAGAGTGAAAAGACACCAAGTTACACTGTTTTGCTTAAGCTTTTCATAGGAAACTATGGGTTGGGGCAGAGGAGAGGAGGATGAAGAAGAGAGAGAAGGTTCTGTGCAAGCTGGTGGAGTATCGGTGTCCAGGGGGAGTGGCCAGTGAGGGGGACTTATGGGTGAGGGGCTACAGGTTTTCAAAGGCTGAGGAGGCAAATGTTTCCATTTACATAGTTTGCTTTGCTGCGATGGAAGCCCTTTCCCTGTCCCAGACTTCCTCCGTAGAGTCTGGGGCACACCTGGGGGAAGATCAAAGCTGACGGGTCAGGTGTCAGACTGGGCTGGAATGGAGCATACCTGGGAAGGAAAGACCCCTGCACCTGCCAGCTAAGTGATGGCCAGTCACTCCTGGTCTTCCTCTGCCAGTAGAGGGACAGGAGAGCCACTGTTGGGAGTGGAGGAAATCAGAACTGGCTATGCAGTGAAGACGCGAGTTCCCGGGAATTTGCAGCCATCTGGAGAAGGCTGGGTTTGGGCTGGGAGCTCCATTTTTACAGGTCCATTTTTATGTAATTCTCAAAGGAACCTCAGATGGCCTCAGGGTTACAGTTGTTAGGAGCAAGGCTCTCAAATAGGGAAACTTGGGTCTGACTCCCTGTTTGGCCATTTAATGGGTGACCTTGGACAATTTGCTTAACCTGCCTGCACCTCAGTTTTTTTCATCTACAAATTGAAGATAAACTTCCCTACCTCGCAGGGTTATTTTAGGGTTATTCTGAGAACTGAACATACATAAAATGTTTAGCATAATAATCAACCAATTGTTGTGGTTATAACTAACTCTAATGGCATGGTAGAAATAGCATAAGTTTTGTACTGGTTGAGACTGGGGTTCAAGATCCACTTCCATTACTTATTACATCTGTGTACCTGAGCCAGTGACTGAACATCTCTGGTTCTCAGTGAAATGGGGAATTAGCCTGGCAGGGCTGTGAGGATTAAATTACATAATAGAATCTGCTCACCACTCTGGTAGGCATGTAACAGGTACCCAGGATCAGTGCCAAGGCGAATCCATATGATGCCTTTTTGTGAATTAGGCTTTAACTTGGAAGACCCAGCCCTCCATATAGGTTTCAGCAGCACTCACCACCCTGGCCTGGGGGCTTTTGTGCAGTGTGCAACTGGCACATCTGTACGATGCAGGCTGCCAATGATGGGTGGCTGGTAGGGCTGTGCTGATTAGTATTCTTCTGCCTCTGACTTGCCCCCTTTGTTCTGGCGCAAGACTGTTCCACATTTGGAAGAAAGCACCTGAGCCCCTCCCTAATCTTCTCTCTCCTGGCTCCAGCTGCCCTCCTTCTTGGGACCTGCTTTCCCCATCCTACTCTTTCCCTTCCTATCCTCCTCCTCTAGTCCTCCCTTCCCCCATCCCAGGATCCTGGCCACCCCTCCCTGTGCGGCCCGCTGGCTTAAAGACCACTCAGTTGGGAGGCTGGATCCAGCACCTCCCTCCAGCCTCCCAGGCCCAGCCTGGGTTCTGGAACAGCCTCAGCCGAGATAATCTCGTGTTTAATTGCCAACAGCAGTCAGGAGGAAGCAGATGATCACGGCCCAGAAAGGGCGAGAATCCCCGGTGGGGCAGTGGGTTGGCTGCAGAGCCATCGAAGGCTATTTTTAGTGCTGGACACAGAGGTTCCAGGGGAAAGTGCTGGGCTCCAAGGGGCCTGCCTGTGACATTCAACCCCAGCCCTTTGTGGTGCCTCTTCCTCCACAGGCGAGGGAGCCAGGCTGCTCTTGGTGGTAGCTGTCCCTCTGCTGGAGGCCAAGGTGGGCCTGGACGGACTACAGTTGCTGGTGCTTTGTGGGGGGGTGGGGGGTGGAGTTAGGTGTTAACTCACTGCCAACAATTAGCGCCAGGGGCCCAGCTCTTGTATGGATCCCACTTTGCAGGAGAGAGAACTGGGCCTCAGAAGCATGAAATGACTTCCTTAAGGCTTTTCTGCAGGGAGTTCTCATGGTTGCCATCTTTGCTGCCACTTCCTCAGAGCATTTAGTCAGCAGGGTAGTGAGGGGTGCAGCCAGGATCCTTGAGTTTGCCTCCCCACCTCTGACTGGTGTGTGACCTGGGACAAGGTCCCTATCCTCTCTGAGTCCCAGGTTCCCCCCTGTGAGGTGGGGGCAGAGACAGTTACCACGTTGTGTTGCTGGGAACCAAAGAAGGGAAAGCATGGAGAGCTCTGACAGGCATGCCTGGCCTATAAGAAGTACTCCGGAAATGCTGCCAGGCCCTCTACCAGCACTGGACATGCATCCCAGCCAATATTCATAGTAACATAGCAAGGCATTCTCTGCTCCATTTTTCAGATATGGAAACTGAGTCCTAGACATGGATTCAATTTCTAAAGCTGGGAAGGGTAGGAGAGGGGCCTTGAGCTCAGGGCTCTGCCCTCCCAGATCTAAGATCTTCCTTCCATGTACACTGGGACTTCCTGTGAGCTGTGTCCCTTGGGAATTTGAGCAGCAGGGCAAGGTGTAAAGAGAATGAAGTGTGTGTGTGCACATGGGAGTGTATGACATGTTAGCAAAGTTGGTGGGGAGAGAGAAGAAAGAACTGTAAGCCAGAGCTCTGGTTAACAAGGATCTAACTCCCCTTTCCTCCCTCCTGGCTCCCAGGGTGTCCTTGAGACAAATGATGCCCCAGAGTCATCCAGAGTGACCCCCCAGCCCCTCCATGGAATTACTCTCACATCCTGCCTGTGCTCAGTGCATCCTGAGGGGCTGTCAAAGCCAAGGGCTCTCCCTTCGCGGCTGGTCTGCCAGAGTCCAGGGCTGCCCCCACGGCCTGGTCCTGGGATGATCTGCTACCCCCAGGGCTTGGTATTTGCTGTCTCTCTCAGCCCCACCCTCTTCGCTCTGCCCTGACCATTTCTCCTCTAAATAGCTCTTACGTGCACCCTTTCCTCTCTACCCCAATGCCACCACCCCCAATTTAAACCTGCTTCTTTCAGCAGGACCATTGCCACAGCCTCTTCACTGGTCTCCCTGGCACAGGTCTGGGCCTCACCCCTAACCCACAGGGGCTGCCCCAGAGTGTGAATGTCACGGGGTCACCTCCCTCCTACATCCCAGCGTGAGCTTCCCAGGCCAACAACATCTTGATCTTCAAGTTCTTTCCTCAGTCTCATCTGAGTTCCACCCCGCCCCAAATACCTCAGTGGAGAAGCCCAAAGTTCCCAAAGGTGAGTCCCCAGAAAACAGACTTTTGGGTTATGAACCGGGAGGAGGAGCAGGGCAGAACATTTGAAGAGGAATTCAGCCTGGGAAAAATACCAGGAAAATACTGAGAATGAGGCTCAGCAGGTTTATTTGTTGCAGGACTTCACAGAGCCTTTTTTATGCTAATTTATGATTCAACTTATGCTAATTTAATTTATGACAAATTTATTCATGAGGCAAAAGCCCTCCAGCAGATCCCTGGCAAGGTAGCCCTGAAAACAGTATGAACTCTTAGTTTTAGCAGTAGCTGACACTAACACAGCACTTACTACATGCCAGGGGCTGATCCCTGTGCTCTGTTATAGTCACTCATTTACTCCCCAGCACTCTGGGAGGCAGGTGCTACCATCATCCTCATCTTACAGACAAGGACACTGAGGTACAGAGAAGTGACGTGACCTGCCTGCATTCACCCAGCTAGTCAGCCGGGGAGCTGGGATTCCAGCCCAGACATCCTCTAAAACCAGCACTTGTGATTTCGCTAGACCCCAACTTTCAGGACTTCTTAAGTACTTGGCATTGTGATGAGCGCCCTTGGTGCGTTCTTTCCTTTAATCCTCACAACAGCCCCACGGTTATTATTGAGGAAACAGAAATGAGGCGTGCCCACACGAAGCCAAGGGTGCTGAGGTGGGACTCGAAGCCAGGTCCTCCTGTGAATCGTGCATCACCAGCCCATCTTGCTCTGCAGAGAACAAGAAATCCTTTAAACAAGGGGCATCCCGGGGCTCCAGGGTCGGTGTGACAGAGGCGGAAACTGACTCCCCTGGAGCTAAAACTGTCTGCTGCTTCTTTCTAAGAAGCCTTGCAGTCTGCTTTCTCTCCCTCACTGCTTTTGTGCTCAGTCACCCCCAAACTTCTCCCTACATTCTTTACAATAGTTTTAACCCAGAGGCTATGCTCCCAGAGGAAGGTAATGGGCTGATAATCTCAGAAGAATGGACAGGCCCCCTCTGAGGTTCCCCCATGATGCCAGAAAGATTCATCATGGTTAAGGGGAATGTACCAGCTCCCTGATTGTTATCATCTTTTCTGTTCCATCCAGTTTTTTCCGATAAAACTTCAAGACCCCAACCTGAAGGTGGACTCACCATCTCTAAGGCATGAGCCTGTTGTGACTCCCCTTTGCCGGACAAAGCAATAAAGCTGCTCTTTTCTATCCTCCCAAGACTCTTCCTCTGAGTCTCAGTCCTTTTTAGGGTTATAGACTGGTTTTGCGGCAACAGGTGCTCCGTAAAATACCCGCTGGGAAGTGCTTCTCTGGCATTCACCTGGAAATAGTCACTGTCAGCAAATTACATCATCCTGTTTTCTGCCACCACGATTTTGTGCTGTCCCCTCTTACCTGGTGTGCAGTCTCTCTACTCAGTCCTCCTGACACCAGGGAAGAGCTAAAATGAGGTCATATCTCTGGTTTTTCCAGACTTTTCCTTTCATAGCAGCTGTTCCCTTATCTGCGCGTCCTATGCAAATACTGTGCAGTGATGTTTTGTTTCAGTAGAGATTCCTCCCTTCAATCACTTTCTCCCTCATTCATTCATTCTTTCATCCATTCACTCAGGAAGTACTTATTGATCAACTACTGAGTGCAGGGCACTGTGCTAGGTCCTGGGGGGTACAGAAGTGAACAAAACAGAGGATGTAGCCCCTCAGGAATCCCACAGGATAGTGGGAGAAGACAGATACCAGGCCCAATAAAAAACCTGTATTTAGCATTTTTAAAGGGACAGGCTAGGGAGGGCTGGGAGTGGGAAGGACTGCAATTTTACACGGAATGCTAGAGAAGGTCAGCCTGAGGCTGCGACCATTGAGCAAAGACCTGGCAGAGGTGAGGGAGCCAGCCAGGAAGATGCCCTGGAGGAGGGTCACAGGCGGATGGAGGGAGGGGACACAGAGGCTGCAGCAGGAGGCCCCTGTGGCTGTGGGATGGAGAGGGGCAGTGGGGTAAGGAGGGGAGGGCAGGGTAGCAGAGATGCTCAAGAAAGTTTTCTTTATTTGGACTATTTCAGGAAATCTGAAGTCTTCCCCAGCAGTGTTCACTCCCAACTGATCATTAGTGTTTTCAGAAGGAGATATTTGATTAAGAACTAAAATGTGTGTGATCACTAAGTACCTAACCAGCACCAGTCTGGGGGCAATGAAAACCCAGGGAGTGAGGGGCCTGCTTTGCCTTTGACCTTGAGCGATCCCCTCCCATCTTGGACATTCTTCTGTCATCTGTATAAGGTACCAGAGGATGTCTCAGCCCGCCTTCTGATTCTGGCTTCAAGCTGTTTCCAAAGCCTCAGTTTTCTTTTCTGTGAAATGGGGGTTATAAGACATACCCCCATCCCTTTTTTGGTTGTTGCATCAAATCAGGGAAGGGTGTGCCCTTTTTTAAGTAAAATGTGGAGTTCAAACTAGATAAAGGCTAGTTTCAATAGAAACTCTATCATCATGTGGCAGTAACCAAATCTCTTAAATGATCAAAAGATCATTTCTGATCTTTGTCACATCCTTCCACTGATTGTAGAGGTGATGCTCTGACCTGGACACATTAGCATAATTTTACGGCCTCAGAAGGAAATTGTGCCTCAGAAGGACTAATTTACCTGCCCAAGGGAGCAGAGCTGGTGCGGGGAGGACCCAGATTCAAATTCCAGAGTGTGCCAAAGCCCACAGGAATTCCCCAGCCACACAGAGGCAAGGCTGAGGCCAAGGCCAAGCTTACAGAGAAGGACAAAACACAGCCAAGTCTGCAAAAACCAAATGAAAATTCCCAACCCTCCCTTACAGTTGCTGCTAGCCAGGAATGGGGGTGCCCAAACAGTGGAAAAGAGATGGGAGGGTGAAAGGTTCCCACTCCTGGGGAACCAGAGCCGTGGCCCGAGGCGCTGGGCCAGTTCAGGATGAGGCATGACATGGAGAAGCTCCTGGCCGGTCCTGGCTGCGGCCACATGTCCTCGTGGGCAGAGAGGGCCGTGCCAAGCCCCTGCCAGCGCATCTGTGGGTATCACAGGACCAAGGGTGTCAGCCATACCCAAAGGGATATTAAATACACTAAAATAGATACCAAAGACCCTACAAAACAAGAAGAGAGACTATAAAGGGGAAAAAACCAGAACATCATTTTATATATATTAAAATAAATAAAAGGCCTAAACAAAACTATCTTTATTAATATTTCCGCACTAGTGATAAGACAGATGGGTTGGAATTAGATACGGAGAAGTGTAATATTCTACAAAGGAAACTCTAGGGAGGCCCGGGGAGTTATGAAGGTCATTTCTCATTAAGGGTGAACTTTTCCATTCTGTCCTCCTCTGCCTTTATCCTAACGAAGCCTCTGCCAGAGCCAGCGATTCCCCACAGCTTTTGTGTGCTGGAAGCAGGCCGTGGCACCAAATGCCCCTCAGCTAGTCAGTTCAAGGCTATTTTTAGTTCTGCCAAACAATGAATGGGGCTGTTGTCTGCTCTTGGGCGGTGGAGCTTTTTTTTTTTTTTTAATTGTCTCGTCAGCTGGTCTGGAATACAAGCAGCATGAACTGCATCTTTTGGACACCTAGCACAGGGGAAGGTGGGTTTCCCTTCACTCGGACCGCAGCAGAAGCAAAGATGCCTGAATTTCGGAGGTAGCGGGCTCCCCGGGAGAGCTGCGGGCTTTGTGGCAGACCGGTCCCCAGACACAGGCGCCTGGGCCGTAAACGTGCATCGTGCGGAGGAGGCTGTGTTGCTGTCTGTGTAGTGCCGGTAATGGAGTCTGGAACATTCGAAGAAGAAACACTTGCTCAAGAAGTGGATGGGTGAGATAATACTGGTGTGGTTCCCACGAGAGCAAATGTTTGTTGAAGGGGTGAGAGTGTGTGTAAAATTTTAGCAAAACAAATGACTATTGAGGAGTGTTATGGGTTGAATTGTGTCCTCCCAAAATAAATGCTGCAGTCCTGACCCCCAGCATCTCAGAATGTGACCTTATTTGGAAACAGGGTCTTTACAGCAGTAATCAAGTTCAAGTGAAGTCATTAGGATGGCCCAAAAGACTGGCGTCCTTATAAAAAGAGGAAATTTGGACCCAGAGACACACACAGGGAGAAGGCATGTGAAAATGAAGGCGGAGCCCAGGTGGTGCGTCCACAACCCAGCTATGGCCAGCAAACCACCGAAGCGAGACTGGAACACATTCTCCCTCACGGCCCTTAGAAGGCACCAACCCCACAGACACCCTGATCTTGCACTTCCAGCCTCCAGGACTGGGAGGCGATACACTTCTGCTGTTGAAGCGCTCAGTCTGTGGTGCTATGTTAGGGCGGCCCTGGGAAGCAAGTACAAGGAGCATGAGTGAAATTATGTGCTGTGCTATGTATGAATCCACGTGAAAACACAGAGGAAACTCCTCACACGGTACTGGCCTAGAGTAGATCCTTAATATTCGTTAAATGAATGAGTGAACAAGGTCACACATAAAGCATGGAGCCCAGAGCTGAGCAGCGGGCAGGTGCTCAGTGAGCATTTGCTAGTTGGTGGGTAGTCGGAGCCAACGTTTATACACCATTTACGATGAGTCAGGCAGTGCTCAAAGTGATTGTGCATGTATGTTACCCTCATTTGATCCTTACAACAACCCGATTATTTATCACATTTAAAAGAAAAGGAAACCTGTACGGAGAGGTTCAATCCCTTCCCTAAGTTTACCCAGCTAGAAGCAGAGTTAGTTTTTGGATCTGGTTGGTTTAGGATGAGGGTTTCTACTCTTAACCGCTGTTTGAAACAATGCATTGCAGAGCCTGGCACACAGTAGGTGCTCAGCTCCAAACCAGTAAGTAGATGAGGGTACGTGGGCCAAGCAGGGAGCACAGGGTCTCGTCCCTGGTGATCTGAGAGCTGAGACCTGGACCCTCTTGTCCTTTGTCTCCTAAGTTCCTCTGATTCAGACTGATTCCTCTCATGTGTCAGCACATTCCCGAGTCCTTCTGGGGAGAGAGGAAGCCGACTTGATGCTGAAGAGGGGAGTGGAGCAGAGGGGGCGTCAGGCGGCTTGGCTGTCAGAGAGATGGGCATCAGCATCCTGCCTCCTCTCCATAACTCATCCCAAACCAAGTGCCGGTGCTGACTGCGCTTCCCACTGCAGGGCCCCGCTGGCTGTTCACATGCTCCTCTTGTGCTGTGCCAAGGACCAGGCCTGGCAGTGATTTACGATGTCACAGGCCAGCGTCCTCTGCCCTGACCACGGTTCTTGGCCACAGGTTTAATTATTTAAACAGATTTTACATTTTACGAGCATGCCCTCAAGCCTGGCAGAGGAAAGCCTTAGGAGAAAAAAAATTTTTTGCTTGAAAGATTACATTGAAATATGCAAGGACAGAGGACAGGAAACGTTCCAAATGCCCACGTGGGAGTGTTGTGTTCAAGGCCCTTTCAAATTTTCCCCATTTTACCAGATCTCTCTTCAGCAAATGCACATTTCTGCCTCACTGCAGAATCAAGTAGTTCATCATCCTAGCAAGTCCACAATTTTGCTTCTGCTGGCCAACATTTTTGTAATGCCTATGCACCACACACACATACGCGCGTGCGTGCGTGCGTTTGCTCATAGGATCTTCCTGTGCCCCTGTGCTGTGGTAGGGGCTGCATTAGTTAGCAAAACACACACAAATCCCTGCCCTCTGGGAGCATCCATTCTACAGTGGGAGTCTTCCTTATTCATTCCATGCAAACCATTTTCTCCCTCCCACGAGGGTCCCGCCAAAATGCTACTTCCTCTGGCTTCCCTGCTCTTCTGGGTGAAATCAATCGCTCAAGAGATGCTCTGTTGTTGTCTATCAGAGCCCATCCTTACTGCGCTGTAACTGCCAGTGGCCTTGATGTTCCCCTCTTTCTCAGACTGTGGACTCTTTGAGGGTAGGGACTGTCAAATTTTGTTTCTATCCCATCACCTGTGACAGTGTCTGGCACAAAGTAGGTGCTCATAATATGGATGGCCATCGGAAGACCCCCTTGCTTCTTCCTGGTTTAGGGACTCTCCTGTGCGTTCTCTCTACTCTGACATTTTCTGGTTCGTTTTATTGTTCATTCATTCATTCATTCATTCACCCACCCCAATCATTCACTCAATCATTCAGCATATAATTATTGGGCACCACTATGTAGGAGAGCCTATTCTAAGTGCTCAGGATACGCTGATAAAGACAGAAATGGCCTCTACCCTTGGTGTGCCCACATTTTGGTCATGGAGACAGAGAGCAGGCTGCTGTTCTCGGGCTCTTTGGATGCTGGCTTCTCAGATGGCTGTAGAGGGCCGTCAGCCCTCTGGGCCATGGCACATGCAGGATGGGGCAGGGAGGATCCACACTAAAACTCAGATCAAAAGGTGTCTGTGTCTTCCCACCTGGCTCAGAGGATGAGGCTGGAGAAAATGGATCTCACCAATCTCCCTCTTCCAAGCTCTCCACCTCTGTGTAAACTGGGGACACCAAAGTCCAAGGCTATTAAAATAATAATGCAAATAATCCATATTTTTCATCTTAAAAGCACTTCTGGAGTGTTCAATTAATCTTTCCAATCTCTGTGTGTGTAGCTAAGTATAAGTTTTTGCTTATAGATGAAGAAAGTGAAACACAAGGCGATTAAACTATTGGCCTGAGGCTACAGAGAAAGCAAGGGTCTGAGCAGAGATTTGACCCATCAGTCCTTATTTATTTTGAACAACTGCAGGCTCAAAGGCCCATGTCCCTTGGGCAGCTCCTGGGGAGTGAAGTCAGTTTGCCTTGGTGGGCAGGACCACTTGGTGATAAGGAATCAGAGCTTTGCAGGTGCACAGACCTGGGTCTGACTCCTATCCCCAGCCCCCACTTACAGTCGGGTGACCTTTGGCAAAGTGGTTCATGGACTCTGTGCTCTGGGCTCCTCATCTATAAAATGGAGGTAATAACTTTGTTGCAGGATTAGGAGGGCGAAAATAAATGAGATTATGTTTGTAGAGTGCTTAGCGTGGTGCAGGGTGTTTTTGTCTTAAAGATGTATTGAGATAGAAGCTTTTGAAGTGAGCTGTACAGAGCTACTAATCATCACCATCACCATCATCATCACTGTCATCATCACCATCATCATCATCACTGTCATCATCACCATCATCATCACCATCTTCATCACCATCATCACCATCATTATCATCCAATACCATTTGGGCACTTGGTATATTCCAGACATAAAGTTGTCTTAGCATAATTCCATTAAATGCTTGGTGTCTTTTTATTATCAATTGGTTGCCACACCTACGTCATGTCATCCATCTGATTTCTTTCCCCATGAATGAGTGCCAAGCCCCTGGGCTGCACACTGTGGGAGATACAGAATTGCCTTGAATGTGGACCCTACCCCTGCCATTCATCCGTGCCTTTCCAACCCAGTTAGAGTCATGAATGCTCTGAGTTTACACTGTTTTAGCCAGATTGTTCAGAAACCTTAGCCTCACCTGCAGGGGGCACTGCCATTAGTCTTCTATAAATAGTTAACATTCTAGATGCGCCATCTAAATGGACGGCACCAGGCATGGAACATACATTCTTTTTAATCCTCATGTGTTTAATCCTCACAACAATCCTATGAGGCATGAACAATTCTCACTCCAGTTTTGTAGATGAGGAAACTGAGGCACAAAGATGGAAGTACTTTTTGCAAGGCCCCATAAGCCAACTACACAGTTGGCCAGTTCTGAGTCTGGATGGCTGAGAGGAGATTTCTGTCTGAAGAGAGAGTAGAGAGCAGTAATTAAAGCCAGAATCATAATCCAGTTTCTATTAACTTGTTGTGTGAATTTCAGGCTGTCACCAAGTTTCTGTGCAACTTTGACCACCAAGTATTTAGAGGATTTATTGGCCAAGACTGTGCTGGGCTCTGAGGATGTTACAGAAGCAATAGAGGATTCCTTTTTTTCCTCCAAGATATATTAGGACAGAAACGTTTGAATTAGACCTGGTGCTGGAAGCTGCTCATCATAACCATCACCATCATCATCACCATCATCATCACCACCATCATCATCATCATCACCTTGCAACATCTTTGGGGCACTTTCTGTATTCCAGATATAAAGGTGTTTGATACAGACTATCCTGTTTAAGCCTACCACATCCCTATGAAATGGATGATTTTCCCCACTTTAGAGATTAGAAAACTGAGGCACACTAGATAGCTCACAGAGGGTAAGAAACTTGGTTAAGGTCACAGAAGCCAGTAAATATGAGGGCTGGGTTTTCACTCCTGCAGGGTTGGGTACGTAGGAGGGACTGCTGCCACTCCAGCTAGGGTCCTGCAAGAGAAGCCTGCTGTCTTATTTCCTCCCTCACTGCTCTAGTCAGCTTTCTCCTCCAGCGAGAATGAGAATTAATAGCTCTAAAGTTGGAAAAGTCACTCTTTGGCTTACATGCTTTGGCAGGGCTGCCCTGGGAGGACACTTAACCTTTGTCTGCACCTCCGTTTCCCCATCACTAACATGTGCCTGCCCCCGGGGGTGTGTCTGTATTATTAATGATGGTAAAGCGATCTGAGCACACGGCACTGAGTCATGAGACAGGCAAAGTGCAATTCATCTTGAGAACCACTTGACAGGGTCACAAGGAGCTGAAGGACATGCGGCCCCTGCTTTGTGCAGGACCTTGGCATAAACACGTTCACATCACTGTCACATTTGATCCTCTCAAAAACCCTGCAAGACAGGCTACGTGGGAGATGGGTAACAGAATATCAGGGCTTCAGAGATCGATAGAACTGTGGGAGGGAAAAGAGAGAGTTGGGGCCAAGGAGAAACAGGGGGGCAGAACTGCTGGTGCTGGCTGCTATCGGCTATACAAATTTCCCAGCCTTCCTTGCTATTCCTTGTGTCATGTGACTCAATCCCACCCATGGAGTGTGGGTGGATGGGGTGTGTGCCCCTGCCAGGCAGGACTCCCACACACCTCCCCTTGTGAGCTTGCTCTCTTACTGCTAGAAGACTCAGAGCAGGTGGAGCCACAAGATGGAAAGAGTCTGGGTCCCTTAGTGACTGCTGAGTCCTTGCAGACTGAGAACCACCTGTGATGTGGGAAACCACCTTTTACAAGTCACTGAGATTTGGGGGTTTACCTACTGCATTCTCTAGCACTATTTGTCTTATAATAATAATAAATAATGTGATTTTTATAGTGCTTATAGCTTTCCAAAAACTTTCATGTGTGTTATAATTGGAGGATCCTTGGGAGACATGTGTGGCTTCAGTATCACAAATAGTTGTGTGTTTATGCAGAAAATTCTTTGTCTTCAAACTTAAGACTATCTTGTGGGTGAAACATCTTTTTCTCTGATACCCTGGATGCTAAAAATTGTGGCCCTGGGATCAGAACTGCATGGCCCTGTTCTTCGGATACCAACCTCACTCCTGGCATCATCTTTCTTCCTAAGTAATTCGCTTTCTCCAAACCTCAGTTTTCCCATCTGTAAAATGGGGATAGACAGGTGGTCAACTTGATCAGGCTGTGAGGTAGATTCCATCTTCCTCCATAGCTCACACCCAACTCAGCTGCTGAGTCCCAGAATGCAGGGTGTGGAAGGAGGCTTAGAGATGACCCCTTAGACCTTCTGTTTGGTGCTTCTCAAACTGCAAGGGATTGTCAGTGGGGCACCAGGAGGTGAAAAAAGACACAGGACAAATAGGGCACCCTTTTGCTAGAAATGTACAGAAATAAAACTTGAATTGTGATGTGGGACACGCATCTGCAACCTCGGGAAATGTTTTCTTTCTGTTCCCGAGTCTCAAGGGTCTCCCCACCCCACAGAAACCTCAAAGTAGAACCGTTTTCACATGTGCTTATGAAAGGACAGTTTGACACTTGGCTGTGGTCAAAGCGTTATCAGGTACAGCTCTGGCCCCAGCATCTCTGGCCCTCAAACTGCCCGCATTGCCCTGTAGGACTAAGGCTTTGGATTTAATACACTCCCTGAGAGCAGCAGCATCTTTGACCCTTGCACATCACTCCCTAATCTGCATGAATTGCTCCACTTCAGGAATTTCTCCCTGAGTTTTGTGTGGGAAAACCATGTCTTAACCCAAGGAACTGTCATATGGTCTCCCGTTAAGATAAGAAGCTGGTGTAAACTATCAGATTTTGCCTGGGCAGCCTGGAAGGCCTGGTGCCTGTTTGTTTCCTCCCATTTCACTTAAACAAGTTGTTTTTGAGGGGAGGGTATAGTTCAGGGTTAGAGTGCTTGCTTCGCAAGCAGGAGGTCCTGGGTTCAATCCCCAGTACCTCCATTTAAACAAACAAACCTAATTACCTCCCCCACAAAAAAATTACTAAAAAACACATTTTTTTTCCTCTCCTCCCCTGTCCCTTTTCTTATTTTTCTTAAGTTTATTATGAATGCCCTTTTGCGGCAACTTTCCTCAAATCCTTTCTAGGATAATGCAGCAGATTAATCAATTCAAGAAATTACATGTTGCCCACAGGGCCAGCCTTGTTAAAATTCTAAGTGGGCCAAATTTTTTTGTTTGTTTGCTTTTTGCTTCATGCCACTCCCTCTCCCTTCCCCGACCCTCTGTAACTGCTGGTCATGGCACAGCCATCGTTCCTCATCCCTCCATTCTCCTCCCACCTTCTCCCCGACCTCCCCATTCTTTATCACCTTGATAAACAATCCTGGCAAAGCCACAAAAGGAAATGAACTAGGAGCTTTGATAAAGCCGAAAGACACGCAAAGCTCTCCTTTAATGGCAGTCTCAACCATGGATAAGCTAGAGGTGGTGCAGAGCAATTAGGCTGCAAATGGGGACTCCCCATGAGGGGACTTGCAGAGGAGGAGTATCTGTGGGGGGCAAGGGAGAGCTGATGTGGACACAGATGAGTTAACGCAGGCAGGAGGGTGGTCAGGTGTGTTCGCAGGGCTGAGGCTGGCTGAGGAGCTGGCACTATTTTTAAGTGGGTTGAGAAAAATAGGCTTTTTTTTTTTTTTTCCGTACGTTAGATTTTTGTTTTTAATTGTAATACTGGAAAGTTGTGCTGAAAACAAGGCCACTGGAAACACAGCCCAGGGAATCAGACCTCCACTATCAAACATAAAAAAATTACTTTGGACTTAAAAAATCCACTTGTGAGTTTTAGATGCTTTTAACATATATGTTTGAAAGCTCTTGTGCCTTTTTACTTTTTACTTCTACTTTTCGGATGAAATGTCTTCTTCCTTTCTCCTGACTATGACGTCTCAAGTGGGGCTTTTGTTTTGTTTTGTTTTTGGTTTTATTTTTAGTTTTTATTTTTTTTTGGATAACCGTATCATAATTCATTTCAACGCAGTTCATTGTCAGGTCATCTTTTCCTCAGTTAGAGACCACGTGTGGAAAACCAGGGGCCTGCTATCCCTGTGAGACAGGAGGGAAGAGGGCAGGGCACAACCATCAGAAGAATGACACAGCAATTGAGGACAGAACAAACACTAGCCAGAACCAAGACGGCGGGAGAGTCAACTCCCACAGACCTTGAGGTTCAGCATAGGCTCCCTGTAATATATTAACATGCTAAATGACACACCCACAGGTACCATGACAGTTCCGAGGATGGCCATAAAAGGCCAAAAAATGGGCAGTGGCCCAATTCCTGGGAATCCCTGCCCCTTCCCCAAAGTAGCTGGAATAATCCTCCCACTTGTGAGCATATGACATTATCAAGCCCATAAAAACTCACCACCCCCTCACCTCGTGGCCGATCTCACTCTCCCAGATGATCCCATCCACGCTCTGAGGTCACTGCCTCTCGCCTCGCCTCTCGCCTCTCAAGATGGCCCCCACTCTGCCTATGGAATGTGCATCTACTTTTACTTTAAACACTCCCTGAAGCCTCGTAGCCTGTCTGGCCTTCTGACATGGCCTGCACGCTGTCTATGGAGTGTGCATCTCTCTGAATCAGCCCACTTTTACTCAACTATGGCTTGCTCCTGATTCTTATGAAAAGCCAAGGACCCTCACTTGGCGGGGGGCATCTCAGGGACCTGCCCGAGACCTGGGACATGACCATCCTCTCGTGTCCTATTTTCCTGTATCACTTGTTACACAGGCAATTCTGCCTAGTCCTTTTGAATCCATCAGTTTGCAAGAAATGATTCTTGCCTATCTGGGTTCTGGAGACAATAAAATGGGGCACAGATCCCCCTCCACTCAGTGCATATGGATTGAGGCTCTTACGACGTGCTGGAGCAAGTTCACTAGCATCCTTTCAGCTCAACTCCTTAGTTGAGGAGACGGCAAACCTGGAGTCCAGAGAGGTAATGTGACTACCCCTAAGGTCACAGAGCCTGTAAAAGGCACAGCCAGCACTGGAAATCAGGCCTCCAGATTTCTCGGTTACAGAAAGCCTGGGGAGTTTGAGCCTAAGAGTAGGCAATGAGAAATATTTACCGAGCATTTACTACGTGTCGGGCGCTCTGTTGAGCGTTTTACTGCTCTGATGACCACTACTGCCAGTGTCAGCTCTGACTTGTCACATGCCTGCTACTTGCTAGACTCTAGGCTAAGTACTCACACGCATTTGGTCTAACGCTTACGTAACCCACGGGGCCAGTATTCTTCTCATTTTTACAGATGGGCAATCAGCCTAGAACAGCTAACTAAACTACCCAAGGACACACAGCTGGGAAATGTGGGAGATGAGAAGTGAACAAACCCAGGGCTGTCTGACTCTAGGCCCATGTTCTCTGAATCTCTATCCTTTCCCTGGGTCAGAAGTTCTCATTCAGCAAATCCAGCCATGGCAAAGTCCTACGGTAGGTACTTGCGATCTGGTGTGAGGGTGAAAGATGTCCTTTCGCGAGAGGTTTTCTCTTTCTCCCCTCCCCGTGCCTCCTGCCCTCTGATGGAGGCGCACACACTTTGGGAGAACACACACGGCAGGATGGAGTGAGCGTGTAAATGTCAGATCAATCCCTGCTACAATTCCGCCTGCTGGGGTATCAGGTCAGTGCCCTAGCTTCTCTGAGCCTCACGTTCCTCCACTTTTAAAGTGGACGTAATAACGTCTATGCCTGCAGGTCATGCATTTATCTGACTCCTAGGTGCTGAGGAGGTGATCATTCTGCTGTAGCACTCCTCATTACTCCTGGATGGCCTTGCTGTTAGAGACACTGCTGTGAGAGCTCAAAGTCCCTCTAAGCTCCCTCGAAACCTGAGCTCCTATCCCTTCCCCTCCACTGTGTGACCTTCAGCCTGGAAGTTCTGGGAGGGCAGGGCTGAGTGAGCATCTGTGGGGGTCATTTGGCTCAGGAATCATTGCCAGTGATGGGAATCACTGGGCTCATCAGACTCATCTCTCAATATGCGATTCCCACCCTCATTTCAGGGTGATGACAAAGATCCTCACTGGCTCCACATGTATGATGGAGGAGAAGAAGACAAATATCCCCAAATCACGGCTTGGGAGGAGGAGGATTTCCCAGAGGTGGAGGCCAATCGCTCCCTGGAGACACAGAGGCAGGCAGTGAGCAAAAACCACGTGTTGCAGGGGTGGACGCTTTTCTGGGCAGGTGTATGTGTGCAGGTGTGCGCATGCTTGCTTGATGTTGGTTTGAGCTCTTCCATCTCTCTGAGCACTAAGTCTCCCAGAAGCTACCAGCTTGGTCTGTTTTATCCTGCTCAGGTGCAGACAAACACAAGTGTGGTTGATCTCGTTACTAGGAAAGTAGTGAGATCTATTCTAGGGGTTCTCAAACCTGGCTGTCACCAGAACCTAGGAGTTTACAAAAGACCCCGCCGTGTCCCAGGTGCCCACCTCTAGAGATCTTGATAGGAAGGCCCTGGTGGGAATCAGGTATGTGCTTTTAAAGGGTTTCCCTGTACTCCTGCTGGGTAGCCAGACTAAGAGCCATTGATACAGGTTACGAGTCCTTGGTACGGTGGACAAATCACGGTGCAGGAACCAGACCTGAGTCTGAGCTCCCTTTACTGAGGACTAACCAGAGACCGGCAACTCACACTGAGTCATCTCTTTTGCTTCCCAAAACCTCTCTTTGTCGTATGCATCAGCATCCTCTTCTCACGGGGAAGGGATTAGAGACGTTGCCCCGCTAGAAAGGGCTGCACCCTGAATCAGTGCAGCTTCCCATCACTGCCACGCCTCTGGGCCTCTGGACATAAGGTCTCCTGGCAGGGACCATCCTGGAGGGCCAGGGCTGGACACTCCGCTTTGGCCAACAATGATCATTTACTTAAAAAGTAAATTACAATTGGTGCATTTTCAGTATGCAACAATGAAGAGTAATTTCTCTTCCTTGTGCGCAAGAGCTCCAATTATGATTTAATTCAATTCCGATTAACTATGCTTTGATGGCATTTCCATTACATAAAAAATAAATGTATTAGCCAAGCATAATGTGTTTTGACTTTAGTTCTGATGCTAATAAGGAGGCTGTTTGGCGGCTAGGATCCCACACTTCATTCCACGGTTGTAAAGGAGAGAAAGGAAAACAAAAAGGAAGAGGCAAGTAGCTCTGAGAAACCCCACACAGAGGGGTGCTGTGGTTTGGGGGTGGGCTGAGGGCTGTCAGCAAATGCTTGGCAATCGCAGGTTTGCTCTCACAGCCGCTGCTAGAGATGCTTAGGGATGTGAGTGTGGGCAGGCACCCATGGCTCTTCCGCCCGTTGGGGAGGACTCCTGGGCCAGGGTGGGGTGGGGGAGAGGTGTGAAGATGGAGCTGGCTAAACACAGCGTATGTGGGCATCGGCAGGCCCGTCCCCACTACGTCAGTAACGCCTGCCGGCCTCTCTCACAGTCTGAGTCACCTGCAGCCTATGCCTCAGCTCCTGACCCCCGCTCACCTGGTGTCCAGCGGGACACTGCTCTTCAGGTGTCTGATGACCCTCCTATCTGTCCCTGAAGCATCGCACCATTACTAAAGCCTTCCTTGGGTCCGGGCACCCGAGCATCCCTCCACGTCTGAAGGGGCTGACAAGGGTGAGCCTCAGTCCTGACAATTTTGTTACAGTCATTATTCTTTTAACAGCTGCCTGACGTAGGTTTCTGTCTGTTTTAGGGAAGAGGAAACTGCTGATTCTGGGCCGGTTTGCCCTCAGATTCATTTCTTGACACTTTCTCTCCGCTCTCCTATGTGGCCGGAGAGGCTGACTCCTGCTGGCTGGCTTCACCTGGGCTGGGCCCTTGGGAGGCCCTGTCCCGAGGTGGGAAGGTGGAGGCTGTGTTACTGCACGGCACTGTCTTCCATCTGCCTGGGTTCTGGTTTCCACAGGGAGGCCCAGGCCTGGGCTGTGGGAACGTCATTGACTCGCTTTGACCTTAGGGGTGGGGTCTTCAGTTTCTTGCTGGGGCTAATCTTTGCATTGCCTTATTCTTCCCTGTTTGGCTTTTCAGCCCTCCCTCTCCTGTGGATCCAATTCTTTACAATAAATTCCCTCTATTTCAAAAATACTCCAAGCAGTTTTTGTTTCTCTGGATGAAACTGAAGCTGCAAGAGATTAAGTAACCACCCAAGATAACAGCCTTCAATACATCAGTGCATTTCCTTTCAGGCTTGGAAAACACGCACACCGATTAAATCATCTCTTCAGAGTCTGTCTGTCTATCTGTCTATCTATACATCCATCTGAATAATAAAAACATAAATGGGTCATACTCTATGTATGGTTTAATCGGGTGTTTATTATATTGTGAGAATCTTATTTTCCCATATAATTTGAAAAATACATTGAATGACTATTTAATATTCAATTATAAGGATTACTTATTTCAGGAATCTTCTCTTATCAAGGACTTAGATCTCCGTATCTTTTCACTTACATAAATAATTACATGGATGTTCTATCTAAGCTGGCAAAGTGAAGACAGTTGAGCAATTGCTTCCCTCTAGTTCTTGACTAAATGAACAATTAAAAAGAAAAATCTGCTCACTTCCCGTCACCCACCAAATCCTAAGTAGCATCAATTAAGGAAAAGGTTTGCACCCCATGCCATAAACGTCAAGGAAAGCTTGTAACCCTGCTGGTGTGTTTCCTACCCCAACCCCTTCAAGTCAGAAGCCAGACTGGGGAGATGAGGCGACCGAGCAAAGTTTTGAGGTTTCTCACTAATTACCCCACATCTGGAGAGAAGCAGAGAAAGGATGAGGGCATGCTATCCAGAGAAAAGCCTCATGTCCCCTACTCACTAATGCTGGAATCTTAGGATCAAAGCCAACATAGGCAGTCTACCCCAGCTCATCATTTTTCTAGGATATTACACTCATGCTTTGAAACCTGTTTTAAAGGACTGCCTGAGACCACGCAAAAATGCCTAGTATTGCAATACCAGGGTTATTAATGTAGAGCTGGAAAAGGAAGAAGAGATGTCACATATAATAGGAGGGGGGGGGGGTTAGAAAAATTTAATCATACTGCATGGGAAGAGAAAGAGAGAGAAAGCCTGGTCTGAACTGCCCAAGTTAGGCATGAAGAAGATGAAAAGAAACCATGTAGCATGTAAGCAAACAATTCTAGTCCCACCCAACCTGGAAAGGAATAAAAAAAAAGATAAAAGAAAGATTATTCCTTGCAAAAACAAACAAACAAATGAAAACCCAACCTGAAAGAAAACATATCCCAAGAAACAAAGAAAACTTCCAATGTGTATTTTGCACTACAGAGGAATTTACTGAGAATCTGAAGCCAATAAAACAAGGACTCAATAGTGAGAAATTAAATGAAAACTCAACACAATAAGACAAAGAATTTCGCGATGCTAGGAAAATCAAGGACTCTCTCACACTACCAGATTACAGAAATTATAAATTACAAACAAAAAGAACAGACAGCTGAAAATTGTATTTCTGCCATAGAGAAAAGGTTTACTGTAATAATGATGAAAGCTGAGAAAAAGGACACAGAGATTAAGACAGTGAGAAGAAAGGTAATAACACATGAAGGACAAAGTTGATTCAAAAATAAGGATAATTGGTGTCTCTGCTGAGAAGAACCCACAGGTGGGATAGGAAATACATTTTATTCTTGATAAGCAAGAGAGAATATCTTGTTACTACTGAACTTGAATCATGAAGAAATAATCCTACTGGCATCTAAACAGGGAATAACCAGTCCCCTTCAGGGAAAGGAATCAAGCTTACCTTAAACTTCTCCACAAAGATGTTCAGCGCAAGCAGGCAACAGAGCGATGACTGGAGAGTTCTGAGGGACTGACAAAGGGGCTAAACATGACCATACATGACCAAATTATTGTGGAAATACTAAGGCAAAAGGTAGGCATTCAAAAATGAAGCAGAGAGACTGAGCATCCACAAGCCCCTCCAGAGAAACCACTCAGTTAATTCCGCCATCGATGGCGGGAATAGAAAAGACACGGCCAAAATGCTAGTGCCACATTCAAAGGCAGAAGATGGTGGAGCAATGCCTGCAAGATCCAGGGGGAATATGTGACCCAGGATTGTTACATTCAGCCAAATTATCTGCTATACATAAGTGCACCAGAGGAGTACTGTATTTCTTAACTTTTAGGAACTCAGTGATTATAAATATGAGCCCTCTGTTTCAAAAAACAAAAAAAGGCTGGTTGATGACATTCAGCTATCCTAAGATGAACCCATACCTAGCACCCTAGAATGGAGACGCTGGAGTTGGCATTCAGTAAGTGTAGATAAAGAAGAAATAAAACGAAGACTAAACAACTACAGGAAGTATAGTTACATACAGAGTTTAACTTTCCAAATGTCCAAAAAGTAAAATTACTAACAGAACTCCCCACCCCGCAATTGGGAAATACAGCAGGGGAGGTGGGAGTGTTATAAATGTACTAATTTTCTCATATTTCGTAGCAAAGGGTCCATCAGTACTATATAAAATCAGGCTATGGAGCTAAGAAAACATATTGCATCAAACTGCATATGACATTTTCAGAATAATTTTTCTTAAAGGAAATTTTTATTTCATTTATATGTTTGTTGTGGGTGACCTGTGTCTCCCAAAATAGATACCCTGGAATTCTAACCCCTAGTATCTCAGAATGGGATCATATTTGGAGATAGGGTCTTTACAGTGGTAATCAACTTAAAATGAGGTCATTAGAGTGAGCCCTAATCCAACCTGATTGATATTCTTATAAAAAGTGGAAAATTTGGACCCAGGGACATACACATACAGAAAAGATGGCCTGCTACTGTTAGAGCAGGCAGATAGCTAGACATGAGCAGAGAAAGGGGGATGCAGGACAAATGGCAGGAAACCATGTATCATGTAAACAACAGGCATCCCTGGGCAGAGAAAGAAAAGCAGGAACCTCTGGTCACACATTTTTGGGGTGACAAGTAGCCTGGAGGCCAACAAAGAAAGGTGGGAAAAGGCAGAAATCTTCAGTGTCCAAATGTAACCTTTTGTTCATTATGCCCTCATTTCAATAAAATTAGCCTTGCAGATTAGAAGTACCCATCATGCACTGACGCCACGACACTTCTGAGACTAAATAAGGACAAAAATCCCTCCTCCCTTTTGGAAGTTGGACTTGGGATGAAAATCAGGGAATACGCAACCCAAATCCTTCCCTCCCCAAAGAATATTCCGCCCATTCATTTTTACACCCTATGTAACCAACTTGCCAAAGAAACTCAGGGCAGCCGCTCACCTGAGCCTGCCCGCTCTCCCCTCGTGAGTGTCCTGTCTATTCCTTAATGCAGCCCCACTTTACTTTCTTAACCTCCACATCCCGTCTCTGAATTCTTTCTGCGACAGGAAAAGAACCCAGTCGCCGGCAATGCTATAAGCCAAGGAGCGCCTGAGACTACCAGCAGCTGGGAGAGAGGCCAGGCACCCACCCTTCCCTTGTGCCTTCACAGGGGGCGGGGCCCCGCCCACAACTTGATTTCACACTTCTGGCCTCCTGACTGTGAGACAATAAATTTCTGTCGCACAGCCTGGTTTGTGGGACTTTACTGAAGCAGCCCTAGGAAACTAATATAATGGGTTTAAATGTGTTGTTTTATAAATGAACACTCTAGTAATAAAAAAAAAAGTCCATTTGTCTAAAGTCTAATAATGTTCCAGTTTTACATCAATTTCCATTTTTTTTCTATAAATTAAGTAAAATAAGTAGACTGGTTTGTTTCCCTAATAACAGTATTATATGAGGCTATTTTATGAAATTATTTCCATTTATCCAAACACCAATGTCACTTATCCATCCTTCTGTATAAGGTTCATAAATGTATCTGGAATATGGTCGCCTTATCTTACTGCTGGTTATTACTGGATAGTAAGACTTTGGTTGACTGTTTTGCTCTCTCTGTTGGTGCTGCTCATTGTCTGAAGTGTTTTTCAATGAGCATGTGCACTATATTTTAAATTCCTCATATTGTAATAAAAAATCCTTATATTTCAGTCCATGTGTATATAACTCTTTTTTTTTTTTTTAAGATGGGGAATCTTAGACAGAGTTTAAATACTTTGAAGACTCATTGATACCTGTGGTTAAATTCCTCTCTGGATTATAACAGTTAGGGTCACACAAGCAATGCATGGCAATGCCTGCCTTACTGCACTATCACAGCTTTGAGTATTCTTATTAAAGTAGCAATTTGATGGGCTAAAAATGACATCTCATTCTCATTTCCTTTTTTCAAATTACTAGATAGGTTGAACATTTTTCGCAAACCTAGGGGCTACTTCTATTTCTTTTTTTTTTTGTTGAAGTATCGTCGATTTACAGTGCTGTGTTAGTTTCTGCTTTTTTCTTGTTCTGTTCATTTTTTATACCTTTTCTGTGGTTGTTTCTTATTTATGAGTGCATTACTCACACACACACATATCACAACCATCTGTCCTGTTTGCTGGTAATATTCTCTTACTCTGTGCTTAGCTTTTTAATTTCAAGCTTTGAAATGTTCATACATTTTTAATATTTCAGTCTGATATTTTATTTTTCTCTCACTTCCCTCACTGATTTTGAGTGATTGATTTAGGGGCACGTCCTATCCTTTTCTATCATCACGTCCTCCAACACTGGTCATTTTTTGAGGATAGCATCTCTCACCCCTTCACACCCAGTGCATTTTTCTCACCATTTTAACCACTTTAAAGTGTACAATTCAGTGGCTTTTAGTACATTCACAATATTCCCCCAAATCACCACTAATTCCAGAACATTTACATCACAACAAAAAAGAAGCCCATGTTTGTTAAGCAGCCATTCTCCTGTGCCCCCAAGTCCCTGACAACCACAATTCTGCTGTCTGTCTCTGCAGATCTGTCTCTTCCGGACATCTCACAGCAGTGGAGTCAGGCAATATATTGCCTTTTATGACGGGCTTTTTTCACTTAGCATAATGTTTTTGAGGTTTATCCATATTGCAGCATGTATCAGTGATTCATGCCTTCCTATGGCCAAATACTATTTCAGTATATGGGTATCCCACATTTGTTTATCCACTCATCAGTTGGTGGTCCTTTGGGCTGTTTCCACTTTGGGGATATTATGAATGATGCTGCTATGAACATCTGTATCCATGTTTCTGCTTGAACATCTGTTCTCAGTTCTTTTGGGTAAACACCTAGGAGGGGAGTTGCCGGTTCATAGGATAACTCTTTGTTGAACTTTTTAAGGAACCACCAAACTATCTTCCACAGTGACTCTATCATTTGACATTTCCACCAGCAGTGTACGAAGCTCCAAATTTCATCACATCCTCCTCAATACTTGTTACTTCTCATTTTTAAAAATTAAACCACCTAGCGGGTGTAACTCATCTCATTGTGGTTTTGACTTGCTTTCCCCTCACAACTAATGATGTTGAGCATTGTCCTTTTATTTCTCCCTCCATTTTTACTGAGATATAATTGACATATAACACTGTGTAAGTTTAAGGTGTACGATGTGATGATTCGTGCATGCGTATATTGAAAAACATTTATCACAATAAGGTTAGTTAACACAGCCTTCACCTCATATAATTACCTTTTTTGTTGTAGTTGCTATTGTTATGATGAGAACATTTAAGATTTATTTTCATATCAACTTCCAAGTGTACAATACAGTATTATTAATTAATAATTAATGTCCTTAGATCCCTGGAACTTGTCTTTCGTATAACTGAAAGCTGGTACATTTTGACCAACATCTCTCCATATCATCCAGCCCCCAGTCCAGGATAATCATCCATCTACTCTGTTTCTGAGTTTGAGGTTCTTAGATTCCACATGTAAGTGGGATCATACAGTATTCGTCCTTCTAAGTCTGATTTCTTTCACTTAGCATAATGCCCTCGAAGCTACTCATGTTGTTGTGAGTCACAGGATTTCCTTCTTTTTTTATGTGTGAATAACATTCCATGGTGCATGGGCATGGTTCAGCAAGAGGGGAATCTGAGTTGGCTTTGGCTTAAGGAGGACGAAGCTGATGTCTCGTGGAGACTGTAATGTTCGAGGCACTGTGCTGGCACCCGAGGTCCCACACTATCTACCACACTCCTAATTCCATCATAAATTCACCTGGTTTTGCAGGTCTAGATGTGGGGCCTTCTGTTGTCTATGTTTTCCTCCCTGCAGTGCCTCTAGTCAAGCAATACACCCACCTGAACCCTGCTCTTCTTCGCCCAGCTCCATGTGTCAAAAGTCCATCAAGGCGCATCTTCAGAGCCACCATCGCCGGGAAGCCTGTCCTGGCTCTTCAACCGGAAACAATCTCATCAGGCTCCGGGCTCCCACAGCGCTTGGCCCAGGGCCTCGTGCTCTCTCCTCCTTTCTCCCTCACCTGCATCCACAGCCTCCCTCCAGCACGAGAGCTACAGGCAGTGAACAGCCAGTGACCACCACTAACATATAAGCACCCTTGTCCACAAAGAGAGATTCTCACTGATTGCTCTGATAACAATGATACATTTTTGTCATGATTATAAGATATGATTTCTATAAACAATTTTCTTTGTCATCATTTTTTGGTGCTTCTATAAAACTTGGGTTGTTTGGGGAGGACAAGGGGCTCATCCATGTGAACATTGTGATAGGAGAGGCAGGAGGAGCCCTTTCAGGAACGTGGCCCCTGACTTAATTGGACTGTGTTTCTGGCCCTTCGGCATCCTCAGCACAAAGTCGATGCTTCTCCAGGAATACTGCAGAATTGAATGTACCATATTCCTAAGAACATCTCTTTTCCGATTGACCCTTATCTTTGACTTGTAGCATTTTTTTTTTCCAAAATGAGAGTCAGGTCTGCATATCTCAATACGTTTAGAAAATGACTTTCCAATTCCTACTCTCTTTGCCTTCTTCCTTCTCCTGGGCATAGAAGTATCTTGTTTCCATAGGATGCACTGAGAGAGACATTTAAATTTAAGGGGACTGCTTGTCAGGTTCAAAAAACAGTCACTTACAATTGGGATCTGAAACAAGTCTCCCCGCTTGCACCTGCTCCCAAGGCTAACTTCTGAAGAAGACTGTGAGGAGCTGAGGGGAACCTGTTGACTGAGAGGCAGGGATATGCCTCCAGGAAAAGACTAATAGTTCCTGGACTGCCTTTGTCAGAGCACTGCTAGCATGGAAACTGCAGGCTTGGGAGCTGAGATTGCCTTAGAGTTAAAATTTCTGATTTTTATGTGTTGGATTTCTTTGGGCAAGTTTTTTCACTTCTCTGAGCCCCAGGATTCTCAGTGTAAAATCAGAACTGTATGTGTCCCTCAGAGGACAATGATCAGGGCTGGTGTGCTTGCTGAACTCATGAGTGACTAAATGAGTGAACCGTGTCCATCACCAAACGCCGGAGCCCTGTAGTTGGCCTAAAAATTCACTGACTTAGCCAATGGCCTACCAAAGAATAAGATGGAAACAGAGAACCCCTGGGAGGAGTACTGCATCACTGACATTGTTAAGAATTGCCGGAACATGGGCATAGAAGCAGTATTTACAATAATCAAGACATGGAAGCAACCTAGATGTCCATCGACAGATGACTGGATAAAGAAGTTGTGGGGTATACATATATACATAATGGAATACTACTCAGCCATAAAAAGAATGAAATAATGCCATTTGCAGCAACATGGCTGGACTAGAGGTCATCATTCTAAGTGAAGTAAGCCAGACAGAAAAAGACAAATAGCGTATGGTATCCCTTATATGTGGAATCTAAAAAAAAATGACACAAGTGAACTTATTTACAAAACAGAAACAGACTCACAGACATAGAAAACAAACTTATGATTACCAAAGAGGAAAGTGGAGGAGAGATAAATTAGAAGTTTGGGATTTGCCAATACTAAGTGCTGTATATAAAATAGATAAACAACAAGGTCCTACTGTGCAGCACAGGGAACTATATTCAATATCTTGTAATAACTTATAATGGAAAAGAATAAAAAAAGAATATATATATACACACGTATGTGTATAACTGAATCACCATGCTGTACACCAGAAACTAACACAACATTATAAATCAACTATATTTCAATAATAATGAAAAAGAGAATTGCCAGACATGGGGATAATAAAAAGCAGTCCCACTTCTGGTTCCATCACTGTTTTTAAACTCTCTATAGACTGTGCACCCCCTTATTGCTTATACTCCAGTTGAACTATTCTTCCCTGAATCATGCCTGCAAATACAGTGACTTCACTGGAGATAGGACTTGAGGATTATGGAGGCAGAAGACCTGGCCTTGGCTTTCCCTCTGGGCCCGTGATTGTAGATTCTGAGCTATTTCTGAAACTCCTTGCTTGTTCAATCTGAAAAGTAGTTTGCAATGGAAATTCCTCCCTCTTGAAATCCTTGTTAATCTAATTGCAATTGAAATGCATAAGTGAAATGACAAAAGCTGCATTTTATCAGGAATTATAGCAATTTTCTTTTATTTACTGAAGTCTGACCTCTGCTGTATTGATGAATTGTACTTTTTCAAGGTCTATTTTCCCATCAGCAAAGTCAGGTTGTTTATAAAATGATTGGCATAAAGTGTCGTTCTCCCCTCACCTGTCCCTCCCCCATATTTTTAAAAATGTGTCCTAAGTCTGAAGAAATTGACTAGGAATTTGTGGAGCCTGTGCATTTCTATCTGAGTGTATATTTTCACAGGGGGCTCTGAGCATCCAACAACAGTCTTTTCAATGCCGAAATCTGAAAAACCGGCAGCATTTAGCATCTTGCACCTCTGTCTCCTTCTGAATCCTTAGAGATTTGGTGAGTGAAATCTGCACCCATTATCTTTTCAACCAGCCATCTAATTGCTCCTTTTCAAGGTGACATTGTCAGGAAGTCACAGTGGGAAGCTTGAGATGAATGAGGAGCTTTGTCCCCTCTCCCCATGTCCAGGCAGTCCTCAAATCCTACTGACCACACCTCCTTGAATTTCTCCCTTTCTCTCCATCTCTACTGCCCCTGCCCATGCTCAGGCTTTTATCCACTCTCCCCTGGACCACTGCTCCACCCTCACTCCCTCAAGCCATAAATGCTTTATCTTGCTCCTTTTCCATCCTCCACACAGCTGTCAGAATGATCTCTCAAAATCACAAATCAAGGTACTATTGCTCTGCTTAAGCTCCCCAGTGGTGCCCCGTCACCTGCGGGAAAACATCTCATCTAGTGGGGATGACCCAGAAGGACTTAACTGAACCGAATCTGAATTCCCCCCGTCTTTCCCCATCATGGCCCACGTCTCCCTGCCCGGCCTCTCACCCTACATTCCAGGGATGCAGAAATGGTTCTTGTCATCTACACTGTGTGGTACCTGCCCTCCTCCCCTTTCTTTACACTATTTTCTATGCCTGGAAAACCTCTTCCCCTCTCTTTCTTCTCACCTGGCTAACTCTCACTCAAGCTTTATAATAATTTACCTGGCACCTCCTCTGTGAAGCCTCCCTGATTTCTCTGATTTGTGTTATGCATCCCAATACTCCTTTGTATTGAGATGATCTTCAGTCAGTGATTCCCTGTCAGACTGTGAACATGTTCCTTGAGGGGAGGAAAAGTAGCTTAGTTAGCTCTGTAACTCTAGGGCCCTGCTCAGGTAGCCATTTACACACCACCTATTAAATTATGCTACCTGGTAGTTGCTCAATGATTGCCAATTTCCTTTTCTACTTTCCTCATTCCTCAGAGTATTGGTTTCCCCAACTGTGAACTGCGTATGAAGTTACTTACCTCACCTAGCTCCATGCATTGCTTTGAGGTTCAAATGAGCTATTGGCTATAAATATGTGATATAAACTTCTGTTTCTTAGTGCTAATTTTTTCTATGATTGTTCCTCTTTGGCCTCTCCATCCAACTCTCCAATCATGCCCCTGCACCCACCAGCAACTCTGATTGAGTAAAATATTTCAGATGCCCCCTAGCAAACCAAACACCACAAATCAGCGCAAAGCAGAACACCAACTGAAGTGGACCCTGACTAATCCAGGCTGTTGTCTTGTTATTCAGTGTTTGTCCCTTTCCCCTTCAAACCATATAGCTATCTAGGCTTGTCATAGCTGCCCCTTCTTTTTTCTCCCATTTCACATTGTAGCTTTCAATTCCTTTTTCATGGACTGTCTTGTATTCTGAGCAAATGATAGTTACCATTGTTAATGAGAGCTGACATAGCATTCATTACGTGCCAAGTGTTAAACTGAATGGATTGACTCATTTAATTCTCTCCCAAATTCTTGAAGGTGGACATCATCATCATTTACAGACAGGGAGACTCTGGACGGGCTAAATCACTGGCTCAGGAGCTCCCCAGTCGGTAAGAGGTAGAAGTGAGTTCAGAGCTGCACACCTGACCTTCAACCTCTACTGCTTCTCAAGGCTACATGTCAGGTTCTCCATCTGGACTGTGGTTTCTCGGATGACAGGGGTTTCGTCCGATATACCCTGGCCCTTCCAGACTTCCAAGAATCATTCCTCTGTAATGGAAATACCCCTACTGGAAGCACTGCAGTATCAGCGAGTGAGTTCTAAGGAGACAGAAGATCTGGATTAAAAATCCTGACTTCACAACATTAAAAGTGACCCTTCATTCCCACTTCTGGAAGATGGGAAGAAAAAGAAATTGATCTCATAGGTCTGTTGGGAAACTGAAAGAGACATTGCAAGTCTAACACGCAATTCCTAAGTCTGAGAGGATGCTTGGTAAATACTAGTTTGAGCCTCTGAGAGTTTCATTTTTGCCAGCCATGGAAGTGTCTTTCCTATATATTCTTGTGTTAAAGTTTGACATCACCTTTGGGGGTGTGTGTGTGTGCGCGCGTGCATGTGAGATTGCTGTTCCCATATTATGAAGGGAAACTGGAGCCCAGAGAAAAGTTGATCGGATGTCCCCTGAGCAAGTGCCCCTGATTTGAGAAGCACGGTTACCCTGACTCTTTGGGAACGCCTTGGGTCACTTAGGAACTAACTGCCATCTCCATACCTACTCCAAGTCATTTGAATGACGCTCACTCCCTTTGCTCTGTGCCGTCTGGTGAAATGACTGTAAACAATTCCGTTGCATCATATTTCTCCAAAGTCCCTCAGCCAAGAATGTAAGATGTGACTATCCAGGTAGAGCTAGGTCTTTGACCTGAAATCAACCTATGAGGAATCTCTGATTTCATTCTGTCATCCTTTAGTTTTTTAATTTTTTTTAATCCTGATAGTTGTACCTTACGTGCCTTTGGCCATGAGAGTACCAACTGTGCCATCCAGGGCTGCATGTCTGTGCCAGCGCACCTCCAGTACTGATGGGGAAGAGCAGGTTGGTTCTTACCCTCAAGGAGGTCCCGGACAGCTGGAGGGGAGAACGCATTAAGCCAGGATTCCAGAAGAGTCACGTAGAATTCCCCAGGACATACATTTGCTGTGCTGTTCTGGCTGGAGGTGTCAGGAAGTGGGTTTGGAGCTGGTCCTCGGAGGACCTGTAGTAGTCCACGAGGAGGAGAAAGTGGGGAAAGGTGGTTTTGGTGGAAGGATGTGTGGGCAAAGGCACCCACCATAAAGGTCAAGGTGAGGAATCAGCTCTCTTTGGGGGAAATGGTAGAGTCAAGTCTGCATTAAATCTTAAATCTGCAAAGCAACGGGTGGGTACATATTTCAAGCCCGTCTCCTAGCCTGGAGGAAACAGTGCCCATTGGTCCTGGCCCTTCCCTTTCCTGGGAACTTATTTCTACACCTGTCATCTTAGCGCTACCAAATATTTAAAGTATGAATAATGGGGACCCACGGTTAGGAAATCAAAGTCTGATATTTCTCTTCATTGAGATTAATGATTGTAATTTTCCCTGTGGCAGGGCGGGGGGAATGGGGAGAGTTGTGTAAGAAGAATGGTCTACTCCTTGAAGTGTGTAAGCCTCGCACAAAGCTTGTCTTGACAATGACAACTTCGCACAGAGTTACATGGAGGAACTTAAGGCAGCAGAAGTTCCCTGGGAAATGGCTGGCCTCATGGGTAGCCCAAGCCCGCCAACTTTCTTTCCAGGATCCCAGCTGACCTGTGCCCACACTCATATGGCTTCCTCAGGCTTGATTCTGCAGCTGCTCCCGTGCTCTGCGCGGTGTCCTGTGCACTCAACACACAACTGTCGAGCTCAGCATTGAAACAACAGCCTCACAGACAGAAAACAAACTTATAGATACCAGCGGGGTAAGAGGGTGGGAAGGGATAAATTGGGTGTTCGAGATTTGCAGACACCAACTACTATACATAAAATAGATAAATAACTAGGAACTATATTCAGTGTCTTGTAGTGGCCTATAACGAAAAAGAATATGAAAAGAAATATGTATATATGTGTGTGTGACTGAAACATGCTGTATACCAGAAATTAACACAACACTGTAAACTGACTATACTTCAATAAAAATTATTTAAAATTTAAAAAAAATCCCCAAGATCTGACAATATAGCCCAGCAGTTAGCAGCAAGGACTTTGGCACCAGGTAGACCCAAGCACAAAGGATGGTCAGGTGCTTGCTAGCTGTGTGAGGCGGGTTGTTTCTCTAGGGAGCCTCTGTGACCCTCATCTGTTGCATGAGGGTGTTGTGAGGATAGTCTGGAGCATACTAGAAGCTCAGTAAACGCAGGATCATTTACTCCTTTTCTCTAGGTATCTTTGCCCTACCCCAGATTCCCCTCTGAGACTCCCAAGGACAACTGGGGGAGTTGCCAACTGTAAGTGTTCTGTTCAGAAAAAGCACTGAGGATACAGGGACCAGGTGTTAAGAAATCTGAAGATGAGACATTGAGGGGCATTTAGCATTTCTCCAACTCTGAGTGTGCTCCTTCCCCTAAAGATAGGGGATGCCTCCTTTCAGGGCTTGGGGTGGACGGAACAATGACCTTCCAACAAGAGAACATGGATAAGAACATCACCTCGGGTACAAAGCTGTGTGTTCAAATTCCACCCTTGTGACCCTCTAGCTTAGTATTCTTGACACAACATTTGACCTCTCTGAGCCTCAGTTTTCTCTTCTGTAAGATGGGGGTAATAATAACACTTGCCTTAGGCGCTGTAGCTCAGTAACATATGTCAAGTTCTTGGGTTCTTGGAGCAGTGTTTGGTGCATGGGAAATATTATGTAATTGTTATCAGTTTTTCCTCTTACTTTTACCCAAGGATTTTTTTTTAATTAAAAAGAAGTTTGATTGCAGCAATACTTCAACATTCTTCCTTCTTGGGAGAAGCAACCATCTCTGTCTTTCCATCTTCTTGCTCTTAACTTTGTGTAGGTGACTTGAGATGCTAGGGCAATGAAGAGAAGGCCACTTCGTGCACGTGAATATTGATCATTTGCGCTTGAGACGGTTGCTTTAGGGATGCAAGCACTTTCTGCTGCATCCCTCCTTTCCTTTGATGGTGTGTGGGCCCTGCCACATCGTGAGAAGTGGGAAAGGAAGATGAGCGGGGCGTCTGCCTTTGACAAAAGAGGAAACCAAGGCAGCCCTTAACCCTTCTGAACCTCTGCTTTCACATCTGGAAACTAAGCAGTTTCAACTGCGTGGTCTCCAAGGGCCCTGCAAGCTCAAAGTTTCTGATACTAAGACAGCAGGAATTTAACTCATCTGTGAGCAAAAAGGAGACTGAGGTGCGAGATCTGCTCTACAGAAGAATGCATTTCTAAAAGCAACAGTATATTCATGGGTTGGTTTTTTTTTTTTTTTTTTTTTTTGAATCTGTATTATCCTGTTTCAGCAAAAAACAACAACAAAAAAAAAAAAAAAGAAAAAAAATTGCAATGTAAGTCAGAGCATGATGGTTCTTCCTGACAGTTAAAGTCCTAAAATGCATTGTTCCAGATTTGAGCATAAACGCCATTGCTAAATAATCTTTGGCCATTCAGAAGGGGGGTGATGTCTTCCATAGAAATCACAACAGTCCCATTAATTACAGGGCATCTCATTATTTTAATTAATTTTTTCTCATTGTCTTTTGCCCAGGGTGCAGTTGGAAGTGCACATCATTAATTCCGAGGAGCAGTCTTCTCTCATTCCTGGTAGGAGGAGTCGGGGGACCTCTCCAACTGATGATTAATAGCAGTTTTGAATAATTTTAGATTCCATTTTGCTAATAGAAAGTAAATTGTCCTTGGCAATGACTCCTGTATTGCTTAAAAAAATCAGTCCTTGTAAAGTGACACACAGGTCGTATCATTAGTGGCGGCTGTTCCCTAACACCCAGCAATCGTAGGTTAAGTCCGCTTAAAGTCTCCTTCCCAGAAAACCATCCCAGCAAGGCATCTGAAACAGTAGATACAACATGGTAGGGGACCTCATGTTGCTTTCTGATGTGATAATCCAGTTATTTCTCACATAATGGAACTATGATGCTGGGGGAAGTGCACTTGAACTCCAATTCAGGTTTTATGAATGACTTGCTGTGAGATTTTTCACCAAGCACTTAACCTCTCTGATCTTTAGTGGTTTCAACTGAAAAACAAGAACAAGATTCACCCTTTTTCCCTCCAGGGCTGTTTTGAATATCACGAGATAACGATGTGCCAGTACTATTTAAATTCTGAACTTTTACAGACAGGCAATTAAGGGAGAGTGATGAGCAGTCAACTTAATACAGCTTAAAAATGGGCGCCCAGTAGGAACTCTATGAAATAATACAAATTTAATCTGGCTTGGAGAAGTTTGCTTAAAACTGAAGGTGATTGGCAGAGTGAAGACTCTTGATTATGTGCTGATCAATCCATCAATCAAACATTAGTTATAAAGCACCTACTGTGTGTGCCTTTTCTAATTCTGCTAGGTTCTGTCTGGGAATGCACAGTAGGAACAAAACTGGCCCCACCTTCTTCCTAGGGATTTTTTGAGTGTCACGTGACCTCATGTAAAACATACTTATCTCCCTTCCTCTCTCCCTCTAACAGAGGTTTTCTGAGCACCTACCATGTGACAAGTGGTATTTAGGTGCTGGAGACAGAATGGTGCACAAGACAGAAAAAGTCCCTGCTCTTGGCGAGTTTAAATTCCAGTGGATGATGAACAGATAAATATTTAATATATGAGATACACGCTTAGGAAGAAAATAAAGTGGGAGCAAGGGATGGAGAGGGTCCGGAGGGCTATTTTAGGTAGGGTGCCGAGAGCAGAGACCTGGATGAATGGAAGGAATGAGTCATCTGAGTATCTGAAGACTGTCCCATGCAGAGCAACAGCAGTGCTGGGCCTCTGGAGGGTGGACAGCAGGGAATGTCCTTTCTGATTAGGTTGCAGAAGGCTCACTCTGGCTGTGAGACAGGGAATGGGGCAGACAAGCGAGGGGACTCCCGGCCTGGGGTGGGAGGAGATGATGGCGGCCCCATGGAGGCTGGCAGTGATGGAAAAGGGGAGAGAGTGGGCAGATTCAGGGTATACTTGGAAAGGAGAGCCAACAGGGCTTGCTGGTGGGGGCTGTGGGGCATGAGAGAGAGAGAGGGACCCTGGAAATCTCTGATGTTTTTGGCCTGAGCCCCTGGACTGAGAGAGTTTCCATCTGGGTACACATGGAAGACCATGGGAGCAGCAGGTCTGTGGTCAGGGAGTAGGAATCACAAGTGCACTTTGAGATATCAATTTAAAGCTGCTTTTTGGATATTGGAATGGAGATGTCATATATACCACTGGATATGTGAGTTAGGAGAAAAACTCAGACTAAAGGTACCAGATTCATCCAAGCATTCCCTGAACACTTGCAGTGCGTCCTCTGGGAAGAGGTTTGTCTAATCACAGTTTTATCCTTTAATGCTTGCTTAGTATAGAGCAATGCCTTGCCCGGGCAGGTGCCCAATGCATGTTTCCCTTGACCTGCCAACCTTGGTGTTGAGGATGCACAGACCACGGTAGGGAGGTCCATGTGAATTTCCCCTTGGGGTCCACTGCCCTTCTGCTGCTGCTCAGAGCCTTTAGGAGTCTTGAGAGGACCAGGGCTCTTTGACAGTCTTGACTGTACATGCATCAGGAGGAAATACTGATTATCCTGTTTGTTCTGGTTTCTAATCGTAACCTCCAGACTCAACTTGAGTACAGAGTCACAGATTGCACACCAGGAGCCCCCATCAGTCTCCCCCTGGTTTCCGGGTGTCTTGCTGGGAGTGCAATGTGTTTTGCCTGAAGCTGTGACCACGTGTTGAGAACTCACATTTGGGGAAATTAAGAAGTCGTGGCAGACAACTGCTGCCGGTTCATTGACTGGAAGCTGTCACTGGTCCTTCCTCCAGACTGAGAGAAACCAGGCTGCTTCAGGGCATGGAAGAATATCAGTGCCCTGAGCACCTACCTGGATGGGAGAGAAGTCCATGTTGGTCACATCGAGGTGGGGGTCACATGCAGCCAGGGCGGGGCAGGTGACTTCTGTTCTAGTCCTGCCACAAGTTCTGCTGTGCTGTGTGACCCCAGGGAAGTCATGTTTCCTATCTGTTTCCTTATGTGTTCATGAAGATCTTGACTTACAGGATGTCTAAGGGCACTTTCAGCTCTAAAATATAATGACTCTGAGTAGGACAGTGGGAGGCGACTTTGCCACTGTGCTTTCCTCTGCTGGTTCTCCTCCGTCCCATCTCCACTGTGTTGGGTTCCCCAGGTGGATGCTTCTGCCTTCTCTTCTCTCTCTGCACACTCATGATGGGTGTGCACACCCTGGACCAAGGCACCAGCTGCCTCCCATGTGACGATAATGCTGCTGCCTCTAGCCCCAGAGCCCGCATCACGCTGGGTAACTTTATCCAGCTGTCCATAGACCTCGGAATATCCAGGTGCTCAAAACTAACCTCATCACCTTCCCTTCCTTTCTTTTCCTCTTGAGTTTGGTGCCCTCATTAATGACACTTTGTCTCCCAATTCAGAAATTGGGGTCCATCCATGGTCTGTACCTCTTATGTGATCAGACACTGAGTCCTGTCAGTTCTATTCCACGGCCACCCCTCCCAGCTTCCCCATCCTCCTTGCCAGAGTCCCGGTGTAGCCTGACACCATCTGCCTCCCCTCTCAGCCTCCGGCCGCCTTTAATGAGGTTCTTCTATCACTAGACCTGACTTGTTAATTTCTTGCTTGCAGCCTCCAGTGACTTCTCACTGCCTGGCGGAAAAAAATCAGCACCGTGGGCAATTGATCAATGCTTGTTCAAAGGATCAGTGTTTGCTCAAAAAAGGCAAGTTTATTTTTAAAAATACCAGTAGTCACTGTTGATTGTGCTGCTGTAAAGCTTTATTTTCATCGTCTTATTTAGTCTTCCTAGCAACCCCGTGTGGAAGACATTACTACCTCTACTTTGCAGATGGGAATTGAGCCTTAAAGAGGTTAATTAATTTTCCTGAAGAACCCTGCTGGCAAGTGGTGGGGCTGGGAGGGAGCTCTCAGTGGGGTCAGACACTGGGGTCTGTCTGTCATCTCTGCCCTGCTCCAGCATGCAAGAGCCTTCACAATGGACCCAGCTAAGTCTTTGTAGCACCTTCTGCTTTCCTCTTCTCCTCCTAACACATGCCATGAGAGTGCCTACTACAACTCAAATCCACCAAGGACTTTCATATCAGAATGCCTTTGCTTTTGCTGTTTTCTCTGCCTGGGATGCTATTTCCATCCAGCAAATTCCTACTTCTCTTGTGGGGTCCCATTCTAAGAGAATCTCTGTGAAAACTCTTCTCTGCGCCCCAGGCACAATCCATCAGACTGTCTGTTCTGTCAAAGCTCCATCCTTTGCGTTCTTCCATAGCATCCACCATGCTGAGACTAATCTCGCTATTAACACACCAGAAGATTCCGAGTTCTTTGATGGGAAGGACTGTATCTTTTTGTGCTTTGTAGCCCTTTGTATCAGTCCTCAATGCCTAGGCAAGTGCTTGATGCATAGCAACGGCTCAGTAAATGGCTATTGAATTGAATGGAGCCCAACCTCAAACATCACGACCGCACTAGGCGGCATCACTGCTTATGGCAGCATTGAAGAAGAGTCATGTAATTCAAGTTATCATCCTCCACAGCCTCACTGATCATTGACTGTGCATCCTGCCCCATGCTTCAGCTTGGAGGAAACCAGAGACAGAAAAGGCACAGTTACCGTACTGGCGAACATCAGTCCAACACTTACTGTGTTTCCAGCTGTGCTTTATGAGTCGTTTCTCATTTCATCTTCAGGTCAAGCCTGTGAGTCACACATTGTTTTATTCCTATTTATAAGTAAGTAAGAGTGTCTTACTTGATTCAGAAGACAGCATTCACACGCTGAAACACAAATGATAACTGGCAGCAGTGGTACAGGAGAAAGCACGGGACTAGAGATCAAGGGCCTGGGCCCCAGACTCGGTTATGCTACTCGCGCTGGACTCTGAGACCTCAGGTTCCCTCATCTGTAAGACTAACAAAGGGTCAGACAGGGGTCATCGTCATGGCTCATAAAATCTCAAAAAGACTTGTTGCTTTCCATCACTACCATCTCCAATGTTCGCTGCAAATTTGGAACTTCCAAAGTAGTCTTGACCTTGTGTTTCGGGTTGAATATTGTCTCCCCACCAAAGTTCATGTCTACCCAGAAGCTGCGAATGGACCTTCTGCGGAAATGGGGTCTTTGCAGGTGCAATCTCATTAAAATGAGGTCATACAGGTCATACTGTCTTATAAGAAGAGGGAAATTAAGACACACAGAGACACAGAGAGGAGAGTACCATGTGAAGATGGAGGCAGAGACTGAACGGACACCCCCAGGGGCTAAGGAACACCAACAATTGCTGGTCACTACCAGAATCTAGGAGTGAGACGTGGGACAGATTCTCCTCGTAGGGCCTCCAGAAAAGAACCAACTCTGCCAACACCTTGATTTCAGACTTCTGGCTTTCAGAAGTGTTAGCGAATACATTTCTGTTGGTTGAAGCCACACAGTGTACAGCACTTTGTTGTGGAAGTCCTAGGAACCTGAGGTACTTTGGATGAGAATAGTAATCATACTAGCAATTATCTAAAAAAGTAGAATGGATAGAACAGAATTTCTTTTGTGGACGTGCTACTGTATAACTTTAAAATACCTGCAGGTATTTTGACCAGTTTGTTCGAGGTGGTCTGTCCTAAAACACAAGGCAACATGCTTGACATGCACTTCATTTGGCTGCCTTTGAAGGCTCTTCAAAGAGACAGTCACCCTTTAGGGAAACTCCATGTAACCACTGCATGGGAGAGGTATGTCATATATGTCGAGACACCCTGGACAGGGAAAGCAAATAGTGGTTTATAACATCAGGGCCAACAGAAGTGCCCAAGGGCAGACACTGGACCCACAGGCTCTGATTTGTAAAGGAGTCACTTCTTACAAGGGCAGCTCTAGGTACCTGCCCTCCAGGTGAGCAAGTGGCCGGAAGTGACTTATTTCAGTGTGGTTAATGATTCTTCAGCCTAACCCTGGGGAGGCCATCTGGTACTACAGAACTGACAGCTTTGGATGACTTACTCTGTGCCATATAGTGTGTGAAACACAGGACATCAGCTTATTTGATGCAGAGAACCATAATCACCTACATCTTATAGAGGAGACCAGGCTATACAAAATCCAAGCAACCTTCCCCAAAGCACAGGATTTGAACCTGGGAGTTTGATTTTGGAGCCTGAGTTCTCAACCACAACATGGCACTTGATGAACCACTCCCATTTTTTTGACCAGAGAGCAATGCCAAAAGCTGGTCAATGGGGTTCTTGGTTAAAAGCTCAATGAACCACTCCTTCCATACATCCCACTGTCAAGGATAAATGAAGAGTTACTTCTATCAAGTTCAAAGCATTTTGTTCCAACAAGTTCAAGGTATGTTGTCTGCCTTTTCTTTAGCACACATTTCATCCTGGTTTTATATGTAGCCAAGATGCCAGGTGAGGTTGAACATTCAAGTTAAGTTGGCTTGAACCCCAATCTTGGGCAGTGGGAACCTCAAATCCTCTCCATCTCTCTGATGATTTTCTCTGTGTGTGTGTGTGTGTGTGTGTGTGTGTGTGTGAGAGAGAGAGAGAGAGAGAGAGAGAGAGAGAGAGAGAGAGAGAGAGAGAGAGAGAGAGGTTTTCTTACTCCTTTCTGCCTCCAAAGTTCTGTTTCCGCTCAGCACAGTCAGTTAAGGGAGCCTCTCCCCATGCCTTTGGTCTGCCTTGGTTCCGTGTTACTGCAGGTGGGGAAGGGAACCTTTGAAGGGGCTCACTGGGTCAGGTTGCTCTGCCCCCTTCCCTTCAGACATTTCTGCTTTTCCAGGTTCCTCTCTAGTCATTCTTTCTACCCCTCCCCACCCCTACCCCTGGGCTCTGAAAGGCACACCTTGCCCTGTCCAAAGACTCAATAATAAGCTTGGCTAAACAATGGGCCATTTACTGCAGCCCTATCATTCAGCAGAAATAAAAAATTGGCAGGGCCTCTAGAATCTGGGTTCATGCCTCCCCTGCCTATCTCACTGAGGACAAGGGAGCAGTTTAGGAATGAGATAATCCCAACACAAATTAAATTAGTTCTCGCCCCCTTAGAAAGCAAAAGTGGCCATTGTAAATTTCTGCTATAAATTGCAGTGATTTTTTTTTTCCTTCCTCTTAGTCACTGGTCTGACCCCTCTGCCAGACCACGTGCTTCCTTGGGCAAGGGACTGGGTGACATTATCCCCAAATCCCTCTGGGGACCCACCACAGTGCCTACCAGAGCAGGAGGGGCCACAGGGTGCTGGTGGAAGTGGATTGCTTCTCTAAGTGGTCATTTTCTGTGGAGGTCACCTTCAGAGAGTATAATTCTTGCCTTGGACTTTTAAAGTATGGGAAATAGAACATTCAGACCTGGGAGGGTGTTAAATGGGGGAGTATTTTAGGGAAGACTCCCAGGATCACTACTGCTGGTTCCTCTCATCTCTGCCTTCGCAAGCCCTAGCATCGTGGCTCCTTTGTTGGAAGCACTGCTCCATCAGAGCACCTTATCTGGACCAGTGGGGACTCTTCTCTGTGTAAGAGAACTCATTCCTGCCACCCTAGGTGGGCCTGAGTCAGGCACAGTGGGGACAGGACAGGCAGTTCCCGTGCAGGAAGGTCTCCACGTTACATGCCCAACTAATTAACACCGCTCAGTGGAGGGACATCCCTTTGATTAATCATAACATGCAGAGAATTCAGAGCCTGGAAAAGCTGCAGTCTCACTTGGACAGCATCTGCTGCGTATCAGGTGTCTGTATTGAGCCTTTATCTCCACCGGTTTAGGCAGTTACACATAAATTCTTTGCCTCTGAGAAATCTACCAAGAAAATTTTAAAATTCTTTGCCTCTGAAAAATCTACTAAGGAAATTTTACATTAAATGGTCAGGGAGACAAAACTAACCACACTTAGAAGTTTGTCTTAGAAGGAATTCTTCTTAGAAGTTGGATGAAGTCTTAGGGGCTTCAAGGATAAGACTTTCTGGGTTCAGTCTCTAGCTCTCTGACGTCTGTGACACCCTCTTGGGGCTATACCTAGGACCAGACTGTGCACATAGTAGGTATTAACTGAAGGATTAAATGGAAGGATGGATGGGACAAGATCTTGAGATACTGATGGGTGGGACCTCTCTCCTCTCGCTGACACGGGGGTGCGCACACACACAGAAGCCGGCCAGGACGTTTCAGAAACACAGTGTCCTTTTTCCCTAGAGCAGACTTACGCCAGGTGGAGCTGGACAGAATTTTCAATTGCTGATACTCTTTCACCGGTTGCCACGCGCCTTATTTCTAAGATACACAGATTTCAAAGCAGCTTTGTGCCGTAGTTTGATTAGTGAAGTCTTTTCTTGTGTTAAGGTACAGATAATAGTGGTGAGTCTTCGGTGGCATTTTAGATTTGATGAAATACAGCATGCGAAGTCACTGCTAAATTCGATTTTTATCGAATATTTTGTTATTATCTAAGTAACACTTTGTCCTAATTTGATTGCTGTTTCTCTTTTTTTTTCATTTTTTTAACATTTTTTATTGAGTTATAATCATTTTACAATGTTGTGTCAAATTCCAGTGTAGAGCACAATTTTTCAGTTATATGTGAACATACATATATTCATTGTCACATTTTTTTTTTGCCGTGAGCTACCATAAGATGTTGTATATATTTCCCTGCGCTACACAGTATAATTTTGTTTATCTATTCTACATTTTGAAATCCCAGTCTGTTATTTTTCCTTCTTAGTTCTTTGTTGTCTCTGAGCCCTTTTACATCTGGGAAGAAGACAGAGGTGACAGCTGGGCTGTGATATCTCCTTTTTTTAACTGAAGCACAGTTGACTTACAACATTGTGCTAGTTCCTGGCGTACACTGCTAGTGCAGCCTTAGTGATTCAGTCACACATATACATATATACTCTTGCCCGCATTCCTTATCATCACAGGCTATTACGAGGCATTGAATATTGTTCCCTGTGCTAAATGGTAGGATCTTGTTGTTTATCTACTTTGCATATCATAATTAGCATCTACAAATCCCAAATTCTTAATTTATCCCTCTCCCCTCCTGTTCCCTCCTGGTAATCACACTTTTGCCTTCTATGTCTGTGAGTCTTTCCCAGTTTTGTAAATAAGTTCATTTCGGGCTGCAGTGTCTTTTGCCATACATTAGTATTGGAGGACCCCTGCCCCAGACCAGGGTCCCTATACAGAGAAGCTGTGCCATCCCTCCTCATCCCTGCACCTGTGGCAGACGTCTCTGATAGACCGCCGCCCTCTTTCCTGTGGTGCTCAGACAGGGCTCACCATACCATTCTTCTCACTGAAGTACCTGTGGCAGTCCCTGCCAATTATCTGGGGTTGATATTCAAGATAAAACCTACTTGACATCCCAAGTACTCTAGATCCTGTTTCTGGATCAAATCAAACCATTCAAGGCTTTGTTTTGTACCTTATCTGCATTTGGCAGCTATACCTTAGGCTTTTATTAAGAAATGATAGAAGATGTGCCTTATGAAACTGCTGTCTGCATTCCTGTGGGGAAGTTGTTAAAGTCACTTTTACTACATCATTTGGCGCACCTCATAAGGAACTTTTTAAAAAGGTAATACCTGCTGGGAAATACTTAAATACTTTCTATCTCTTGAGAAACAGCTCTGTTTCTTTCTCCAATGATTAAGACAACACGTAACTAACTGGGTCTCCCTTGTGGTTCTGGCTGCCAAGAAGCTCAGAGCAAGGTCTAAGGGATATTTACAGATTAGCTTAGCATTTGTATTTATTCTCTTTCTCCAGCCCCATTTTTGACTTTTAGCCTTTATGTATGCTACGGATTCCTCTCTTCTGCTTTATCACAAGCTACGCTTTCATTGTATAATATGTATTCTTATTTTAAGGCTTCCTGTGGGCTAAGGTGAACTAAAAAGAGTTAAATTGGGTGGTTCAGTTTATCAGAGCAACAGGAAGTGAGGCAAGAGTGAGAAAGAAATGGGCAAAGTTTTTCTGGAGAACAGGTGTGCTCGTAATGTGACAGGAACGCTGATCTTTCAGATCTGGGTGACTGTGGAAGGAAGCTTCTGAAATGGCTGTTAGTGATCATGGCCTCCTGGTCTTTACCACCTGTGGAATCTCCTCCCCTTTACTGCAGCCTGTGAGAGACGCCCAGCCAGACGACCCAGATAAGCCACAAAAATGGGAATATTAAACTCTGTAAACTTTTGTTGTTTCAAGTCAATAAATTTTGGGGTCATTTTGGGGGGCAGTAGTAGACAACTAAAACAGTGATGCTTCACAGCTTAATGCAAGCCTCTCATTTGATTTGTATGTCAACACTCAAAGCCAAGTGTAGTCATCACTCAGAGAGAAGCAATGTAATGATTAAGTTCACCCAGATAATGGCCAAGAACTTGAGAGCAGGTTGCCTGATTCCAAGTCCAATCCCCATGGCTCTCCAACAGGACATTCTTAGGATAAATGGGAGCTCTGTTGTATGGCAACTGATGGTAAATTAAGTGAAATTAAGTGAAATACAAGTTAAATTGATTAGAACTTGACAACTTCTACCAGTATTCTTACGCTATTGATGCAAAAGCATGTTTTATTGAATGTCTGGAGGCTCCTTCATTTGCTGAAGTTTTAGTTTTAATATACAAAGTAGATTGTGCAGTGAATATTTTTAATAATTGTAATTTTGTAACAAGCATATATTGAGCATCAGTGTTTCAGTTACTTTTACACCTGTTATCTCACTGAATTTATGCCACTGGAGCCTCCCAGCTGCCCATGAAGTAGATTACGGATAGGAAAGACTGAAGCTCAGAGAGGTTTAAGGATGTGCCCAAGATTACCCAGGTAATAAGCCACAGAGGCAGTAAACCCAGCTCTGCACAACGCTGCAGCCTGAGGTTTCTTTGCCACAAATCAGCAGCCTTGCTTGGATTCCTTTCCTGTAGTTAGATCAATTCCAGAAAGCTGGCAAATGTTAAAGTAGGGGGGAATGTTTCCATCTAACATTTTTCTCTTTTTGTTAGTGGAAACAACGTCTTTTTGAACCCCCCTAAAACTCTAAAGAACACATTCAAACACCTATTTCTACCACGGTCAAAACTTAGGACTCAGCAGCCACAAAATCCCTACTGTATTAAAGGACACCTTCTTGTCCCTGAAGTAAAAAGAATAAAGACATTTTGAAATTGGTATCAGCTTCATCTTTAACAGACCCTTCTCAAAGACTTTTACATGTAAACAAGATCGTTAAACACTTAATTTGACATTTATTACCTTTAAATATTCATGAGCCACTGGGTACCGGGAAACACCTACTGTACCGTTCAAGCCTGACTGAGTCTCTCAAAATATGATGTGTACGTGAATTACTTTCAGGAACATGGGGAAACTTCATGCTGCCACTTTCTCCTCTGAGACTTGAGTGGTGCTCACTAAGTTTATGAATTGTCTTGTTTGCAAACAAGGTAGTAAACCCAACAAAGCCACCCATGTCCATTTCATCACACATGTGAGTAAAATTCTGCTTTCTTTGAAGGAGTTTGCAGAAAGACATGCACATTTTATATTAACCTGTTCTCCCAGCCTTTTCCCTACCCTTTGGTGAAACCACCAAACTCTAGAAGGACTGAATGCTGCCTCCTTTTCAGCCTTGATAGTTGTGACCAACTTTTGGAATCAGTTCTAGAATGTGAGATGGGAGACCGACTTAGTCTGACAGCAGTGAGAAGGAAAATGTATTTTTATTACACTGAAAATATTGTCCTGTATAGATGAGGAAATAAACCTACGCACTGATACACTGATGGAACTCCGGCTGCACCTTGTTTTCCCTTCTTGGATACTGAAGTGAAAAATATGACTTGGGCAGGAAGACAGAGCAGTAAGGATCTGTTTAAGGATGTGGAGGTGGTAGGAATGAGGCAGGTGAGAGAAAGAGATCTCTTCTCACCCTTTACAATTCCTCCAGGGCAAAGTCTCATCCTATGTTGATGCTGTAGTTGTCAGTATCAAATCTCTTTCATGTTGGTAGTAATCATAATAATGACTTGTCATGCCCATTTTATGGGTAAGGAAACTGAGGCTCAGGAAATTTGAATGATTATTTCAAAGTTACACAACTGAGATTTAAACTCAGCTATTCTGATCCTCAGTTTAGGATTCTTTCCACTACAAACACCTAATTTAAAAAATTCTGCACCTGTCTTTTGGGATTTCCCAGTACCCTTTGAAGGACCTAGACATTAAGAGCATGAATCAGAGAAGACCAAGGAGAAGACATGCTGTCTGTCTTCAAGAAGATGGGCAGATGGAAAAGGAATTGGGCTTGATCTGTGCAGTTGCAGTTAAGAGAATTAGATCAATTGGTAGAAATTCAAGGAAGCAGATAAAAGGAAGTATACTCTGCCCACCAACATTGTCCAACAATAAAACAGGCTACAGGTTAAGGTATTGAGCATCTTGTTCCGTAAATGCTCCAGAGTCTGGAGTCTGGCCGATCCTCAGATTGGGATGCTGTGGCTAGGATTCCTGCACTGGGTGAGGAGTTTGAATAGAAGGAGCTTGGATTACGCTCCCTATGCTGCTCAGTTAAGTGACTTGTGTGAAAACCTCAGGATTCCACAGAGGTGAGGCAGGTTCCCCCAAGTGATTGATTTAAATTTGAATTTGATCATATGGTAAGTCTATTTTTAGTTTTTTGAGGAATCTTCATACTGTTTTCTATGATGGCTGCACCAAACTACATTCCCACCAGCAATCCCACTTCTGGGTATAAATCTGGCGGAAACTGTAATTCGAAAAGATACATACAACCCCAATGTTCATAGCAGCACTATATACAGTAGCCAACACAAGACGCAACCAAAATGTCCATCGACAAATGACTGGATAAAGAAGTTGTGGTATATTTACACAATAGAATACTACTCAGCCTTAAAAGTAATGAAATAATGCCATTTGCAGCAACATGGATGGACCTAAAGATTATCATACTAGGTCAAGTAAATCAGACAGAGAAAGAAAAATATTATATGATATCACTCATATGTGGAATCTAAAAAACATAAAAGGACACTATGAATTCATCTACAAAACAGAAACAGACTTGCAGTCATAGTAAACAATCTATGGGTACTGGGGAAAAGGGGTGAGAAGGGATTAATTTGGGAGTTTGAGATTTACAAATATTAGCCACTATATATAAAAATAGATTTAAAAAAGTTTCTTCAATATAGCACAGGGAACTATGTTTAATATCTTGTAGTAACCTTTAAAGACAAAGAATATGAAAACAAATATATGTATGTATATGCATGACCAGGACACTGTGCTGTACACCAGAAATTGATACATTGTAATTGACTGTACTTCAATTTAAAAATTTTTTTGAATTTGAAAAGTTTTGGGTTTTTTTCTAATGAAAGAGACAAAAAAAACCTTGAAACAGAACCTAAACCTAAAATTTAATAAATGATTAGAGGTGGTATTTCAAAAAAAAAGATAAATTCTTCAATAAATATTTTGGGACCAATGGCCTGCCATTAGAACACAAGCATTAAGCTGGACCTGTTTCCTCATTCCTTACATGAGAATAGATTTCAGATTAGTAAAATTTTTAAACTTTAAAAATAAATATTAGAAAGTCTGCGTGAAGATACAGGCACATACACCGATGCACACAAGCGCACAGCAGATGTGACAGGGCTGATTTCCTAAGTCTAGCCGGAGCTTTTCAGTGCACACTCAGAAGTTCTTGCACATGTGTCACTGATCGGGGAAGTTGCAGCTCTACGTTGTTTTGGTTGTTACAAGTCAGGCTTGTGCATGTTGTTCGTGGGAATGTTACCTCTCCAGCCTGGGTTTGCTGAAGAGGCTGATGTCATCTATTCCCAGCAAGGCTCCCGTGCCTCTATTCTTGACACTCTCCCTCAGCCTTAACAACAAAACACATGGTTGGATTAAAAAGAGCAACCACATTTCAAATGTTTTGTTTTATGGTAATACTGAATTAGGAATAGTTTTGTTGTTTATGATAACTTTAGGGGACCCCTCTTCTATCCCATATACTAATGTAAAAAAAGTACAAGGTGTTCTAGGTCATAGTGATTTAACAATGAAAACAAAGTTTCCTTCTGCTCTTCTTTGAAGCTTTTGGGTCAGAGGATTTGAGGAGTGTCCTGAGATTGCAAGATAAACTATTAAAAAAATGTGCCACTTGCAGCTAGACGCATGCGCAAATAAGGGTATTTATTCTGGAGCCCGGCAGAAATACACAATATAGAGAAGTAAAATGAATGCCAAGGTTGATACAAGGTTTTAACTTCATAGCCTCATTATTCTCATTGACTCTGTAAGTCAATGTTACATTTCGAACTTATAAATTGAAGCTAATCAGACTTTTGATTTTGAGCTTACTGGCGCTCTTGGTAAGATTTCATTGGGGGAAAATGATTTCCACTCTTAAGATGTTTGAAAAATGAATGACTTAAGATGTCTTTTGTTTTTTTTCTGGAAAAAGCAGTTTTCTTTGATTGATTATTACTGATTTTCCTTTTCTCTTTTTGCCTTGGCCACAAAGATGCTCAGAACTACAATGTTTTCAACTGCAATCGTGCCTGTAGATTAAGTTTTCTAGGATTAGTCCCCCTCTCTCCCTGTCACTATTTGAATTCTTTCCATTAAGGATATTTGTTTTGCTACAATGTAGATTGATTATTCTTTTTTTAAACAAAATTATTTCTTCTTTCCCCCTAGAGGCAGGGGGTATAGTCATTCAAACAAATGTTTAATTTAACAAATATTTCTTGCATGTCTACTATATTTCAAGCACATTTCTAGATGCAGAGACATTAGATAACAAAGCAAAATGACCTCATGGAGTTTACATTCTAATAGATTGGTGTAGACCATAAGCAAGTAATGTGTAATGTATCAGGAAATGATGAGATTTATGGAGAAGAATGAAGCAAGCTAAGGGGCAGAGGGTGAGAGCTAGAGGAAGGGTCTCATTTCAGGTCACAGATGGGCTGCTCTCTGGGAAAAGGAGATTGGAACAGAGACTTGACCAGTGAGCAAGGTATGGTGACATCTGAAGAAACAGCCAATCTCAGGGAACAGAAAAGGGCACGAGGCTGGAGCAAATATGATGAGTTTAAGGAAGAGCCAGAGGACAGGGCTGGCTGAAACAGACTGAGTGAGGGGCAGAGCTGTGGGAGATGAGGTGAGATAGGTGACAGGGAGCCTTGGACAGTGTGTGTGTACATCTGAAGTGAGAACAAGAGGGTTGCTTGCATTTTCTCCCTATGCCAATGGAACATGACTTGGCGTGGTGGACTGCCAGCTGTATTTCCTCACACACTTGTTTGCTTTTCTGTCCCCCTATTTCTATGGACACTATTAACTATGGTAGGGCCAGAGCCTTTCGAAAGAGCTCAGAGACTACAGACATCTCACTCCTTAGGTTCTGCTTTTTTTACCATCCCACTTCTTCTGGCTGAGCCCTTTCAGCTCCCAGGCAAGTTCTTGTCGAGGGCTGACCCTGAAGTGAGAACTAACCTTGACACTTTAGGCCTGGCATCTTGACTGCTGAAATGACGGTGATGATGGCGGTGATGATGATGATGTCTGATGATGGTGGTCATGACAATGGCAGTACCGACAACTTACCAAGCACTTCCTGGGTGGGAGTCCTGACAATCTTGCAAGACAGCCAACACTCCTATTCTGTATACGAGAAAACTGAGGCTCAAAGATAACAAATATATCACCCTCGACCTCATGTCTTGGGAGTGGTGAGCAGGTGTTTGACCCCAGGGCTATCTGACTGCACAGAATGAGTTCTTTCCATCATGGGTTCTTCTGAGGGGGAAATCTGGGCTTCGGTCTGGTCACTAAGAGGCAGCCCATTTTAGGAATTTGGGATTAACAGATACACACTACTATATGTAAAATAGATAAACAACAAGGACCTACTTTATAGCAGAGGGAACCATATTCTATACCTGGTAATCTCTATAATGCAAAAGAGTCTGAAAAAGAACAGATATATATTAAAAAAAAAAAAGAAGGAGCCCATCCCCAAACCCATGCCTCTTTGTCCTCAGTTCAAGTTCAGGGCTTCTTACACAGTTCCTGATTAACACTCTAGCCACCTGTTGGAAGGACAACTTGAACGGTGTTTTCCAGAATCTTGGCTGGGGAGATGGATCCTATCCACCATTACCCAAGAAACCCTCCGTACACGTCCTCTCTAAGTGTTGCGGACAAATGTCATTTTCTGAACCTTGGATACACTGCTGATAGGCATTTTGGCTACTATACCTCAACCACCAAGAATCAGGCCCAGCTTTGCCACATTTTACCTTTTCAGTCCATGGAATTTGTACTTCGCATCACCTGCTGCAGGGCTAGTGCTTTTCTTCAGCCTGAGTTCTAGACAGACCCTGCTTGGCTTAGCCTTCTTTCTGAGCTCTCCTGGGTTTATGATCTTTTCCTTTGATGTGAGAGCATATTCTACAAATGCAGAACTGTTTTGAGACTTTTTTACCAAGATTTTATCCTCTCACTCTTTTTGGGATACGCTCCAAAACAATTTTTTTTTTTTTTGCAGTGTAATTTCTGGGGAAGGTAATTACTATGTTTAAAACCTGATATTTTAAGGGCAGATGAAGGGTTTTTTTTTTTCCCCCCAAGAATTAAGGGAACACTCCATCACTTATTTCTTTGGCAGAGTATCTGCATTTGTTTCCCTTGAAGTCCTCAGAAATTAAGGCCATACTCTATTCATTTTCAAATTACAGAAAATAAGCTAAAAAAGGAGTGAATAGAAGAAAAGAAAGACCAACTTTGCTGAAAGCAGACATTTCTTAAACTGCTTGGTCACATGGATTCATTCATTTGTTTAAAGCAGGAATTAACAAACTTTATTTACAAAGGGCCAGACACTAAATATATTAGGCTTTGTGGCCACACAATCTCTCATAACAACTTAATGCTGCTGTTGTTACATGAAAGCAGCTATAGACAATACACAAGTGAATGTGTATTACTGTGTTCCAGCAAAACTTTATTTCCAAAAACAGGTGGTGAGCCCGATTTGGCCTGTAAACTATAAACTGCTGACTCTTGTCCTAATAAAAGAACACCTGCTGTGTGTCATCTTATGCCAGCTACAAGATAGAAACAAAGATGATCAGAACTGGAAGGACTCTTATAATCATCTATTCCACATCCTTTATTGTATCTATGAGGATTTGTTGATGACTGCACATTACACAGCATCTTAAGAGCAGCCTCAAGAAAAGAGAGTAACTAACATTTGTTGACTATCTACCATGACAAAGATTGCTAGTTGTCACCTAATATCCACTTTCCCCATCTTCCTTAGTAATTTTTATCTGGATTAATGGCCACTGGAATTAAGACTAAATTTCCCAATCTCCCTTGCCTTTGGATGTGGCATGTAGCTAAGTTCCACTCAGTGGTTGTATGCTACTTAAAGGAACTGTTCCTAAAGAAAGAGACTGTGCCATTCTTCTTCCCTTTTCTTTTCTACGGGCTGGAATGTGGATGTGATGGCTGAAGCTTGAGCAGCCATCTTGCACCATGATGCAAGCACTGCATTAAGAATGGTGAATCAATAAGAGGTAAAGAGGTCAGGTGCCTGATGCTGTGGAGCACCATATCTAGACTGAACTGTCTCCAGACTTCTTTTGGCACTTTGAAAGTGTTATCCCACTGCCTTCTGATTTGGACTGCATCTGATGAGAAGTCTGCAGACATTCTTGTGTTTGTTCCTCTCTGTGTAATGTGTCACTCTTTCACTGCTCTTAAGATTTCCTTTTTATTGCATATGTTTAGCAATTTGATGATGGTGTGCATTGGTGTGATTTTTCTTTGTGTTTATCCTTCTTGAGAAGTGTAATATTCTTGGGTTTGTAAACTTTTAAGCCATTATAACCTCAAAATACTTTTTCCTCCCTTCACCCCACTCCTGGTTTCTGTGAATGCAATTACATGCATGTTGGGTTACTGTTACTATCCTACAGGTCACTAAGGCTCTGTAATGTTTTTATAGCTTTCTTTCTATGATCAAGTTGGATAGCTTCTATAGTTTTATCTTCTAGGTCACTGATTGTTTCTGCTGAATCTAATTGGCTGGTAAGTCTACCTAGGGAATTTTTATTTCAGATAATATAGTTTTCAGCTCTGAAAGTTTTATTTGTCCTTCTTTTTGATAGTTTCAATTTCTCTCTTCATTATGTTCATTTTACCTGAAATCTTCAAATATATTTGTAAAAGCTTTAAAAAACCTTTCTCTGCTAAATCAAAAATACTTATAAATTCTGTATTTCCTCCGATGGATCAGTCCCCCTACCCCCGCAGTTATATATTACAATTTCCTGCTTATTCACATGTCTAGTAGTTTTTATTGGATGCTGGCCATTATGCACACTGTGTTTTTAAATGCCTAGATTTTGTTGTCTCTTTGAGTGTTCAGTTTGATTTTGGCAAGCAGGTATTTTACTTATAGATCTGCTTGATCCTGTTGAGTTTTTTAAAGGGTTTGGGTAAGGCAAGTTAAGAGGTTTTACTTTAAGTATAGTTTAGCTCTCTTCCTAAGATGTGATCTCTCTGGAGTCTCTAGTAAATATTAACTGAATGCTCAATGAGTTTCAAACTCTGGGAGTTGTTCAACTTACAGCTTTCCCCACAGTCTTTCTGTTATTCTTTGCCTGGCGTCATGAAGTCTCATCCTACATGTGTGCAGCTTGGTGTTAACTCAAATACGCAAGGGGATCTCTATGCTGAGTTTTTGGAATTCTTTTTCTGCACAGTTCCTTCTCCTTTGGTATAATACTCTGCACTTCAGCTGCCTCAGCTCCCTAACACTCTAGTTTCACAAAATTGTTGTGCTTTGCTTGTTTCCCTCCCTGTTCCAGGGAGAAAGCCTCCAGGTAGAAATCTGGGACCATCCTGAGTCTCAACTTTTTTATTGCCCTTACTTCAGGGATCACAGATATGCACTGCCTTTTGTTCAATGTCTGAAAATAGTTGTTTGATGTAGTTTCTTCAGCTTTCCAGGTGTTTATAGTAAAAAGGATAGTCTAGCACCAGTAATTACATTATAGTTGGAAGTGAGATTATACTCATGTGTAAAAGAAACAGAACAAGAAATGTGTACTTGCATCTTGTTTAAAACAGTGTAATTTTCAGGTTTTCTGCTACTTGCAGCCAAACCTAATCTTCAATACTCCAATATGACAAGCACCAAGCTAAGTGTTTCACACACATTATTTCTTAGATCTCACATTAGCATCATGAAAATCTCATAAAGCAGTGGTTATTGCTAGTCCCATTTTTACCAATGAACAGAACTGAATTAGAAAGGAAAAGAAAATGGAATTAAGGAGCCTCCTTAAAATTCAATTGAGCAGTTAATAAGGGCCTGTATTTGAGTGATCATAAGAGAGTGAACAGTAAGTTACCTGAAAGACATTGGAAAGATAGAATTAGATAGAGTGAGTAATATGGAAAGAGAGGAAGAAGCTGAAATTCTTGGTGTTTAGAATAACAGCAGAATATTGAATATGTATCAGAAAGGTTCACTGATGGTCACCATGCTTACTAAGGCAGGAAAGAGACTCGTGTTGTTGTAAAAAGAAGTTCAAAACTCGAGGCAACATATGGTTCCTTGCTTATGATATCATCCATCAGAAACTCACCATTCTTAATTTTTTCCAGATATATAACTAGAGTTTCACTTTTGGGGATTTCTGGCCAGCCAAGGGGACTTCTGTAAATTTGGGCACAGTGTGATCAGCGCAGGGTAGAGTGGCTTCTTCCTAGACTAATCTTACATACTGGATGCTTCTTGGCCTAACTTATTTTAGTCACTGCCCTGATGACCTTTTTTTTTTTTTTTTTTTTTTGGCAGGCTTTGGCAACTTTGTGTAGGTATGATTGGACTGTATCTTGCCTTGGGCCTCATGCCATGTATCTTTCACTCCTTCCTTGGGACTTCTCAGACACCACAGTACGGGATGCCTATAGGATCTGCTCTACTCACATATAGCAAGTAGGAAGTCCAGGGGCGTTAACACCTATGGGGCCACCCTGACTAATGAGGATGCTCAAAGAACAAATGCTTCTCCCTCTCATCCCTCAGGCAGTTAGTTCTGAGTTGCTTTCATATGGCTTCTGGGAAGGTCCTGGTAGGACTGAGAACCAGTTGCTTTTACGATGACTAACTCAATATCACATCCTTATTTTTGCTACCCTCTTTTTCACCTCCCTGGGGTCACAACCCCAAACAAGATCCACACACATGGTCTTAGACACTGCGTTGGGAGGAGCTGAGGCTAAGACTCCTACCAAGAGGAACAGCTCACAGGGAGCGAGTCTGAGAGCACAGCACGTCAGCGTTCCAGGGTCGGTCTCCTAGAGAAGAAGGCACTGCTGAGCTCAGAAGGACAGACAGACAGAAATGTGAAAAACGGGAGGAAATTCCCTGCAGAAACGGAAGGTAACATCATCTTTCATATGAAATACCTGGTCATGGAGTTTTGAGATAAGTGAGCTCGTCAAAAGTTTCTCTTGTAATCAGCTGTCAAGCAATCAACTTAGTTTAACGAAGATAAATTGGACAAAAGCCATTTAATTTCCTCTTAAGATGGACGAAGAGCAAAGGGAGAAATTGATATATACAATCCTGTTTACAGAGACTTGATTTCTTTGGATCTGAAGCTCAAGTGGCCAGTTGAACTGAACTCTTGATTATAAAGTTGACTAAGCAATTCGCTTATTTTTTTTTTTAAATTGAAGTATATTTGATTTACAAGTTGTGTTAATTTCTGATATACAGCATAGTGATTCAGCTATACCTACATATATTATATATACACTTTTTGTATTGTTTTTCATTATAGGTTATTACAAGATATTGGACATAGTTCCCTGTGCTATATGGTAGGGCCTTGTTGTTTATCTACTTTATATACAGTAGTTTGTATCTGCTAATCCCAAATTGCTAATTTACCCTCCTCTAGCCCCTTGCCCCTTTGGTAACCATTTATTTGTTTTCTATGTCAGTGAGTCTGTTTCTCTTAATAATTCACTTACAATAGCCCCATTACTGGGCTCCCCACCTCCTGCCCCTTTGTGTTGCCCACATCGATCCTACTCAACAGCAGTCAGAGAACCAGTCCTCTCTCAGCAATGATAAGACCAGCCCTCCCCATTGCAGACCTTCAGTGACTCCGCACTGCTTGCTTTAGTTTTCAAAGCCTACAGTGTTGACCCCAAATTTCCATTAAACTGGACTACTCCCATTCCTTGAATACCCGCCATACTTTTCTGTCCTCAGGCTATTCGCCTTGCCTGGCGTGTCCTGACTTAACTTCATCTGCTGCAGTCACACCCATCATCTGAGAATCCTCCCCAAATGCTACTTGCTGGAAGAAGTGTGAACAGCCAACCAGAGGGACCACTCCCAGCTCAGAACTCAGTGGCATTTTGTGTTTCCTCTCCAGGCCTTACTATAAGCTGCCTGTATTAGAGCTGTTTGTGAAAACGTCTGTGTCACATTTAGGGTATGGAATGTTCTCCATCCATATAGGTTGGGTTGAATAATTAAACAGGTATATGACCAAAAGAGGTCCTTGGGGAGCTATAAAATAGGAATCCACATTCTTGTGACTTACATAGGGTTGGGTGAAAGGGGAAGGAGCAAAGGAAGGAAAAGGTAATTCATCTTCATGAAGCATCAGCTATGGTGCTTTCCATATTTAGCTCATTTTCTGAGTCTTCACAACACCCTAGAAAGCACCTAGTATTGTCCTCATCTTGCAGAAGGAGACTGTGAAGCTCAGAGAGGTTGGATGAATTATCACAGAGTATAGCTAATTAGTGATGGAATCAGGATTTGAATTCAGATCTGACTTGAAAACTTTTGCATATTCCATTATAATTAGGGGGCATATGTCATCCTAACTGGGATGCTTTTGAAAGTGAGAGGGAGTGCTATCACTAACTACACTGGGGCCACTGGAGGAGGCGGAGACCGCCCTCAGCCAACTGGGTTCTACAGTCACCCCAATTATAAACTACCATGGTCTCTTGGCCTCTTGAGTATAAACTGGTCTGAAGCAGAAAACTAAACTAAATCTCTTGAGTTCATAATTCTTTCAGACAGGGTAACTTTTGAAGAAATAATGTGGTGTTGCAGCAGGCTTCCCTTACTGATAATTGGAAAGAAATCCATATTACCCAAAAGAATAGATAAGAATTCATGTCTTCTCGATGTGGTATATTTATACAATGGAATACTACTCAGCCATAAAAACTGACAACATAATGCCATTTGCAGCAACATGGATGCTCCTGGAGAATGTCATTCTAAGTGAAGTAAGCCAGAAAGAGAAAGAAAAATACCATATGAGATCGCTCATATGTGGAATTTAAAAAACAAAAACAAAAACAAAAAGACAAAGCATAAATACAAAACAGAAATAGACTCATAGACATAAAATACAAACTTGTGGTTGCCAAGGGGGTGAAGGGTGGGAAGAGACAGATGGGATTTCAAAATTGTAGAATAGATAAAGAAGATTATACTGTATAGCACAGGGAAATATACACAAGATCTTGTGGTAGCTCACAGAGAAAAAAATGTGACAATGAATATATATATGTTCATGTATAACTGAAAAATTGTGCTCTACACTGGAATTTGACACAACATTGTAAAATGATTATAAATTAATAAAAAATGTTAAAAAGTAAAAAAAGAAATCATGTCTTCTCATGTTCCTTTAAGTGCTAGGAACACTCCTTGTCCTTTTTACTGCCATCTCTAAAAGGGTTAGGAGCTGAACATCTACTGAGGCTGAGTTGGATGAGCCTCACCAGAATCAGGCAGCCTGGACTCAAACTTGGCCTCACTGCTTATAACATAGATGATGATGATGATGATGATGATGATGATGATGATGATGATGATGATGATGATGATAATAGCCATCTTTATTGAGATTTTGCTGTGCACAAAGCCTTTTATAAATGCATTATCTTGTTATATATATTTTATCTATTTTCTCATTATCTCATTTATTCTTCACAATAAGCCTGTAAACTGGGTTCTGTTTTTGCCATTTTACAGATGAGAAAATTAAAGTAGAGGATGACCAACTGAGTTTCCCAAAGCCACTCAGATATTGAAGCCAAACCCAAATTGTTTCACTCTAAGACCCAGGTTCCTAAATACTGAGCTATGCGGCCTCCATAAGGAGATCATGGTACATACACATGGGGTTACTGGCAGGATTAAACAGTAGCACATTTATAAGGTGCCAAACACAGTGCCTGGTAGTGGGTAGGTAGTGTGCAATTAATATTTGCAAGCCTGGACACATCTTTCAAGGCCAACATGCTAAATACCCCTTAATACCCCATGTCTCTCTCTGCCGTCTCTTTGATTCTACTGTGGACTCACTGAAGGCTATAGTGGAAAGAAAAGTCACCATTTATCAAGCCAGTGCTAGCTCCTGGAGATAGAAAACCCCAGCGTCCTTTCTTGTTGAAGTCACATTCCAGCAAAGAGTGGACATCCAGGGTGTGCAAACAGTACTTGATATAAAAAAGGGTTGCCCAAGAAGCCCTGGGGTCATTTGCTCCAGAAACATGTGGCCCATAACACTTTCGGCCTGGGAGATACACAGACTACAAAAGCACAGGGTCAAGAGGGGCTGGTTCTCCTGAAGGCAAGCCAGAGGAGTCATGGGGTCAAACAGTCCCTGCCAAGGTGCCATGGATGCCTGGGCTCCCCTCTGTGTGCACTGCCCTCTCCTGGGGGACAGTGCAGCATCTTGTCCTCACCCAGTTGCCTGATTTCTGGGCTAAACTTTGGAAATGTGTGTGTTGTGGCTGTGCTTTGTCAGGGAGGGGAGTGGCAATCGTCTTTCCTTAGACGCTTTGGCTTTAAGACATGTAAAAATCACATGACAACCCTTATGCTGGCGTCTGGGCACAGCTCCCCTGTGGTAGCATTTCCACTATGACTTCATGCCTTTTTTTCCCCCCAGGTTCCATGTTGCTGTTGTCACTACTCAAAATCCAAGAAGAGATTTTTTTGATTGGGGAACATCCAACACAGAAACTCCCCAGTCTATGAAAGATCACAACTGAGGGTGTGAAAGACTTTTCCAAAAGCCAGTGAATGATGCTAAAATAAATAGACCTTTAATTTCTATTTCTGTATTTGAATTGCCGTCATGAGCCTTTGTAACTTTAAGGAAGCTATTTGGACTACTTCAAAGGTGGGGGATGAAACACATCTACTGAGCACAAACTGCATGCTTAGCACTGAGGGTAAAAGGACTCAGCTCGTGTAACATTTCCTGAGGGTCTACACCACACTGTTGAGAGCTGAATTATGTCTCTCCCAAATTCGCACGTTGAAGTTCTTACCTCTAGTACCTGAGAATGGGACTATATTTGAAGATAGGGTTTTAAAGAGATAAAGTTACAAAGAGGCCACTAGGCTGGGTCCTAATCTGATACGACTGATGTCCTTCTAAGAGGTCAGGTCATGGTCATGGACAGAGGAAAGATCCCAGGAAGACACAGAGAAAGGATGACCATCTACAAGCAAGGAGAGGTGTCCTCGAAGAAACCAACCCTGCCAACACCTTGACCTTAGACTTCCAGCCTTCAGAATGGTGGGGAGATAAATTCTGTTAAGGCATCCTGCCCCTGGTGCTTGGTCATGGCAACCCTAGCACATAGACACAACAGGGGTTTGCAAACTTTTCCTTACAGGGTTAGAGAGTAAGTATTGGAGCCTTTGCAGGCAAATGGTCACTGTGCACTGTGCTCACCTCTGCTGCTGTGGAGCAGGAACAGCCACGGACACTATGTACACCCCGGGGTAGAGCTCTGTGCCAATGAGACTTTATTTACAAAACCAAGCAGTGGCCAGCTGTCGCGTGAGCTCTATTCTGTCGACCCCTGATCTGCACTGACCAGGCCCTGTGCTGGGTGAAGGAGCGCAGTCTGGCTGAGGGAGACACACAAAACAGTGCTACATAATGTGGTTAGTTCATGAGAGTGGGGAAACTTGGGATATTGGAGGGTACAGAGGAGGAGTGTGTGGTCTAAGCTGGAGGTGGCTGGGTAAGGACTGGGAAGCCTTCCTTGGAGGAGGTTAATGTCTGAGCTGAGCATGGATTGAGAGACCTTTTAGTTAATTTCTGTTTAGTCTCTGAGATGAAATCACAGTGGTCTTCCAGGACTCGGGATGAGGTCTCAGGCCTGCAGGCCCGGAGTCCCTCGTGTGTCGGAAGATGGTGGCAGTGGTCTCCAGGGTGCTTCTGGCTCAGTGGGGTAAGGACCCTGGGGCTCTTGCCCTTCGAGGGTGGAGTTTCAGGCTCTTTCTCGTGCTTTTTCAGTCTACGGCCCAGGGAGCTAAAACAATGGCCTTGACCCTAGGATGCTGGCCCCTCCACCTGCCACATCCCACGGCTGTGCCTCTGAGCTGGTGGGCCTGCGTCCCCAACCCTGAGGGACAGATCTGAGAAGTCCCTGTGCTCAGCAAGGCCCGAGGCCTGGAGACTGGCCGTGGCTCATTTTCTCAGGATGCCGTCTGCCTCTCTCTTCCGTAGGATGCCAGGGGGAGGAGGGGCCCTGCAGCTCGGAGGGTTCAGCTTCTCATTTGCAGACTGGGAGAAAGTGGCCCCAAGAAGGCTTGCTCAGACTTCACACAGTGACAGGCCGGGACAGAACACAGACTTTCCGCCTCCTGGGCTGAAGGCAGCGGGGATCTCTCTGGGACACTCGGCGGGGTGCGGGGTCGCCAGGAGGAGGCTCTGCTCTCATAAGAGATAACCCTTCCTGACGGCTTTCATCACTGTATTTTGGGGGGAGACGCATTATATTTTTTCTGGTTTTAAATGTATATTCTCTCTATATACGTACATACACACACACACACACACACTCGCAGAATGTCTGGAAAACATTAAAAAGTGTTAGCAAATAGGAGCATTTATCTATGATCTCATCTCTCTGAAATAATCACTATAAATATGTTGGCATATTTCTTTTACGTTGTCTTGCTAATTAAAAAAAATCCCAATCGAGTTCTGTTTTTTTTTTTTTAAACACAACTTTGTCCTTAATATTATAAACACTTTCCCATACCATTAAAAATGTCCAACTACCATCTTCCTTTCCCTTCACTGAGTCCCCAGCTTGCCTGAGTAAAGCCTCCTCTGGGCAACAAGCAATCTCTGAGCCACGGCTGGGCGGAAGGAGCCCTTGGAAAGGGCAGCGGGAGCCCCTGCCCTTGACCTGCTGGTCGTCTGGCCTCTCCTCCTCCCCAGCCCTCATTTTCTCCACTTTCACAGAGAGCGCTGGTCCAAATGCCCTCCGATGTATCTTCTAGCTCCAGGATGCTGCTGGAGCATCCTATACCCTGCTCTTCCTAGTAAAGCGCCCACATAGGTTGCTGACAGGTAGTTAAGAAAATTTCCAAACCAGCTTTCCTCAAACACAACATCACTTTGAACACACTGACTGAATGAGGTGTGCTTTGCACAATTATAGCAGATAGATTGCTCTATAGGCGCAAAGAGCCGAATGCATAAATTAGATACCGTATTTAAGTCAGGCCGCCATTTAACAGTATTTTGAAGACGGAGAAGGAAGGAGGGGTGAATGGTGGGAAATTCGCCTCCATTAGGAGGGTCTGAAGCTGACAATTCTCTTTCTAATGTTTGCCTGACCCTGTTGCTCTTCCGTGGTCCTCACGGTTCACTTGGGACCTCTTGCTCTTCCTTGGGTAGAACTAAGAGTCAGTAAAACGTTTTTCTAGTACTACACTGCCCTGCAAGAACTGGGGTGTGAGAGTTTGGGTTTTTTTCCAAAGCTAGAAGGGAGCCATTGAAGGGTTCTTGTCTACCTAAGTGTTTCCTGGGCTTTAGAGGGACCCTGACATGGACTGGAATCCTGGCTCTAACACTTCTGCTTGTGTGACTTTGGGCAACTGGTCTGAGTCTTTTTCCTGATGTGTGGAATGGATGTAGTAACATCAAACATGAGAGAATGGATGAGAGGAACACATGAAACAACATATATGGTCTAGCTAGAACGTTTAGGAACTTTATAGGAAGTCTTACAAGTATTATAACAGTGGTGGGCTTGGTAAGCCTGTGTTTGTACATACCATTTATGTCTTAGTTTTAAAGAATGTGACGCCTGAAACTCCCAGACACAATTCTCAAGACGTAAACAACCTGTAGCCTCTAGCACGAATGTGTGCCTTCCCTGTGTGCAGAATGACTAGTGAGTGAAATTCCTTTGTAATAATCTGATAATTTTTCCTTGAGCAATGACAGAATTTTAAAACCTTTCCCTGGGAGAGATTTTGATAAGAGCTTTAGGTTGATTACTTTTTATATCCCATGTCCTGTTTGGCTGATAAGCTCCCAATCTCTGCCTTTCACATTGTTTTTATCTATCAGGCTGTCCCCATCTTGTCACTGTCATCTTTTCAGTTGTCAGAATGAAATTGAGGGACAACAGAGGGGGAGTGAGGCACGGGGAAGGGGTGGCGAAGCCCCTAGGCGAGGGTGACAGGGCAGTGTGTCCTCGGAAACGGCTGTTCTGGACCCAGGAACTAAGCAGATGATCTCCAGGAGACAGGTCCTTACTAATCTGGTGCACGGAGGGAGGCAGGCTCCCACCGGATGCTGAAGCCTCTTGCTCTGCCTCGGGTTAATGCGATACCTGGCTCCTGGATGTATGTGATACCTGCTTCCTTTCACAGTGCTCTCCATCCCATTGTCATTTAGTGGGAACCAACACGTTGTGAGAATCATAGACTTTTAGAGCGTGTGTAGCCTCAGAGGACATCCAGTATAGGGGAGCAAAGCTAAAGGAAGAGGAGCTGCGTCCCCAAGTCACTCATCAGGTCCAAGACGGCACTGCAGGCTGTTAGTCCAGCTCCCCACCATGGATGCGCTGGCCCTTGAGTTATCTGCAATTGCACCGACATACGTGTGCTTAAGTTAGTGAGCTCTGGGTGGTTCCTTCCACAGTGTGGGTTCGGTTCTCAGTAAATAATTCCTTGACCTTATAGAGCCTTGATTTTATAGGAACCTACCTCTGCGTGCTGCTAGGGAGAAAGACCAAGATGATTTTGGAATCATTATGCCAGGACCCCATTTAGGAAGCCTAGAACAATAGCAGATCTTATGGTATGAAATGAATCCCAAGTTGCATCTCCTGCTTGAGGACTGTGGTGGATACTGGTTTGCTCGACATCAGTTTCAATCTGCTTCTATCCTGCCTGCCTATGATGTAGAGCCTGAACAGCTAGAAACGGTGTTTCCCAGAGTGCTGCATGGTGGGGGTCTACATGTGGCTTAGGCATCCCCTTTAAGGTAACACCCATGCCCAGTGGGACATTCTTTAGCTGGGCTTCTACAGTTTTTGCAAGGACAGTCATGGAGGCTTGGATTTTCTGTGTGGCTATAGAGGAGGTCCCTGCTGGGACGGCATTTCTGTCACAGCAAAGCAGCTAGCTGTGCAGTGGTAGCTTCCCACTCTATTAGGCAGCTCCCTGTTTCTACCGCTTTCTGATGACGGCAGGGGCAGCAGCATCTTGGAAGCTCAATTCTGCTGTGTGGCTCTGAGAGATATTCCTGGAAGCTCAGCCCAGAGTCAGTTTCTCCAGCTCTCTCAGTGGTCCTCTAAGCCAGGGTCAGCAAACTTTCTGGGCCAGGTAGTAAATATTTTAGGCTCTGTGAGCCACCTCGTCTCTGTTTTAACTATTCAACTCTGTCATTGCTGGACGAAGACAACACATCCATGGGTGTGGCTATTTTCCAACAAAACTTTATTACAAAAGCAGACAGTGGGCCATACTTGGCCCATGGCTTTTGTTTTTCTAAGCCCTGCATGATACATCCCTTTTTACTGAAACTTGGCAATAACCTCTTCTTTTTGTGCTATGCTCTTTTGTTTGCAAAGTGCTTTCACATACACTGTGTCATTTGACTCTCAACACCCCGTGAGGGATGTGAAGAGGGTAGAGTTGGTAAGTCTTAGAAACACTCAAACAGGTTGAAATTTTCTCAATGGTCAGATGGTGTGTGAGGAGGGGAGACAGAATTTGAAACTAGGCCTCCCAGCTCCCAGTTCAGTGTTCCTTCAAGGACTCCATTATGGCCTCAGGAGTTCAGAACTGATGCTGGAGTGACCTTCAAAACAGAGCTTTGCTGCTCAATGTGTGGCCCATGGACCAGCAACACCTGGGAGCTTGTCGTAAATGCAGACTCTCAGGCCCCCACCCCCCTCCGACCTACTGAATCAGAACTTGCTTTTAAATAAGATTTCTGGGTAACTCACATGCGATAGTTTGAGAAGGGTAGAAAGGAATGCATTCAAAACTTTAGTGCTTGCAAATTGCGTTGTCAAGGTTTAGGAGATACAGCATAGATAGCAGAGTCAAAAGTCATGGGGCATTTGAATAACATTAGAAGGTGATGCTAAGATGTTCTTGTTATGCTATTTGGCTAAGAGACCCAGGGACACCTGAATCTTCCTTGACCAGCCACTTCTCTCTGTAAATTTACAGTAAGATATATGCCCAAAGGAGGAAAAATGAAACAAAGTAAACCCAAAGGTGGAATTGGAGTAAATATGTTTCAAGTAAAATATTCTTTAACTTTGTATTTCTCATCTAACATTACCTCTCCAACCCTGTAAACTAGGTGCTATTATTTTATTTTCCATTTCATCATCACCACCACCACCACTTCTGTATAGCTTATATCCCTGTTCAAAGTTCTCTATACACATAGCTGACTTAATCCTTGTAATAATTTTATGAAGTAGCTCCATCTTCCAGATGGGAAGACTGAGGCATAGAAAGTTTAAGACACTTGCCCAAGGACACACAACTAGTATGGGGTAGAGCTGGGATTCAGGCTTCAGACTGCATGCCCATAATCACTGCACTATACACTTTCGCTGAGCAGAACAGTCAACTTGTCCAAGATCACACAGCTAGCAAATGGTACAGGCAAGGTTTACACCAGCCTCTCCTTCCAGACCTACACTCTTAGCCACACATGCTGTTCTCAAGCAGAGTGAGATTCCTGGTATCCATGATAGACTGCCTGAATCTCTGCTGATTATTGATCGATCGATCGATCGATCGATCGATCTATCTACCTATCGATTGTCGATCAATATTCTATTGCTTGGCTCTGGTCAAGCAGAACAGTGCTCCACTACCCTGTCTCTGCTTAGTTAGACATATGTGTAGTCTCTGGACGTTACTTTTTAAAGACATGTTCGGTGTCTTATTCATCTCTGTGACCCCAGTCCTCAGTGCCTAGTTCAGGACTTGCCTCACAGTAATTTCTCTATAGGTGTTTGTGGTTTGAATTGAGCTGAATACTCTCCAGGGGCCATCACTCTAGGGCAATGGTTCTCAAACATTAGCACGCACCAGCACCACCTGGGGAGCCTGTTAGAACACAGATTACTGGGCCCCAGCTCCAGAGTTTCGGATTTGGTAGGACTCAAGAGTTTGCATTTCTAACAAGTTCCCAGGAGACACTGCTTCTACCGGTCCAGGGACCACACTTCGCAAACTACTGGTCTAGGGAGTCTTCTGAGAGGAGGAAGGATTGGGCTGGGCTTGGAAGGATTTGCAGGGGACGAAGATACATGAGGAATGTTATCACTACACTGTTCAAAGTTTACATTTCAAGATATGACTCACCATAGTCTTTTATGGGTACATGACCTTGTAAATTAAGTATGAGAAAAGTATGATATCTGATAACATCTGCTTTGAGACAGTGTGCCTTTAATTTCACCACATTCATTAATGTGGAGAAGTGCAGATGTAGGCTTCAGCTATCATCAGCTCATTGGGAATGCATGGTCAACCCCTCCATCTCCTAACAATGCATCATTGTTAGAAATTCATCACTACAGGATACAGTGATATTACTTGGTATTGATTTGAATATAACACGTTTTTATTAAGTCACACTTGGGTTAGAAATCAAAAAGGAAATCTTATCTAAAATAGAAATAGACAAAATGAATTGGTTAAGACAGGCTACAAGATATTATTTGCTTACTGTTCCCTGGCAAAGCAGGGCGGAGACACTTGGCTGTTGAGGCCAGTAGCGCCTCGGTAGACCAAACCAGCACACTGTCTAGGAAGGGGTTTAGGATTTCTAATCCTTATAGTCTTCTCTGGTTAACCATTTTATTCCAGCATTAGAGATACGGGATGGGGCAGAAAATGTTTCTCTAAACCATCCTTTCTCCTCCCCAGTCAGATTCTCCCAGGAATCACCTTCTGAGAAAGACACAGGTAAACAGGAGGCACCCAGAGGATGGTGGCCAGGTTGGCGAGGGGCCTGGAAAGGAGTATGTAAGAAGGAACAGGAAGTCCTTCCTGGAGACGGGAATGCTGGCGGTGGGTGTAAGCGATTATAGCCCCCTCATGGGGTTGACCCCCACGTCTCTTGAAACTCCAAACATTCTTTGTGTGCTGCTATTTAACAAATCAGATTGTAACCTACAAATTTGTTTATCTGTCCGTCACTCCTGCCTCACCATGAGGTTTTTGAGGGACTCGGTCTTCTTCACCCCTAAATTCCTAACATTAACTATAATTCCTCGAACAGTATGGAACCTCAGTAAATGATTCTTGACTTTAACTAAGATACTGAGTTGTTGGAAGAGGGAGCACACCTGGTTTGTGTGGTTCCAGGTGATGGAACTGGATCAGGGTGGACGCGGAGAGGAAAATTTATTATTCAATTAAATTAATTAAATGTATCATCAGTTTTTGCATCTGCATTAATACATGGGTAATAGTGCTACTTGTGAAGAGTAAATGAGATAATTTTATAAAATGCTTAGCATACTGCCTGGGGCATAGTGAGTACTCAAAGTTTTCTGTTACTATTACTATTATGAAGTAGCCCTTTTAAATTCTACATTGTACGTTTTCACGGATGCCATAGTTTTGGTCTGAATCTCCTCTTTCCCTTCTCTTCTCCCTGCCTTTCTTCTTTCAACCATGGTTCATCCTATCTTTGTATTCACTTATCCATTTATCCGTCCAACCCCTAGACGTTTACCCACTCCTTCTTCTGTCTACTCTTCATCCATTCATACCTATACTACTTACTTACTTAACCCGTCCATTCATCTTTAAGTGGGTGGCTGTGGGGTAGTGAAAAGTGCCTGATTGTAGTCACATCCATATCCTAGGAGTTGACTGCTTGGATGGCATTGGCTGTAACAGAGAGGAGGAGGCACTGATGCTGGTGTCTTGTGTGGCTGAGAGCTGAACTGTGGTCCCTGTGCAAACGACTTTCTGTGAGTACTTCTGAGATCCTCTGAGGTCAGCAGTCCCCATCAGGGCATTTGGGAAGCCTTTCAAAACAGCGGTATTTGAGCTGCGATGTGCACTTTTACAATTAGCTGGTGTTATTCATCACAGTAATATTTTAAATAAAGCAGATGGAGACTGTGAAGATGTGACTATTTTAGCTGGCATGTTTGTTCAGCAACTGGCACAATGAGAGAGGTGCAGAAGAGCAGATGAGATGAAGAACACCAATTATTTTAATTTTCTTGAAGAGGGGAACTGAGATCACAGTTTTGACCTTCACAAATCAGAAAATTATCTGGATTCTAGGTAATTCAAGATGATCATGGGACACTTGGCAGAGCAGGAAAAAATCGGCCCCCGCTTTTATATTTGACTCTCCTGTGCAGCTGAATTAACTGAAGTGAAATACCTCGGGGAGGAGGAGTGATTCTGACGATGTGGTAGAAAGAGCACGGGTTTGCTGTTGTTTAGAAGAGCAGGAATCCAAACCTTGATCTACCTGCTAGCTGTGCGTGCTTGGGCAAGACGTTTAATAACCCTGAGCTTCCGTTCCCTTATTGGTAAATGGCATTAATGACACCAGGACATTATGCAATGAAGATTAAAATGTGATAATGTTGATAAAGCAGCTGGCAGAAGGCTAGATGCCGCTCAGTACATATTGGTTCCAGCATGGTGCAGTGGTCAAGTGACACATGGATATTTGTTCCTTTCTGTGCAAATGCTGTAATAACTTAGCAGGTACTCTGAAGAGTGACCAGGATGATGAGGGATTTGGATCCATGTCCTGTGTCCTGTTGAAAAGAGATGAAATGTCTAATCTGCAGAGGAGGCATTTGAGGGAGACCACACTGGGGTCTTCAATTATTAAACAGTGTTGAGAAAAGAGGGTATAGACTTACTGCATATATTCTTGAAGAGACTGATGAGTGGAAGCCGCAGGAAGATGCACTTCATAATTTACACAGCACAGGCACCCCGAGCCCCAGCTGCACAGCAGGGATAGACAGAAGCCATAAGGAAGGGAAGGGCCAGGACATGTTTGGTCCTCAAATGAGATGGCAAGGCAGGGCACTGCTATGGTTTGTGGGAGTACAGTCAAGGCAAAAACAAAAACAAAACAAACTGCAGAAAAGAAGTCCAGATCTCAAAAGAACACGTAATCTCAACTGATTGTCACTCTCCTCACCTTCATCACAAACAGGGGAAAAATCACAATAAAATAGCTTTTGAAGTGGGCAGGGCACTTTGCATTTTCCTCATGTGTTTCCATATCCATGATGCACTGGGTTTTCAGGTAAACACAAGAAGAAAGCAAGACGAGAACATTAGCTCCATTTTACTAGTGTATCATAGTGACTTGAAATAAACTTGCCCAAGATCACACTCTAGAGCTTCACGTGGCTGTGGCTGTTTTGTGGCTGTCCCGTTGGTCATTATTGTTTCTGTTTTAGTAAGCAAATCTGATCACTTGTTCTCCAGCTGAAAACCATCCATTATCTCAGAAAAACCTTTAAATCTTCCATGATCCCTGCCACTCACCCCAGCCTCTACCTCATCCATGTTCCAGAATCATCTAACCACGCGTGGCTCCCCATATACTCTATGCCGTTTCACCCCGGCACACCTTCTTATCTGATGTCTCTCTGCCCGGGATGACCTCCAACACCACATCTCCACTAGAATATCAATCTCATGGTATCAAAAATGAGGCCAGAGACATATATCCAGAGAAAACTCTAATTCGAAAAGATACACATACCTCAATGTTCATAGCAGCACTACATACAATAGCCAAGGCATGGAAGCAACCTAAATGTCCATTGACAGATGACTGGATAAAGAAGATGTGGTATATACATATATTCATAATGGAATACTACTCAGCCATAAAAAGAATGAAATAATGCCATTTGCAGCAACATGGATGGACCTAGAGATTATCATACTAAGTGAAGTAAGTCAGACAGAGAAAGATAAACAGCATATGACATCACTTATCTGTGGAATCTAAAAAATGATACAAATGAACTGATTTTCAAAACAGAAACAGACTCACATAGAGAACAAAGTTACGGTTACCAAAGGGGGAAGGGATGAGGAGGGATAAACTAGGAGTCTGGGATTAGCAGTTACAAACTACTATATATAAACCAGATAAACAACAAGGTCCTATTGTATAGCACAGGGAACTATATTCAATAGCTTGTAATAATCTATAATGACAAAGAATATGAAAAAGAATATACATATGTATATAACTGAATCACTATGCTGCACACCAGAAACTAACACAAGACTGTAAATCAACTATAGTTCAATAAAAAAATGAGGCCAGAGAAATATCACAAATATGCTATGGTTCCTAGCTCTTTCATCATTAAGCTTCACCCACCTTCCATTTCCTACTTGAAGTTACAGACGTGTGAACCTCCCCCCCATCTCCACAAGCCCCTTAGGCTGAAGACTTGGCTAGCCCTCGTGGAGAGAAGATGAGGTGGGTATTAAACAGGATAAGAGACTGAAGTTTCAAACTAGGTGGGGCCTTTCTAGACCCCAAAGCAACCAGAAAAATATGGAATCTTCCAAAGGCGTCATTAAGGGCTGGGAAAGGAACATCTGACAACACAGTTGAAGATAAGGATTAGAGAAGAAGAAAAAAAAAAAAACCTGTTTGTGTTTGTGCCCTGCTGAGCTCAGACTGTTCTATAAGCCAGTTATGTCTGATGAATTTTCATCTATCCCTGATACAACCATATATATGAAAATGTTCTGTAAACTGGAATGTACTCTACAAATATTAGTTACAATTAGTAATCATTACAAGTAAGAGGAGAGAAATAACATGAGGGGTTTCTTGAATTCTCTCAGTGTTATTTTTGAAATTCAAAGATAAAAGCATAATTCCTGGTCTGGACTGAGATGGAACTCAGCAGTGTGTGAACACAGCCTGCACATGGACACAGGGGAGCAGAGTGAGGGAGGGGCTTTCTGGATTTGGCTCAGGCTCCCGGCAGGGCAGGGGGGATCTCATTCCACATCCTCCCAAATGACATAACCATTTTGCCAACAACCAGGACTATTACTTTTCCTCTTATCCTTTACCCAGGCACAGCTGCCACAGTAGATGAGTAGATGACTAAATGACTGAATGAATGAATGAATGAAAGAATGAATGAGTGACAAAGCATCAGTCGGCTGAAAGTTTAGCAGAAGACCTCACGGCTAGCAGAGGAGAGTCCAACTTGAACTTAAGTGGAAGTACCCAGCCTACAGCAGCCCTCGGCGATCCCTCAGTGGGTGGGAGGCAGACTTAGGCCAGGCAGAACCTAAATAGTTAGGAGTGTTAGTAAATGCCTTCTGAACAAATGGACAAATACACCAGTTTTTGTGAGCTGGCACCTAAGGAGTTAAAAATAAATCTGCGGCTTTGTCCCCGCTCCCCTATCATCTAGCCCAAAGCAATACTACTATCATCAATTTCACACTTGGGGAAGGGGTCCCAGGACATACATTCTTTATAAATAAGGATTCTATACTTTTTTAAAGATAGTTGGAGACCACCGGGCTGGGGATCAGTTACTACAAGATGGCTCAGGAAGATCGCCACATTTCTGATGCAGGGGAGGGAGGGGGCGGCCGACAGCTGCTGTTTACCTTGAACGCCACTATTTCTCCCCTACCTCAGTACCATCGTACTCAGAAAACACATCCAGCTTGCGTCCGTGGAGTGATTTAGAGATAACAAAAGGTCTTACACACATTATCTCAGCAGCTCCCAGCAATGACTCCTGAGAAATGAATCAAAGACACAGGGTCCTCTCCAATTTAAAGATGAGAAAACTGAGGCTGAAAACTCTGAGTAGCTGCAGAGCCTGGGCTCTGAGAATTGCCTCAGGCCTCTGTGGGGCTGCCAGTCTTTGCTGTCATTTTTCACTGAACAGATTCCACTTTGCTACAAAGTTCTTGAGAAGAAACACACTCTGGCCACCTTGCCTGATCTGGGCTGGAAGGGCTCTTTTGGAAGCAGGTGTGTGAGCTGGGGATGGGGACCCTAGAGAAGAGGGTCATCAGACTGTGGGATTCGGGGGGCACTGCATTGCAGAAGAATAACCCCATATGCTCAAAGTACCTTCTTGCACCTCTGCCAGGCAAAGTAGCTTTTAAAGGGGAGAGGAGGGTCTAGACCACTGGGTAATGAGTCTTTCTCGGGAACTGCTCTGTCCAGAAAACTTGGCATTTATTGTGACTCCATTTCCATGAGAACCCAATCAACCAACTCTCTCTGAACAAAACAGAGGCAGAATGTTAGAGCAGACAGAGCACTGGATGGGAGTCAGGGAGCCTGGTTCTCACACTGCCTCTATCTTTGAACACTTAGTAACATTCCTTCCCACAGCCCCTTCTTCATTTGTAAACCAGGCCAAACAATGCCAAGGCTTCTCTTCCATCCCAGCAGCCTCCTTCCTTCTCAGCTCTGCTTCTCTTGGTTGTAATTCCCAGACGTGAGGCCATTTGATCAGGATGTTTGTCTGAGCTGGATGTGAGCTGGCCTCTCCTGGTCCTTGGCTCTGCAGGCTTGTGCCTGGACCTGAACTGCCCTACGTGGTGGATGATACTGGCTCCTGATGCAGGCTATGGGAAGGCCAGTTGCATACATTTCTATGTGAGCCATGGGCTCTTTCATCCTCCACCCACGAGCTAAAGGAAATCACGTGACCTCCCTGTCCAGAAGGCTAAGGCCATACCTCATGGCCCCAGACCATTTCGTATTTGCACGATCAAATCCAGCTACTGTAAATCATCTGTACAGTCTCTTTCTTTTTCCCTCCCAGGGGTTTGGCACTGAGTTCAGAGCAATGACTAACTTCAGGGATCAGATTCCTGCTGCTAAGAAGTTAATTAAAATTCCAAGGCCTGGGGTGGCTTTGCTTTCCCCCTGGGTAGGACGGGAAGGGACCAAATGCAATCAATTCAGCCCTCCTTCCATTCCTTCCCCAGGTCTCTCTGACCTGGAAGATAGGTTTTGATGAAGAGAAAAGGAGAACAGGCAAATGGGTGAAGTTAAGAGAGGGAGAGAGAAAATAAAGACAGTGCGACCAGTTCTTCCTGCTCTGCTGGTGAAGTCCACACCAGGGCAACGCCACCTGGAAAATAACGCGGCCTTGAAGAGCAAGAGCTTGAAACTGTTCCTGTCATTTGACCAGTCATTTCTCTTCCTCAAATCTGGCCTCAGGACCCAATCAGAAATGCAAATTGAGCTGTGTGGACGTGAGCGTCCATCACAGGGCCACTTCTTATAATAACGAATATTGGAAATCACCTAAAAGTCTGATCTGGGATTGGTCATATAAATGATGACTCATCTATGTGGGATGGAGCATTCTGTAGCAACTTAAAATGATGTTTCTGAAGATATTCTCATGGCTGTGGGTAAGTGCTTATGAAGGAATGTTAAGCAAGTCAAGCAGAACAAATTTTGGGGAAAAATATCAATAATAATATGTAAAGATAAAATATGCTTAAATATTCTGGGAAGAACATGCCCACATGTTATCAGTGGTTTACTCTTGGATGGGGTCAAATTTGCTTGAGTTTTCTAATTTTTATAATGATTCTAATTCTTTTATAATTATGAAAAAAGAACAGTACAATTAAAGAGAACTGAAGAGCTATTTTCTCCCTTGAAACCATGAATGCTCTGGGCCCTCAGGTGGGTAAGGTTGGCCTAAAGGCTCCTGGCACCACCAACCACCAGACCAGAAGAGTTCTGTATTTGAAGGCCAGATGAAGATGCTGTCAGCAGTGATCTTCTGACAGCTACAGAATCATCTTCCCTACGAAGCCTTTGTGGCTCAAGTCAGGTGCTTCTTCCTGTGCCCTGTTCCCTCAAATGGCCCAGCTGTGCTTTACCATCTAAAGGATCTTGTGGCACTTCAGAGATGGGAGAGACCTCAGAGGTCATTTAGTCCATTCATTCATTCATCCATTCATGTATTCACTTATTTATTCTCTACTTAGTGCCCAGCCTGCAGTGAGGCGCTCAGTAAGTATTTTCTGAAAGACTTCTGACTGACCCTGATTAGTGCCAATAAAGTCCATACTGTAACTATTCTGGGATTTGTCTTCAAGCTTGGCTTCCCAGGCAAATTGCTCCGCTGGGGCTGACTTGTGCCCTGCTGGCCTCCCTGGACTTTGGAGGCAGCTCATCCCTGCTTACTTCCATGTAGTGCCCTGAAAGCCGATGATGCCCTGGCTGCCAGAGGTCACACGCTGCCTGCCAAACTCTACTTCCTCCCCACGTTCCTACCACATTGGCTCCTCCCTGGGCTAGTCCTTAGATGCAGCCTCTCCAATCTGCCCGTCTTTCATAAGAGATGCCTGGTGGTGCTATGCCATGTCTTGGAAAGTGTAAAGTCAAGAGCTATCCAAGCTTGGATGACCGGGAGGGTGTGCTCTGTCATGCCCTCCCCCTTCCCACCCCAGCACTGGCTGCCCCTGCTCCTGACTGACTTGGCTCTGAGGCTCACTCCTGCTCTAACTATCACATGAATCTCTGTCCTGAGCCTACACCCAGCTTCCTGGCAGCAAGTCTGCCTGGGAGAAGGAGCTGAGGGAAGAATGGGGAGAACTGGGAAGAGCTGAGGTTTGGAGTCAGGTAAACAGCGTGAGTCCCTATCAGCCGTGAGACCTTTGGAAAGCGACAGCCATACAACCGTGGTTTCCCCAACCAGTTTCCATTTACTCTGTTTTTGGTAACTGATTTCTGCCCCTAGTTACAACCTGTAGCCCACCCCCACACACCACCAAGCAATTTTCTGACACCAGCTAGGAGTCCTGCAATTCAACTCAGTTCCAACACTACTGACCCAGAAACAGCATCACATTCCACAGGGAGAGGGCTGAGTCCCATGAGATGCTGCCCTCCCCCCAATTCAAATGCCAGCCTCAAGTCCAGGTTGTCACCTGTGCTTCTGACTGACTGGCTACAGACTGGAGGTTCCAGTGACCCCCTATATATAGGTTTGACTAATTTGCTAGAGCTATTCACAGAGAAACACTCTATTTGCTAGGTTACCGGTTTATTATAAAAGGATATAACTCAGGCACAGCCAGTTGGAACAGAGGGCAAGGTACGGAGAAAGGGCACAGAGCACCACCTTCCCCAAATCTCCACGTGGTCAACAACCTGGAAGCTCTCTGAGCTCAGTCCTTTAGGGTTTTTATAGAGGCTTCATTACAGAGGCATGGTATCTTTACACAGGCAGAGTAGATGAAATCATTGGCCACTGACTATTAATTCAACCTCCAGCCCATCTCCACTCCCAGGAGGTCAAGGGGTTGGGACTGAAAGTTTCAACCGTCTAATCACAAGGTTAGTTCTTCTGACAACTAGCTCTCATCCTAGGTTCAGTGCAAAAGTCACCTCATTAACACAACAAAAGACACTTTAATTATTCCCACAACTTAGGAAATTTCATGAGTTTTAGGAGCTCTGTGCCAGAAACATGGACAAAAACTAAAAACATTTCTCTTATAAATCACCGTATCACAGTTCAGGCCCCCTGACTTTCCCCTGTCTAGCTATTTCATATAAACGGAATCTTAGGATGTCTTTCCTTTTGTGTCTGGCTTTGTTCACTTAGCATACCGTTTGCAGGTCACCCATGTGGCAGCACAGCCATTGTATGGCTATACCACAATTTGTTTATCCACTCATCTTGTGTTTTTACCTTTTGGCTGTCGTGAATAATGCTGCAGAATAATGCTGCAGTGAACTCTTCCTGTGTATTGGAGACACCTACCATCAGAAGAGGAGGTAAGGAGTAAGAGAGTTGATGGTACTAAAATGCACGGAGCCTTATGCTGGGAGCTCACAAATGTGCTTAGAGCTAGTGCTCCCGTGTGGCAGGGCAGGCTGCCCTCTCGGGAGCCCGTCTCCTCTAAAACCGGCACCCAAGCAACCTGGGCAGAAGTGAAGGGGGTGAAAGGGAAAAGCCGCTGACTTCTGGAGTGTGGAGGCCTGCCAGCCTAGGGTGTTGTTCTTAAAACTACCAGGAGCCCACAGTAACCACGCAATTAGACTGGCGCTGCTGCTGGCGTTTGTTTAATGGTTGAGTGATCAGAAGTTTTCTTTCCTTCTTTCTTTTTCTTTCTCCTGTCAACTCTGGCTGATTAGAAAGGCATGTGAATCTTTCCTTACACAAAATTTTCCAAGTCTGAAGTGAGAAAGTGAACTGACTCAATTACCGCAGCCGATCTAACGTGCTTAGTTGCAGACAGGAGCTAGGAATTTGAAGGGCTCCTTGGAAGACGTGGTAAGCAAAGTGGACTCGGAGGGGCGGGTGTCACATCTACGGGTGGGCGCGCACGTGGTCTCCAGGGCTCCCCCGCCTCGCCCAAGCACACGTCTGTGTGTGCACACTGATGACACGCAGATGCTGTAAGATCACATCCTCCCAGACGGTGGCACTTCCTCTGATGGTTTGGCTTATGATTTACCAAGGCTTTCAAGAGCTAATTCAGAAGCCTGCAGGATTTTTAAAAGATATGTGTCAGCAACCCCCACACCCACACCGAGAAACTCCAGGAAAACCAATGAAAAGAGGTCAAGCAAAGGAGGAAAGTGGGTTACAGGCAGAGCCTGTTGACTGAAGGGGGAACAATAAGGCCGGGCTGAAGCCATGCTGATCCAGAAAAGCTACAGAGCACTGTGCTCAGCAGAGCAGCCCAGTCCCGAAGAGCTAAAAATCCTCATCATGATGACCATTTACTGAGCACTTCCTGTGTGGGCGATACGGCGCCCCTGCTTTTCACACGTTACCCTCCATCGTCAAAACTGTCTTGCCCGGCCCGTGGTGTTACTCTGGCTTTACAGGTGAGGACCACAAGGTTCAGAGCACCCTACCCCCTTGTACAAAGACCTGCTGGAACACAATTAGATCTCAGGTCTGAGCTGAAGCCAGGGATGTCCCCATGTCACATCACAACTCCAGAATCTGTGGCACAGAGATTGTCTGTGTGCCAGGCAAGACAAAGACACTCATCCGTTCCTCCTTCCTCCTTGTTCCCTCCCTGCCTTCGGCTTCTGTTTCCACTTTCCAGTCTCCTCATCCTTCATTTTCCCTTCTCTCTCATCTCTATCGTTCCGCCAAACCATCCTCCAAAGTCCTTCCTTCCTTCCCATTTGCATCCACTTTTGATCAAGAAATGGTCACTCGATGGTCACTCTGAAAAAAAAGAAGGGGCCCCAGGAAAGAAAACTTTCCTTTGACATAGTTATGAGCTGTGAAGTTGGCAGGAGTCACATAGGTGAGCCATCGAACTTGGAAGGGCAGCAATGAGCAGCCTAAGACGGAAGGAGCCCCTGGCCCTTACCTGACACCTGGGACCATGCTTCCACCTTCTGGCCTGGGCTGTAACTCACCAAAGGAGCAAGAGAAACGTCTTTAACTTGAAGAGGTGAGTGCTGCCCAAATCCAGAGGCTGTGTGGAGGTGAGCATCACATGGTGAGAGAGGGAATTGAGTTGGCTTGGTCAATAAGGAGAGAGCAGCCGTAGGGAACCAGGGCACAGAGCCAGGGAATGAGGAGCCAGGGAGATGTGAGCAGCAAGGTAATTTCAAAGCCAGTCAGCAGGAGGGTGGTTCCAGGTGGGCCCGGGCTGGCTGCCAGTGAGTAGCTCTGATGTTGGCACAAGGTTGGGGAGGGGGATCTGAGTGAGGTCAAGGCTCGGGAAGAAGGCTGCTGTTATCTGCTTCTTGGCCAGTACCACTGTTCCTTACTCTTAGTTTTTGTACATTACACACCCATGAGTCTGACCATGAAGTCATCAAGGCAAGGACCAACTACACAATTATCCTATTTTTATAGAGGATAAAACTGAGAGTCGTGGTTAGCAAGGACCTGGTTCAAGTTTTCCAGAATTGAAAAGTGGAAAAGCTGGGATTCCAGGCTTCCTCGTGCCCTGTTTGAACGCAGGCGGAGTGGTGTTTGGAGACAAGCACAGGACGTATGATCAGCTAGACCCAGTCCTGAATCTTGACTTCAAAACTCATTTGACTATGTATGTATTTCCACTCTCCGTGTTTTTCTACTACACCAGACTCTTTCCATCTGTGCTGTGGTCTGCTTCACACAAGCAAATACAACAGAATTCCCAGAGGGGGAACGGCTCCTTGGGGCGTGAGTGCCTGGTCCCTGTTAGCCACTCTGAGTGCAGAGAAGGCAGCCTGACAGCGTGGACCTCGTGGGAGGGAAGCCTGAATTCTGCCTGGAAGGGCCTAATTATACCCAGCAAATAACTTTCACCTGGCGGGATCCAGGCCCTGCAGGATGTGTATGTGAGGCAAAAAGCATTTTCCAAGTGAGAAGTTGGACGCTGTAAAAAGAAAATGGAATGATTAGGGAGGCGCTGGACCATGGGAGTGTTTTCCTTGAGCAAGTCTTTTAACCTTGTGGGGAAGCTGACCCTCTCTCAGGCACTGACAGCCTTTTTGGAACAGAGGGAACAAGCTAAGTTCTTTTTAATGTATATTAAATTGAGCCTGTCAACCTTGACAAAGTCCCTTTAAGTAGATGGTCACTAAGAGGACAGCTTGCCCGGAAGACACGTTGGCGAGGCTGTGTAGATGGCACTCCCTCCCACGATGTAGGTTGAACAAAATCTCGCTCTCTTGCTCTCTCCCTTTTTTTCTTTTCTTCCTTCTTAAATAAAAGCTATGGCCAATTAGTGATCGCATGATCCAAAGACCTGTGCCAAAGAGTTGACACGTATTCTCTAATGTAATCCTTATAGTACTCCTATGAACCGGGTTCTACTTTATTCACATTTACAGAAGAGGGAAGCAAGGCTCAAAGAGGTGCTGTGTCACCGTCAATAGCTTCCAACAGTTTAGTCGGACTTGGACGCTTAGGCCCTCCGTGTCTTTGGATGTTATTATTCCAACAAATCAAACCGTTGTCACAGCTATGTGCTCATCCAGGCTTCGCCCACATGTACACAAAATGTTTATATGATTGAAACTTTAATGATTGTACAGCTATGTTTTGGTATTTTTTTAAGATTAAGTCTCATGTTTATCAAAGTTATACATAAGTATTTTAAGAAATCCAATTGTGTAAAATACACACCTTAGAAAACATCCATCGCTGGCCATACGTGGTCTCCTCTAATCTCTGCCCCTGACATTGACCTCCACATTACTAGATAATATGTTTATACTATTATTTTTTTAATTTTTTTATTTTAGGGGGAGGAGGTAATTAAGTTTATTTATTTTTTAATGGAGGTACTGGGGACTGAACGCAGGACCTTGTACATGCTAAGCACAGACTCTACCACTGAGCTGTTACCCTCCCCTCCTATGTCACTATTTCTTGATTTGTCAGTGTTAGCTATTGACTTCCTGGGATGGTAGATGAGGACCTAGATGTAGGTCTAGTGGTAGATGCTCTCTCCCTTCGGCCCCCTTCTGTACCACCAGCATGGTTACATCCTACGTTGATCCCTATGTCATGAGGATTTTCTATTATGACTTTGTGGATATTTGCAGAGTCCGGTTAAATGTATTATGCTTTGTTTTTTTAAAAGGTAATAATTGCCTTGCTCTTTTATTTGCATACTGTCCTCACCTGGATCTCTAATTTCCCCCATCTGTTCCCTCATCTCGGTCGCTCACCTATCAGTAATTTTTCTAGAAACTCAAACATATTGATTCTAGTTTTTGTTTTTCTTTCTTCCCTAGAGGTTGTCCCTGTGGATCCATCTGCCCTCCTGTTGTGGTCTGAACTGCTTGCCTTCCAGGACGGCTGCACAACTGGTGTCTGGGGGCTTCTCATTATCATCCTGGACAGTCCTTTTGTGGCTCTTGTGTTGATTTCACATTTCCTGCAGCCCACAGCTTCCTATGTTGTGATTCACTTTTAATTTACTTTCCTAAGAAAGGGTATATGTGTTACAAAACTTTCTGAGTCTTTGTCCTATTACTCAGTTAAACTTATATGATGGTTTGGCTGGGTATAAATTTCTAGCTTTAAATTCATCGTTTTCTTTCAGAATACTGAAAGTCATTCTCCACTGTCATCCAACTTCTGGTCTTAGCATTGAGAAGTCTGAGACCAGTTTGACTCCAGGCTCATTGTATGTGACCTTTTATTCTCTCTGGAAGCTTTGAGATATTCTCTTTATACTTAGAGTTCAGGAATTGCATGATAATGTGATTTGATGGAGGTCTTTCTGCATGTATTGCATTCAGATCTTGACGGACCCTTTCAAATTGGAGACACTTCTTTAGTTCTGGGAAATTTTCTTGTCTTACATTGATTTATGCTGGAAAAATTTGCTAAAATTGGACCTAATCTGTTTTACCGTGCACGGAAGAGTGGAAGTCAGTTACTGTTTCTGAACAGCTGCTATGTGTCAGTCACCAAAACAGAGACTTTACCTGTGCTACTTATCTTTTTAGGAAACCTTCAAAACAGCTGTTGGCATTGCTACATTATAGGGCAGGACTCTGTGACTCAGAGCAGTGGAATAATTTGTGTGCAGATACCCAGCTGTTAGACATCACAGTTGGAATTCAGTACAGGTCTGCATAACTCAGTCCATTAAATAAGCAATTCTCCAACTGTGTTCCTTGGAACACCAATGTCTCATATGTTTAGGATATTCTGGGATAAACATACACCTCAGTTACAGGATTTCTCAGAGTCCTTGATATCTTAATCTTCACTGTGAGTCTCTGCGGAGAAAATTGTGTAATGCACAATTTCCCAAAGTAGATGGATGTGGTATTGAAGCTGTGCCTTGAAGGGTAGGTGGAAATTGAGTATGAGACATGAGACTTTGTTAGGGGCTAGCTGGCCATCAGGGCAACGGACCCTGCAGGTCTGCCTCTGATACCTTGTTCTCTTTGATCCTACTCCCCGTTGTCTCATTCCCCCAGGCCACCTTGCTCACTTGGCACCAGTCACAGTGTCCTTTCCTCCAGTTTCTCAATTACTCAATAGCCATATGGGTTATCTTTCTGCCTTGGGACTTCCTAATACACTGCTCTCTGCCTGGAGTACTTTTCACCTTCCTCACCTCGCTCACATCTACTCATCCTTAAGAGCTCAGCTAAAAGGCAGTCTCCTCAAGGAAAACTTTCTGAAACGTTTTCATTAGGTTATGTCTCCTGACACTGTGTTCTCCAAGTATATTATACTTCTATATTATATCAATGATAATATCACTTGCATATGATAGGCAACATGTCAATTGCAATCATATCATTATATGGTTGTTTTGTTTGTTTGCTCATTTGTTTGCTGTCTGTCTTCTTTCTGTAGACTCTAAGATCCTTCTGGGGCAGGCAGCATGTCTGTCTTGCTTACTATCATATGCCTAAACAAGAGTAGCACCTAATGTATGCTAGGTGCTCAGGAAACATGTCAAGTGATTGCATGAATGATCAAATGGATGAATGAAAAAGGCTACTTCATTTGTCATTATCATGAGTGATGATACTAACTAATGAATTTTGCTTAGAATGGTGGCTCTTGTTAGAGTTCCAATAGCCCAATTTTGTCTTACAACCGATCTGCAACAAGGAAACAATGCAAAACATATCTTCGAATGTGATGAATATTCCATGAAACAAAATCCTAATTGAAAAAAAAAATTTGTTTCTGCTCTGTGCATGAATTATTTTGCCAACAGGAGTCTCAGCATGAGACCGCCTCCATCCCAAAATGCCCAGCCTCAAAAGCATATTCAGGTAGTTTTTCATGAGTCTTGTAAATCAAGCTCTCATCACAGAGTCGAGAGCAAATGAATATTCTCTTTTAAAGAGTGAAAAAGCAAATGCTTGGAATAAAAGGAAAGATTGGTTTGGATATTCTTAAGGGCTCGCTTTTCTAGCCTTGCTGGCTAAGCAGGTAAACCTGACCCAGAGTTCTGGACCAATGCCTCCAACTCCCGTGAAATTTGCGATTCCACTAAGATGGGATATTCTGGTAGCTGTGCCTCCCATTTTACCACAGAGGACTTGGGGGAGACTGAACAGCATAATATCCCCCAGTACAACACAAGCTCGTGCAGTAAATGCTAGTCCCCTTACCCTTCCTCTTCCTCATCTGGCCCCTGCCCTAACTTCACTGACTAATTAATTAGCTCTTCAGGCAGGCACCTCCAGCCTAGGCAGTGGACACTAAAAGGCAGTAATAATGTCTTATTCATCTCTGCATCCTCAGCAGAGATGGCTGGCACACATGGGGCACTCAGTATTTACGGATGAGGGGTGAATGATCCCATCAGTAGCCCTGTGAAGTGACTGTGGGACTGCTTGTCACCCCCCACTACACAGTGAAGGAAACTGAAGCTTGGACAGTCCACGCAACTCCCTTGCCTGAGGATCCAACCAATGATCCCCGACCTGTACACTCTCTTAATGAGGGATGACATTCACGGTCCTGCATGACCAAGCCCCCTGCCATTCCAGAATGTGCTCCTGCGGCTCTTCATGTCACTGATTTCTCTGTAATAAAGCAAAAGAGTGTGGGGCTCTACCCCTGTACTGACTGATCGAATTCATGTCAGATGAATGCTTCTTTTTGTGTGGCTGGCCCTTTGTTCACTGTATTTCTCCATCTAGCAGGTCCTCCTTTCTTTACCTTTCAATCTTCTCCTGAGGCACCCCCTCCTCCAGGAAGCCTCCCATGCACAGCACTTCCTTGGTCTGGATTAGCTCCCTCCCAGGCTCTATGGACTCACATCACAACTGCAACACTGTATCGTGATTCTTTACTGGTCCAACCTGGACTGGACTGTGAGCTTTTCTGGGGTAGGGGCGGGGGCTAATGGAAGGCATGCTGCAGAGTGGAGCTCAAAGCTTTGTGAAGAACAACCAGGAAAACACTCGGGGATCCCACATGGCCTCCTGGTCCAGTGTTCTCTCCAGACACCATGCTGTTCCATGCATTGTATAATGTGAGCATCAGGAGAAAAAATAAATCAAATGGCAGCGCAAACCCAAATTGGCAGCCCTCCTCAAGACGCTGAGAGGCTGCCCATCTGCTCTCCTTGTGTTCTGAATCCACAGTTGTGCCCTCCATGCTGAGAGAGCTGGCAGCAGCTGGCCCCCTGCTGTGAGCGCAGAAAGGAACAATTCATTACAAAGGGCCCTCTCTAAATCAATCTCCAAATCTGCTGCGTGGGCTGGGAGCGGAGGCAGCTTGTGGGCGACACCCTGTCCCTGCTACTGATACCTCTGCATTTCAGCCACGTTTGGCCAGAGCCTCACCAGGGCTTGAAGATGATGCTGGTGCTCATTTTTGGGAACCATTTTTGGAAATCAGAGATTAGAACTTTTGATTCCTTTTAAAACAGAAAGGCACAGCTGCTGGCATGTCCCAGGGCTGCAGCCCCCAGCTCTGGCATCTGGGTGATATTCATGGTGCTGGGCAATGGCTTCTGATCAGTGAGATCTTTTACGGAAGCTAGTTTTCATGCCTGATGCCTCCAAGTAGCAAATGGTGTCTCTGGTGGCCCCATCTGAGGAGATCTCTTCGAGAGTCACTTACAATAATCTTATCCTCCAAGTTGGGACTTTCAGGTCGGATCATGATCCAACACTCTAAGGAATGGAGTCTGAAGTCAGAGGTGGAAGTCAGCCCTGATGGGTCAACACGGGGGCTGCTTGGAGTCCAAGCTGACGGTCATGGTCCTCTGTAGCCCTGAGTTACATACACGACCCTACCCCTGGACAGCGCTGACTGAAATAATCAAGAGTAGCCAATCTACAGGCTGTCAGTGATCCACAGTGTGGTCTGGTGCCAAAAGGCAGCTGGGCCAATGGCATTTAATGTCTTGGGAATGAGAAATAAGAAGTCCCCAGGGAATGAGGCTGTGGGCAGCAAGAGCTGAAGCTACAAAGGTCAGATGGAGAGAGGGACCAGAGGGGTAGTGATGGACTACATGCAAGCGGAAGTCAGGTGCAAGCAAAACAATGAGGAAGCAGCAGGTGTGGAGCAGAGGCATGTGGGTGGGGCGAGTGTGAGGGGAAAGACGGGACAGATGTGGGCAGAAGGGAGGCATCCTGTTGATAGACCACAGACCCTGCAAAGATGCCTGTTTCTAGAACCACAGAAGCCCTATTTCTACATTTCCCTATTGAGTAGAACTAACTAAACCCTGGACTCATTGCTGAGGGTACGGGGGTGATGGGGGCAAGGCCCTTGATCTTAAGGTGCTATAGTCCCAAGGGGAAGAGAAATATACAAAGGGACAACGACACAGCTCAGCAGTGAGTAGCAAAATGCATACATGTAAGAAGTGACGTGGAGTTACAGGGAGGAGCATCTCAGCTCTGGCCAGCTTGAGGGAGGGTGGGTGCAAACTCCAGGCATTTGAATGGATTGTGGAGACAGTCTGAGAGAGAGCACAGAGTGACTGGAGAGCTCTAAGCAGCAGCGAACTGGTGGAGCAGAGCTTGAATATTCATTCAAAGAAGAAAATGTAAGACTAGGTCGTCATAATAAGAAGGTGAACAATGGGCATTAGCAAATTAGTCTTCAGAAGCCAAAAATCACAAAATTATGGGACGGAAGGCAACTTTGAGATCATTGAGCCTGACTGCTTTATTTTATCAGTGACGAAACCGAGGTCCAGAGGAAGGAAGGCCCCTCCATGCCCTATGAAGCTTTCTAGAATTGCCCAAGAGGTTGGAAGTAGGGTGGGTGCTGGGACAAGATGGGCCCTCCAAGTGCTGGTTCCAGCCTCTGTGTAAAGCCAGGTAGATGCAGGGATGCAGTGCCTTTTCCATTTCAGCCTGACACTTTCTGAGGGGAATGAAAGTCCAACTAACTGCTCCTGGATAGAAGCACTGAGAACCCAGTGCAGCCAACAGGGACACAGCACACTTTGTGAATACAGGCATGCAATGAGTGCCTAGTTCCAATGCTCCCAGACAACCTAGAATGCCCTCTTTGTCTTCTCCAAACCTTGTCCTGCCCTCAGGATCTGGCTCAGCTCCCTCCTCCTCTAGGAAGCCTTCCATGAGCACTGAGTACCCACAGTTCAGAGGCTCCTAAATCCCTTGGTCTTTGATGTTCACAGGAAACTCACCTTCCCTGCCTGTTTCTATGTTAGTTTCCTCCTCATCTGCATGATCATTTCTCCAACTGGAAGTTCCTGCCTGGTGGAGGGGCTACCTCTCATACTTTCTTGTACTCTATAATTCTTAGTTCAGTGCCCAGCACAAGGAAACTGATGGATTTCTTTTAGACTTTACCCTTCCAAAGCAACTGGACTTATTATGCTGTCTAGTTTATACTGTTGCCTGCCAGAAATTCCCTATGTTTTCCTAGTATTGAATGACAGGTTGAACATCATTTATATTCACACAGAGCTTCAGAGTTGACAAGCACCCTGCCACACACGTGGAGATACAGAGTCAGGAAAGTTAAGCCACCCTCTAGATTTTAGGCATGATGCTGATCAAAGTGACGGATGAGTTCAAAGACACATTTAGGCTGACTGAGGTCTAACAGGAGCTTAAGGAGAGCCACTGATTTAAACATATTCTAGTAAGTGGGAGTTTTGGAAGAAGCACAGGATGTAGTGCATCTCAGAGTTTTCATACATGAAACGATCCAAGTGGACAAGATTAGGAATCTCTCACCTCTGACAGTCTGTGATGCTGTAACTGTTTCTGTGCGTGATTCGCACTCATTGCCCAAGTACTAGATCCACTTCTTTGACTTCTCTGGGGTGTTTATCTTGTATTGACAAATAATAAGATACATATTCCCATTCTCTGATAAATTCTAAAACACTGCTTTTGTTTCTTCCTTCTTCCTGCCTCATCTTCCTCTTAATTCATTGCATATGTAACCTCTGGCTCAGTCACATTCATCACATGTCCAGCATATGCCGAAAGAGGTCACTATGCTGATATTTTTCATCTGACCCCCCAGATCCAGTTTCCACTCTTCTCCGCCCTGCCGGTATCTACAGGGCCATCCCCTCTCCCAAGGCCTGCATCACTGGGCTCTCTCAACTCTGGTGTTTGATTGGGTTTAGCCGATGGGGGGCACTGGCAGGAGGTCAAAGGGTGAGAGGAGAGTGGAGGTCAGGGTATCTAGTCCCCTGGCTCCCACCCTATTGGATCCTTGTGGAGCCTAAAGACCACAGGTCCTGCCAGAAGCCCTCTCCTCACAGCCACCTTTTCTGGCTCTGGTAACTGCCCTTTTGGGTCTAAGGGTGGTAACAAATTCCTGATGTTACCAGTCATTTGGTTTATATCCTCCCTTGTAGTTTCCTTACATCTTGCCCAAATCTTTGTAAATACTCCCTTTCTTAAGTTCATCAATTATCCAATTTGTGTGTCCTATCTGTTTCTTGCTGGGACACTGACTGATAGTCATCGTAAAAAAAAGAGAGAGAGAGAGAATGCTTCCATGTGTATGAGACACCTAGAATAAATAATCAAAGTCAGAGACGGGAAGTAGAATGATGGTTGTCAGGGGAATGGGAGTTATTGTTTAATGGTTATAGAGATTCAGACTGGGATGGCGAAAAAGTTGTGGAGATGGATAGTGGTGATGGTTGCATGATGATGTGAATGCACTTAATGCCACTGAACTTAATGCCGCTTAAAACGGTTAAAATGGCAAATTTCATCTTATGTACATGTTACCACAATAAAAAAGTAAATAGAGGGAAATAAAAGCTGATTGCTTATTAATGCTTGATTGGCTAGAGCCAAAACAATGTGTTTTTTTTGTTTGTTTGTTTGGTTTTTTTGCTATTCCAGTGGGGAGATCATGTTGGGTCAGCCCTTGCATTAACTGGGAACTTTTATTCTTGCTGAACAGTTTATGATATTCAGGATGCTGTTTAATTTAGTTGGGCAAAGAGACAGGTGCTGATCTTGCTCTGGAAATAAAGATGGTGCGGGTATCCAATACTGAGAGGCAGCAACCTTTTTGGGTCTTATCCTTAGTTCAAAGCTCAGCTCATCTCTACTTATTTCTTGGAACTATCTGGAACTCTACAACATGCTCTGTTGCTTTTCTTCCCCCTGTCTCTGAACTCCAACAGAAGGCATCTCCCCTGACCAGCAGAGGCTCATCTTTGCAGGCAAACAGCTGAAAGATGGCCACACTCTTTCTGATTACAACATCCAGAATGAGTCAACGCTGCACCTGGTCCTCTGCCCGAGGGGTGGCTGTTAATTCTTCAGTCTGGCATTCACAGTGCCCAGTGATGGCATTACTCTGCACTCTAGCCATTTGCTCCAATTTAAGTTTAGAAAATACCAGTTTCAGTAATAGCCAAACGTGTTCAAAATGTTAATAAATGTTTTGTTGCATGGCAGAAAAAAAAGAAAGAAAGGAGAGCCTTCTCTGTAGAAGTTAGTGTACTATTTTACCTCTGGTCCTAATCCCTGAAAATTGTTGCTGAAAGGTTCAGAGCTCCTTGAGGACAAAGATTGTGGCCTTATTTTGTTCCCCATATACCTAGATTGAGGCTGAATGGTACTCCATGCACACTCAGTGAATGATCACAACCTTATATCCATGGTATTATGTGATTTACATAATGAAAAGTACCAGAAACCAGGATGTGTTTCTCTCTGGCTCTGATTTCTACTTGCCCGAAGACTAATTTTCTCTAACTTATACACAGACCAGCCTCTTGACAGCAGTTTGGCAACCAGAAAGAATGGCTGTCTTGGGTGCTTCCCCCACCTCCCTCTGCTTTCCTTCAGTTTTCCACAGTCTCTGAGCCAGAACTTTGTAGAAACAGCTAAAAATCTTAAAGGAACTGTGAACTCCACTCCAGGAAACTCAGAGGTGGGCAGCATCAACAGAGCTTCCGTTTCACCAAAGAACAGCCATCTGTTCTGCTGGAATTGTTCTCAGATTGTTTTTACATCCTCGCAATTTCTCTTTTTCTCTTTTTTTGATCGGTAAACTACATGGTCTATTTATATCATGATCCTTGTGTTGTTTAAGCATGGCTTTTTCAGTAGAAGAGAGAATTTGGGTTTATTAAGAACATAACAAACATTAGTAAATCCCAGTCCCATTCATGGGTTTTGCTCACATAACCAGATATGTTAGAGACGTGGCCAGGGAGCCCTGCACCCCAAGACTTACTCTGCTCCTGTTCTCTGAACTGAAAACTTGAAAGTCCTCAAACTGGGATATGAACATGAATTAGATTAGCAGTATGTCTGGGGAGGAGATCAAGATGGTGGAACAGAAGGACGTGGCACTTACCCCTTCTCACAAATACACAAAAAATTCATCTACATGTGGAACAATTCTTACAGAATACCTACTGGACACCAGCAGAAGATCTCATACAGCCAAAGTGGTAAGGAAAATCACTTCCTAACAGGGTAGGAGGAAAGAAAGAAAAAAAGGAATCGGGACAGGACCCGTGCCCCTGGGAGGGAGCTGTGAAAGAGGAAAGGTCTCCTCACTCTGAGAGCCCCCTTCATTGGCTAAGAGATCATCTGGGACAGAAAGGGAGCTTCAGAGGCTCAAAGGAGAGTGCAGCAGCCAGACTGCAGCAGGCAGAACAGAGAGAGACCAGCCAGACGGTGCTGGCCACCTCCCTGCACTCCCCAGCCTGGGATGTGCATCTGCTGGTGCACGTGGGGGCTGGGTGCTGAAACGCAGGCTTCACAGGACAGACCTGGGGAGAGGACTGGGGTTGGCTGTGCAGAGACAGCCTGAAGGGGCTGGAGCATGCTCTGGGCCGCAACTCAGGGTGTGTGTAGGATAGAGGAGCATTGGTGGGCCATAAATCCCCATTATTAACACGTGTGAAGGGAGGCGTGGGGCCCTACTGGAGCAGTCTCATCTCAAAGTGCTCACAGCCCCACCTCCTCTATGCTGGCAGGTTGCCCATGCGTGGAGGTGGGGCTGAAATCTGTCCCAGTGGCTGCCCATGGTTGAGGCTGGGCCAAAAGAGTTCCAACAACAGTGTACTTTGTGAGCTTGCACTCAGGTGACAGTGCCACAGGGGCACTTCCTGGTGAACATCTCCTGTGGAGGAATACTCAGTGGATGCTCTCCCAGTGGAAACACTCCCATCCTGCTTACCTCGCACTGCAGCTCGGAAACGGATCTGAGGGTGTCTACTCCAACAACTAGGGAGCAGATCTTGCTCCCAACAGGGCTGTGACAATCACAGACCAAAGAGGAGCCCCCCTCAACAACCAGTGCAGGCTCTGGTCACCACAACACCAATGACACCCTCTATCAAGGGGACAACAGCCAGCACACATGGAGGAAAAATGTGGCAGACGAAAAATAGCTCTCACACCAAAAATATAAGACTCACACAAGCTACACAGGGACTCTGCCACCTAAAAACAGTCCATCAAGACCACAGTAGATATCATTCACCTAATCTCAGAGTCAGGGAAATGTAAGTAAAATGAAGAAGCAGAGGAACCACTGCCAACTAAAAGATCAAGATAATTCCCCTGACAGAACAATGAAACAGACCTCTCCAGTCTACTAGATCCTGAGTTCAGAAAAGTGGTAATTAAAAATATTAAAGGAATTTAAAAAAGGCTATCAATAAAAATGCAGATTACTGTAAAAAAGGAACTAGAAACTATAAAGAGGAACCAATTACAATTAGAAAACTCATTTGCCAAGACAAAATCTGAGCTAAAGACAATAAATAGCAAACTGAATATTGCAGAAGAATGAATAAGTGATCTGGAAGACAGAATAATGGAAATCATCCAATCAAAACAGCAGACAGAAAGACAAATAAAAAATATGAAAACAATATATGAGATCTGTGGGATTATATAAAGCATGTCAATCTATGCATAATAGGGATCCCAGAGGAGAAGAAAGAGAAAAGGGGATCAAAATGAATTTTAAGAAATTATGGCTGAAAACTTCCCAAACCTAAAGAAGGAAACAGATACCCATGCACAGGAAGCACAGAGGATCCCAGACAAGATGAACCCAGACAGACACCAAGATGTATTATAACTAAAATGGCAAAAGTTAAAGATAAAGAGGGATTCTAAAGGCAGCACGAGAAAAACAAAAGGTTAATTACTATGGAACCCCCATGAGGCTATCAGCTGATTTCTCTACAGAAACTTTGCAGGCCAGAAGGGAATGGAAAGATATATTCAAAGTCCTGAAAGGGAAAACCCTGCAAACTAGTATACTCTATCCAACAAGATTATCATTTAGGAATAATTTCTCAGACAAGCAAAAACAAAGAATACAGCAATACTAAACTTTTCCTAAAAGAAAATCGAAAGGTCTTCTCCAAATAGAAAAGAAGTAAGACTCTACAGGAGAGAGAGGATCACAACTGGAAAGTAAATCACTTAAATAAGACAGTACACAGATTATTTTAAAACAAATTTTGTGAAAGTGGTGATAACTACAATGAACAGAAAAAGGATAAACATGGAGATATAGAAGTCCATCACAATCATAAAATGTGGGGGGAGTGAGTCAGAAAATGCAGATTTTTTTTTTGAATGTGTTTGATCCTACATGACTACCAATTTAAACCAAGTAGATATAGCAATGGATTAATATACTGGAAGAAGAGTATATCCATAAAGCAAAAACATACAATAGATTCACAAAAACCAAAAAGAAGAGAGCACAAGCATAATACAAAAGAAAACCATCAATCTGCAAAAGGAAAAAGAGAAAAGGAAAGGAATAAAGAATACAAAATCAACTGTAAAACAAGGTTTAAAATGGCAATAAATGTGTATCTGTCAATAATTACCATAAATGTTAATAGGCTAAAGGCTCCAATCAAAAGACATAAAGCAGCAGATTGGATAATAAAACAGGAGCCTACAATATGCTGCGTACAAGAGACCCATTTTAGGGCCAAGGACACACATAAATTGAAAATGAGGGAATGAAAATAGATATTTCATGCAAAGGGAAATGACAAGAAGGCAGGGGTAGAAACACTCATATCAAACAAAATAAGACTTTAAAACAAAGGCTATAAAGAAAGATAAAGGACACTATGCAATGATAAAAGGATCAATACAAGAGGAGGATATTACATGAGTTAATATATATGCAACCAATATAGGAGCACCAAAATACATAAAACAAATACTAACAGATATAAAATGAGAAATTTATGAGAATATAATAACAGTAGGAGACTTTAATACCTTGCTAACATCAACGGACAGATCTTTTAGACAGAATATCAGTAAGGCAACAGAGATCCTAAATTACACAAGAGAATAGATAGACTTAACTGCATTTTCAGGACATTACATGCAAAAAAAAAAAAACCAAAAACTGAATACACATTCTTTTCAGGAGCACATGCATCATTCTCTAGGACAGACTGCATATTAGGAAACAAAACAAGCCTCAACACATGTAATAAGTTAGAAATTATTTCAAGCATCTTTTCTGACCACAACAGCATGAAACTAGAAATGAATCACAGGAAGAGAAACAAGGGAGGGGAAAAAAAGCAAACATTACATGGAGATAAAACAACATGCTACCAGAAAAACAATGGGTCGATGATGAAATCCAAGAGGAAATTTAAAAATAACTTGAGACAAATAAAAATGAAAACACAACCATACAAAATCTATGGGACCCAGTAAAAGCACTCCTTAGAGGGAAGTTCACAGTAACACAAGCCTTTCTCAAAAAACAAGAGGGGAGGGTAAAGCTCAGAGGCAGAGTTCATGCTTAGCATGCACAAGGTCCTGGGTTCAATCCCCAGTACCCCCAGTAAGAAAAAAAAATAATAATAGTAGTAGCAATTGATTAAAAATACATAATAAACCTAATTACCCCCCCAAAAAAACCCCAAGAAAATCTCAACCTATCCTACCACCCAAAAGTTTTAGAAAAAGAGCAAACGAAACCCAAGTCAGCAAAAGAAAGGAAATAATAAAGATCAGAGAGAAAATAATATAGATTTTAAAAAAATTAAAAAAAAAAATCAATGAAGCCTAGAGCTGGTTCTTTGAAAGGGTAAACAAAATCAGCAAACCCTGGCCAGGCTCGCCAAGAAGAAAAGAGCAAGGACACAAATGAACAAAATAGGAAATGAAAGGACAAGTAACAACTTATACCACAGAAATACAGTAATCCATAAGAGAATACTATGAACAATTATACGCCAACAAAGTGGGCAACCTAGAAGAAATGGACAAGTTTCTAGAAACACACAGCTCACCAAAACTGAACAGAGAAGAAACAGTTAGTTTGAACAGACCAATCATTAGAATTGAGATAGAATCCGTAATACTACTACTACTACTACTACTACTACTAATAATAATAATAAACTTCCTGCAAACAAAAGTCCAGTACCAAATGGCTTCACTGGGGAATTCTACCAAACATACAAAGAAGAACTTATACGAGTCCTTCTTAAACCACATCAACAAAAGAAAAGACAAAAACCACATGATCATCTCAATAGATGCTGAGAAAACATTTAATAACATTCAATATCCACAGCACATAAAAAAGATTATAAACTACAATTGAGTTGAATTAATTCCAGGGTAATAAGGATGGTTCAACATACCCAAATCAATCAGTGTGATACACCACACCAACAAAAGAAAAGATAAAAAACCCATGATCATCTCAATAGATGCAGAGAAAGCATTTGATAAAATTCAACATCCATTCATGGTAAAAACTCTACTGAAAGTGGGTATAGTGGGAACATATCTCAACACAATAAAAAGCCATTTATGTCAAACCCACAGCCAACGTAGTACTAAATGGTAAAAAGCTGAAAGCTTTCCCACTAAATTCTGTTACAAGACAAGGATTCCTAGTCTCACTGTATCTATTCAGCATAATATTGGAAATCCTAGCCACAGCAATTGGACAGAAAAAAAAAAGGAATAAAATGTGTCCAAAGTGGAAGGGAAGAGGTAAACTTGTCATTATATGCAGATGACTTGATACTATATGTAGAAAATCCCAAAGACTCACAAAAACTAATAGAACTGATAAATAAATTCAGCAAGACAGCAGGATACAAGATTAACATACAGGAATCAATGGCATTTCTTTACACTAACAATGACATATCAGAAAAGGAAAGTAAAAAAAAAAAAATCCCTTTTAAAATCGCATCAAAAAAAAAATACTTAGGAATAAAACTGACGAAGGAGGTGAAAGACTTATACACCAAAAACTGTAAAACACTGATAAAGGAAATTGAAGATTATTTAGAGAAGAAAGATATCCCATGCTCTTGGATTGAAAAAAATCATCATTGTTAAAATAGCCACACTACCCAAAGCAATCTATAGATTTAATGCAATCCCCATCAAATTACCCATGAAAGTTTTCATAGAACTAGGACAAATATCCCCAAAATTTGTATGAAACCATAAAAGACCCAGAATTGCCAAAGTAATCCAGAGGAAAAAAGAAGAAAGTTGGAGGCATAACCCTCCCAGTCAATACTACAAAGCTATAGTAATCAAAATGATGTGGTATTGGCACAAAAACAGACATATATGGATCAATGGAACAGCATAGATCTGAGCAGAAATAAACTCACGTGCTTATGGTCAGTTAATCCTTGACAAAGGAGGCAAGGATGTACAATGGAGAAAAGACAGTCTCTTTGGCAGGTGGTGTTGGGAAAGGTGGACAACCTCATCGAATCAATGAAGTTAGAATACCCACTCATACTATACACAAAAATAAACTCAAATGCCTTAAAGAGTTGAACATAAGACAGGATACCATAAGACTCCTAGAAGAGAACATAGGCAAAACACTTTCTGACATAAGTCACAGCCATGGTTTCTTAGGTCAGTCTCCCAAGGCAATAGAAAGAAAAGCAAAAATAAACAAATCAGACCTAATTAAACTCATAAGCTTTTGCACAGCAAAGGAAACCATAACAAACAAAAAGACAATCTACGGACTGGGAGAAAATATTCACAAATGATGTGATTGACAAGAGCTTAACTTCCAACGTATACAAAAGCTTGTACAGCTTTATATTAGAAAAATAACAACAGAAAACAAACAATCCAATCAAAAAATGGGCAGAAGACCTAAATAAACATTGCTCCAAAGAAAATATAAAGTTGGCCAACAGGCACATGAAAAAATGCTGAATATTGCTAATTATTACAGAAATACAAATCAAAACTACAGTGAGGTGTATCCCCTTACACCAGTCAGAATGGCCATCATTAAAAAAAGTCTACAAATAACAAATGCTGGACAAGATGTAGAGAAAAGGGAACCCACTGTTGGTGGGAATATAAATTGGTGCAGCCACTATGGAAAATAGTATGGAGGTTCCTTAAAAAACTAAAAATAGACTTACCACATGATCCAGCAATCCCACTCCTGGGCATATATCCAGAGAAAACTCTAATTCAAAAAGATACATGCAAAAAAGCAAGATCCATGCACCCCAATTTTCATAGCAGCACTATTTACAACAGCCAAGACATGGAAGCAACCTAAATGGCCATCAACAGATGACTGGATAAAGAAGATGCGAGGGTGTGTGTGTGTGTGTGTGTGTGTGTGTGTGTTACTCAGCCATAAAAAAAGAATGAAAAAAGCCATTTGCAGCAACATGGATGACCTAGAGATTATTATACTTTGTGAAGTAAGTCAGAAGAGAAAGACAATTATCATGATATTATTTATATGTGGAATCTAAAAAAATGACACAAATGAACTTATTTACGAAACTGAAACAGATTCACAGACTGAAAACAACCTTACTGTTACTGGAATTGGGGAAAGGGGGTGGAAAGGGATAAATTGGGAGTTTGGGATTAGCAGATACTAACCACTATATATAAAATAGATAAACAACAAGGTCCAGGGAACTATATTCAATATCCTGTAATAAATCATAATGGAAAAGAATCTGAAAAAGAATGAAGCAGGGCCTCAGTGAAGTCTTCTTTGCTTTGGAATTCTGAAATACAATGTCCTTGCTTGGATCGCCTGCTCATTTTCTAGGACATAGATCTCCGCCCTTGCTCCTTACCTCAGAGATGTGGGCCCTAGTTGGAACCCTTACCCTCACTCATGCACTTGTCCTGACACTCCTTCCTGCTCTGCCGCATTATCCTCTAATCCATCACCAAACAGTCAGCTTCACTCCCAGGCTGCTCGGGAGTCGCTCCACTTGCATCTTTGTCCCTCACCCTGAGCCATGCCCCCATCACAGGTTGCCTGGTTACCGCAGGAGCCTCCTTCCTTGGTCATTCTGTAACCACTCTGTCTCCCTTCCAGTTCATTCTACACCCAGTAGCCAGGCTTGTTTTCTCTATATGTCTTTGGGTTTATATCACTTTGACTATAACCCATTTCTCTTAGGACAACACCAAAACCCCCTCCATGGCTACTTGCTCAGAAACACCTGTCTTCCACCCCATCTCATTCTCACCCTGGCTTTATGGGTTCTGACCCCACTTGCAGTTCCTTGACTGGGCTGTGCTCTCTCCCACAGGGCTTTTTGTGTCCAAACCACAGCTCTTAATGCTGCCACCCTCATGCCCTATAAAACTCAGACCCCCCTTCCCCAGCTCAAGCAACCTTTCCTCAAGGAATCTTTGCCACCCCCACCCCACCATACCCCCTTCAGTGACCAGGTCCTTTGTCATACACTATCAGAAAATCATGACCCTTTTCTCCAGACACTTATCTTAATTTGCAGTTAAACACTTATTAATTAAATCCACACTCTGTCAGTTTCCTCATCTGTAAAATGGGGCTAATCATATGTCACAGTGCTGAAAGGAAGGTGAGTTATGATGATGGGTCTGGCTATACTAAAATGTCCACCATATAGTGGGTACTCAAAAAAATACACTTGTTTTCTTTACATAGTTGTTTCTTTCTATCATGAGCACTTTAAAGGAACAGATCTCACGTCATTCATCTCAAACACAGCAGGTGTGCCCCCCTCCAGGAATGCCTGCGTGTTTGAACAATGGGCTTGAAACATTAGCTTACTCAGTCCCTGGCCATTTCCAAGACTAAACCCCTAATTACCTCATCTTCCTGTGAAGCATCTTTTCTGATCACATAACTCATGGCACTCTCTGGCTAATTCATTTTTGATCAACTGGATTGCTCTACACTTACATTCCTGTGTAATGCAGCCCCTGGAGCTCCCCTCAGCACTGGAAGGCAGTCTGGCTCATTTGAACAAATTGCTTAACATGTTCAATTAGATTCAACCATCCTTAGGAAGAAAAACTGAAAAAAAAAAAAAGAAGATGAATATCAATTGTCCTCATACCCACCATCTTTCAAAACTGCCTTATTTTACAACCGACAGCTCCCAAGCCCTGTTTGCTCTGTGACTGTGACTTGTGCTGAGTAGGAGGTGTGAGTAATTTTCACCAGCATCAGCCAGCACTCCCTGAGAATGTACTGAAGGCCTGGCACCAGCCGATCGCATTGGAGGACCACTGCTGACCCGAAGTTCACACGGTGCAGTTGGGGTCATGCATTCACTGATTGTTAACATCATTTCTCTGTCTAGTCATGCTTCTCTCTTTCACCCACCCTATCCACTGTGTATCAGCTGAAATTCCCTTTATCCTCTAAAGCCCGGCTCACATACCCTCTTCTCCTTGAAGCTTCTCCTTCCATAAAAAATGAATCCCTCTTTTAATTGGGCTAACTCCATATCTTGAACACACCTCTGTTTCTACACTCAACACTGTGTTTCTTTGTTACATGTTTCTTTCCCTTATTGGCATGTGAGATACTTAACAATAGGGAAATAATTGTGTTCTCAGCATCCAATATGGTGTTTCATAGATAGTACACGCTCAATAAATGCTTCTGGACTGAATTAGTGAACTCATTCAGCCAACAAACATTGATTACACCTACTTCCAGATCTTGCCCTCTAAGAGCTTGGGGTTATTTTGCAAAATGACAGGTATGTATATAAAACATAAAACAAAGTGTCATCAATGGAATCACAGAGGTGTGTGCAGAGTGCTATGGAAGGCCTGGGGCCCCCGGGGATGGCTAATACGACATAATGAATAGACACCCAACCACAAGGCAGTAAGTCAGTACTTAGAGGTGAACCACTGATAAATCAGAGGAGGCCAAAATTAGTGAGACTGGGATGATCAGGGCAAGGTTTGGCGTGATCTTTTGATATTTGAGGTATGATTTGATTTACCCAAGCAGTGTTTCTTTCACCATGATCAAGTTCAAACATACAATATTTATCCACAATACAGAGGCTGGGTCCAGACCTAAGGGTGTGTGAAGCTTGCGGCAGCTGACGGCCACCTGGTCCTGATCTAGCACCATGACTGGGGCCCTAGCAGGGTTTGCCTTCAGAAAGCCACCTGGCTGAGGTTTAGAGCTTGGATACTAAAGAACATAACTGAATACGAATAAAAGAGTTCATTCTGGATGTAAACGTTGAGTCAGAACCTGGTTTGGCGAGTTCCCTCAGCGTGGGAAGGCACCCGTTCTACTGGCGCCAGGCAAGGCCACCTGCCGTCAGGAGCGGCCGCACTGCTAGAGCAACGAGGAGAGGGGCTCAGCGCCTGGCCTCACGCTGGGGAGCCGGCTGCTCTGGCCTTGGGCAGCTGGTGGCAGCTGGAATGCCATGCCTCACCAGGGAAAGGACTCTCAGTAGGAATCCAGCACTGAGATGGTGGGGAGCGTGGAGAGCGGGGTCAGGCGGCCTCTGGGAAGTTCCAGCACCCTCTGTGTGCAGATCACCATGCTGAGAGAACAGAAGCCCTCAGGATATACCCCAGGCAAGCACACACATTCATGCACGCCGCTCCTCCTTAAAATGATGGCATGAGGACCACCTGAAGCAGCATCACGAAGTGAGAAAATCAGTAGTGGGAAATCAGGAGGTGAGGCTCCAAATTCTGCCAACCCGATGACGTGCAGAGCCCCGTGTGAGGTTCAGATGCTCCTCAGGCACCCTGAGCTTCGGATCTGGACCAGAGGAAGCCACAGAACCCATTGCTCAACCACTTCCCTTGGATTCATGTTACATTTGGGTTCCTCCTGACCTTAATAATGCATCTTGCAGGAGAAAGTGAGCGGGGAGGGTGACCCAGTCCTGTTCCTTTAAGACATGGTTCAGAGTCCCTTAACCCACCCTGTCTGTTTGCTTTCTCCTTTGCTCTGTTCTGGCCCTTGGTAAGGCAACCCTGTGCCCATCTTCCCGGCAAGCTGCCAAGGAGGGAGCTCAGATGATCAGGAAGAGGAGCCCCGGTAAGGAAGACAATCGCAGCTGCAGTCCAGTTCTATTTATTGTCCCTTTCCCTTTCTGCCTCTCCTTTAAAGTCCCACCGCATAACAAGAGCCCCAGCTGTGTGTGCCTGCATGGGGTACTTCCGGGCTCTTCCTCTGGATGGGGAAGAGGCCTTGGCTTCCCCCGGAGCCTGGACTGTGCCACAGATGGGCTGGATGCCAGGCCCAGAGCAGCACTGAGGGAACACAGCAGGGAACAAAAGGCCATCAGCTCTTCCACGAAGCATTTACTGCTTGTTGTTTTTTAATCCTCAGACCATCCTAGGGAAGATAGTATTAGCATCATCTCATTTATTTGGAAGTGGAAAGGTCAAGAAATAAAGTTAGTTGCTGTGGTTACATCTTTACTGGGATCAGCTTGCTTGCTGCAAGGAAGACCCCCAAAATCAGTACTTGTGAATAAACCCAGGTGTGGACCAGAAGTGGAGCCCAAGCCAACTTCAGGGAGAAGGAGCTCTGGCTTAGCCTCTGTTTCCTTTTTACAGAGACTCCCACACTCTCTGCCCACCTGGCCCAGTGTCCCCTGGTGCTGACTGGCCAGCCCGCTCCACTTTCCCAGTCCATTCCCAGAGGGGCTGGCGGGAGTGGTGTAGCCGTGGCTGCTTCCCCAGCTGGGCAGAGCTCAGCTGCGCAGATACCTCACTGAGCTTTGAAAACAGTGACTTTCACATTTAAAACAAAACTTCCTTACTGTAAGAAGCATATTTTACATCCTGAGTAGGTGCACACACATAGGTATATACATGCACATCATGAAGTAAAGATATAAATTCATATGTACAACATACACTAACACACAGAGACAAACATACACACATATATATATATATAAACATGTTTATGTTTTAGAAACATAAATAACTGAAAAATATTTCCTGAAACAATATTATATTCACAGTACCCTGATATTTTCCATTCCTTTTTATCCTATTAGAAGAAGTACTGCTTGTTATCCTCCAAATTGATTTCATAATCCACTAATGAGCTGAAAGTCTCACTTTGAAAAACAGACCCAGATGTCGGAGGCCTCAGGGCTCAGTCCTGGCGCCTGCCCTGTCCTCTTTCTCACCTCCTCCTTCGGCGATCTCACCCAGCTTCATGACCTGAACACCATATATACTGACGATACCCAGGTTTACACCAAAGCCTCCCCCGTCTCCAGGCTCACGCAGCCAGAAGCCCGCTTGACAGCTGTACTTGGATATCCAATGGCCTCTCAAACCAGACTCCTGGCCCCCATCCCAAGCCCACTCTTCTTGCAGACCCCCACCCCACCTCAGTAAATCACAACTCCATTCTTCCAGACACCCAGGCTAAAGTACCTGGAGTTATCCCTGATACCACCCCATTTCCAAACCATCTGTAGACACTCTTGGCTTCAAAGTATGTCTGGAAGTGAACAAGTCCATATCACCTCTGCCACCACCACACCATCACCTCGCTCCTGGATTGCGGGGTGAGTACAAGAGTCACAAGAAACTTGAAGATGCTATGCATGTTCAGAGGAGCGAGGGGTTGACTCTGGCTTGTGGAATAGAGAATCTTTGCAAGGAAAGTGTACCTCAGTGGAGCCCGGATAGTAGGAGACAGGATTGGAGATGGAACTGAGCAGAAAAGGCATGTCAGGTGGAGGAACAAACACACACACAAAGGGGTGGGGAAATGTGTCTATATACAAAAAAGAGTGAGTAGTTTTGCCCAGCATCTCGTAGGTAGCAACTGAAGACACACCACTGTCCTGGGTGTAAGATTACTGGCAAATCCAGCTGAGATTCAATTCAAGCCCAAGGTTTCATTTCCTGTGCAGTAGTTTGGTGGCCTGCATTACCCAGATCATTGTTTCTCCTCTCGCTTCTGGTGGACTATACACTGATGCAGGCAGAAGCTTAGAAATCCCCTGGCTGTCCTGTTCAGGACACCTGTGATGTTCAACAGGTACAGGTGAGATCGCAGTAACTCCAAGAAGCGATGGGAATCTGCACTTGCAAAATGCTTGTCTCCACCATCAGAGTGTTTAATTAGTTGATTCTCACATCCTCAACTGCACAAGGGCACCTGGATAACCCTCATGACAGCACTAGCTTTTTTCTAGAGATCAGGAGCAGGAGGTGGGGTGGAGAGGGTAAGCGCTTGAACAATTTGACGCTTGTCAGAGCTATGATTTTCCTCTCCACGTCCAATGAGCTCAGTGCTGCTCCTGATTTATTCAGACTTGCCAGAGAACTGGGTTCTTTTTCACCATCCTCTTTTGAAAAATCACCAACTTTTCATCATTTTCAGGTCCTCTTGGATAAAAGAAGATGGAAAGATATTCTTAGCTTCTAGGACTCTTTCTTTCTCTCTCTCTCTAATTTTTCTGTCTGTCTCTGTTTCTGTGTTTGCCTCTTTGTCTCCTTCTCTTGTTCTTTTTTGCCCACTCAATCCCTTGTCAGAGGCAAGAGAGTCTACTGCCTAGGAAAGAATACTCGAGAAAGAACAAGAAAGGTTGGAATCTGTGCATCACCAGGCAAGTTGCTTAGTTTTTCTGAATATATAATGTGGACTTGCCCAAGGACTGGGGCAGCAGGGTGGTGTCACAAAAAGTAGGCAATTTAGGTTCTTTTGTGAGACCTGTCATCTACCAGCTACGTGGCCCCAAGCAGGTTCTTAAACCCCTCTGTGTATCTAGTTTTTAACTTGACAGAATGAGAACCACATGAGGCTGGGGGAAGAAAAAGAAGAGGCAACAACCTAGCAGGGAGAGGGTGGCTCTGAAGCCTGGGGTCTGCTTCCCACTAGTTACCAGCTGTGTGGACTTGGATAAGTTACTTACTAAAGATGGCTAATTTCCATTGCACGTGTGCCATGTGCCAGGCATCAGTCTAAACTTTTACTTGGATTATCTCAGTGAGTCTTCTTAACCTGATAAGGAGGGTGATACGATTGTCTCCAGCTTGCCAACAAGACAATGGAGGCTCCGAGAGGCTTAGGCTGTCGTTCTGTCAGGAGCGAGGACCTGGCAGAGCAGGGAAGAGAGTCCAGTTTGTCTGACTCTGGAGCCCTCCCTCCGCACCAGTGGGCTATCATGACTTCAAGGCTCTGTCATCCATCAGTAGACTTGCTCATCTGATCCATACCAAGCAGTACTTCCCTCATGGGGCTGTTGCAAGGAGTAAATGACATCTGTTCATTAATGACTTATCACAGTGTCTCGTATAATAAAATCCTGCAATAAATGTCCAAGTGTATGTATATACTACCTTAATATTTATATGTTAATTTTTATCTTTGGAACATGAGGGGGTAAACCACATACATTGCGTGTACACAGATAAGCAGCAGCGACCTTTTACATGTTGTACAAGTCATTGTCCTGAGGACAAGCACTTCTCGCTCTGAATTCAGACCTTCTATGATTCATTTTCCCCAAGCTGTGTTAGCTCCAGTCAGACTTCCCAGCTCTCTTTTCGTGGCGATGACAAATGGTTCCAGAGCTCTCTGGCTTCTGTATTAATTAAATGTGAGAAAACACGAAGCTCCATGAAAAGACACCTCCGTGGTTTCTTTTTAAACCCTGGACCTCCACCTTCACTCGCAGCTGCACGGCTCAAAGCAGCCTGCGAGAGAACAGTATTCTATTCATTCTGCATGGTGAGTCACAGATCTGTTATCAAAATCACATCTCAAGCTCCCGAAAGGAAAGATGCACCTTGAGAAGCAGGGGAGGAGAACGATGAGTCAAGGGGCTCAGAGTAGTCAGTGCAAAGGTAGCAAACGTGATGCCAAGCTCTACCTGCTTACTCACTCACCGATCACTTACTAAGCCCTTGTCGGAGCTAGGCACTAGTTAAAGAAACAAGTCAGGTAAGTCTTGCTTCCTATCCTGGAGGAGGAGAACGGAAAGAATTTCCCATCCACTGCTGGCTTGCTTTGGGCTGGGCACTGGGCTAGGGGTTTTCACTTAATCTATACAATAACCCCCTTGAGATGGGCATCACGATTCCCAGTTTCAAGATAAGGAGAGTGAAGTTTAGATAACTCAAGGGCTTTGCCCAGGATCATACAGCTGGGAAATGGTGAGATTGGGACTGTTGGTTATGCCCCCATTTACCATGTCTCTGCTTAGAGACACTCATATAGACCCCAATCACTACTGGATGGAGTGAGAAGGTTCTGGAAGCTTAGTCTTGCAGTATACACGGAGCCTGGAGTGAGGTCCCCAGCAGCTACTGTCAAATCCTCCACCCCAGCCTCAGAGAAGAGGAGGACGGTTCAGGGACTCCATTACCTGAGTGTTACCTCAACCCCTGTGGGTCCATCTCTTCAGTTCAAGGTTAAAGGGAACCTTGGCGGTCAGAAGGGTGGAGCCACCTTGAAGGCTGACAAGGTGCTGAAACCTGGCAGGCCCGGCCTCCCGTGTGCAGATAAAGAGAGGGGTCTGTGCAGCCCTGGCACGGCTGGAATATTGCAGAGCAGGCTTCCAGGCTTCCAGGCTTCCAGGCTTCCAGGCTTCCGAAAGCCTGCTTCTCACCACATCACTCCTCGGCTTGAAGCCCTTCCAAAACTCCCCCTGGCGTAGAAAAGAGGCTAAGTCCTGAGCTGGGCTTTGAGGCTCCCCCACGAGGCCCCAGCCTGTCTTTGTCACATCCTTCACCACGTCATCACCTGCTCCAGACAACTCCAGCCACACCACGCCCCTCTTCCACCATTCAGGACTTTTTGCCTTTTCTTGCCCAATTATTTTACGGCTTAAGTCGAATGTCTATTTTTCCATGAAACCTTCTCCGATATTCTCAGGTGGAATGAACCACTCCCTCTGCTTCCTCACAGCACTTAGCTGATGCTTCTGAAATAACACAAAGCACCATGTGCCGGAGAGGATGCCCAGGTGTGAAGGCATGCTCCTTACGGAGACTCGGTCATCTTGAACTCCTCCGCGGGCCACGGCATGGCGCCTTCCTCACCGTGTCCTCAGTGAGGGGTTGTGGAATTGACCAGGACACCACTGGGTATGCAGTTGGCTGTAATGTCTGCGCAGTCATTTGCCTGTGTGACTTCAGGGCTGCTCCCCATCCTGCCCCTGCTCTGCTCTGGATTACAGGGCCCTGATTCTCGCAAACCATTCTTCACAGATATCTTTGCAAGTCACCTTTCCCAGGGTTCTTTCTCAGTTCTGAGATCATGCCATGTGGGCATCAGGAAACCTAGATGTTAATTCCGGCTCCACACTAAGCATTCTTGGGTAATACACATAGTTTCTTCGCGTTTCAGACGGCTCTTTAATAAAGCAGTGCTGCTGAACTGCTGTTCTGTAAGAGCTTGGGCCTCTGTCCATCATCCCTGTCTCCATTCATCCCTCTTTTATCCACAGAGTCTTGAAAAATGTATTGACCTCTTCCCTTCTTCCAGGCAATGGGAATACAGAGGTGGATTCAGCCTGATTCCTACACTCGGTAAACTCAAACTGGACAAACGGAAGTGCTTTTAGAAGGAGAGTGACGTGAGCAGACATGGTCTTCAGGAAACGTGAGGGCCAGCCGGCTGTGGGGACCAATGGGAGTCAATTTCCCGACGGCAGGAGGAGAACAGTGGGTAAAAGCCAGCAGAAGTCTGAGTGCATCTCCAGGTGACAGAGTGAAGTGTCTGACAACAGGAGAAGCCCAACAGGGACACTAGAAGGTGGTGATGTCCTGCCGACAGACAGATCCAAGGAGAAGCCCCAGCAGGTCCCAGGGGAGTGTTTTCCTATGCTGAGGAGAGACTAGACGGTTCCTAACATGGATTTTTAACCCCTAAGGTACTCTGATCCTAAAAGTCAAGATATCCAGGCTCCAAATTAGTGGTTTTGAAACCCTCTTTAAAAAGGCAGCATGACTTTATCTTTAAACAAACTCCATGGAATCCCAGTGGTAAAACTGAAGTGACTCTGGCTAATGAGCAGGGCCCTACTCTCCTGACCTCCCCTCAGATCCCAAGCAAACAGGTTGAAAAGCACCGCTGTGAAGAATCCAGGCCCTCGGCTTCCATGTGGCCGAGCCAGTGTGTGCTGTAAGGGCCTGCTGGCCCCGGCACCCCTCTTCTTCCCCCTGCAGGCCCTGCACCCTCTCTGACCTTGGCCACGAGAGGTTAAGGATCCCACTCGATGCCCTGAGACCTGTGGCACATGACCCTGGCTCCGGGCCTCCCTCTGACTTTGCTCTCAGATTGGGGGTCCTGCCGGCAGCTGATTCTTCATCTCAACCTTCCTGACTCCTAGTCTCCACCTGGAGTCCCCATCAACTAGAACACCTCTCCCCTCTCCTTTTCCTCTTCTGCCTCTCCACTTGCCCCTTCATCCCTGGCGCCGATACCCCCCATTTGGGGGCAGTAGCTCACATTTCCTGAGCATGCTCTCTGAGCTGGGCATCATGCCCAAGTTGGAGCATCATATCAAAGCTGTGAGTCAGACCTTAATATCTGCACCCACGTCACAAATGGGGACACTGAGCCCCCTCAAGGGCAAGTAACTTGCTCCTGGTCACTCAGCTGAGAAGTGGCTGAGCTGAGACTGCCCCCCTGGTTCTACCTGGCCCTGGAGCTCCTGTCCCTTCCACACTCCGGAGGAAACCCATGCCTCCTGGGTCTGGGCCCTGCCCTCGTCTTCCCAGTTGTCCTCTCAGGTGCCAGGACCACTCACTGGTTGAAGACAAACTTCCTGCCTGGTTTTTTGCATCTCGGCTGCCTCTAAGTTCTGCTTGGTCTTCATCTGTTTACATACTCTCACATTGATTAAGACCTCACTATGTCCTGGGGGTGGATTTAAACACCTGCCATGTATTAACTTATTTAATCCTTTCAACAGACATATGAGGTAGGCATCCTTGTTATATCCATTTTACAGAGGAGAAAACTGGGGCCCGGTGAGGTTGCATAACACAGTCACACAACTATTAAATGACAGAGCCAATACAAACCTGGGCATCTGGTTCCAGAGCCTGAACGCCTAAGAAATACTGTGTACAGAATTTTAACTGGCCAACACCTCTCAGCAGCTGAGATGGTAAGATTCAATGACACATGCACTCAATGAGGCTTAGTGACTACCTCTCCCTAAAGGTGTCAGAATGGTAACTACTCTACACAGCCATTGTGTCATGGGATTATTTTTCACTCAAGCTAATAAATCAGTGATGAGAGCTGTGTGGGTGTGTGTGTGTGGGTATGTGTGTGTGCTGTGTGTGTGGGTTGGGATGGGGAACCAGGATAGCTCTTCATACATTACTTGGTGAGGCAGCTTTTTATTTCCACCTAGCTGCATCAAAATATCTCATTTTGCTTCACTGAGTGGTTGAAGTTGTGGGTTGACAAATAGATTTCATCTCTTCTTCCAAATTTGGTCAATGTATTGTGGCTGCTTGGAACCATGAACTGGGAAAAATTCTGCAGTCACATTTGGTCTCAGCAGGAAAGAGAGTCATGATCTATTAATAATGTCTGCCACGTGCAAGGGAGTTGAAGGTGATCCATCTTGAGTTGTTTATCTGATATCCATGGACTGATTTCCTATCCTGGCTCTTTCTTATCCATTCTATCCCCCATCAGTGAAGTGAGGGAAGGCCTATCTTTACCCTAAGATGTGACCTGAGCGTTGCCAGGATCATCTCCATGCACTTCATGTCTGAGTGCATGATATGAACATGAGGCAGAACATTGGGAGATGGGAAGATGGGAGGGGCTTTACAACAACAGTGCTGCTTGCGTATGTTTTATCTTGGGATTCCTCCATAATTCAAATAGAGCACAGAAGTATTCATTAATAGCTTGGAGACTCAGAAGGGAAGATCTCTCTCTATTCAGTCCTTGGGCGCATGGCTACGAGATTCTTCCCAGAGGCACCCTTCTGTATCCCATGTTGTAGGAAGTCATGGCAATAAAGACAGTAGCAGCCACTGTTCTGGACTCGTCTTCCTCTCAGTGCTCTTGGACCAGGTCCTGGTAGACCGTGAGATCTCCAGCATTTTTTCCTCAGGCCATTCCAAAGCTGACTTTTCCCTCATCTTTCAGGTTTTAACTCATATGACCCTACCTCAAAAAGACTCTCCTCCGGCACCCTATTAAAAGTCTTTCTTGGCCATTCTCTATTGCACTATTCTGTTTTCTTCATATATTGCTTCACGGGCTTGACTTGTTTTTCTTATTGATTTGTTTACTCATTAAGTGTCTGTCCCCTCGTGTTTGCAATGTAAGCCCTATTGCTTTCATTCTTGTTCAATACCATATCACCTACACCTCTGAAAAGTCAAACAGAAACCAAGACTGATGCTAGAAATTCCATACGTGGTCTTCTCTGAGGGGAATGACAGCTTCCATTTCAGTGTTTGCTGGTGGTTTGGACCATCAGGCACACAAGAGACACTTTCCCTTGTAGCAGCCTGGATCTCTGAAGTTTCTTACACTGCAAATTCATCTCTAACCCTTGACGATCTTTTCCCACGGTACACACCCAACATCCCTTTCCAGCTGGCCTCCTGCCTGGGGTTTCCATCAGATCTGTCAGAGGCCAAGGATATCAGATGTCTGGTAGTTTCCATTCTGAGAGTGAATTGTAGCTCTTCATTCACCCAACCCTCTTGGACCAAGCCCAAGAATTTCATGCAGGCTGGTAGAGCCCACGTGCCCGATTTCTTCCAAAGTGACCTTATTAATATGCTGCCTTGGTTATATCCCTCCCAAGTCCCCTGCAAAATCTTCAGTAGGCTCTCCAACGCCCACAGACCAAAGCCTAAAGTGTTCAGACTAAGGCATTCAAGGCTTTTCAACTCTCTCTGCTTCTCCTCTTGATTTAAGTCAGGAATAGATGTTGGCTTGTTCCCTGAGCATGCCCTGTGCACACTCTCTTCTCCTTGTGGTCCTCAGTCCAGGCATCGCTCCTTGGGTGATCTGCCTGGTCTCCCTTACTTTGGAATGGGTGACCCCCCTTAGGACCTCTAGCACCCTGCACATTTCTGCACAGCTGCACACTGACATGTGATTATGAAATACTTTTTCACATGTTCTCCCAAATAAGAAGCCTAAATAATAACACTTTTATCTGTTACCCTAAATTATAAGCCCTGGTACTACCTCTAAATCATTTTTGTATCCTTTGTACATCCAGCAGAGTGTCTTCTAGCCCAAATTACAAAAGTATAAATAGAATCACAAATTCATTTTTATGAATGGGGAAACAAAAGCTCAGAATAAGTGTCTTGCCCAAAATCTGTATAGCTGGTTGCCAGAGGAATCAAGATTTAAACATCAATCTCTTATATGTCAATCGGAGGTCACACACTCAAATGTCCAAAGGAGCCAGGCAGGTTACATAAGCACCAAAGTACGTGGGGGAGATGCAGTCTGAAGTCGGGGCCCTGAGCATCTAGGAAGACACCCCGTAACAGCTCAGCTGACAATCACCAGGTGGGTATGTGGGCTCTGCAACATTCAGGTTCCATGGAAAGTTGAAAAGCCGATTTGCGTGTGACATCTCACAAAATTTTTTATGTTGCCAACTAGTTCTAATTCAAAATACTGTGTGGTCCAAACATATTCCCCCTGCAAGCCAGACAGCGACCTCAGCCTGCCAGTTGGTGGCCCATGCTTTTCTTCTCCATGAGGCTGCCCTGAAGATGGTACCATGGGTTAAGCAGCTCGGGCTCACAGAGTGAGAGACAGATCTGCATTTCATCCTCTCACTTGTCTTACTAGGAAAGCACTGAACTTCCTATTTTCAGGAGACGAAAAATAGCGATCAAATTTAGTGATTTGTTCAGACCGTGAAGCGTGAAAGCAGCAGGGCTGAATTGGGGGCCCAGGTCTATCTGACGCTAACATCCTTACGCCCGAGAGGTATGGAGAGGGGCAGGGAGCAGCAGGTAAGGGACCGAAATTCACTGGCGATTCCCCAACACACCTTCACTAATTTCAGCCCCAAGGTGAACCCAGTGTCTGCTTCCCCACAACTGTATTCTCTTCTGGTTTTGAAATTTTTCTAATGAGTTTGCAAAATGATTCTCAGATACCCAGAAAGAAGTGGCACTGGGCAGGTGCAGAGAGAAACCTGTCTTCAGACAAAAAGTCTGTTTCATTTTGCAAGTTGGAGCCAAACTGTTTGAGCTATTTTCGCACTTAGATTTCGGACAACTTGCTGAGATCCATATTATCTCATTTGGGGTGTTTTGGGTAAAACATTTTAATTTTATCAGGTGCATCTCATTCCACCACAGTTCCGGCTAATTGCCCTGATGATGCCTGGGGGACCTGGGTTGGCAGTTTGCAGAGGCGCGGGAGACAGGCATTTCCAGAGGCAGTGCTGGTCCAGCTGCATGGGGGCTCCTGATAGAGCGTCTCTGGGGATGAATTTGGGAGGCCTCCTTCTATCTGATGCAATCATCTTTTAGATTCCTTGGGCCTCTGGGTTCTGACAGGCTGGCAGGCTGAGCTGTCACACTATCTTTTTCCGAAGTTGAGTTCCATCCTCAGTGCGACTTGATTAAACTGGTTGCAGACGTTTCTTTTGATAAGGACGTGTAAACAGATGGATACGCAGTGAACCGTGTAAAGTCAACAGAGAGGCCACCCGGTTCAGAAGCTTAGGCTTTGTGGGTCACACAACCTGGACTCAGACTCCTTCTTTTCCCCTTTCTAGTCATGTGACAATGGATGAGCCTTTACCCACTGCGCATCTTAGCCTCCTCAACAACAATATGGCAATAACAATACCTTCCTCCTAGGGTTGTTGTGAGAGTGGTACCAAACTGCATTTGTAAAGCTCTCAGTACACTTCCTGCCATCTACCTCCCCGACTGGGAAAGAAGTTAAGTAACTTGAGTGATCAAAGGTAATCAAAGTGGTATTCTTCTTCTAAAACAAAGACATTCTTTATGTGGTGGATACCGAAATTTACATGGTATTTTAAGATCCATAAAGGAAACCTCAAAGAAATTGTTCGCTTCCAGCAGCTGCCTTGCGCTAAGCTTCTAGCTCTCTAGAGGCAGATAGTTTGGGCAACTGTAGAGATTTGGCGGACAAACTCAGTACAGCTCAGGTCCAGTCTTTCAACCATTGAAAGAAGAGTCTAGTTGCTCATGGTAGATGCTGTCTGCCCATTTAGGTGTCCTTTCCCTAGATGGACTGTCAAAACTGTCTCTGTGAATAGTGACACAATCATTTCCTTGAACCACAGACTTACTCAGAGCTCAGGAGGTGCCTGTATTACACCACACACACCTTATTCCACCTGCCTCTTGCCATAGTGGTCCAAGGACAGTTCTGGAAATAGGTTTATGGCTTGGCTTGGCAGGAGACCCAAGACAATCAGTTCTGCAGCTGGTGACAGTTCAGGTGCAAGGTGGCTCCTGGTAGAACTTCTCCAGGGACCGAAGGTAGGACTCGAGACAATGGAAATTTCTTGGCTTCTCCATGGGATTTAGAGTGAGAGTTTGAGATGTTAAGGCGCAGGAGACCAACAGAGGACCTCTTGGTCACACAGTGTTTGGCTACATGTGGAGGCTCAGGCATTGAGGTCTGAGGTCATATGTTGGACCTGGAAGCCGTGACCAGTCACTTAATCATTCTGAATCTCAGTTTTCTCCTCTGTAAGGGAGGCCTAATATTAGTTTTCACCTCATCTGGTTGTGGTGAGGATGAAATAAGAGAAACACGTAAAGCTCTCAGCGTGGAGCTTGGCCCAGGACAAGCACTCAGCAAAAGGTGGCTTATACCTCCCATCACTACTGTTACCATAACCAGACTTAATGATCATACGTGGCTGATGGCGATCTGCCACATCTGGAACACACTGTCTATGCCTCCTCTGTGGTTCATGTAGCTTTCTCCCTTGAAGTAGCAGTACTTGTGTCTGTGTCATATCTCCTCTGAGCTCAGTGACCTCAGCCAGTGTACGGCTGGGACCCTCCAGCATTCAGCTGAGGGCTCTGTCTTGGTTCAGAACCCTAGATGAACCCCTTTTGCTACCTATGGCCCCACTGCCCAAACAAAGAACACTTGGAGTGATGCTCTCTTTCTGCAGTCACTTGTTTTTCCCTAACTTAGTTGGAGACTAGAGATGTAAGATTGGATGCTGATGCAACTAATTACATGGCAGTCATTTGAACTTAGGACAAATACATTTTGAAATGTGAGCGAGAAATTGACTTTAGCTCTACGTTTAAATGGAGTTGATGGGTTTATTTGTATCAGGGACATTCAGTCCTGATGCCTGAACACTTATAAAGATGAAAACCACACCGAGATCTCTCATGAGTAGACAGGGTGTTACGACCATCTTTGAGCTCAGAGCCACAAGACAGGCACCAGATCTGAGTTCTGGTTGTTGCATCAGAGTCAGTTCTTAGAAGTTTCCTTCCTGCTGAAGGTGTTTGGGGGACCAGCAAGCTGCCAGGTCATCTTCATAGCCCCTTCTCTATTGCAAGTGTTAGCAGTATGTGACTTGAAGAGTGAAAAGCAAGATTCTTGACTCTTTTCTGGCCAGAGAATCTGCTTTTCTTCCTCTTAGGGCCTGGGGAAGACAGGAAGGGTTTTAACTCTGTGTTCTTTGTATAAAGCCCTTCACTTAGAGGAAAAAGAGCCTGCACCTCAACCTTTCTCTGGAATGGGAAAGTCAATCTCAGGACAGACGCAGGTGGGCATTAGCACTCAGTGATGTGCTGGAGGCTGTGGTGCTGTGGGAAGGACAAGTATCTGAGAATTAGGCAGATCAAGACTTGGATTCCTCCTCTGCCACTGACTAGCTGAGGCAAGTTTTTTCTGTAAGCTTGAATTTCCTTACTTGCAAAAGAGAGGAGATATCATCCACCTCCCAGGATTAAGAGAACTTCATGATGTAATACATTACAGTCACCCAGCAGTGCCTGCTTGGCCCACAGCGAGTGCTAAACAAGAGTCAGTCTCTTGTGTCTTGACCTCCTTTGTTGGGAGGGTATTAATGTGGAGACTGCACTGGACACCAGGGTGAGTGAATTCTGATGCGGGCCCAGCCATAACTCCTGGTGCAGCTGGGAATGTGGTAGCCAACCTCTCTCAGTGTCAACGTTCTCATCTTTAAAACAGATGTTCAGATTTGTCCATTCTAGTTTTAGCATCCTCAATTTGACACAGACCTCTTTAAGGACAAACTCGCGGTCTGCTCGGAGGCCTGAAGATTCCGCTTCTCCCACACCCCACAGTGACTTGCTTTCCTCTCTGTCACACCAGCCGGATCTCAGGTGGCCAAATCAGTTTTCTCCCCAGTGCATATCACTAACAAACCCAAATCAGCTCAAACTAGGTATCTCCACAGTTCAAAGACTATTTCTGTTAGGTAATTAGGTAAGTGGGGGCACCAGGCAGATAAGGTGGAGAGGAGGGAGGATGGTCTGGAAGATGGGGATACGCTCACCTTCAGCATAAATGGCTTTACTTCCTCTAAGTGAGTGCAAGAAACCAGTTAGAACCTGACAGCGGCAACTGTGCAGTAGCAAGGACCTAACAGGACATGACCCAGTGCTCATTGTAACATAATTAGCATTATGGTTTAGGCGCCCCCCCCCCCCCGCAGGTTTTTCTGTTTGCATCATGGGTCAGGACATGCGCAAAAGGGGCCGAGCATGACTGCGCACGCCAGGAGCAAAAGCCATCAATCAATCAAGAGACCACCTCCAAGAGAGGGTGTAAGAGAAGGGGCAAAGACCGCGGCTACCCGCCCTCGGGTCAGCCCGCCTCCCGTTCTTGGAGGTCTACCTTCCCTCTGCTAATAAATCCTTTAAAGTCTTTCTCTACTCAACGCTTCTTTATCTTTCTCTTTCGGGTAACACAAGAACTGGAGTCTTTTCCCTTCCCCTCTTGGGGTAACATTTTGAAATGATGAAACGGAGTCTTCTGTCAAATGCAGAGCAGAATTTTGATGTTACCCAGTTTCTAGCACAAAATCTTCTATTCCGCTCTAGTTACCATGATTTCATTCCCTCAGACAGGGGATATGTAGCACCTTCTTGCTGTGCACGTTCTGTTTGGACACTGTATATACCAAGAAGTAGCATGTCTTAACAAGAAGGCAGCATTTGCTTTCTGAAGCTGGTCCACAATGATCACTTGCATGATTTGTTGCCCTGGGGCAGTGGGCAAGTCACCACCTCCTTGAGCCTCTGTGTCCTCACCAGGAAGATGGGGATACAGGAGGATAAGGCCTTTCTGATCCATCTTCCATCTCTTAAGGCTGCTCAGAAGACTGTAGTAATACTATACACATGAATGGAACTTTCCAAACTATTTTTATGCACATGAATTCTCCTTGCTCTTTTGAGTCACAGTTTCCTCATCTGGAAAGGGGGTTGGTTAGGTCACCCTCGGGGAAGGTGCCTGATGGAGGAGCTGCACAGAGCAGGCACTCAGAGAATGACAGCTTTTCATGGTCAGTGCTGAGTCTCTCAAGAATTGAAATGACATTATAATTCCATTTTACACCTAAGGAAAGAATAGTGCTGTTGAAGGGATGTTATAACCATACTTATCACCTACAACGATTTCTTTTGTTAACATTTGGGAGCCAGCCAGGGCTAGTTTATACACACTCGGTGACCCTCTTCTTCGGTAACAGTGCCGTGGGACTTCAGGTCTGACGCATGCTTATTAGCAACTGACAGTTCATGGAAATCAATGAGAAATTGGCAGAGGATCCATTTCTAGGGGGTGCTGTTGGTACCCTCCACAGAAGACACTCTTTCCAGAGCATGTGCTCCTCTTAGGGACTCTGGGCTGCTCCAGAGCCCAACCCTTGTCAGTGTGGTTTTTGCCACTTCCTCTGTAAAAAGTAGTATGTGACAAGCCTGCTGGGGCAGGAAATAGTTTTTTGCTAATGAGTTTGTGCTTCACTGACGCTTCCCCATTAAAATCATGTTAACTGCTGCCCCCCTGTTAATCATCCCCAAATCAGTTTATTAATTAACTCATTTTGGGAAATCGCAATTTAGTCAGAGCTCTCCAGCTCATTAGCATGTTACCAGGACAGAGAAAATAGATGTCACTGAAATCCCTCCTCACATGTTCAGCTCATCAAGGCACGGAGTCTTCTTCAGTCCTGTTGGTTTGCTCATTCATTAATGCATTGGATCAAGAATTATTGGAAGTGTCCCATATGCCTGATTCTACAGTCAGTTTGGGGATAAAAGATGGAAAACACAGCCTCTGCTCAAGAACATGTGAGGGTCCTGGGACCCCTGTGGGCCTCTTTCCCTCTATGGGGATCTTCTACATAATCTGGAACAGCAGGGGACTGGATCAGATAACCAGTGAGGCGGTTTTCAGCCATAAAATGAACCTGACCTACCTTGCAGGGCTCTCGTGAGGGTCAAATAAGAGGTTACAAAGTACAAGGGTTGGTAAACTGTAGGCACCATGTAGAGAGAAGGGTGCACCGTGGTGAGATCCCTGCCAGAGCTGCGGAACTTCTGATCTGACGCCTTGTTAATAGGAATAAGTGATTCCTTCTGGATTGTGTCAGATGAAGACACAGAAGTTTTGAAAGTTGCTACTAAGGAGCTGGCAGGCAACAGCATGGGTGAGGTCACACAGATTCTCTTCGCCATGGATGGACAGAGTGTGGCAGAGGCTTGTCCTCACTCAAGAGGAACAGCAGACCCCTTGACTCCTTCCCTCTCTCCCTTCCTCTCTCCTTCCTCTGCTTAAACGCTGACTTTCAGTCTGGCCTTTCCTGCCACACCACGTGCTGGATCTCTCTCACCATCGCCCCCATAGCCTACTTCATTGTCCTCCCAGCACTCGGGGGCCTCCACCCGACAGCACTGCGCACTGTCTGTCCTACTAAGATGTGAGCTTCGTGAGAGCAGGTGTGGGTCCGACTTGTTCACTGCAGCAACCTTACTTCTAGAAGAGTGCGTGGCACCCATGAAATATTTGCTGAATGAGTTCATGGCACCACTGATTCATCCTATGAATGGTTGTTCTCTCACTGCTCTTGTGAAATGCAGCCAGAAAGGCAGAATTCCCAGAAGAGCAGAACTCGAAGGCATTTGTAGGATCAGGTACTCCAAGCACTTTGCTTGTCAGAGAGGAAGTGGGGGTTCTACGGACAGGGAGGCCCTAGAGAAGAGGCGAAACCCCAACAGCCACAGCTTGGACTTGGCATTTTGGGTCCCTTTGAAGTTGGAAGCAGGCTGCAGTGACTGGGGTCTTGAACTCAGGTCTGTTTGGGGCTGTGGATTAAGAAGACGGAATTGATGGAGGAGATTATGCAGCTTGGTCCTTTCATCTCTGAAGTCCAGGTGCACCAGAGACTTGGCCCCATGAGCAGAGGCCACGACTGATTCTTATTCTGTGGTCCCAGCATCCAGCAAGGAGCCATTCAATGCTCAGTCAGGGCTGGAGTGGCGCACAGACCTGAGAATTTCCCTTTATTTCTCGTCTCCCTGCTCTGGCTCCCAAATTTTCACTCTCTATTTCCAGACTCGTTCTCCACCACCTCCACCTGCCGTCCACACAACCTCTTCCCCATTTCTCCCCATCCTGCTAATAATTCACTGTTCATACCCATGTCCTCCCTGAAACCAGTGTCCCTACTTAGAAAGAATGTCTTTCCTCTCTCTTTTTTAGGCATTTGTTTTTTCTTGTTATTCATCACTTTATTCTCCAGGCCTTACACATTTTTGGGGAACCAAATAATGATACTAGCACTCATGATAATAATGATTAAGTAATAATAGCAACTGTCATTTACTGAGCACTCACTCAACGTCAGACCCTGGGCAAAGCATTTTACATGATTCATTTCATTTACAACCATGAGTTGGTGAATAACGATTCCCATTTTACAGAGGGTGAAATGTTAATTAGTAGGACTCAGAACTCAAAAGCCATAACAGTCACCCAACGAAATATTCACTGAACTGAACTGGAGGGGATGGGGAAGGACAAAGCCAATTAGACTCTTCCTTCTGCTCTGTGTGTGAATGTGTGTGTGTGTGTGTGTGTGTGTGTGTGTGTGTGTTTGTGTGTTTTCTTTCTTTCTTCCTTGAGTGTTAAGAAAAAAAGAATCCTATTTCCTAGAGCCTACAGGCAGGTATGTGCGTGAACATGAATCAAACCCAAACCCAGAACCGTGATACCCATCAGGCCTTCGGGGGCTGATGAAACGAGGATTTTCTGTGAGCCTCCCATTCCTCTTTCTGGAGAAACTCGTGACTCAGCAGCCTCCCCTCCTCCCTCAGAGGCAGGTGGCACGTGGACTCTCAACCTCATCTCCCACAGAAATTATGGAAACCCACTTGAGTTGCAAATTAGTATGCAATTATGATTTTGGCACGTGCTCCAAGGAAACCCCAAAGGGCTTTACTGAGGGGCACTTTCCCGCGTGCCCAGCCCCTGGCAAGTGGGACAAAACACTTCTGGCCTCAGACAGCACAGGGGAGGCTGCTGGGACCTCAGGGAGTGAAGGTGCTACCATCTGAGGGGTAGTAATGGGAATTCAACCCGACAAGTCTTTGTTATTTGGGCTGGCTAAGCTTCAGCAGGAAATGACACCATCAAGGCTCACCATATAGAGGAAGAAATAGAAAAGAAAAACAGCACTGCATTGAAAATAAAATGTCTTAAGCCTTCCCGAATAGCACTCTTTGGAACCCTGGCAAAGGCTGGGGGTCCAGCCTCTGCGGGAGAAGGTGGAGAAAGCGGGGCCCAGCTTTAAAGCCCCACAGTGTCAGCTTGAGCCATGCAGTATAAAGGACAGAGTCAAGATCCAGCGATGAGATTATAGGAGGCAGCTCCAGGCTCCACCCAAACGAGCAATATTACCATAAATCTCCTACCTCCCACCGTACACGGCAATAACATACAGGTGCATTAAAGATTTAAATGAAAAAAGGGAAGAGGGTTAGTAGAATGTTTGTATAACCTTGAGAGTGAGGAAAACTTCCTCATCAAGACAGGAAATTTAGAAGCCTAAAAGGAAAAGATAGGTATATTTGAATACATAAGCAATGAAAATTTGTGCATGTCAAAACAAACAAAGGCCAAACCCTGCACCCCACCAAAAAATATCCCCAAACAACAGTCTGGAAAATATTTGCAATGCACATGAAATAAGGTTATAGGAACCTGGGTGAATGTGCCTGTAGACAAAGTGACTTCACAAACTGATAGAAGAAAGTCAGGCAACTTAATTTTTTTAAGTGGGCACGAATTAAACACAGGCAGTTAATGGAAAAGAACACCTAAATAGCCAATAAGCATATCAAAGAAGCTCAATATGACTAGTAGCCAGAGAAACGGAAACTGAAGCCACAGAGATAACACTTTTCAACATCTAGACTGGCAAACACCGTAGACGGCAAAAATACCTATTTACGCAGACGACTGCAGGGCAGCAGTGAGACAGGAGGGAAGGGGTCAGGGCACAACCACTGAAGGAATGACACAGAAATTGAGGACAGGACGGACTGGTTAGAACCAAGACGGCAGAAGACTCGACTTCCAGTAGACCTTGAGCCTCATGTCGCACCCATAGGTGCCCTGAAGGTTCCTAGGCTGACCATAAAATGTCAAAAAGTGGGCAAGGGCCCGATTCCTGGAAGTCCCGTCCCTTCCCCAAAACAGCTGGAATAATCCTACTCCTTAGCATATGAAATGACCAAGCCCATAAAACCTAACAACTCCACGCCTCGTGGTTGCTCTCTCTTCCCTTCTGAGGCGGCCCAAACTCTGTCTATGGGGTGTGTATCTACTTTTATCTTAAACTAAACACCCCCACACTTCTCAGTCTCTCTCCCTCTCACCTTTCGAGATGGCCTGGATTCTGTTTACGGCATATGTATCTCCTAAGTCACTTCCCCTTCTGAGCGATATGGACCACACTCTGTCTATGGGGTGTGTATCTCTCTAAATAAACTTACTTCCACTTTGCCTCGCTCTTGAATTCTTTCCTGCTTGAGACAAGAACCCCTTCTCTGACAACAGCAGGAACTCTGCTGCATGGCTGGTGGGAGGATGATTTAGTGGCAGTTTTGGAAAGTCACCTGACAAAAATCTTTTAAAATTAATATTACACGTACCAATTGACCCCAGATTTGAAAATTCATCCTACACTTAAAAATATTAGTAATGGGAAAGAATCTGAAAAGAAAAAATATATATGTATGTATATGTATAACTGAATTGCTTTGCTGTACACCTGAAACTAACATTGTAAATCAACTACACTTCAATAAAAAATAAAATTTAAGAAAGATTAGTCTATATATAAGGATTTATTTATAAGAAAATTTTTTGCAGCACCTAACACAAAACATCAAGCAAAGAGACCTGGAGACATGAATGTGGGACTAGTGAATAAATAGCAGTACATTTACACTATGGAGTATTGTGCAGTTACTATGTTATATGAGTTCATTTTGTATCTTTTTATAAATTCTGACCTGGGGCGCTCTCACAAGGTACAGCTAAATGATAAAAGCAAGCATAATGTATATTATTATAATTTTGAGGGTAAGAACAAGTAACAGTAACAACACCATTTGTGCCCATGTGTATATTTTTATGGGTATGAAGAAAGGTGTTGAAAAAGGAGCGGAGTCGGGGATGAATATTAGATTTTTACTTTTTCAGTTTTAGTTAGAATGCACATAAGTTGTTTTCATAATTGAAAAACTCGAAATAATGGGAATGTAAAAAGAGACCCACTGAAGGGGGAGGGTATAGCTCAGTGGTAGTGTGCGTGCCTAGCATGCACGAGGTCCTGGGTTCAATCCTCAGCACCTCCATAAAATAAATAAATACAACCTGAATACCGTCCCCCAATTTAAAAATGTATACAGTGCTGTATGACAATTATATCTCAATAAAACTGGAAGGAACAAACTTCTTTAAAAAAGAGAACTACTGAGAACGAATAAATAAATGATAATAGTTATCAAACAGAGAGAATGGGCGAGTCACTGCAGGCAGAAGGCAGGACTTGGCCAATGAACTACAAGTCAGGACTCCTGCTCTGGGTAGGGGCTTGAGTTCAAGACATTTGAACGCCCCTCTAGCTCGAGGAATGTTTGGTTAGGTTAGAGGTAAACCAGGACAGCGCATGGTCATAGCAAAGCAGTGACGGGGGACTTCCGAGATGGGAGTGGCTCAGGCACAGTGATTCCACAATGGCGGCATGAGGGTGAGGCCCCAGGCGACCATCTTTGATGAGCAGGCTGTGGCTGATGGCCTGCGTGGCAGCAGCCTCAGAAGGTCTGTAAGGGCAGGGACTGGATGGCATGAATGCAGGAGTGCGGAGTGTTATCAACTATGTCAGCAAGCTCTGGGCTGGAAGGGCCGTGAGAGATGGCAGCCAGGCAGAGGGAAGGTCTGGGCTTAGACACACCTGAGCACGTTCACAGAAAGGGGATCTATGTGAGCACATAAACCACTCAGGGAGGTCTGCTGAGGGGCTGGGGGTGGGTTACTGTGCACAGGGAGAGAGTGTTTGGGTCTGGCTTAGGGGCAGAGCCCTTGCTCCCTAAAATGAGACAGCAGGAAAAAAATCAAAAGGAAGGGCTTTGTGTTGGATGGTTATGATCTTGGGAGGCAGGCGGACCCTGAGTTGCAGTCTAGGTTCCTTGTGCTGCGGTCTTAGCTGTCTAAGCCTTCTTCTCAGGCTTCTTGTGGGTATGAGAAAACGTGCACACAGTGTCTGGCCCATAGTTGGCACCGAACGTCTGACAACTACTCTTACTGCTTCAGGGGCAGCCCAGCGGGGAGGGGACGAGGTGCCTTTTGGAGTCAGACCGACTGGGGCTGGAATCCAGACTGCGACACTTGCTACCTGGCAGCCACGCAGACGCTAAGGGAGGCTGGTTGCCTCCTCTGTGACTGGGGCTAGTCTGTCAGGCGATTGTGAGGTTCGGAGGTAATCTTTGGCAAGTACCACCTGGACACAAAGAAGGTACTTAATACACAGAGCTATTATTGTTTATTTTTCTCACCGTCCTTTTCATGGGAGGTGAAGTCACGGGGATGACAGTCTTTGCAGCCCATTAGGAACACTCTGAGAAAGTAATAAGCAGTTTTCCAAGTGGCAGGGAGACCTCCTCAGTTAACATGACATGCTCTAGCTGTTCTGGGCTTCCTAGGGGTGGGGAGGGAGACAGAAGATGGGGAGCCAGCGGTGTCAGGAGAGGGTGAGGCTGTTGATCACCCCACTTCCTGACTTTCTTGTAACTACACTTCTTGGGGAGTATTTCTGACTCGGAAAGACTTCTCTGCGTGAGCGTGGTATTATATGGGACGAGCAGGAGCTGGGGGTCCAGGTAGACAGCAGTTTGATCACTTGCTTGCTGGATGATCATGAGCAAGGGGTCATCTGTGCTTCAGATGCCTGTCTGTAAAATGTCTAATGTCTCCCGCATCGAGCTTACATAAGCATGAGTTGATACTGAGCCAGGCACGGAGTAGCTAGCTGTTCAGTAGGTATAAAGTTTGTTTCCCTTGGCTGCTAAATGGGGCCCTTGTCTCATTCATCTGATTCTTCACAGCCTACCATGAGTCCTGGCCCAAAGAAGGTACTTACATAATAATTCATAAGTCAATGAATCAATGAGTAAGCAAATGAACTAACGAACGCTCGTGCGGACAATGTCAACATGGATGATCCCTGTAGGTATCGGTCCACAGCGGCTGACAGAGCGGTGTGGGTCCAGTCTCAGGAAGTATGGCACCTAAGAGACCTTTCTTCCTGCTATCAGAGGCAGTGATAAATGGTGGGTTGTTTTACGGCTGGCAGTAATTAGACAAGAGGGCCTTTGGAGGCTCTCTCTTTCAGCTTTCTGGGAGCATCGATGGGGCTCAAAGGGCAGTCATTTCCTGCCGCCCTTGCATCTGTGCTGATGCCTGTATTCGTGGGCATCAGGGACCCCGTGCCAGGGGAGAAGGGGGCAGGGCTGGCTGTCACTGCCCACCTCGGCAGAGCCCAGACCCACCGGAACGCCAGAGCAGGGTCCTGGGGCCCCAGACAAAAAGGTAGGACGCATTAGCTCTGTGAATTCTGCCAGTCCCATCCTCTTTCTGGCTGTAACTTCTATGCAATGGGGGGCTTACATTAGATGACCTTAAGACTCTTTCCAGTTTTGAAACCCCGTGTCTCTAACAATCTTTTTGAAGCAAGTATTAAGTTTGATTTTAGATTCAGGAGTACCCACAAGAGACATGCCTATGTAGATTTTCTGGAAGTCCCTTCTGGAGCCCCTGGATGCTTGTGCACTTACTTTAATAAGCACAGTTGGTGATTAAGATTATACCTGCCAGAGCTAATTCTAAAAGGAACGATGGGGGCCTTCCAGTCTAGAGCTTACGCTCTGAAGTATTGCCGGACAGGCTTCACCCATGGAAGCGTTTTGTTTGGCTGTCATTGTTCTGAAATGTTGTAAAATCCCTTGTTATCTTCGCATCCAACCTGATTTACTAATTCTTACTGCCAGTCTGCAACTTAAGGCCCTCGAGTCCGTGACTCTTGAAAGTCAAGTGCTCCGATTTTATACAGGAGTCATCATTCAGAAGGAGGGACAGTGACTTGTCCAAGGCCCCTCAGCTGGGATATAACAAGAACTTCTGACTCTCAGTCCTGGGCTTTTCCGTAGCGTATGGCAATCTCAGGATCTCCATGGCGACCTTGAGATACAGCTCAAGTGTGTGTGTGCCAGGGACAGGCAGGCCTTCGACATAAGGTACCCTGGGGCGGGGGGGTATCTGATAGTAGTCTTCCCTGAAGTAGATTTTAATGAGAAGAATAGAGACTTGGAACAAAAGACATGTCTCAGACAGTACTGGCCTCAGCTTCTTCATCGATAAAACCTGAGATGATCCTATTCTGCCCTCTACTTTGAAGACTTTAGAGGGCTTTAAGGGAAATAGTGCAGGGAAAGAAGCCTATAGGTACTCAGGGTATAGGGACCTTTTTCCTGAGGACTGCCTGAATACGGCCAATGGGTTGACTAGACCTTACACTCCTCATCTCCCAAACTGTAATAATCACATGCACTCTTGCTTTCAAGACCATGCAAAGGTGGGGAAGGTGGAGGATTTACAGGAAGATGCACACGAACACTTTGCGCTCTCTACTAAAGGAGACTCAAGCCCACAGAGCAACCTTAATACCCATGCTCCCTCCTTCTGGCACCCCTGCCTAAGACAGCTTCCTGCGAGGATGGACCACAGGCTTGACTCAATTTCCCTGCATTTGCAGACTGCAAAAAGGCATTTCCTCTCACAGTCCTGCCCTCTCTAGGCTGAGAACTTTCCTCTCCTGGAAATAGCCAGTGCAGACGCGTCACAATTCCGACAACACATTCTCTCGCCCGACAGATTGGAATGCTCATTTAAAAGCTCTGAGTGAAAGCTCAAGCTTCTGATTGATCCTATAATATGGTCTCGCTCCCACTTTAAGCTACCTGGTCTTTAAACTGCATATAAAAATACAGTCCATGCAATATTAATACACTAATGAATAATACACTAACAATTTGAAGCGTGCCAACCCACCCAAGCATTTTTCATCTCCTGCATGTTTCATCAGAGACACTCGGTATATACTGAATAATCGTTAGGATGATGAAAATGATAATAACAATGAAATAAATATAAAGGAGTTTTACCTGGTGGGGAAAAACGTGAAAGGTAATTCTCAATTATACGTGAGAAATGGACGTCTGAGATGCAGGGATGAGACTCTGCTTTTGATGTATCACAGGTAAGGGCAGCTGCAGCTGCGTGTGAGTGGGTATATAACACAGCCTCATGCTTCTAGTGCTGTCAGAGAAGACGGTATTGCACAAAAATGGAATTTCTTGACATCAGAAGGAAAATGGTGACAGGGAAAGGACAAGGGCTGTAGAGACAGATGGCCTTGGATTCAAATGCTGGGTCAGCCACTTGGAGGCCCGGTGAATCCTTTCAGCCTTCTATTTCCCATCTGGAAAACAGGGCCACGAGCAGCTCACAGGCTTGCGGGGAGGATTAAAGCAGACCATTTTATGAGGATGTCTCGATCAGGGCCTGACACCTGAGAGGTATTCAGCAACCTGCTTCCTTCCCCAGAGCATGGTGGATGGTACCTGTAGAGACCCCATAAATCTCAACTGGCTTACCCGCACACCTGAGGCTTGAACCATGAGGTGGCTTGTTGAAAACTCCAGAGGCTCTTTTTCCTTCTTCCACATGGATGTGAGAGTATGCCTCAGACTATGGGGTCTTGGGGCCTCTGGATCTCTAAACAGAGAGGTGTTAGGGCACATCTGTGTCCACGCGAGGACTTGGAATCACGGCAGGTGTGCTAGACCCTCCACCAAGAAGTGGCCCAGTCTACAAAGGTGTTTCAACGTCCTTTGAGCCATGACGTAGATTTAAAAATCCATTATTTGGGGAAAAGTATTTTAAATGGGGTTTATTTTGTGAAGAGTGTGGATTTTTTTCTCAAAAAAAAAAAATAAGTGCCTTCATTCATTCATTCACTCATTTTTTAAAAAATTGAAGTACAGTCAGTTTACCATGTTGTGTCAGTTTCTGGTGTACAGTATAATGTTTCAGTCATACATGAACATATGTATATTTTTCATATTTTTTTCATTATAGGTTACTATAAGATACTGAATATAGTTCCCTGTGCTATACAGCAGAAACTTGCTGTTTATCTATTTTATATATAGTAGTTAGTATCTGCAAATCTCGAATTCCCAATTTATCCCTTTCCACCCCCTTTCTCCCCTAGTAACCATACGTTTGTTTTCTGTCTGAATCTGTTTCTGTTTTGTAAATAAGTTCTTTTTTTTTTTTTAGATTCCACATATAAGTGAAATCATATGGTATTTTTCTTGCTGTTTCTGGCTTTTGGCTTGTATGACAATCTCCACGTCCATTCATGTTGCTGCAAATGGCATTATTTTATTACTTTTTATGGCTGAGTAGCATTGATTCATTTACTGATCCTTTACTGAGTGTTGCCAGTGGGGTGGTCACCATGCTGTAAACATGAGAGGTATAAATACCTAATCCAAGGAGGATGACAGACCCATAAACTGTTGACCAATTAAACATAATTAAAAACGCTAGAATAGAGGACAAGCTATTATTAGAAGGAATGGTCAATTCTGACACCTGTGACCAGGGACGCCTTGAAGGAAGTGGTATTTAAGGTAAGGAAGGCCGGGAAGTACATTCTGGCTTCTGGCATAGCATTAGGACTGAGAAGCACATAGGGCTCTCTTAAGAGTTTTGGAGATGGGGAAGAGCTGCAGGGTGGTGTCAGGGGAGCGAACAGGATGTGCCGTGTGCATGAAGATATATGAGGGTGCTGGTTGCGTATGATTCTAACACTAGTCTGCTGTTAGTCATTGGCTGTCCAAGGTGTTCCAATGCCCTTTGCACAGCACTCGCCCATGTTGCCTTACTTGAGCATTATAACAACCCTGCAGGCTATGCATAGTTGTCCCCATTTTGCCTTTGAAGAAACTGAGATGCAGAGAGGTAATGACTAGCCTGTGCTGTACCTGGAATTCCATTCCATCTTTCTGGTTCAAAGGTTGTGTTTGAGCCCTACTGAATTCCAAGGCACTGCTTTACAGAGGATGCAGAAGAGAACAAAACAAGGTCTGGTACCCAAGAAACTAGTTGTGAGAGCAAGACTTAGAGGCGAACAGAAGTTTTAAGATTTTAGTCTAGACGTGATCAGCCCCAACCAGGAGCTAGGTGAGCTGCCCAGTTCATGGCTGGAGTGAAGTTTAACAGAGAAGGACCTTTGTGAATGAGGCCTTGAAATATGGTTAGGGCTTTGGCAAACTGAGAAGAGGAAGGCATAGCAGTCAAGGGGGACTACAGAGTCTGGGAGGCACAGACCTAATTCTGGTTGGGGAACGAATCAAGAGGAAGATGACGGGCGCAGGGAGCAGGAGTAGAGGAGCCTGGAAAGGCATTTTACATGTGGCTCCAGGATGCCAGGAACTGTGTGCAACTTCCCCTCTTCCCTAACTGTGACACCTTAGTTAGGCAAAGCTAGTAACCTTCTTTATTTAATCTTATTTTCCCTCAACTATCAACAGTTGTCTTAAGCACTGTCACGAGGTTAAGTCCGACATTACGAAAAAAGCAATCAAAAGTCACTCTGTCAGTCTGGGCAGTTGTACTGTAATGAATAATAGCAGCAGCCTGGTCCAGAGCAGCAGGTCACCATGGCAGGGGAGAGGGAATGGACTGGACTTTCACATACTTCTCAGAGGAACTTCTCCATCAGGCAGCAGACACCGGGGCTTCCACCTCGTCCAGCCCTGAAACTCAGCTCACAGCAACTGAAACTGTCCCTGTGCAAACCTTTAGCAATCTGGGGAGAGTCTGACGCCCCATGACATTAACTGACCATTTTGTGACCAAACCAATTAAACGTGGATATGCCACTACTTGTACTTTGTGATGCAGGTAATGCTGCCTTGCCTCCCTGGATATCAGTTTCTCCATCTGTAAACTGAGAGAGTAGGAGCAGAGGTTCCCTAAGGTTGTCTTCAGATGTAATGGTCTGTGACAATGGAAAATGACAATTCATCAGGGTGCGTGGACAACATTTCTCAAAATATTGTTCCATGGAATGCTAAGATGTATCAAGCAAAAGCCAAAATGAAACAAAACAAAATAAAACAAAAAACCAAATGAAAACAGCAAGAAAGAGGGATTTTATGGTCAAATTTGGTTAAACGAAATCAGACAGGGTTCTTTACTGAAAGCCTTTAGGGAGTTGAAGTGCACTGAGCCTCTTCAGGAGGATGAAGTAATGAACTTTTCCAAAGCTTATTTGTCCACAAAATCATCTTCTCCCAGAGCTAGTGTACAGCAGATCATACTTGGCAAAATAATATACTAGGCTTGACTTAGTGGGTTCAAACTCTTGGCAGTCCTTTCCGAGGCTCAGGACCGAGGGTGATGCAGTAGAGAAGGCCCTGGACTGGGTGTCCGGCCCCAGGGATGTCCGTGTCTAATGTCCAGTTTTGTCCTCCTCCTTGTTGTGTAACCATGGGCAAGTCATTGCCTCTCCTTCCCTATAGTTAAAATGACTTGGATGAAATGACCTCTGAGGCCTCTTTTGATTCTAATATTTTATGAATACATAGTTTTCTGTAGCTCATTCATTCATTCTTTCATTCACTCAGCAAACATGTGTAGAGCACACGATGTGTGCTCACAACTGGAAACAAAGATTAAAAAAAATCCATCCACCACCTGCCCTGGATGAAGCCCCAGGCCAGTAGAAGACACACACGCCCAGGCAGTAAGAGACCAGAGTGCTCAGTGCTTTGTCGGAGCGAGCGCTGCTCAGAGGTGGCATCGCCCCAGCCTGGGGGAGGGGGTGGGTATAAAAGGCTTAGTAGAACTAATGCCACTTGAAGGATGAATAGGAATCAACCTGGTGGTAAAAGGAGGTCTGGATGAAGGCATATCACAGATAAAGGGATGGAGGGAAGAATGAACGCAACACATTTTGGGAACTCCAACAGCAGTATCGTCTACAACAACAAAAGCAACAATAACAATGCTTTGCATCATTCATCTCCGATTCCTACAACCCTTTAAGTAGATATTATTATCCTGACTTTACAGTTGAGGCACTAACAGGTAATTCATTATGCTTTGTGAATGCCAGCCAATCCACTCACTTCATCTATTCCTCATGGTACTTTCAGTCTATGTTTTCCTTTTTTTTAAGTTACTTCAAGCTGCTTCTTACCAACTTTAGTGAGGACATGACATGCAAACTCCTTTCAATATTAGCTTAGGCAAAACATTAAGATGCACAGGGACTGTGACGCATTTTCAATTCAAAAATGAATGATTTGTGGATTTTTCAAGCAACAACTCTCCCTTCTACTGGGGTGGATCCTTGTGAAGAAGACTTAATTAATTCAGTTGTCCTCCCTGAAGGAAATACTTGGACATTTTTTATGTTAATGAATTCATTCATCAATTATCTATTGAAAATCTATCCCACGCCAGACATTAAATAAGATACTCTGGAGATGACCTCAAATCCCCCATGATTCAGTGCAGCAGGTGGGACCATTTCCAGAAAGTCTGTCTGTCTCCACCCCCCCGCCTCTACCCTGCAAAAATCTGGATCAGGTGACTTTCTCTGTGCTCCTGAACTGCCCTGGACCTTGCTTGATCCTAATACTGCACAACTGTCTGTTTGCTTATTTGTAATTTTTGGTTTGGTGTCTAGAACTACGAGGGCCAGGGTGGTGTGTGTTAAGTGAACTGCTGTATTTCCAGCCCCCAGCACACTGCCCGGCTGCACAGTAAGTGTTCTAAAAGTGGTTATTGATTGAATGAAAGGACTTTCGGCTCTATATGTCTAACATTTTAAAAATTGCTAGTGCTTATCAAAGTGCCTGGAAATAGCAGGGGCTCCTTAGATATTTGTCGAATGAAATGAATGAGTACAAGGTGAGAGGTATGCTCTCTATTGCAAGGAGCTTATAACCTAAAAAGGGAGATGGATTACATGTAGTTGACCAACATCCATCCCTCTACTGAGCAAGAGGACACCACTCCTCCCTGCTCGTGGGCCACGTTGTTTGAATGGGGCTGCGCACCTGGCTACAGGGACAGAGAGCTCATTCCAGAAACTGATTCGAGGTTTTCGAATTGAGCCATTTCTTGTCAGGGAGAAAATATGAACCCTAGGACTTGCAAGTGAGAGTGCTGGAGGGGACCTTGGCTTCCAGTGCTTTTGGAAGTAAGGTCATGAGACTTGGAGATTCTGCAGCTTACTGGCTACCATGAGGGAAGTAGGCTGAGAGTGGAGCCAACCCAGAGAAAGCAGAGCCAAGAAACTGCCCTAATCTGAGTCAAAGGCCAGCAAAGTTCCTTTTATTACTAACAGTGGTGTGAGTTGGAGTTATTAGTCATTGTAACAGAGTTCCAACTGATAGAGGCCTGAGCATTACAAAGAAGGAGAATTTTAAAGAAATACTGGGAGAATTCAGGACAGAGAGCGATCACTTCAGCAAAGCACTCAGGAAATGGGTGGAAATGTTTACATCATGCCACCCATGAAAGTGATGGCTTTGAACGAGAGCTTGGGTCAGAGTCAGGTGGACATGTCTGAATTAGGCCTTGAGAGTGAAATGGGATTTGTCCACCATGTAGGTGAAGCACTTCTAGAAGGGGATGCAGTAGGAGCAAGATTATGAGTCCAAAGCACAAGGAATAATTGGGAATAAATATCTGGGCGGAGCCTGAGAGCCATGATAGGCAGTTGCAGGAAAGAAGCAAGGACAGGTGGGCAGGGGCCGGCTCACAGAGGCCTTGAATGCCAGGCACTGCCGACGGGCTTTGCAGCAAATCTGATTTCTCTTCCCAGGGAGTATGGCACGGAGTGGTGCTATCCTATGGATTACCCATAGCTTGTCTACCAGGACCAACAGAGAATCCCCTGAGTCCAGCCCAGATGTTTGAGATCAGAAGCAGAGTCCGGTCTATCTCTGCTTTACGACAGGTTCCTGTCCCTGTCTCTTTCCTGATGCCACGTGCAGATTTCTGATTATCGCCTATTTGTTCGGATGGAGAGGGAAGAAGAGAACAGATAAGTACCCATGAAAAGACCCTTTTGAAGCCACAGATCTCAAGATGAAAACTGCATCCTAAAGATGTATCACAGGACAATGGGAATGAGCCAAAGAAAGGAGATGAGGGTACGACTAGAAAAACAGTGCTGTGAAGATCCTCTTCATTTGTCAGTTTGGAAAGGAGGAATGGGACCTTGTGAAGAGACACTTCCAAACTGGCAACTGGGGCCGTCTCTGGAATTCTAGACCTCTCTGAGGCAGAGGATGGGTTTCCATCCCTCCCCTGCTCTGCTGCCTGGAACAAAGTGGGTGTTTCAGGCTGTTTCTACTTAGCTCATATTTGGTAAGCATTTAGGCAAACAAGCCTTCTATGGAAGGCCAGATTCACGAATGTGCAGTCTTACAGGCCCCATGTTTATGAGGACCCCAAGTTTGCTTTGATGTTCTACTGGCACCATCTTGAAATTCTCAATACTTTCTGAAAAAAGCCCTTACATTTTCATTTTGCACTGAACCTTGCAAATTATATAGGTTATCTTGCTTCTCTGTCTCTGAGAAGAGAGGAAAAAGTCAAAGGGTTAGGGTTTCTGATTCATCTCCTCTCCTTTGACCATCCTGTTTACCCAGTAGGTCCTTCCAAATGCCCAGCACCTGCCTGGTCCCTCTTCCTTCTCTTATTCATCTTCCTTTAGAAAGTACAACCTCTACCTCCATGAGTCTAAATGCCCCCCACCTCCCAGGAGTAGGTGGAAATGATACATCATCCATTACATTTTCTCCAACTTTCTTTTAAATGTATTTCCTATTTCCTCTCTGTCACCTTCCATTGAACTTTTGTCACTTTTCTATAGTATCATAGTTACTTTTGCCACATGAGATGGAGTCAGCATAAGCTTTTAGAAAGAAAGACCTGGATGCAAATATGTGACCCTGGACATCTCAAACTATCTGAGTCTCAGCATCTTCACTGGTAAAATGGGAGGCAAAACTGCGTATTGTTCAGGGGAGCAATAAGTAAGTGAGACCCAACTGGGGGGCAGCATCTCTGGTTTGCCCAGGACAGCTCCGATCTATGCCAATCACTCAGATGTAATTCCTAATGTTGCCCCCTGTGGCCGCAAAGTGTCCTGGTTTGGATGAAAAGTTCAATGGCTCCCTAGTTTCACATTTAAAAGTGCCCCTTAGCGAGGCATCTCACACATCACCTAATAGGTGCTCAAGACATGTTTTCTGAATAAGAAGCTTAAAAAAAGGTTCCCTTCTCTTTGCTGTGTGTGTGTTAGTCTTTTTTTATCTATGAAACTTAACAGATTTATAATTAATGACAAACTATGCAGAAACTCAAAAACAAATGAAACAACTCAAAACACCACATGATGGAAAAAAATGACAAATACCAGCACTTTCATCCTGCCTCTGATTTTCCAAGTATGTGATGAAAGGGTCCTGCTGATCTTTTGTTTTATCTTCATTCCAGCATCCCAGGTGTTTGGCAGTCAGGCGCTCAGCCTCAGGGGCACTGTGACTGCTTTTCTTTTACATTTATGCTAAATAAAGTGATGCTAATGCAGACCACAACTCCTCCCTCTCCCTTGGGGCAGTCTGAGCCCCTCCTGGTGCAGGTCTGAGCTATTTAGTGAGCTGAGTATCTGTTCTGTGGCTGGTGCCTAGGGCGATCCTTTCTATCTGCTGCAGTGGGGTTGGTGTCCCCTTGTGAGTGCTTCCGGGGTAACAGTCTTCATGGAATTTTGCTTCAGCTGGCACTTGTCCCTCTCCTTCAGTCCAGGGAACACCTGAACTTGGAGCTGGCTGGCACAATCTGCCCAAGTCTCTGGCCGGACCCCTCAAAAGGCCCTGTTATAACAGAGATGGATCAGGAAAGTAGGAGAGCAGGGCACTGTGATGTTGCTTTTTGGGCCAGAACACTTTGCCTTTGCTATTTTTGTTTCTGTTTTGTTTTATTTTTCTTTCTCATTATTTTTATTTTAAAAAATAAAATCTGCATATATTTAAGGTGTACAACATGATGATTTGCTACACCTATACATAGTGAAATAAATGCTACAGTCAAGCCAATTAATATCTCTATCGCATCACATGGTTAGATGTTTTTTCCCTTTTTCTGTGGTGAGAACACTTGATATCTACTCTTAGAAAGTTTTCAGTATTCAATACAGTGCTATCAACTCTAGTCACTATGCTGTACATTAGATCTCTAGATGTCTTCAACATACAGAACTCCAACTTTGAACCCTTTGACCAACATCTCCCCATTTCTCCAACCTCCTCATCCTTGATAACCATTGTTCAACTCTACGTATGTAACTTTTTCAGATTCCATATATAAGGGAGATCAGGAAGTTTTTTTCTTTCAGTGTCTGGCTAATTTCACTTAGCACAATGTCCTCCAGACTCATCCATGCTGTTGCAAATGGCACAATTTCCTTCTTTAAGGCACGTGCACACACACACACACACCACACACATATGTATATATGTACACCACAATCTCTTTATCCATTCTTCTGTCGATGGGCACTTAGGTTGCTTCTAATTCTTGTCTCTCGTGAATAATGCTGCAATGGTCATGGGAGTGCAGCTATCTCTTTGTGGCATTCACTGCATTTCCTTTGTGTATATATCCAGAAGAGGGATTGCTGGATCATGTGTCAGTTCTATTTTTAGTTTTCTGAGGAACCTACATACTGCTTTACATAGTGACTGCACCAAATTACTTTCCCACTATCAATGCACAAAGGTTTCCTTTTCTCTGTATCCTTGCCAATACTTGTTATCTTTTATCTTCTCAGTAATAGCCATCCTACTAGGTGTGATGTGATATCTCATTGTGGTTTTGACTTGCATGTCCCTGATGATCAGTGACGTTGAGCAGCTTTTCATGTACCTGTTGGCCGTCTGTATGACTTCTTTGGAAAAATATCTATTCAGATTCTTTGCCCATTTTTAAAATTGGGTTATTTGTTTTTTCCTATGGAGTTGTATGGGCTCCCTGGATATTAATCCCTTACCAGATACACAGCTGACGGATATTTTCTGCCAGTCCATTTCATCTGTGGCTAGTTCACTTTGTTGATTGTTTCCTTTGCTGTACAGAAGCTTCTCAGTTTGGTTTAGTACCACTTGGTTTATTTTTGCTTTTGCTGCCTGAGCTTTTGGGGTCATGTCCAATGTCAGTCCAAGGCCAGTGTCAGAGAGCTTTTTTTTCAATGTTTTCTTCTCTAAGTTTTATAGTTTTAGGTCTTATATTTAATCTAGTTTGAGTTGATTTCTATATGCAGTATAAGAGAAGGGTCCAAATTCATTCTTTTTCTTGTGGATATCTGGTTTTCCCGATGCCATTTATTCAACAGTCTATCCACCCCCCGTTGTGTATTCTTGTTACCTGTAGCGTATGCATGGGTTGGAATTATTGGATTAGAAATGCAGTGGGGCTGACCTAGACTTTAGTATGATCCTGAAATATCTGACAGGTACTATACCTTACTCATGAATTAACTAAAAAACAAACAAATTGATTAGTTTCTTATCTAGTTCGTAATGAATATTACTGGTGAAAGGATCAACTCTAAACAAAACTGATGGCTGTCAAAAGTGATTTCCCCACAGACTAGATTAGGTGCTTCTTCTCGACACACCCTTGAAATTGGATGCTTTTCTCTACCTCACCTGTGGTCACACAGCTCCCTAATATCTGAGCTTCTATGTCTCTCTTGCCAACAAGACTGGAAACTCAATGAGAGCAAAAATTCTTGTTTTCCTGTCTGTCCAGTTCAGAGTAGTATTTGTCCAGGGATCTAGGACTAGCCTCACCCAGGGAAGGTGAGGAAGCTCCTCCACCAGAACCGTCACCCCCATCTTAGAATTTGTTTTGTACATGGAGGAAATAATACAGAGCCTTGTAAGTCACTGTCAGACCCTTCAGTGGATTTTCTTTTGGATGATTTGGGAGCCCTTGGAGGGTGTATGGCAGATAACTGACATGAGCTGACTTATGCTTTAAAGAAGGATCCCTCTGGGGCTGGATTGAGAGTACGTCATTAGGGATGTCGGTGCAGGAGACAGGTTGGGAGACTACATCAGTCATTTAGTATGTCATTAGACGTATGATGGTGGCTTGAACCAGGGCAGGAGTGGTGAGAAATAGAAGTGTTCTGTAGTTTGAACACCAGGCTGATGGGATTGGCTGTGAGAGCAAATATGGGGTACAATAAAAAGAAAGAGGAGTCAAGGATGACTCCAGTTTCTCTGACCTGAGTAAAAGAAGGTAGGAATTGCCATTGACTGAGTCCGGGGATTGTAAGGGTGGGAGTCAATTTGGAATAACGTCCCCTCTCGGGTGGGAGAGAATTGTCATCAGTGGGCTTGTTCCTGCCTTTCTAATCTCTACTTTACTGCTTTTGGGAAACCTCAGTCCCGCTATGGCTCATAAGGCACCAGCTCCTGACCCCTGCCTGCCTCCTTCCACATTCCTTTACATGCTGCCCTTTCCCTGGGATGTCCTCGCGTCTGTCAGACGCAGCAGGAAGGAAAATCAGGTTCTACCCCAATTAGCTCATCTTAAGTGGATTTCACTGTGCATTTAATTAAACCTGTTATAATCTTGAAGGGTATTTTGATACATGGTACTTGATACAGAGTAATTAGACCACTGCGGGCATGCACATAAATATCTTTGGGCTGAGGTTTTAAGCTGGGCTCTGCTGCTGCGGGTTCATACGAGCTGCCCTGCTAATAATTTCAAAGCCAATAATTTTTACACACTCCATAGTTTGCAGCCTTCTCAGCCCTTCTGGCCAGTGGATCAGCTGCAGGGTCACTGGTTATGCTTTTCTGAGGCTTAGGAGAAGGATTCCTGATCCTCTCCCCCTCCTGGCCAGATGATGGTATGGCTCCTCACTGAGTATGGAATGAGGTCAAAATTCCTTGAGTATGCGTTCTTGGCCATTCACAATTTCAGTACCCAATATGTTTCGTGTATAGACTGTCTGCACAGCTATCCCACGGGACATCCTATATTTCATCTATCTCTAAGGCTTTGCTTCAGTGGTTTCTTCTACTTTGGGATTCTTTTGCCTTTTATTTTGTGTCTGTCAGGATAGCCTAGGTTATACTGCAGTAACAAATGACCCCAATAGCTCAGTGGCTTATGATATCAAAGGGTTTGTTTTTCCTCACTCATTCTTTACAGCCATTGCAGGTCAGCTGCAGCTCAGCTCCACTGCCAGTTATCAGGGCAGAAGGGAAAAGAGAGCATGGCGAACCACATACTGGATCTGGACACTTCCTCTCAGAAGCAGCACATTCACTTCCACTAGCGTGTCCTTGGCCAGATAAGTCATGTGACCATAAGTCTGCCATGAGTGGGGTGGGGGAGCAGAGACAGTGAATGTTTAAGAACAACAATACAATCTAGAGCTGCATTATGAATCTTTCTAAGATGACCCCTCATTTTTATTTCCAAAGCACTGATCACTCTGCACTTCCCATCAGCTGTTTTTTTTTTTTTTTTTTTTCAAGTTTGTGCTTTCCCCCTTTAAGAGTCAGTGCGTAGCTGGAGGGCAGGGCAGTGTTCTATGTCACCTCTCTCACCTATGGTGCCTAGAGAGTGCTTTTCCTCTCCAACACTCAATAGGTGTTCAATGAATTAAATGCTGCATTTCCATAATGCACCATCCAGGAGGCAGCACTATGAACTTGTGAAGCCTGAGAGAGCTAGAACTGCTCCCCGTAGAAGGACCTACAGCTCTCTTCAGTGATGCTTTTATCACATTCGACCCTGTGTCAGCCTTGGGATGCTGGCACTATTTTTACCCCTGTTGATACCTGTGAGCACCTGGAGGCCCAGAGAGACATGGCCATGCTCACCATCACAGTGAACTATACTACTGCCAGTTTAGCACTACCTTTGAATTTAAAATTATGTCTAAAAATGGTTATTGTTTCACAGCCAAAAGGATAAGCCGGTCTTCCAACAGGAGAATGCTCTTGCTAATACACATGCCCTCCAACTCCCGGGAAGTGGGAGTGGGGAAGAATCACCCTGTAAGAGTCCAACAGATTCACTTAATTGTTGGAGTTTATTCTGTGATTTTTTTTTTAACATAATCACTTTCTGTTTACCAAGATCTTTACCAGCTTTTAAAAATTTACCCTTTAGAACCCTCCTACACTGCTGGTGGGAATGTAGTTTGGTGAAGCCATTATGGAAAACAGTATGGAGATTCCTCAAAAAGCTAAAAATACTCTTACTATATGATCCAGCAATCCCACTTCTGGGTATGTATCTCGAGGGAAATCTGATTTGAAAAGATACATGCACTCCAGTGTTCACAGCAGCACTATACACAATAGTTCCAAGACATGGAAGCAACCTAGATGTCCATCGACAGATGACAACTGGGTAAAGAAGTTATGGTATATTTATACGATGGAATACTACTCAGTCATAAAAAAGAATAAAATAATGCCATTTGCAGCAACATGGATAGACCTAGAGATAATATTCTAAGTGAAGTAAGCCAGAAAGAGAAAGAAAAATACCAAAGGATATCACTCATATGTGGAATCTAGAAAAAAAAAAAAAAAAAGAAAGCACACTATGAACTCATCGACAAAAAAGAAACAGACTCATAGACACAGCAAACAATCTTATGGTTACCAGAGAAAGGGGGTGGAAGGGATAAATTTGGGAGTTTGAGATTTACAAATGTTAGCCACTATATATAAAAATAGATTTAAAAAAGTTTCTTCTGTGTAGCACAGGGAATTACGTTCAATATCTTGTAATAAACTTTAATGAAAAAAATATGAAATGAATATACGTATATATATGCATGACTGGGACATTGTGCTATACACCAGAAATTGACACATTGTAATTGACTGTACTTCAATAAAAAAATTTACCCTTTATATCCTTTTTCTTGCATTAAAAAATCTTGGTTCCCGACAATATTAGTATAATTACTTATTAGCATTATTCTATAACACATAAAATAGTTTTAAAATAAACTAATATTATTACTAACAATTGGACTACCAAATGAAGTTTAAATTTTCTCTCTAGCTTTATTTTTTATAAATTCTTCTTTAGATTATTTTGTTAGGGAGATCCAGAGAATGAAAATGGATCCTTTGGGGTGAGAGTGGAGAGAAGGAAGAAAAGAAGGAAGACAAGGATGGAAGGAACCAAAATATGAGTGGAGATGTGTTTTAAAAAGTAAACTAAACGTAAAGAAATTGTCATGATGCTACTTCATTATTTAGTACTATTAATTGCCAGTACATGTGCTAAGTATTGGAGATACAGAAATGGGAAAGAACTAGCTCGTGCCCTTGAAGAAGCCTTCAACCTGGAAGGGGAGCTCCATCCCGATGCAGGGCAGAGTCATGGCCACCCTGCAGAAGGTACACAGCAAACACCTGGGGAGCACCAGAGAAGCGGGGGCAGGCAGCATCAGAGCAAAAGCTGCTGATTCCAGCAGTGTTACTCCAGTTCAGGCGGTTTATTAACCGCATTGTCAATACTGTCATGGTAAATGTTTCTAATGTTTTCTAAAAAGCCTCCAAGCATTTCATTGCATCTGATCCTTTATCTGATAAAGCTATCTGCTTACGCCAAGTGGTGTCAGCACTCCACTTAACACGAGTGGCCCAGTCCATTCCAAGAACCATGAGGAGGAAGGGGGCTCCTTCATGGGGAACAGTCCCCTCCCCATATATCTAGTCTAACACACCCCAGGACAATCTGAGCTGTGTCCTGCGGGGTGTAGGTCAATTCCACCCAGGCCGGTCTGAGCTTCGTCCTGGATGTGTTGTGGGTCCCAGTTCCATGAATGATACCAACAAGCTGTTCTGACTGTGAGGCCAAATAGTATTAGCCAGAAGTGTGGCCTCTTGAGCTGGCCAGCATGTCTGGATTTACGTCCTGGCTCCACCACTGAGCCTAAAGTCCAAGGTGAGCATTGGTTTTCTCATCTTTAGAATCGGATCTGTGAGCATCTGCTTGTCAACTTCCGTGGTAACTGTGAACCCCTTAACATGTCTCTATTATTAACCCTGCCACCACCGATGATACTTACTGAAAACAACACTTATACTTGCTGAGAGCTTAGCTGGTGCCTAGCACTAGGCTGGACACTTTCTGTGCTGGATCGTATTTAACCCTCACAATGGCTTGGGGTTAACTGTGTCTTTACTTCCATTGTATAGATGGGATAACTGCAGCTTAGCTACCTCAAGTAACCAATATCATACAGCTATTCAACGGTTAAGATAGGCCTTGAACCTAGATTCATCCTGCTACCAAGATACACCTTTATGATCACACTCCACTCACAAAGTAAAGAGAGACGTGGTACCCAAGCCAGGCTATACAAGTTACTTGGGGGAGATAGACCACAACACACACACATGCACACGCACACACGCTCCCAGGCTCCACCCTGACAGATTCTGATTCTGTGGCTCTGGGATGGGGTCCAGCAAGACTTTTTTTTACTTTTTTTTAAACAAAAGGCTCAAGTAATTTTAACAAAAAAGCTGGCACTTAGAACAACTTTTGGATCCACCATTTGACTTGAAGTGTGTCTTGTTAACTATTCTCTGATACCTGACTCTTATTTACATCCTCAGACTTTATAATCTCGCTAGAAGGTCATCCCTGCTGTCTCTCCTGGGCGCCCCCTCTGGGGCAGTTAGCTTGGTGCATAACTGTTGCAACCCAGCAGGTTCTGCAAATAAACGCCAGCAGCCACAGAGGGACCTATGCTGTCCCCACCACCCTTCCCATCTCAGGAAGGGCTTTGGAAACCTGGAAGCGGGAAGGGGAAGGAAGCAGAGTCAGACCAAAAGTCCCCTTGGGGAGTCCTGGGTGGGTTTGGGGGAGCCCAGGAACCCTTGAAATAGTGCACACATGCCTTCTGTGCACTGCATGTGTGGTGGGGGGTCCATGACTGGCACTGAGTTTGCAAAGCGTCTGTGACTGTCAAAAGCTTGAGAGCTCCTGCTATCATTCCCTTGAAGAGGGTAAACCCTGTCTTCAGAAAAGAGCTGTCCAGAGGCCATACACTTCCCCTCAATTTCTTACTGAGAGTCTTACCTCATTTCATCTTTGCCACCGTCCTATAGATTAGGTATTAGCTCCACTTAATGATTAGAGAAACTGAGGTTTCTCAGTTTCACGAAAGAACTTGGCCATGTTCCCCAGGTACCTAGCGGAAAAGGCAGGGCCCACACCTAGGTCCAGCTGACTCCTAGCCCAGGGCTCAAGCCATGACATCACGCATGCTTGGCCACAGCCATGGTCTCCTGCTGGCCAAGGACTGAGACCCTATTCACATGGACAGAGTCATTCATTCCACTAGAAGAAATGAAAAGCCCCTCCACCATTCTCAGGGCAAATCAAGAAAGCACCCAGGTTAAGAAAGTACTGAGAACTCAATACCCCCTTTTGAGAACTTACTGGATGCCAGGCACGTACGTGTCTTAGCTCACTTAAAGCACTAGTGTGTATTATTTTATTTACTTTTCATGAGAACTCTGAAAGTCCAGCTTTCTGCTCTGCAGATGAGGAAGATGAATCCCAAAGAAGCTGGATAAAATGGCCCAAGCATCTATCTCTGAAGTGTCAGGATTTGAACCCAGGTCTATGGAAGTCTTCACAGTTTGCAGCTTTGTCTCTTTCTACATCTTCCCCCACAACCCCCCACAACAACTGTGGGATCTGTGCAGGAAGTAGCTGGCTAGTGGTACAAGCAGAGAGTTGAGGGAAGGGAATGGAAATGGTGGGCTACTAAACCTCTCCCGACCTCAGTTTTCCTCATTTGTAAAATGGGAGTAAGGCCCACTTTAAAGGGTGACTGCAAAGACTCAGTGAGAACGGGCATTTAAGGGCTCATTGCCTTTAGCTGTTATCATCCGCTGGGCAGGAGATGCACAGGCTGTCAGCAGCCAGCCTGTCTCCCCTCGGGTCTCTGCTGCGAGCAACGACTTACTGGCCTCCTGTGAGATGGAACCAGCTTTATTAGAGAGTTTCTCTTTTTCATCCTGCCAGGAGATTTGAGGAGTTAAAAACCATTTTTCAAAACATATTTTGACATTTAATTATACACATCCTCCTCTTTAGTTATAACTCCGCTTGTCGTATCTGCAACAAACAGGGTTTTTTGATGTCCTAAAGCATCACTCCTGCCCCTCCACGATCAGTTTCCTGCCTTGAACGATTAGTAGTCTGAACATGGAAGTCCAAACACCCAGGTAACTTAATTATTTCCCCTTCTCCTTCCCTTAACCAAGAAGAACCAGCCAGTGACACATTGGTTTATCTAGGATTTTAAAAAGGTGATGTTAGACTGCACAAGGGAACCAATGACCCTTCTCTCAGACCACATTCAATTAATATGCAAATGAATTAGACCTTCTGGGTCAGCATTCAAGTTCAGAATCAAAGGAGATGGGGAAGAGGCAGGAGGGGGAGGAATTAACAAGTGCTTAGAGGAACAGTGCAGACAGAGTACAGGGTGTGGAATCAGATGAATCAGGATTTGAATCCTGGCTCTACTATTTCCTTGCTTTCTTACCATGGTCATGAGAGTTACCCTATTTGAGACTCTGTTTCATCAACCTTAGCCTAGGGATAATAAACTTCTGCCCCTTTCTGACCTCACAGGTTGTGACGACATTTGCCACATGGTTAGGCTGTCCCCATAGGAGAGCAGGAACTTAAGTTTCTGTCCTTTTTCTTTCAGGGGTCGTCATTTGCCTCTGGCGCAGATGTTGCAAACTCAAAGGCCTCCAGGTGCCAGGTAGACAAGGTAAATGATTCACATGGGCCAGGGTAGCCTGAGGACCACAGGGAGTCGTGGGGACTGTGGCAAACTAGAGTGCCGGACCCACACAGACAAAAGATGGCAGTGAGAGAGGAGGGAAGCGGGCAGGGCACAACCATTAAAAGAACGACACAGTAAAATATGACATAAACTGGTTGGAAACAACTTAGCCCAAGACAGTGGAGGAACTGACTTGCAGTAGACCATAAGCCTCGTTACTGCTCACTGTAACACATCAGCACGCTGAATGACACACCCACAGGCGCCATGACAGCTCCCAGGCTGACCGTAAGAGGCTGAAAGTGGGCGGGCGGTGGCCCGATTCCTGGAAATCCCCACCTCTTCCCCCAAACAGCTGCAACAATCCTCCTACTTGTTAGCATATGAATTCCCCCAGCCCATAAAACCTGACCACCTCCACACCTCGTGGCCCATCTCACTTTCCTCCATGACCCCATGCTCCGGGGCCGCTGTCTCACCTTTGAGACCACCCGCCTTCTGCCTATGGAGTGCCTACCTCCCTGAATGAATCTACTTTCCCTTTACTTCAGCTTGTTCTTGAATTCTTTCCTGTGAGAGGCAAGAACCTTTTCTCTGGCAATAGTGGCAACAACTCAGCTTCAGTGGAGCAGACCTGGGTTGTTACAACTTCTGAGGTTTTAGGACCAGCCTGAAATCTAGATTTTATACAACATCTCCCCATGTGCACTCTGCCTGAACAACACGTGGCTGTAGGCTCCCTTTAGCTGGTGAGTGTTCAGTGTGCACCTCTGTCTAGTTGATTTGGGGAGTAGAGGTTTGGCTCACTTTTGCTCAGTCGGTGTACCCCACAGCCAGCCTCCTTCTGCACCAACTTCAGTTTTCCTTTTAGCTTGAGAGATGCCCACTTTGTGTCTTCCTTAACCACTCTTAGAGAATGGTTAAAAAAAAAATCCTGTTACTTTATCATGCAAAGCAACTTAGCTCTCACTGGCCACCTAAAAGTAAGCTCTAGAAGCTCAGAGGGTCTACTAGCAAGATTTCCTGAGCAAAAGAGCTGCATTCTGTGAGCTGAGATCCCAGGCTGGAGCAGGAAGGAGTGGTGGAAACCTCTGGATGCAGCCTTGGGGCTGGGATTCCATTTCTAGCTTTACCTCTAGGCGACTGGGGGGAAATGTCACTGGAGATATTTGTGTCTTAGCATTTTCATTTCCATGATAGATACAGTAACACACACTTCCCCCCTTCCCTAATACTTCAGGAAAGTAAAATTTTAAATGTGCAACAATAATTCAACAGGATTTTCTGAGTGCCTGCTCTAGGCCAGGCCCTGCATAAGAAGCTAGAGACAGTTACATGAATGAGACCATGCCTGCGTTTGAGAAATGCAGGGTCTAGTGGGAAAAGGCACATGTTAACAACGGCCTGCTATAGAGTAAGGTGATCGAACCACAGGAGGAATGTGCCAGGACAGTGGGAAGGAGGAGGAATGAGCCTTCAAGTCTTCTCAGGGTAAAAAGGTCAGGATGTGCTACGTAAAGAAAAATATTTTTTATTGGTTGGGTGAGAGAAAATAGTAAATGTATTCTGTCAAACAGTTGTGATGTTATAAAGATACTGAAATTTCATTTGGTTTGCTTACTGACTATTCATTTATTCAACACATTTACTGAGTTCCTGTGCTAGGAATGTAGATCTCAGCGACTCACTTTAATCGTGGTTGCCTGATCACTCTGTTGGCTGCACTCAATGAGCTCGTGTCTGTATTTTCAGCCCCTAGGAGGGGACACTCAGTATTTGCTGAAAGTAAGCAAACAAAGGCACGTTTGATGCAGTCCAAAACCTTAGAACTGGCTTCTAAAAGTCTCTGCAAGGATAAATCTTTTGTAATTCTACTAATATGGGTCTACTGCTATCAAATGTACTGTGTTTGGGAAGAACTCTTGAGTTCCTGGGGCTTTAAGAAGAATACTTGTCCTATGTGGCCAGTTTATCATCTATTCAACACGCTTCTGCCTGGGGAGGACTTAGGGATGGTGTGCCGTGGAGAAGTGGGAGCCAGTATCTGCAGACTTTTCTCCCCTGCTTCCTTTGTCCAGTCTTGCTTCAGTGGTGGAAGGGATGTCAGTGTTCATTTTGGCCCAGAACGTGAGCACTGCACTTGGATAGACAATGAGGTGTGTCTTGCTGCATCCCAGAGCCAAGTGGAGCTCCCCAAAAGTGCAGCAGAACTGGGACAGGCCAGGGAAGAATAGGGTGGGGATTGAAGACTGAGGAGGGGGCTGGAGAAGGTGTGAACTACCAGGGATTCAGTCTGAGCTTGGGAACACCTGAAACTTTCTTCACACAAGTGTTCAAGGCGTGCTGGGTATAGCAGCATGGCCCTCTTTAGGAAAGCAAAGCAAAGCCTTCATCCATCCATCTACTCACCCACCCACTCACTCCTTTCTTTACTGACCCATCCACTCATTGATTCAACCAATCTCTATCGCCAGGCTCGCTTCTAGCCCCTGGGTATACAGAGAGGAACAGAGAAATACAGGCACGTGAACAGGTAAATTAGGATTCACTATACCTAAAGCAATAGAGAGAGGTTGAGAAAACCCAGAGAAGAAAGCAACTTGTGTGGTCAGCAGGAATCAGAGAAGGCTCCCAAAGAACGTGTCAATTGTACTGGGAGTAGAGAATAAATCTGAGTCAGCCAGGACTTACACCAGGAGGTGGAAGGAGCTATTTCAAGGGTATAGATGGAAAGAGGGTCTGGAATATTCTGGGAGGTGGGAGCGTGTGGCTGGAACGCAAGCTTGTGAAGTTGACACCACATTTCCCAGGGCTGGTTGATTTTTCGTTTGCTGAGTTTTCAAGAGCTGACCTTAGGTGGTACGAGCCTTGAGGACATCAAAATGCATTTTATTATCAAACAGGATGAGGTTAAATGCCCAGGTCTGGGCTCTTAGATGTGTGTCTCCTGTACGTCCCCATTTGAAATGCCAATTGCACTTCATTCTTCTTTTCATTTATTTAAAAAATAATGTTTATTGAGCAAGTACTCTGTTCCAACAAAAGCACAGAGAGGTTTTTCCACATTTACCCGTCTATGTTCATCACAGAAAGGAGTCTCCTTGGGGTCACTTCTGCCCTTGTATTTCAGTGAACAAAACAAATGAAGACTCCTGTCCTTGGAGAGTTTACAGTATAACGCACAATTGCTGGAAATCACCTGGTCAAGATGGCTTTGACTTCCAGACATCAAGTGCAGTGGAGCCTGTGGTTATGTCTCTCTTATTCAATGAACAGTGTCAACACAGTGCCTGGCATACAGTAGGACCATTATTTATTTTTTTCCTTCCTAGTCTGTCTTCATGATTATGGTATTAAGTGACAGCTGGCAAGCCATTTCTTGTGGGCTAGTCTGGGGTCATTTGGGGATGGATGTAGTAGCCACAGTCATAAATGTGCCTCAGAAACAAATAAACAGAACATTTGTGCTACCCGGCTTCGTGCCTGCCATGGTTTCATGGGCAAAAGTGGCCCAGGAGGAGACGCTTCCTTTGTAGGGTTTATGACCAAGGTAAAGCAGGGCTCAGAGTTGGAAGAGCTCAGTTTTCATGCCTAGCTAGTACTTTATGGTCCTTCCTTCATATTTGGCATAAGTGGAAGAAGCACAGGCTTTGGGGTTTGAGTTCTCCTCTGCTGCTAAGTATGGTGAATGTAGTTGGGTGACAGTGGAAAAACGAATCTCTTCCCCTTTGCTTTCCCATCAATAAAACTCCAGGGTCTAGGGGAGAATTCACCAAAGCCTAACTTGCACTGCAGATGAGGGCACTGAAAATATATGAAGACACACAACACACACACACACACACACACACACGGAATAGTATTCAGCCATAAAAAAGAATAAAATAACACCATTAGCAGCAACGTGAATGAACCTGGAGATCGTTGTACTAAGTGAAGTAAGCCAGAAAGAGAAAGATATCATATGATATCACTTATAGGTGGAATCTAAGAAAATAACACAAATGAACTTATTTACAAAACAGAAATATTGACACAACATTGTAAAATGACTATAACTCAATAAAAAAAAAGGATACAACAACAACAACAACAAAAAAGAAATAGATGCACTGACATAGCAAACAAACTTACGGTTACCTGGGGGAAAGGGGAAGGGGAGGAATAAATTGGGAGTTTGGGATTTGCAGATACTAACAACTGTATATAAAACAGATAAACAACAAGGTCCTACTGTATAGCACAGGGAACTATATTTAAGACCTTGTAATAGCCTATAATGAAAAAGAATGTGAAAAGAAATATATATATATATATATATGTATACATATATATAAACAACTGAATGACTATGCTGTACACCAGAAATTAACACAACAGTGTAAACCAACTATACTGCAACATATATATGGAAAGCACCTGGCCCAGTGTTGGCCTGTAATAGATTCAGAAAATGAGGATTGTCAGTACTGTGGTTCAGACCTTGTAAGGAGTTGTATTGGGTTGTTTGGACTTTGTAGAAAGAATCTAAGACCTCGAAACAGAGGGTTTGAGTTCTAATCCTGGCTCTGTCACTTGTGAGCTGTGTGATATCTTAATTACTCGTCTTCTCTAGCCCTTGACTCTTCATTTGTTTAAAAGAAAAAGAGGTAGGTCCGATCATTTCTACTCATAACTCCCTCGGCTGAGTGCCCTCTGCTCGATTTCTACTGCTAATGAGTTACTTTAGCTTCTCTCGGATAAAAACGGCTGCTCCTGACTAAACGTTTATGTCCCCCCATTCGTAAGTACTTGGAGGGGTCCTTTAGGAATTGAGTAGACAATAAGGCAGCGCACTCTCATAAATGGGACTAGTACCCTTATAAAGGAGACCCCAGAGAGCTCCTTTCCCGCCTCCTTCCATCATGTGAGGACACAGCAAGGAGACAGCTGCCTATGAACCAGGAGGTGGGCTCTCACCAGATACCGAACCTGCTGGTGCCTTGATCTTGGTTGGACATCCCAGCCTCCAGGATCTTGAGAAATGCTTTCCTGTTGTTTAGAAGCCACCCAGTCTATGGTGCCCTGGTACCGCAGCCTGAACAGACTAACACAGCTACCAAGCCTCCAGAGCTAGTTCCTGTGCAAATCAGAAGACAGTGATCTATCTGGGCACACAAATTAGGAAGAGCTGACTTCCCTGTGGGCAGCCCCAGCCCCTACCAGAGCTGCGTGTGACCGCGCTGCAGGCTTGATTTTGACCCATTTCCCCCCAGGCAGGCGCTCTAGCACACTGTGCCACCTGTCCTCCTCGCCAGTCTCCCAGCCTCTACACATGGCTATTCTGTTCCAGTCCTTCCTCCACACCCTTCCAGGAAGTCACTTTCAAACTGACTGTGACAGCCACATTCCTTTCTGCTCAAATCCTTACTGGTGCCTCATGGCTTCAGGACACAATCAAGCTGCTTTGCCAAGTCTTATAAAAGCTTTTCGTCTCTCTGGGGGCCTCTACACACACATTACATTTGTGGCTCCTGAACACTGAACACACAGTGCTTTTCCTGGCTGTCGGGCCTCTGCACACACAGGTCCAGGTCCCCCTGCTCTGAAGGCCCTCTCCAAGTCCTCCTCTCCACGAGTCATCTCAGCTAAAGCCCAGATACCCACTGGGACTCAGCTCAAGTGTCATCTCTGGTAATCTCTCTCTGACCCCCAACCCTCAGGACAGACTGGGGTCCCCTCGGCTGAGCCTTTGCCCAGCTGACCCTCTGCTGACCAGAATGAGAACAGCAGCAGGAGAAGCCATCACTTCCTGGGAAGTAACTGCGTCCGGCACTGCCAGCCCCCTGGTGATGGAGGCGGTCTCATCTCCAGTTGACGGCTGCGGAAGCAAGGTGACTAATGACAGCTCCCACCCGGCGCAGGGTGTTCGAAGTGTGGTCCCCAGTCCCACAGAGTCAGCATCAGCTGGAAACCTGGGAGAAATGCAGAATCTCCAGCTGCACCCAGGCCGAAATGAATCAGAAGTTCTCGTGGTGGACCCAGAAATATGTGATACGAGTTTTAAAAGCCCTCCAAATAATTCTGATGCAGGCTAAAATTTGATTTATGGAGCACCTACTCTATGCAAGGCAGTTTGTGAAGCAGTAGCCTAATAACCAGCTGCTAACGGGTGGCGCTAAGATTTAGAACCACTTGACTGACAGCTGGAAAAATTAATAAGTTTGTGCTTTTAACTTCTATGCCCTGAACACCCGTGTGCTTTGCTCAGGGAGGCCTCTCCTGGCCACACTATTTAAAATCAGAGCTCCCCAAATCCCACCATCACATCTCCAGCCCCTTTACTCTATAGCACTTCTCACCAGCTGGCGTACTGCATGCCTGAAGTATTTATTTATTGTGTATCTTTCTCTTGGTCAGCTTGGGCTGCTACAACAAAATAGCAACGACAGGGTGGCTTAAACAACAGAAGTTAATTTTCTTGCAACTCTGGAGGCTGGAAATCTGAGATCAGGGTGTTAGCATGAGGGGGTTCTGGTGTGAGCTCTCTTCCTGGCTTGCAGACAGCCACCTTCTTTCTGCATCCTTACACTAGAGAGAGAGAGAGAGAGAGAGAGAGGGAGAGGGAGAGGGAGAGTGAGCGGGTAGAGTGCAGGCGAGCTCTCTGGTGTCACTTATAAAGGCGCTAATCCCATCAAAGGCCCCACCTCATGACCTCATCTAACTACCTCTTAAAGACCCCATGTCTAATATGGACCAATGGAACAGAATAAGAGCCCAGAAATGAACCCACAAACTTTTGGTCAACTAATCTTCGATGAAGGAGGCAAGAATATACAACGGAATAAAGACAGTCTCTTCAGCAAATGGTGTTGGGAAAACTGGACAACAGCATGTACATCAAGAAGCTAGAGCACTCCCTTACATCATACACAAAAATAAACTCAAAATGGATCAAAGACTTAAACATAAGACAAGATACAATAAACCTCCTAGAAGAAAATATAGGCAAAACATTATCTGACATGAATCTCAAAAATGTTCTCCTAGGGCAGTCTACCCAAGCAATGGAAATAAAAGCAAGAATAAACAAATGGGACCTGAAGACCCCATATCTAAACACCACCCAGGGTCAGGACTTCAACATACGAATCTGGGGAGGAAGCCAACATTTAGTCCATATTAATCTCCTACTACTGGTTGTAAGCCCCAGTTGGGCAGGGCTTTCTGTTTATTTCATCTGTTAACTGCTAAATCCTCAGAGCCTACAACACTGCCTTGCACACAGTAGGTGCTCAGTATCTATTTGTGAACTACATGGTCACACAGCTGGTTGGTGACACAGACAGGAGGCGGACCTGGGTCTATTCACTCACATCTCAATATATTTCCTGTGCTTCCCCCTCCTTGCCTCCATTTAGTGTTCTGACCAGCAGCTCCCTCCTTCCTAGAAGGGCCGTTTTCCAGAAGCATTCCTTTACCAGTCCTCACTTGCAGGAAGAGAATCTTTTCCCAACAAGCCCTGCAGCGCAGTTACCCCAGGTATGATTTAGCTCATTTACTTGGGGCTTTGTCTTAATGGTTCACCAAGTGGAGAGTCTTCCAGTAATGACAGTAAATGCATTTCAAATGTAGGTATCGACCCAGGCAATGCTGCATATTCGACTCATCAAATTTTCATGTTAAAATTAAATCTATTTTGTTGTTGTTGTTGTTGTTGGGAAGGGAGAAGGCTAAGTGTTGATGCCAGTTCCATCACCTGGCATGCTTGTTTCCGGTGAAAGGAGAACCTTTAATCCTCTGCCCCTCCCATGGCTGCTGCCACCTAGCAGGAGATAGAAATGATAGACAGAGAGAGGCAAAAAAACCAGATTTGTTTGGACCTATCACATTCTGTTCACAGTGCTTAGCTCTACACAGGAAGTGTGCCTGGGACTCCGGGCCCCGCTACCCTCGGGCAAGGGAAATGTCATCATCATTCCATTCTTTCTCTCAGACACAATCTCTCCAGAGCTCCCAGCTGCCTCCGTGGTTACTGGAGGCCCCCCACCCCTGCCACATGACTTACGCAGTCCGCGCTGTATTTCATCTGACTCTTCTCCTCAGCGTTGCCTGACCCATCACCTTCTCCAAGTAGACAAACTGGTTCTCCTGTTGCCTCCCTGGTTATGTCCTCCTAGTATTATCATCATCCATGACTATTTCATTCGTTCATTTGTTTTAATAGTTGCTTTTCCATTGGTTTGCTGTCTACTTTTGGGAGAGACAAGACTTCCGGAAGCACAGCTTGCCTCTCTCTCCTGGGGATGACACCAATTTATTTCTTACTCATTCACCCTGCTGCACCTAGGGGCCTGACTAACTGCTGGCAACACCACCCTGAGGTCGGACATAGCGTGGCTACTTTGTAAACGAGGACATTTAGGACAGAGTCGTTGAAGGGAACGTCTTGTGCAACACAGATCGTAAGTGAGGGGACCTTGGTTAACAACCAGCTGTGCCCAGCGTCACAGCAGAGGTCACCAGCACAGAGCCTGCGGGCTCTGAAGACAGCGGCTGGGATCAAATTCTGGCTCTGACACCTGGCAGCTCTGTGGCTTTGGGGGAGCTACGTAAGCTCTCTGCATTTTTGTTTTCCCGCCTGTGAAATGGGAATAATAACGCCTGCTTCGTGGGGAGGTGAAGATCAAAGAAGTAGACACCTGAGGGACTTTGAGTAACTTCCGGTACAGAGTAGTTACTCAACACATTGTAGCCAGTGCTTCACCTTCACCAGTGCTGGTGATTCACGATTTCTCACATTTGAACAGTCTTTCACAAAAGTCTGAATTAAGACAGGTACTCTCATTTTTCAGATGAGGAGAGTAAGGACCAGAGATTTCCAGCCACTTGCTCAAGGTCACAGAGCTAGGAAGCCAGCAGAGTCAGGACTATGTTCTGGGCCCCCGACTCCTTCTGGGCTCCCTGACTGCCTTTTCGGGCCAAAACTTATATGGGCTGGACATTTCCAGGTTGCCTTTGAGCCTTCAGGTGCCAAAGCTTTTCCAGTTCCTTAAAGGGACTGACAAAACACATAAAATGCTGCAAGTCATTCCTCTGCCAAAGCAGTGGAAAAAGGGAAGGGTTCATGGAGAGTGGTTGGTGGGCTTGTCAGCACAGGGATATGGGATCCCTGTATATTTTCCCTGATGAGCCAGTGAGGGCCCTTCTGGCCCTGCTGGCCTCTCCCCATCACAAGGCTTGGGTTATTTTCACAACAGGATCTCAGTCATTGGCCAACAAGACTGGCGGCTGCCTGAACAGGGTGACTGGAAGAATTCTTCTTGAACCTTTCTCTTCTACCCAATACATCCAAAATGATCTCCCCAGACAGTCTGCCAATTCCACCATTCAAGAAACTTCTGTGGCAGAAAGCACTGCTCCTCCATCATCTTGCCCACGGGGCAGGGGAAAGTTCTCAGACTCATTTCTGAAATCTGATAGTCCCTGGCTTCCCTCCAACCTACCTGTCACCCAGTCCCAGATAAAGGGAAGGGGCCTCATATTTTACCTTGGGCAGTGTCTATGTTTCAGGGCCGGTAGTCTGTTCTGCATACATATCATTTAACCCGATAACAACACTGCAATATTGTTTCTTTTGGATGTATAAGGAAACAAACTCTAAATACCTAAAGAACTTGCCAGGGCTTACTTAGCTCATAGGGATGGACCTAAAATTCAAACCCAGGCTTGTGCAGCTCTGAAGACTCTGGCTCTGAAACCAAGGCATGCACAGTTCTGAAGGCATGACAGCAGCATTTCTGAGGTCATGAGCTCAGCAGCTTGGGTTTCTGTGGGATCATGCAGGTATCCAGGCAGCCTTCTCTACCTTATTGGGCTACCAAGACGGTATAGTTGAAATCCTTCCTCTTAAAAACTTGAGTCTGTTTTCCTGGAGACTAGAGGTCATGCTGAGATTCTGGCAATCTGCTCTGCTAAAGTCCAGAAGGCATGAGGGATCAAGGTGGAACCAGCTGGAAATCTCAACCCAGTTCGACTCCAATATGGCAGTTTGTTGCTACCAACATTCATGTCCTGTGTGCATCACTGTTAACGACTCAGTACCACTTAGCCCTGAGGAGGGTCCTGTGGAGCAGTTTTTCCTCTAGCTCCTCCCTTTTGAAAACAAAATGGTCCAGAAAAAAACCAAATGGGTGGTCCTCTCTGCATCCAAGAGACTTCTGGAGAGTCTGCTATGGCTCAACCTTGTACCTGTTCTGGGTTCCTTGAAGGTTTCCTATAGATGAGCAGGCTGCCTAGTTGGCAGCCAGCTGGCAAGACAATATCACTTCTGTCTTTCTTACCAATGCTTTATCTCATGCTTCCATCATACCGTGGAAATGTCTCAGCTTGATACTCCACAGTCTTCATCCCTCCTCTCATTAGAGTTTTTTTCTTCTTCTCCTTCTCCTCCTCTTTCTTCTTCTTTTAAATAGTATATGTCTTTCCACTGTTATATTACCATCATGCAATCCAGCCCACCAAAGCCCTCAAGTGCTGTGTGAGTCCTTGGTGCACACACTTGAGTTTTCTTGGTTTCCTACTTCTATTCACAGTAATGACCGCAGACATCTGAAGCCATACGTAAAGTACTGAATAGAACCTTGTCTCGTCTCCCCTGTTCTACCCAACATAAAGCCTCCCAGCCACATAAATCCTGTAAATCTAATCTTTAAGGAAGAGAAATTAACATGTACTGAGCATCAGCCATGTGCCAGGCACCACTTTCCCTGATGTTGCTCTATGCCTCAGAGCAAGCAAGAGAGGTAGGAATTTTCACACTCACTACATAGATAAGAAAATTGGAGCTCGGGGTGCAAAAACATGGCCAAACTCATCCTTTTGTGGGTCTTCTTTCGATCGTTCTTTGTTTAACTCTGAAGGTGAGGTCTTTCTAGTACTAAGTACTGGCTAGCTAGCACTCAAGACCTTCAGACTCTCCCTTATTCTGCTTTCTGGAGGAGCCAGGTATTACAATATGCCATTCTTTGTCACTTGTGGCCAGGTCGAAAATTAGAGCAAGGCACGCCAAGTTTACACCTCGGCTATGACTCTATAAAGCAACGTGAAACACACATCCCTGCAAACAAAATTTAAAACTAACCATGGCTTTTTAAAAGATGTTTCAGGACTTACAATCAAAAAGCCATTTATTACCCGTTCCATTTACATTTGCCAATTAGGTGGCCCTGTCATTTATCTGCCTGGACATCAAGCAGATCTACAACAATTATTTTAATTAATTAATTCAGCCCTTGATCCCCCGGGCAGGCCCTGGGAGACACCTGGCTTATTTTCACAGCAGTCCCTGATGCTCAGCTGTCAAGCCACATCACGATGGGCACTCTGAGCTTCATGCAAGGCCAAGCACTTAATCTTTTGAAAGGAGACCTGTCATCACTTTCTTTCAGTCCAGCGCAGCCTCGGTCCATGTTGAGACATAATGTCGCATGCACCTGTCTCTCCTTTCCCATTCTAACAGCCACCATCTGCATTTAGACACTCCTCTATTCCTCTCTTAAACACTGTTCCTGCAACTGACTGAGTGCCTGCTCTGATCTGGGCACCATGCAATGTGTTCCTCTTCTCCCATCCACACGACAGCCATACAACATAGTATTATCATCCCCAGATTCCCCCAAAGGAAATGGAGTCTTGGGAAAAGGAAGTGACTAGACCAAGATCCTTCAGCCAGTAAGTTGCAAAGCAAGGGTATGAACTGAGTCCTGTACTGACCTCAATAATTATCTTCCTTTCACTTTTCCACATTGCCTCTAGCCCCGCCTTTGATCTCTTAAGATCGGGTGATGAAAAACAAGTGCTAGCTAGGCTATATACCATGCAAAAAGGTAAAATAGGGACCCCTAGAAAGACGTGGCAGACAAAGGACCTAGGGGAGATAAGATGTCAAAAAACCTTTAAGCTGTCTTCTGTAGAAGTGCTCTGCAAACTCTCTCCTTGTCTCATCTGTGGATGCTTCAGTAAATTCCATATTGCTCTGCTATTTCTGTACAATATATTTATTTGGTGGTGGGAGTGATGCCAGTGTTCAGGGCTAAGAGGAGAAGTAAGAGACAGTAGCCATTTGGATTACACGTGGTTTTAGGATACCAGTTGATTTTAAAAATAAATTGTAGATAAAACAGGGTATTTGGGGAGTGGTGGACCCCAATACCTGAATGAGGGAGGAGGGCATTTCAGGTGAGGAAATAGCTGATGCAAAAGTCCAGAGCTGTGACAGAGTCCACACTCCCCAGCCACATGTGTTCCTGAGGCGATAACGGCTTTCAGAGGCTTCTTTCTGCATAGAGGATGCTCAGCTGATCTGCCCATCTTCCCCACCAGCCTCACTCCCCAGCCATCCATAGTTTTAAAAGCTTCCACTTTCACATTTTTCCCCCTTGCTGTTAAGCATTTTTTAAAAGGAGGAAGAAGAAAAAATCCAGCCATTTCACAACCATTGCTTCTTAGCTGCCCTGGAGGTGCCCCCTGTAACTGGGAGCCTCCCATAATCATTTGGGCTGCACTGGGCCTCCCCACGGCACCTTCATTTACTGCCATTACAGTCTGGCTCCAGGTTCTTAAAAGTTGGTACCTGCCCTCTCTGCCAATTGCTGCCAGAAGGAATTGCACTTAAAAGCTATCCTTCATGCTACAAAATTGCCTCTTTCTATTGCATCTTGCATCCAGGTAAGAAGGCTGGACAGTGAAACCTCTCACTCTCTGGGTCGTGGAGGTAGTTTGAAGCATGTCTGCTGAATGTTTCCCAAACTGTGTCCTATAGAACACTCGGCCCATGATAGGGCCCTCAAAATGTAAATTTAGTTGTCGCATATTCCTGGGAAACATGGCATACGGTACCCGAGTCTTGGAGATTCACAATGTATATTGGCAAATTAAAGGCACAGAGAAGTCCTGCAATAAGAAATCTCTGTAATCCGGTATTTCCTAAACTTATTTGGCGAGGGAACCTGACTTTCCTCATTTTCCCTACATACTTTGAGAAGGGCTGCTCTGGATAATAACAACCGCTAGCAGGTGCACAGTATGTGATATTTCACGTTCTGTTAGAGCAGGAAGTGAGGAAGGCAGGATGATTTGCATTTTATAGGAGATGACACTGAAGGGAGGACATGTAAAGGACTTGTAGTGGAGAAAGCAGCTGGTAGGAGGCAGATGGAATAGGGTTTCTGATTTGTAGGGTGGGGATCTTGTGGCCAAACTGCATGGCTTTTTTTGCTGAGGCCATTTGTACCCTTTTTCTAGCCGTGTCTAGACTATATATACACACACACACACACACACACACACACACACACACACAGCAAAATGAGCTTTGTAAACATCTTATTCCTACTTGAAAAAAAATCACGATGGGGTAGGTGGGGAAAACTAAGTAAACAAATATTCGTTTAGTACACAAAGGGTGCTGGGTGCTTCACCCCCAGTACCTTGTAAAGCCTCCCAGTAATTCTGAGAGGTACTATTATCCCCATTTACAGAGGAGCACACTGAGGCAGAGAGAGACTAGGTAACTTCCCGAGGGTCCGCCAAGCTTTACATTCATGCTTAACTACAAAAAGCATTCCCTGTGCTCTTACCCCACTCCCTTTTTTTTCTGTGAAAGGCACCATCCCGGTTACCCTAGAGCCCAACAGAGAGAGCTGGGTTTATCCAAATGCCTCTGAGGACCCGACCCTATTCGTGTTCCAGCAGCTTGTTTAGACAAGACTGGCTCAATCTGGAGGTTCAGTAAGAGTAAGAATATTGAGAATTAGTAATTCTGCATTCAAAGGGGATCAATGGGAGTTTATTCTTAAATAGTTTGACAGTGTTTTGGTCTGGAAGTGTATTTGAGCCAGAAAAAAACCCTGATGTCTTCTTAGGGAACTGAATGAAAATAACCACGACAGGACCTGGAGACCCCTCAGGCTGGGAAGCGGTGCGTCTGGAACAGCAGTGGGCAGGAAGATGACCAGGGCTCCAACGTGGGCTACGCACCCGGGGAATGCGCGGTCTTGGCAAATCTCTTAAACCCATTTGGCCTCAGTTTCTGACATATAAAATAAAGGAGTGTGAGAAGATGCCTAGAGATGATGATGACTGTGGGGGATAAGTCTCCGTCTGGAGGCCAGAGGGACCACTTCTCTGGCCTGGGTTGTATCTTCCGGCTTAGTTCTGGAAAGAGAGGTCATTTGAGGTCCACAAGATGGGAGACGTTTTGGTGCCCTCAACCTTCCGATATGAAAATGAGACAGAGTGTCCCATGTATAAGGATACATCACAGAGAGGGCACTGGGTCCACAGGCCTCGGGTCCACTCTGACCCACGGGCTTTGGGTGCTTCCTCCCCTGGGTACTTACTTAGTTACCAGGCGGGGAACCTGTAGAGGGCTTGTTTGTTGTTCATCTGCTTGGGTGTGGTTAATGTGGAAGTGCAGGACCTCACTGCCCCCAACCCCACCTCTTCTGCCCCCAGGCTTGGGCCAGGAGGGCGCTCAGCGATGGAGCGGGCAGCAGCAGCGCTATAAAGAGGGAAGGAAGCAAGAGGAGGCTCTGGGGCTTGTGAGGGGAGAGGAAGACCTGGGAATGTCCCTGAGCAGAACCCTGAGCTGAGTAGGAGAAATTTCCAGAGGCTCCCACAATAGGAGGTTAGTTCAGACAATCTCTCAGCTCCCTCCCAGCTCACACCTCAGGTGTGATCTCATTTCCCACCTTCCTTGAGCGACCTCACCGCACACAAGTGCCTCAGATGAGCTCAGGCTTGAGTGTGACTCACAGAAGAGCGTCAGGGCGGCCAGGCCTCAGACAGGAGATTACAATCTGCTCCTCCCCTGCATACGTGGGGCCTGCCCGGGAGGCAGCTCTTTGTCTCCTGTCCTGGTTTCCACGGGGCCAACACGGCACACAGGTGTGACTCAGGCCCTGTGGGACCAGCTGGGCACTGGATTCCAGATGTCATCGGGGCCTCCTGGGGACAGCCGACAGCTCGGCAGAAACAAAGATCTGAAGAAACCTCCCCTTGTGGGTCCCTCAGATGATGAAAAGGAGTGCGCCCCTGTTACTATCTGGGAGAGAGACACCAGGCCGCCGCGCCTAGATTCCAAAGTGTGGGTGGACGGATGTCTTCAACGCTGCAGTAGCAGCAGCTGTCAGGACCCGCCCTTGGGCCTCTCCTCCACCCCTCCCTGCAGGGCTCATGGTTTCCCACCGGAAAACGCTGGCAAGCTCTTCCAGGATGGGGGCTGGGGGCTGGGAGCTTGAAATGATGTCTGTGATGCAGTCAGAATGAGGCTGAAATGTGTGGTCTCCCTGGTACAGCCAGTGGGTGGGTCTCAGCTGAGGGTGTGGCCTGGCGTGTGCAGACTCTGAAGGCAAAGACAGCCCCGCAGAGTCCCTGACCACAGGGGTCCTTCAATAAACTGTTGCCAAATGTCTAACTGAATATGGAGAGGTGGCGAAGTAGGGATTATTGAGGGGTCTTAAGTGTGACTGGAGAACTTGGGAAAGCAGAGGGCTCCGGGATTTGGGTTTGGAGAGGAAAAGAGAGAATTCTGGGAGGAACAGAGCACCTCCTCTATGGGACAGACATGGGAGTTGGCACCTCACATCAGTTACTCCTTTTAAATCAGCCCCAGGAGTTATTACCAAGTTATTACCAAGGATGCTTGAGGAGTTGAGGTTTGTGATGTCAAGAGAACTGCCCAAAGATAAATCATTTGTTAAGGAGCAAAGGCAGGATTCAAACCTGGGTCTTCTGATTTCTCTGCCTTAGTAAAGTTAGTCTGTGGTTTCCCCCATTTTATACAGAAGATGACAGAGGCCCAGAAAAGCGGAGTCACAGACAACAGAAGGCAGACCACGGAGGAGCACTCAGAACACTGGCCTCCCTCTTCCCACGCCCTTCCTGGCCTGCCGGATCTTGTCCTGCGACACCGGGCTCCCTCACTCCCGGTGGCAGTGAATGCCCTCAGCAGCATCCCCTGTCCCCGAGGGGGCTGGGATGTCCCTCATCCCACAGCCGGCATCTCCTCCCTCATCTGCTCATTGCGAGCCAGGGAATCCCCGCAGCCCCTTCGGGGAGGGCAGACAGCTGGCTCACAGCTGGCCGAGGTGCGGCTCACAGCTGGCCGAGGTGCGGCTCACGCAACTCCATGGCAGAGAATGTGGGCTTTGTGCGTGTTCATGTTTCTGTTCTCTGCTGCTAATAAAACTGGATAATGAGCCTGATGAATGAAGAGCCTCGAGAGACGGGTCAGGAGTCCTGGTTCTACCACTTGCTGGAGGTGCCCTGCTGCGCCACCAGAGTGCCCTCTCTGCGTCCCCACGTTCCCAACTGGAACACGTGACGTCGCACCGAGGGACAGCCCAGATCCTCTCCCAGCGCCAACTTTCTAGAAATCTATTTAAAACGGGTCAGCTCACGTATACCAGAAGCATCAAACACCCTTCCTCAGGTAGCAAACTCTAAAATGAAACATGCATAAAATATTTTGATAGCTAAACCAAATCTTGGCATTCTCTATTCCCTTTTTTCAATCTTTGTAGGATTTTTTAAAAACAGTCTTCTTTTTATGAAAAAAGTATACTTTCTCTTAACAAATGCACAGAATTTCAAACTCCTTTTATTGTTCTCATGCATTTTTTTTTCTAAAATGTATTCAAAAACCACAAAAATTGGGGTGGTTACAGTGGTCTAACTGTAAGAAGGCTCTGAGGTCCCTGTTCATCTACCTCTTACGTGGTTAATTTCATGTGTCACCTTGGTCTGGCCCTGGTGCCCAGTTATTTGTCGAACACCAGTCTAGATGTTGCCATGAAGGTATTTTTTAGGTTACGAGTAACACTTGTAATCAGTTGACTTTAAGTTAAGCAGATTAACTTCCACAATATGCGGAGGCCTCATCCAGCCTGTTGAAGGCCTTACAAGCCGAGACGGAAGTTTCTAGAGGAGAAGGAATTCTGCCTCAAGATTTGACATAGAAATTGGCCTACTGGTTCTATTTCTCTGGAGAGCGCTGACTGACATATATCTGCTAGACTCAAAGATTTTTTCCACCAGAAATGTCATAAAACTCATTTTTTAAGGCTAAATTACTTACACTGATCTATTTATTTATTTATGTAATTGAAGTCTAGTTAATTCACAATAAAATTCACTGTTGCTAGATTTTTTGCAGGAATGCGGTTGTCACCTCTGGCTGTGTTACATCAGGGTTGTGAGTTCGGGACTCAAGCACCCTGAGTGTGACTCCAGCCCTACAGCTTACTAGCATAGGGTCTGGTGTGGGTGGGGCTCCCACTGGATCTCAGTTCCCTTACCTATCAAGTGGGGGCTGGGAAGAGGGGGTGTGATGATGACACCTGGCTCAGGGGTTGCTGGAAGGGGCAGATGAGATGATACATTAAATCATCTGAACAGAACATGAACTTGATGAAGAATCAACACTACTAACATGATGAACATGACTCTTCCTCCCCCTCCTTTTATCAGCATTATTAATTGGACTCAGACAACATTTTTGGAGCACCAGTTAGCTGCTGGATCCTATGCTTGGGAGCTGGCGATGGGAGATGGAAGTCAGCGTCCTTCCTCTTCAGGGGCTCCAAGTTAGCTGAGAGGGGCCAGCTCTGCGTGCTCCACGAGCCACAGGACAAGAGGGTATCAATCACAGCTCTCCCCAGCTCTCAAGGTCCGGCCCAAATCCTATCTCCTTCATGAAACCTTCTCAGGTCCCCCTCCTAGAAATTAATCTCCCAGCTCCCAGGTCCCCAGGGCCTGGGGCTTGTACCTCTCCTGGGGTACTTGCCACTGTTTACCTTGTGTTAGAGTGATTTATGCACAGGTTAGCTCTCCCCCTGGAGTGTGAGCTTCTGCAGACAGAAATATTTATGAAGGGCCTTTCCATGATTTTGGCTCTTGGATGAAGGACCCACGTAACAGCATCAATTACCTGCCTCACAGTTTAAAATGATTTTATGGCAAAATAATTAAAATGGAGTATAGTTTAAAGATTATTTTCAGGTTTTTCCTCTCGCAGCCATCCTCTCTTTTTGGTGTCCATTTTATAGATGCTGTGCCAAAGGCGGAGAGCTGGCCACAAACGGTCCAAGGTCAAAGAGCTAGTTCACCACCAGACTAAGCCCAGAACCTGGCCCATTTGTGCTCAGCAGTCTAAGGCTGACATGATTGTGACGCATATTCCTAGTCCCATTAAATCACCCTTACTGACAAATTCCACATCCCGCCTCCCACAAGCAGTGTGGCGTCCTTGTCATGTGAGTTTCCTCCTGGTTTAGACATAAAATGAACCCAAATGAAACACACTGCAGCTTTTAGCTGCCTCTCCGTCTGGTTGTGACTCCTGCCCTGATCATTCTCAGGTTGGCAGAGGCTGGTCTCTGGCAGTTTCTCCAAGGAAACCACGTGGCTTCGGAGTGCTAAGAGCTGGGGGAGTTTGCACACTGATCTTCCCACTCTTATTCCCTTGGACTTCTCAAGGCCTCAGGACAACACTGAGACATAGGCTCAGTTACCTGCTATTGACAGATGAGGACCTTGTGGCCTGAAGAGATGGAGTGAGGCCACACACAGCCAGAGTGCCCATCCATGTTTGTTCTGATGCTCAAGACTTTCCATTATGCCCACGCTGGACTCCTCCTCTCACTGGGAGGGGCTGGGAGAGCTGAGGCTGACTCTTCTATCTCTAGCTGGCCAACTTTGTTTGTAAGATGCTAATCAGAGGAGAGATTTTCTCAAACAATTCATCAAAATCATTAGACAATGACCATGACCCAAAGAATCACCTTTGAGATTGGTACATACTGATGCAAAGCTGAATATGATTTTTTTCCCTCTTTCAGTTTGGAATTTGAACACATTTACTGGGGAAACTTTCCACTGTGGTTTTCTAGAACATCCCTTCCTGCAGCCACATCTCACTAACAAGAGCACCGACTAACACCCTTCGTCCTCTCATCCCCATGCCTTCACTTCTGTTGCGTTTCCCACCTGAATGGCCCTTCTCCACACTTACAACTAGGCTTCCATCCAACATCCCACTTGATCTGGCATATGGACTGACTGAGTTGAAGCAAATCTGTACCTTGGTGAGATTAGGCTTCATGCAATAAACAGTAGGGGGAGAGTCAAAAGTAAAGGATAACTAATAATTGGAGGCAAAGTCGGAAAGTTGGTGAGGGTCATGTTTTGTTAAGAAATTTAAACTCCCTTTGTTGGGTAGTGGGGAGCCACGGAGCAGAGGGGTGGGTCCCATATGACTTATGTTTTGGGAGTGTAAGTCTGGTAGGAGGAAGTACAAGTGTCTTCCGTTTCCCTACTCCATAGTAGACTCAGAATAGTCTCATTATATGGTGATGAGGGCCCTGGCCAGGGCCGTGCCTGTGGACTGGAGAGGGGGGACAGATGGGAGGTATTCTGGATGGAGAAACTAGTTAGTTTCCCAATGGAATCTTGATAAAATGTGGCACAACACAGAGGAAAGGACATGGGCTTTGAAATGAGGCAGGCTTGGTTTTGAATCTCAGCTCAGCCACCTACAGGCATGTGACCTTGGGCAAGTCATATCAACTCACTGAGATGCAGTTTCTTTAGGTGCCAAATGGTAATATTACTGCCCACTCACAGGCTTTTATGAGAATCAGCAGAATCAACAAGAGATAAAGGCAGTCACGTAACAGGTGATCAGTTAGGGACCATCAGGGGGCCAGGAGGGCACCCTGGCTAAGACCAGGTCTGGAACCACTGCTCTTCTGTTCCTTGTCTGCTGTTTGACCTTGGGCAAATGACAGAAGCTGGGTGAACCTTGGTAAAATGGGGACAATATTGGCTGTCACAGATCTGTCATAACGAACATGAAATCCATTGAGAGAAATGCACGTTAAGGGATGGGCCCAGAGGAAGCACTCAGGTAAGAGGGAGTTGTCATTATCAGCATTATTAGTGCCCGACAGACACTATTGCTTGGCTGAACCAACTTCCATTCCGACTCCCTTCCCTCTTTAAATCTCATCCTATCGAATCTGCAAAAGCCAAACACTCTTTTTTCCCAGCCTCCTTGCAGCGAGGAGTGACCATGTGACAGAGTTCTGGCCAACAAGACATGAGCCCGTGTCTGCTGGGGGGACCCTGGGAATGTCTCACTTCTGTAATTCAAGGAAGAGACCCAGTCAGTTTGGCCCAACCTCCCTCTGCCTCTGACTCCTGCCTTAAATTCAGGCACGATGCCTGAGGCCGGGACTGCAAACTCATAATCGTGAAGAAAAGGTGAAGAGAATGGCCAAGAGGTCAGCCAGCCCAACAGTGGGGAGCTGCCGGTGTCCACCAGTGCCAGCAGCTCTCTGTTCACCCAGAGTTTTTGTCACGTGAGGAACATAAGCCCTCACGCTGAAGGCGCTGCATTTGGGTTTCCCGTGTACTGGTAGCTGGGTGTAGGCCTAACTCATCTAAGAGGTGATGGAAACACAGCAGGAAAAAGTCAGTAGGTGGTTTAAGAAGCGACACGCCAGCTAAAGGAAGCTGTTCCACAGTCTCCACGTAGGCTGTGTTTTCCTTCTTCCGCGCTTTTCCTTACAGGAATCTCCCTAACCTTCCTGTTCTGCTCTGTGCCCACCTCTTTGCACCTAAATCCTCCATGGTGCCCTCTTATGCCTCCTCACCCAGAACTGTCTCTGTCCCTCCATGGAGAATGAACCTCTCTAAATTTCTGTTTTAAGCACTTCGGGCTTTTATTTTTTTTAATTACGTTTTCAAATACTATGTAGTCTGTGACTGGCGTTCACGTCTTACCTGGTCTAGTAGAAACAAAGGTCCTTTACAAACATTATTTCTAAACAAAATGAGGTTGTGCATGTAAAGTGTATGGCACAATCTTAAACAAATTCAGTATTATTGTTATTATTATTCTGTATTTACAATGTTTGGCCTATTCATTCAACAAATATGTAACAAGGATCTACCTAGCACAAACATGTACGGAGAATCTTTCTGTATCATTGGGATAAACAGCATCTATTCTGAGCACAAACCGTTTGGGCTCCATGGGACAACTGTCTCCATTTCTTCATCTTTCTGATAGGGGTAATGGTGGTCACAGAGGCATTATGGGGAATAACTGAGTTAATATACGTAACGTGTATAGAATAGTGTCTGGCATGCAGCAAACACTCAGAGAATATTGTTATTATTATTATTAATCATGCCATCTATTAGTCTCAAGGCATATACCCAGCATGTTTCCCGTCGTATAGTAGGGCCTCCGTAAATAAACACCGAATGGATAACTCACGAATAACTTGTGTAAAAACTTCCAAGTAAGACTAATTTCACTTCCTATATACTGAAGAATATTAATGTTCATTAATAACTCATGTTAACAAAAACCAAAATATTAAATGTTAAATATGTGTTTTTAAATTGACTTTCTTTGGAGAGCACATTGAGAATTCCACAACATCTCTGGAAATCACTGGAGAAGCACTGGCCAATACCACAAAGCCAGAAAGAGGAACAATGTGGGTCAACTTGGAAATTCACTTGCTGTTAAATGCAATTGTCTATACTCTCCCTGCTCCGGTTCAGCACCTGGGGAGGCTTCCACCACCTGGGTCTCCAGAATGAAAGTCAGCCCTCTCCTGTGGCTCACAGGGATCCCCCAGTCTGAGCCCAACACCCAAGATCAGCTTTGTTTACAACCCCTCTTTGTGATCAGAAAGCCCGGGTTCAGATTCTCGTTCCGCTGCTAGCTAAGTGTCCAGTCCCTCTGGGCCTTAGTCCACAGTGTGCAGAATGGAACAGTAAGAGTATCCCTCATGCTGAGTTATTGGGAAGCTTAACTGAGTTAATGCAAGCGAAACGCTCAGCGCCATGTGGAGTACGAAGTGTGTGCTCCTCAGGTGTGACTTATCCCGGTCTCCCAGCAGCCCGGCCGCTTTGAGCTGCTCCCTGGGCTCCTTCCACACTCCACAACCTTGAGCTGCTCATCACACATCATTCTTTTTTTGTCCCTCACTGGATACACTTCTATGGATTCATCCAGGCTCATTACACACGGCACTCTAGGGAGGTCTACGACGTGACGTGATCATGCATTCCCCGAGTGTATAATCTTTGGGGGGGAACCAACAAGCAAACCACACCCCCAACATCAGCACTGCAACATCAGACAACCTCATGGGTGAACCACTTGAAGGACCCCTTTCCCCAGCACCCACACATCCTACTCGCCCGCGACATCTGACGCATCTTTCTGTTCATCGTTTGATGTGAGTGCTAGCAGAAGCCCTGGAAGAGAATCCTGTTTCCTTAAATTGAGGTGGAATGGCAGATCTCTGCTGAGTCAGGGACTGGTATTTGTGGAGTACCTACCATGTGTGGACCTTGCAGGAGTGCTTCTTACGTTATCTTTATTTTATTTTATTTCCTCAAATATTTATTTAGCACTATTATGCACCAGGCAACGTGCTAAGTGCTTCATGTGCATAACCACATTTAATCTTTGCAAAAGCAACAGATGAAGAACCTTAAGCTTAGACATGTTAAATAATTTGCCCAAGAACATGAATCTGGCAGAATCGGGATTCAGACACAAGCAGTCTGTCTTCAGTGCTCTTGTGCATAAACTTTTCCATACAAAGCCTTTCCATCGATCTATGCCGTTCTCACCTTTAATCCTGCCCACCACCCTATGAAGTAGACAGTGTCACTCATTTTACACAGGAGGAAACTGAGGCCCAGAGAAGCCACATCACTTGCTCACATTTTCACAGCTATAAATATTGGCTTTGGAATTTGAATTCGGATCTCTGTGCTGAGAGACCCTTGTGTTTCCCTAGGTTTTGTTGGAGAGGAGATTGAGCAGCCTGGGATTAGGGGTTTGGAGGGAGAAGCAGCAGAGAAGTCAGGACAGGCAGGGAAGCCAGATATCCTACCTTTGCCAGTCCTATTCAGGGCTGACCCTGACTGCAATCCTGCCAGGTGTACATCAGTAACAGAGAAACACTTCTGTGTAGGCTCATTTTACTTGCAGAATAAGGATTATTGGGCCATGATCACACAGAAATGTTTCACTTGGAAATCAAGAACTTTTATCATCTTATTCATCTGAGTTCATATTGAATTCCTCATGGTGTGTTGGAAAGGCTGCTTTAGAATCAGTCATTCCTAAATTGGAATCTGGATTCTAACACACAAGTTGTTCGACTTCAGGGAAGTGACTTGACCTTACTGAGCCTCAGTTGTCTCATCTGAAAATGGGATTTATCAGACATACCAACTCTGAGGATGGTAAAGAGGCACTATCACATGAGGTATGGCTAGTGTGTGTATTTAATTTGTCGTTCAGAAGGGGACACTGTGCGGGGAGAGTCCTACTAAGAATTATGCTAGGATAACACGTGTAAGATGGGACCATCTGGAGCAAACTGCATTGTACAGTCACACCAGGAATGAGCTCTAAGAAGTGTCCAGCAGAGTGGCTCATACCTTGTAGGCACTGGTAAATGCTCCTTCCTGCAAGTATTTTAAACACAGTTCCAAAGTCAAGCTGCTCTGTACCACTTGCAATTTTCTGAACACATGAGACTCGAAGGCAGAGATAGCTCGGCCTGGCTCCTATTAGTCATCAGTTATTCAGATTTTAAAGTCTGCTAGACCAGCAAACAGGTAGAGACTCATCAGAACAATGCAAGAGGCTTCTCAGTGTAGTTAGGAGAAAATCGGAGAGGATTTGTTCAAAGGGAAGAGGAAGGAAGGTATGTAGGTATGTGCTGGAATCTATTTAAAAACAAACAGAAAACATACCAGCTTCAGATCAGAACTTGGGGGAGGGGGTGTAAAAGAAAGGAAACAAGTTGGAACAGTCCACTTTTTCACCAGTATCTGCTAAGGAGTGAAGCTGGAGCGGCCACAATATTCTAGTAAGATTAGACATCTTTAGCAACTGCTGAACGATAGCTAGTGGAAACAGCAGGGGATGAAGGTGGAAATCCTAGGATTTTGTTCTTCCTGACAAACAGTGGGTACCTAATACGAATCAGTTTTTTTCCATTTGCTTCTTTTGTGGCACGGATTTGTAAAATAATCTCAGAAGGTGATTTACAGTTCACACTCGTAGCCTAGTAGCTGCCTGACAGAGTAGAAGCTGACGGTCCCTGCCGCCTGTGTGATGCTCTGTTTCTCTTCCTCCTTCCCTCCCTCCCTCCCTCCCTCCCACAGCTATTTATTGAGCCGGGAACTGAGACTATGGATGTGAACAGGTTCATATTTGTCAGGGAAGACAGACACTGAGCAGATAATTAACTACAACTGTGGTCAGTGCCAGGAGAGAGTCCACTTCTCACCTCAGGCCCTTGATTTGTGATGTGTGACACGTCCCTGTGACTGACCCAGAGCATCTCGAACGCAGCACGTCTAACCCTGAGCTCCTGGTCCTCCTCCCACATCGGACTCTTCTTCCTGCCCTCCCTGTCAGAGCTGATGGTATCATTAACTCTCAAGCCCTTGTCCTTTTACCACAGCCCAGTGCGGAGTTCACTGCGGCAGAGTCTTAGGGAGAACGAGATGTGTGTTTTTGTAGAGGCTTGCAGAAACCTCATGGGAGAGTGAGTGTTGGGAGGGTGCAAATTCTGGCTATTAACTTTTGGGGTGCTTTAGAGATGAATATGTGTGTGAGGAGGTGGGGGATATGGTGGGGGAAGGGAGCTCTGAGTCGAGATTGCCTCACAGCTCTGAGGAATTCAAGTGCATCATGAACTGAGGAATGTCTGGCTCCCCTTGCCCTCCGCGATTGCCCTCCCCTCACCGCTTGTCATCTTCATCAGTGATAACAACGAAAACACCAAGATATGGTAGGGCAGCCCAAGTCTTTGTTCAACCTGCTTCTCAGAATAAGAGAGATTCCCTTGCTAAACGCCTTCTGTGAGGAGAAAGCAGCAGCTCCTGTCGCAGTCTCCACCAGGCCACGCTCCACCCCCAGCCCTCCTATCTGTCATCTATTTATCCATTTGAATAATGGGAGGAAAAACCAACTTGGCAATCAATCTCATTTTCCCTGAGCGGTTGGAGTTAAAAATCATTTGCATTTCGACAATGGTCCTGCAGCTCCTTATCCCATCCATCAACGTAAATGATAAATTGGCTGCCCAGTTTCCATCTGATCTTTCATTGAATAATTGCATGTTATCAACGCAAATTTGTAGTTTGGCCTAGAGCTTGTTGGCGGTGGGGCTTGCTTCTTTACTAAAGTGTTTCCAATTTTAAATTTATATTATGTCCACATAGCAGTGTGTGTGTGTAGACACAGAGAGAGAGAGATGTGACTTGGGGCTGGGGAAGAGGTAAAAGGGTCGGAACCTCAGACATGCACGTCACTAATTAAAATAAGAAAATAAAATTCTTTCACTTGGGGCCACAGGCAATGAGTGTTCCTAGAGAAAAAAAAAAAGTGAAGCCCTTAATACTTAGAGATTTGCAGCCAGATAATAACTTTGCGAAATGTGACTGACAGTTAACAGATTATCTCCTTAATCACACCTTTATTTCTATTAAGCAGGGCTTATGCTCCCAGCAGGATTCAAACACGTGTTAACGCTGAACATCCCATGGAAGAATCAAAGGGCTGTAGAGACTGGAGCTCTGTGGAGGGATTCCACAAAGAGAAACATCCAGAAAGAGGGGCAGAGCCACCAGGGTGGAGCAAAGACAGCTTCAGTCTGCTCTGGCTTTAACAAATATCTCTTCCCCACAACCAGCGCAGAATGTCAGGAGCTTCACAGGAAGATGACAGAAACGTAGGGGAAGGCATACAAATCAGCAATCCTGCGAAATTCGTGGGTTTTTTTTTTTTTTTCCTGTCTCAATGAAACCTTAGGATTCTAAGAACTCTAGTGAGTCAAAGGACTAATCTCCATAAGACAAAAAATCATCATTTGTGTGACAGTTTATTGCGAGAGTTCGTTTTCTTTCCATCCAAACATCTAACCACTCTGAAGAGTGAATCTGCCAGGAACCCCTCAGAAAGAGATGACAGTGATCAGAGTTCCAGTTTGCGGTTTAAAGCTGAGTCTCTCATGAGGTCTGAGGTGCTCTGTAGTCACTGGGACCTCTCCCAGGACTGTGTGCAGAAGGGACAAGGGAAATGGATACTAGTGAAGGGTCTAGACTAGGTACTGCCTATTAATGTGGTCAGTCCTGCGCCTGCACTGTAAGCAAGGTATTGCTACCCCATACTGGAGATGAGGAAACTGAGCCCTGAGAGACCCAATAACTTGCTCATATTTAGAAAATTGTAGTTAGGATTTAAACTCAGACCTCCCTCATTAGCTAGCTAAGTGGACGGAAGGAGAGAGCTCAGGAGCTGTTTGAAGGCTTTTCTCTCTGGATCCCACTTTGAAGGATTCCCGTTTCCGTTCTGTTTCGTTTTGCAAATTTTCTTCCAATATCCAAATGTGTGGATATTGGGCTCCTCCATACCCACTCTGTTTTACCCTGATCTGTACCTCAGAGAATAGCCACCCTTGCCCTCTGGCTTTGAGTTGTGTTTGACTCATGGGGAGGACCTGGCAGCAGATGGGAAGGGAAAGATGACCTTGGGGTGTTTATCTCCCAGGCTCCCTCCCTGCCTGCCAGGTGGCCAACTTCCACATAGACTCTCTCCAAATTGCAGTCACCCAACAGTTCCCAGATGTTCTGATCTCAGGACCCCTTTAGACTTTTACAAACTGCTGAGGACCCCCAAAGAGCTTTTGTTTCTCAATGTTCACCATGTCAGAAACTAAAACTGAGAAATTCTCAAACGCAAGAGTCCACAAACAAACATTCCAGTAGCCATCAGAGTGAAGATGTCATCACAAGTCATGTAGCCTCTGGAAAGCTCCATTAAAAGCCTATGACAGAATAAGAGTGAAGAAGGCAAAAAAAAAAAATTGTATTATTGAAAAATGGTTTTGACCTTGTGGACCTCTGACAGAGGCTCGGGGACCCCCACCCCCCCGCAGGTTTCCAGCTCTGAGAACCACTGCGCAGACTGCCCCTTTCAACTCCCTCCGGGATGCTGCCCCGTCCCTTGTGGGATCTCTCACTCTGCCCGTGCCTTCCGAATTACTCCCGTTATTCAGCTCTCCTTAAGCATCACGTTCTGAGCACGCCCTCAGCTTCCTCCTGGAACCCTGACTCAACGCGCACTTGGGGGTGACTGGAATCTCACCTTGGAGAAAGGGCTGGGGCCAGAAGTGGCTCAGGAATGCCAGGAGCCAGGAAAAGCCATAATCCTTCTGCCTGCACTGGCCGCTTTTTCCTATGAATTTTGATTCCTCTTTTAAATTGTATTTATCACTTCCTCGCTGATAAAAGGGTGTATCTGGAAACAGAGAGATGACTGTTTCTTGTTCCCAGACTCAGGCCAGAGACCTACTTCCTGCTAGAGGTGTAGACAAACTGGACCATCTTCAGAGGAGGACAAGTGAGGTTCTGGAAACCAAGTTCATGAGGAAGAAATAAAGGAGTTTCCTCTGAAGGGAAGAAGCCTCAGGGGAGCCTGGCCACTTCCAGCTGTCTCTTCATCCACTGGCCTTCGTCTCAGGGAAGAGATCCTCATTCCTCCCACTGGGTTCCCACTGAATCTGGACCAGCTCTCAACGATCCCGTCTCACTTCACATTGTCACTATTTGCATACGTCTCTTCTCCCCATCTGGACCGCTAGTTCGTCAAGACAGGTTCAGTCGCCAAGGCAGCTCCATCTCCGGTGTGTGACAGATGTTTGCTGAAGGAAGGACTAGTGATGGCACTCTTTTCCATAACCGCCATTTTGTTTCCCACAGTCCATGGGAGACAGATCATGCCTCCCAGTGAAGACTTGTTTTCTAACAGTTTTATTGAGGTATAACTGATCTACCAACAACTGCATGTATTGAATATGTATAATTTGATAAGCTTGCACATACACAAATGCTCATGATACCATCAGGACAGTCAAGGACACATCCAACACCACCCAAACTTTTCTTATGCTTCTATTTTTTTTTTTTTAATTTTTCTGTGGTAAGAACACTTAACATGAGATTTACCTCTTAGACTTAACACACTTTGAAGGGCTAGGGCGAACACCGTGTAATTAACTGTGGGCATCATGTTGTATAACAAATCTCTAGAATTTGCTCACATAGCATAAGTGAAAGTTTAGACCCATGGAACAATGACTCCTCACTTCCCCACCCCTGGCCACCACCACTGACTTCTTCACTTTGACAAGTCTGACTCTTTAGATACCTCATACAAGTGGAATCATGCAGTGCTATTTGTATAAATCACACAGGAAGTCATTCAGTGTGCCTGCAGGGGCAGAAAGGGAAGCCCCAGTGTTTATGCAGGTGCTGTGATAGCTTGAGGATAAACGACTGGGGAAAAAAAAAAAAACAACAACCTGAGTTTCCATCCCAGCTGCACCACTGACCAGTGGGGCTGCCTTTCACAAGTCACTGCCTTTCCCTAAGCCTCATGTCCTCAGAATGAATGGTTTGGACTAGAGAAGTGGATGCCAATGTGTGTGTATGGTTCCATATCTTAGGGCATCCTTGCAAAGGATCTGGTAATCCACAAGGGTCCCAAAGATTGTTGGATGCCAAAAAGTTAGTATCTCTGGCTCATACCTGAATTCTATTTTCACATACATGGAGATGGGGTTTTAATTAATAAAATATAAGACCCCTAAATCATTCTTGAAATTGGTCTGTATATTTTGACTTTTTTTCCCCAATCCAGAGATAATGAAATTATTTGGGTACAGTATACTCTGACTTTAGAAAGAAGCTCTTTTTCTTGGGGAAACTGGAAATCACTGAGCCTTGTTTTTGACTCTGAAGGCTGTGGGTCTGGTGCAGAGAGCGGGAATGGGCCATTTTCTGTCACCTGCAGATGGAAAGGGCTCTGCTAACCATAGTTACGAACATGGATGTACGAAATAGCCAGCAAAAGCCAGTGAACATGTTTTCTAGTTTTCTAATGTAATTCTTTCTCCACAGACAGCCTCCATGACATAAATATAAGACCACACACTATGAGAAGAGCCTGAAAAAAATTTACAGTGTGTACAGGTAATAAGTTTTTTTTTTTTTGAAGCAGACCAAACATTATTTGCTCCCATTTCCATTCATCCTCATCTATTCTCATCACTCACAAATATTTTAGGAACTTCCTTCCTCTGATGGATGAGACAGAATTGGAGGAGAATTAAAGCTACTGAACAACATGTTTTGGAGCTGCTAAACAGATTAAAAGCAATGTTTTAACTTTCAGGGATTTTTGTCAAAGCCCAATGCAAGAAAGTCAGTGACAAGTGAATGGGACTTGTCAACTTTTAGAACCAATGAATTAAACAACAATGCTTTAACATTTTTCGGTAATAATTTTTTCCTATATTTTCTGCTACTGAAATAATACATATCTGTTGTAGAATCTGGAAAATACAGAAAGCCTCAAAAGAAAAATATATAAACTACCATTAATCTACATGCCGAATTTTATATGCTCGCATGTATCTCTGTCTCTACTACTCAGAAACTTTAAATTGTTTCATATTATCCATATTCTCTGACAACTTGCTTTATCTTAAAAATTTTTATTGCATAATATTAGACACATATAAAGGACTGTAAGGTATATGTAAGTTATAAAGCTACCATCCTACTTGGAGAATCAAATATCACCATTATGTTGAAACTACCTGCATGCTTCTTTCCAATTCCCCATGTGGTAACTTGCTAATTTCTTGTTTATAATTCTCTTGCTTTAAAAATTATTTATAAATTGCTTCTGGATGTATCCCTAAACAATATTTTATTCTAATTTGCTTATAAATTTTTAATTTAATTTCTTATTTTAATTATGAATCTTGTAGTAGTGGCTTTCTACTTTTTTTCTTGAGATTATTATTTAATGTATTTAATTATTATTTAATTAAATGCATTTAATTATACATTTCTAAATTTCACTGAATTATTATGCATAACTACATTTAAAATTTTTTCATTGCTGTATAATATTCAATTGTGTGAATATGCTTACTTTATTCTCCTGTTGATGGACATTTGGATTGTTTGGGTTTTTTGTTTGTTTTGCTATTAAAAATGCTGTCAAGAAAATAATGTTTATATTTGTTACCTGGTACACATATATATGGTAGGGATTTTTCAAGGGAACATACCAGAAATAGACTAGATTGTAGTTTTCTAAAGAAGTTATACTCCATTACCAGTACAGAGAAGTCTCCATTCTTTTATATTTCAGTAATATTAAACATTTCCCATTTGGTATTGCCCACATATATCTCACTATGGTTTCAATTTGCATTTCCTTACCCTCGAATGTTCATTGGACATTTGTGTTTCCTTCTCTGTGACATACCTGCTCAAGTCTTTTGTTCATCTGTCTATTGTTTTGATTGGTTTTTTCTTACTAGCATATAATGTACATGATTGATTAGGTAAAGGAAATTCTTTTACTGTTATAGTATTTATGGTTGACAACTGACCAATCAGAAGCTATTTCTAACCCCTTCTCCCTTGCTACTTTATACTATCGAAGTTTCAAAGCCAAACAATCACTTTCCCAGACTCCCTTGCAGTTAGAAGTATCCATGTGACTCATGTGGGGCCGCGTCACATAAGCGTAAGTGGATGCATCTTTTGTGGACGTATCTGAGAAAGTGTTTGTTCTCCTGATAAACTGACACAGATGCAGCTGTTACAATCTCGTGTTATCCCTGCTTAATCGTGACTTGAATGCGGACGTGACGGTGGGACTACAACAGCCATATGGTGAATATGAGGGAGAGGCTAAGAAATTAAGGAGAATTCTGACCTTGACAATTCTTGCATCCTTCCATCTCCAAACCTCTGGTTATACCATTTTAAATCTGGTTTTATGATGTGCTTAAATACTGTACATTTGATATTCTGTGAATGAGAACAGAATATAGTCCTGATTGAGATGGCCTCTTTCATCCACTTAGTCCCCAGACCTGACCCTCACATCCAGCAGCATCCAAAAAGGTAGGGAAGAGGTTCCACAAGCAAGTCTACTACATCAGCCCCCTTTCTTAGGAAGCTAATAGGAACTGGCCACTCCCTTTGTTCTCATCCTCACGTTGCTGTCACTCCGTCTCTCGTGCACTTGACTTCACCCACTTGCCTCTTTGTACTTTGCAATAAAATACTAAATTCTTTACTGTTTCATGGCCTTCAAGCATTTTATTTCATGTGCCTGGATTCCCTGTCCCCCTGAGTTCCCTCCCCATTCTAAACGAGCCCCACCCATATTATCTCTTGGTAAGCACGTCACTAGGTTGTGCGTTCCATGACTGGGAACTCCATGTTAGTTTCCTTAACTGTATACAAAGCGTAGCCGAGCTCAGCGCGTGAAAGAAGATAATCACTCACAAAAATTTGCCAGCTAAGCAGCTGAATATATCGTGTGTGAACCAAGTGTCAAACAAAACCTCTCCTCCGTTTCTCTTTAATTTCCTAAGCCTCTCGGGGCTCATCTTTGAGGTAGGCTAACAATCCTTCCCTCTCAGTGCAGTTTGAGAAAGAAATGGGATCCTTGTGTGTATGGGCTCGGACAGGGGCTTGAGATGTGGTCCAGGTCATTTGCCTCTGATGAGGGGAATCTTTATTCCCCAGTGAGCACATCTGCCTTCCAACTTCTCTTCCTCACACTTCAAAAGTGATAATTGGCAGAAGTATTATTAGGGATAATCGTAACTCGTTCCAACGCGTGCTGAGCACTTATGTGTCTACTATCTGTGCCAGTATGTTACATCCATCACCCTGCTTATTTTTATGACGTAGCCTCTGTTATCCCTTTTGTGTAGGTGAGGAAACTGAGGCTGAGACTAAGCACAAGTCTCTTGAGACGCTCAGCCACTGCCCACAGACAGACACAGTACAAGCGGGGTTGATCGGAATCTAGCTGACCGGAGAGTCTGCTGTTTACAGGCTATGCTCTCGGCACTTGCTTCATCTTTTTGCTCTTTTCCCGAGTAAAAAGCAAAGCAGAATAAAATGAGCTGATGGAAAATCCTTTTCAGAAAAGCAACTTCCAAAGACTGCTCTGAGGTCAATACAGATTTTCATTCCCATCTTCTCTCGTCCTGGACCCACAGACTCTGAAATGAAAATGGACCCTCAAGCTGGTGACCCCCAAGGCAGAATCCTCACCCAGAAAACGATGGCTGAGTGAGGCCGTGTGCAGCATACTTTTGAGGTCCAGAAAGCAGATTAGTAGACAGTACAGAGGTTTTGCTAGAAGAATTGAAAGCAAAAAGCATTTGTTTTAAACAGAGCTCCTACTTGGGAGCCTTATTGTATGTAGGAGATGCTTAATAAATGCTAGCTGAAATGCATTCCATGGGTCTCATAATAGTGAGATTTTATTATAATGTTTAATGAAGCTTATTCTGCATGACACTCAATATAGCAAGCCATACTTTGTCCCAATCTTGCCTTCCAGTTTCTTCTTTCAACATTGCAGCCCTAGCACACAGGTCTAACCACGCTTGAGTACTGTTTCCAAGACATACCCTTGTGCTTAGCTGCTCTGCGTCTTTGCTGGTGATGTATTTACTTCCTAGAATTCCTACACCCCAGTCTCACCTCTTTTCATAAAACTGGCCAACTCATCCTATACGTCTCTGTTAGACTGACATTTTCTCTACGAAGCCCATCCCGTATTCACACCCATGAGCTTTCAAATCTTCTAGATATAATTACAGCAGCATTTTCCATTTTGCCGCACAGCGGGACTGGTGGATGAAGCAGAGAATTTAGAGCTGGAAATATCTGGGCACGAATCTCAGCTCTATCCCATCAAAGTCATGCATTCTGGTATGATTTACCTAAATGTGAGCTTCCATTTCCTCCTCGGAAACAAGGGCGCTAGGACCTCCCTGCTTGGGTCGTGGCGGGAATAAGAGAGGCAAGGTTTCAAATTCCCAGCACAGATCTTGTCCATGGCCAGCAGCTGCCTCATTCTGGTTGTTCAGGTTTTCAGCTCAAATATGCTCTCCCGAGATGTCCTAATCTAACATCCCACCCCTCCACATCACTCCTTTCTTTAAGCTTTGGGCCCAGGTGGTTTAAGTTCAAATTCCAACTCAACCACTTATTAGTGTGGGTAAGTTACTGAATCCTGTTTCCTCACTTTCCTCATATATCAAATGGGGCTAATAATAATAATGAGCTCACAGGCGTGTTATAGGGACCATTTAAACCCCAGGTAAGTGCCAGATGCAGAGTAAATTCTAGCTGTCACTGGACTGCTCATTCCTGTATCCCTGGGGTACACATTAGTGCCTGGCCCAGGGAGGTACTCATTTCGTATTTGTTGAATGAATAAAGGCACATGCTCTGGTCCTTCTCTCCTTCCCTTGCATTCTATCCCTGGTTCTTAGGGTAGAATGTGGGCTCCTCTGGGGCAGGGAGAAGGCGCCGTTGCTGTTAGGTGCTCAGCACCAGCACAGGGTCTGGTCCCAGACTACGCTTAGTCAATTTCACGAACAGAAAGGACGTTTTCCTCTCTGTATTCCCGCTGCGTTCTGCGTTCAGCTCTTTAGCATCAGCAGCGGGACAGTCAGCACTCCGCCCACCACTCAGCAACCTCTTGCCACCACTTACTCAAGCTCACTCAACAGAGAGTGACACGGGGACGGAGAGCTGCTTTCTCTCTGGCATGACAAAGACCTAGACTGTTGTCTCCCTTGACTGAGTACAAGATTTACCTCATCCTGCTGGCAGATTCGTTCAGACGAGGCCCTCTAAGGCTGGCAGCAAGAGGACTCTTTCCTTCTCTTGTGGGTCTAATCCCTTGAGCCAATATTTGTCCCCACCTCCCTCTGTGTACAGACAGGGACTGCTGAGCTGAAATGCATCTTCAAAGTAAGAGGACCAGTGTGGGCCATGAGGAGGGGGTCTGGGAAAGAGAACGGGGGTCCCTCCTGATGGCATTTCAACAAGTCAGGGGCTCTGCTTTCCAGTAAAACGAGTCACTTCCTTGGTGAACTCGTTTCACCTCTTTGCAGGCTTCCCAAAAGAGGTGGTGTAGGAGGAGCGGAGGGGCAGCCAATTAAATTCAGTCTGACCAACAAAGAGAAGTAGGCCACGGCTAACGAACAGAGAGCCATTGACTGAAGAGAGGCCCTGGCACCGGCAGGCCACCCTGCTTGAATGTTCTTTTCTTCCAAAACAAGAGGGCCTCCCAAAGCCTGGAGTCACACTGTCCATGTCCGGGTCTGTAAAGTGCGTGTTTCTCTCAGGCAGAGCCCGCGGCACCGTCTCTTTGGCTCCCTCTCCATCCCCTCTGTTCATCTCTACAGGACCCAGACTATTTCTGTCCATCGTCAATACCACCGTCACCGAGCCTCCCTCCTCCTGCCAGATGTAACGTCTCTGCAGGGCTGCGGGCAGAGTGGGAGTCTACCAGACAGATGCCATTTCACGACACACGCATTCTTCATGCCAGCACAGGAGCTCTCCCCGAGTCCTCTGCTGGCTGATCACTTTTTAGGTCAGACAGGAGGAGAGAGGGAGAGGGAGACTGGCTGACTGAGGAAGCCAAGGGAATATGAGACTTGACATTTCTGACTTTTAAACCAGATGTGATGTGAGGCTGCTGCAGACAAAGGCATCCCCTATTTCCACATATATATATACATCCACACATCTGTCCTTGAAAATGGGTATAAAAGCTGGAGCTTGAGAACGTCAACCCTAAAACTTGTAGATGAAGGACATCTCTTAGAAGCTAAAAGTCACTGAACAGTCGCTAACTTATTTTTCAGACATCACAGTTGACGTACAGTCCTCTGATTTTGTACAGAATCTTCAACCTGGCTCTTCTCTTGCACAACTGAACACAGTGGGCATGTTTTGGTCTAAAATGTGTCCAACTGAGGCCACAGTTTACTTTTTGGACAGCTTAACATGTGCTGTCCTTGACTCAGTTGTATGAAGGCAACGAGACCAGATCGCCTCTCTGCAGCTGTCACTGAGCCATCTTACCCTGTCCTCAGTGTCATTCTCAGCACAGGTGAGGGAGGGGACAGCATCTCCATGTTCTCAGTGTTCATTCCTGTCAATTGAATGACAACGCCACATAAAGTAGAAAAGTCCTGGTTGCTAAAAAGTTAAATGTTAAACAGACAAGAGCCATCTGTGGTGGTAAAAAACTGGGCTTTATACACAAGAGGGCTGGAGTCCCATTTGCTGGTTCTGAAACTCTTTCCATAGTTTCTGGGGTCCAGAAGACCATGATATCTAAAGGTCAAGGCTATAAATACCATCATCATAATGAGCTGAAGTCTGATCACGGGAGGAACAAGGAGTCAGAGTAAGAATAAGCCCTATTGTCGGGAGCAGTGAAATTTATTTGCCCTGGAGGGGTCTGGCCAGTTAACACTTGGCAGCTCTTTTGTCTGTCGGCTCACCCAAAGCCACCCATGCTGGGCTTTCATCCTTCTCAGGAGAGCGGAATGAAGGTCACAGACTTTACAGTCCGAGAGCCCTGGCCCAGATCTGCACTCCCCATCTTTTGCATGAACTTGGATACGTTAATTACAACATCTGAAATTTCATTTCACCTATCAAATGAGAATAGTGCTTCTTACTGAATACTGACTCTTAAGAGTGTCATGAGTTTCGAATGGATATACATATAAAATTATTAGCCCAATCTGACACCTGATGAATACTTAGGCTGGTAGTTCTCAACTAAGGGTGGTTTTGCTGCCCAGCGGACATTTGCAGTGTCCAAAGCAACATCCTGACTGTAGGACTGGAGGCAGCAGATACTACCGGCACCTAGTGGGTAGATGTCACAGATGCTGCTAATAAGGAATAAGGAATTATCTGTAATAAGGAATTACCTGTCTCAAAATGTCAACAGTGGCAAGGCTGGGAAACTCTAGTGAATAAATAATTGTCATTATGCACCAGACGTTTTCCTGTGCATGACTGATCTCTTTCAGTTGTGCAGGTTCCAAAATGTGCATGCTGAGCTGTGCAGCTGATAACACGGAAAGCATCCACTCATTTATGAAGAGCTTCCAAATCGATTATTTCATTGGATTTTCAAAAGCACCTGTCTTTAAGTATTATTAATGCCATCTTACTTTACAGGTGGACAAACTGAGGCTCAGAGAGCTTGGATCACTCAGCTGGTGAAGAGCATGTCCAAGACACTGTGCTCCGGCTCTCAGCTCTCGGGCACCATCAGATGCATACTGCGTGTTTAGATAACGTGGGTGATGAGCATTGAGTCCTTTGGGTCATCCATTCATTTGTGAAGTGGGACAAATAAGACTTATCCATGGGGAGCAGTGATTGCAAGGATGACATAAAATGATAGATACAGCAGGTGCTCAAAAACCAGAGCTTTGTCAATGTCCCTGGGCAACTGATGACTGGGCAACCAACAGTCCTCAACTTCCATTTGTAAACCAAGAAACCCTCAAGGCCAAGCCAGGCCTTGTGGGCTGTGTCAGGTCCCCCAGCATAAGCCTGTGTATGAGCATCAGGCTTCACCCAGCCCCACCATCCACAGCTACTTTGTCCACAGAGTCATGCTGCCTATTGGTCACCACCCAGTGCTGGTCACCAAGGAGCCTCTGGTCCTTCTGGCACCTGGTACCCTGGGCTGATGCCTTGACTGTGCCACTGTGTTCTCATTACCTATTGGGAGGGTCACCTTTCTGACGGACAGCTTTGGTAACTCTTTATTTAAAAAATTTCTTTTAGTAGAAAAGACAGATTATAGTTCTGACATGCCCTACTTATTATGACATGAAACAGTGTTCTTGCTTCTTTTGCTTGGGGACATTTAACTGTTGACTTTGGCTTGTGTGGCATGTCACTCTGATGTACTGGCTGTTCGGTCAGACCTTCCATAACCTTTACGTATTCTTTCATTCAACATTCATTCACTCACTCACTCACTCACTCAGCGAGGCTTCTGAATATATACTGTGCCCCTAAGATTCTGCTAGGCATTTATTGGATTAACAAATACATTTAAATTCAATCCTTGATCTTGAGTTCTTCCCAGCCTAGTAGGCAATGCAAGGGTGTAAAGAAGATAAGATTTTTAAAGTGGTAAGTGAAATTTATGAAAGAGGTTTGCATTGTACCTGGCAACTAAAGCTTGGGCAGGATGAGAATTCAGAATTGGCAGTGGATGCACAGAGCAGGGTGCCTGGTTCACCCTGGACGGGGATAGGGAGGGTAGCTGCAGAGATGGAAGACTGGGTTTTGTTGAGATATACTGTAATCTGTGTGCAGGGGAAGGAACAGGTCTGAGTACCTGTAAAAGAAATAAGCTGATGATATTTTGATCCAAAAGAATACCTGAATGCCCATTTTTTTGGCCCTGAGTGACTTTTAATGATCCTGATGTCCACTTGATGATAGATAGCTCAAAGGCTATCTGAGTATCTGACTGTATGAGCAGAAAGCTGTAGAAAAGGGATTTAGTAATCCTGCCAGTGGTAGATGTGGAGACAGTGCCCCAGAAGATGTGATATTTAAACAGGGCATAAAGCACTTAGAGAGGCTTGCCCCATGGGGAGGGGAAATGAGGGCTTTCTGGGCAGAGAAAGCATGAGGATGAGACTCTCGGAGAAGGATGATGATGTGGTTGGAGTAAATCAGGGGGGAGAGGTGAAATCTGAGGGCACTTTGGGGCCATCTGAATGCTAGGTCAGGGTACCTGACCTTCTGCAGTGGGACTTGGGTTGTGGCTGATTTAAGCAGAGAGGCGGTCTGGTAGGATCTGCTCCGTGGACACGTCTCTCTGGGAGCAGTACGGGACTGTGGAGGACTGGACCAGGAGCTCAGAGACAGAAGGCAAAGTCAGGCGGCTGCTGCAACCACCCAGAGAGAGGCTCTGAGCCCTCCCTCGCTCCAGTTTCATCCAGCAGAACAGCCTGTATCCCTGCCCAAGACTGGTTCCCATGCCTCCCCTCAGATGCCCCAGCACGTATTCAGAGTAAAAAAAAACAGGGAAAAGGCCAAGGATGAATGAGTTTCTTAAACAAAATCTTAAGAGACAAAACTAAGATGTGTTAAGTACTCCAGCCCCTTACTGGAATCCAAAGTGCACATACTTGAGGGAAAAAATGCATAAAGACATCAGAAGCAAGGAAATGCTGAGTGAGGGTGAGCGTCTAGTCAAAGGCGCCCTGAAAAAGCTGTGTGCTAACTTTCCACGGTGCGACTGTCTCTCTCATGCCTAGGTGGGTGCAGAGCAGGGGTGAGTGGCTGGACTCATCCTATCATTAAGAAGTGCTGCTCTCATTTGTGGCGCTGCTGTCTTGCTTCATCATGTACGATGCTCAGGGTACCACATACATCGTCTTAGTTCATCTTAATAACAACTGCAAAGCAGGCTTTACGGAGCCGGGGTTCAGAGAGTTTAAGGGATTTGCCCAAGGTCACAGAGCAGTAAGTGTGAATTTAGGATTTGAACTCTAGTCTGTCCAGCTCTAAAGCCTTCTGCATTAGCACACGACTGAGGACAGTGGATCCATCCCTGTAAGATGAGAAATGCATGCAGGTTGTTGACGTCGCCTCCCTTTCTGCACAGTAAAGACCCTGACTCAGAGTCTTTAACACAACGAAGCAGGCCGAAAAATCCGATTTGGGGTGAAAAAGGAAATGGCAGGAAAGAGGAAAAGGAGAATTAAAGATCTACCTCCAACTTTCGTTTTGGGCTTGTGTTAACTCTTTATCCCCTTAGGATCTGAGATTTTTCTTCGATAAAATGACAGAAATCAACTAAACCATATGCAAGACATAGTCCGTCTTCAGGGATTCTACGCCCTGAGCTCAGCTCTTTATCATGGAGCTGAAAGCAACAAAGTGAAATGAGACGGTGTTAAGCTTTTTAAACTGATCTGAAGATAAAATAAGAAGTCACTGTGATTTTCAGAAGAGAATGGAAATGGAGAGTTTCCAGATTTAAATTTAGGGTGTTCAGTTAAAGTGGAATTTTAAATAGGCAACACATATTTCCTTGATATGCCTATGTCCCACGCAATATTTGGGACTCAGTTACACTGAAAGGTTTTCATTATGTGCCCAAACTTCAAATTTAACTGGGTGTCCTGAATTTTATCTGGCAACCCTAAAACCTTGACAAAAGAAAAATAATGGCATGGCTGATTAAAGTCAGAAGGAAAGTTGGAGGAAGGTAGAGAGTAGCTGGTTTTCTCATCTCACAGAGCAGGAAACCACCTGATATCACCTACAGTGAGGGTTAAAGAAACAGAGTGTGAAGGTTAGTGTTTGCAGTTATAAGGGTCACCAGTAGAAAAACTGAGCAGGAAAGTATAGTCATAATAATAAAACCTCCAGGAGGCTGGGAGGACAGGAGGGAAGCAATACAAGGGTATCAAGGTCTTCTTCTAAAGAAACGAGCTCAAGATACAGTCTGCAGTGTGTGAATCAAAAAACAAAAAGATAAAGATATTATTCAGCATTATGATGGTAATGGCCAAAGATCTGAAAATGAAACAATTAAAAATGGCTTTCCCTGGGCAGTGTGTGGGGTTTGGAAAGTGGGTAAGGAGAGAGACAGCTACGTTTCATTTTATTCCACCTTCATTCAATTTTTCAATTTTATGCCATGGGTAAAATTAGATTAAAAATAAAATAACTATATTAATCATTATTACTGCCAAACATCATTCAGCTGATTCTAAGATTTTTGCTCACGTATACTCTCATGTTCTCAATACAAGGCTTATTTTATTCGACTCTCCCATCTTCATTTCATATAAAACCACTAACCATCAGGTTTATGAACCCAAAGGATGCACAAATGTCTGCTATTGCTTTGCCATGTGTGGCCAAAAAAATTTCTATGTTTTCTAGCATAAAAGATAAAAAAACCTTCAGATAAATAAACGTGGGTGATTTAACTTAAAACAAACATTTGGGGAGAGGCACTCCCCTAGCATGCCTTTGTGAGTTGCCACCCATCACCCTTAATATACACTTGCAAATGAATTAAGCTCTCATAGGCAGAAATCAGACTACAAGCCAGAGCAAAGTTTGGTTGACCTGCTCAGGGTTTGATCTAACTTAGAAATATATGGCGTTTTCACTGGACCCTCCCATTCATTGGGAAGGAAGGCACACAAGTTCAGTTGGGGCTATCAGAAACAGGCAAGTATTAAGAAGCTGCTTGATGCTGAGGCCTGATCTCGCGGATCCCGTGCGTGTGCGTGTGTGTGTGTGTGATATACAGCATGCCTAAGAGGAAGATGGATTGGACTATAAAAAAGTTGCTGATTCCCAGGTGAAGTTCCATTAGGAGAACGATGGGTAAGTCCTGTAGAGATATACAGCTGTAGCTTGTGACTAATGGTGCTTCCACCCCAAACATGACTAATGCACCCTGCAAACCCCAAGTCACCTTATTCAGACCAATCTTAATGGTCCCAAAACTCCACTGCCATCACTAGCTGGTCCCTTTGTATGAACTTTATAATGTGGTAGAATACACCGTCTTTCTAAGGGCATTCCTCCACAAGTGTGCTGGATCTCCCAGGACGGAGATCAACATTCAAACTTTATTCCTGGCAGGACTTGTGGAGGCTTTGAAGGGAGACCCAGAGCATCCACCCTCTTATCCAGCAATTCTTCTTGCTTTGCCCCAACATGAAATCAAAACTTTCCTTCGCAGCCTGGCCCAAAGGCCACCTGTCTCTCCCCAAATCAAGAGCTGACGTCTTCTTCACAACTCCTTCCAGAGTTATTTTGAAGAATAAATAAAATGATGGTGGAAGCTTATTAAGGAAATGATAATTATATGTCAGAAAGAAAAAGCCAAGGCCTTACTGGTTCCTGTGAAAAGACACAGAATTTTAAAAGTAACAACAAAAACAGCAACAGCTACTACCGCCACAATGCCCACCACTGGTTGAGGATCTGTTATGGGTTTTATCATTTTCATCTCATCGAATTCTCACCATAGGATGGGGCATGATTATCTTCCACTTTGAAATAAGGAAAATAAGGCCCAGAGGGGTTACTTTCCAAAATAGATAAAGAACTCATATAACCCAATAGCAAAAAACAAACAATCCAATTAAAAACTGGGCAGAGAAACTGAATAGATATTTTTTCCAGAGAAGACATACAGATGGCCAACAGACACATGAAAAGGTGTTCAGTGTCATTAATCAGCAGGGAAATGTAAATCAAAACCACAATGAGATGTCACCTCACACCTGTCAGAATGGCTATCATCAAAAGGACAAGAAATAAATGTTGGCAATGATGTGGAGAAAAGAGAACCCTTCTGCTCTGCTGGGTTGGAATGGAAATTGATGCAGGCACTATGAAAACAATATGGAGGCTCTTCAAAAATTTAAAAATAGAATTACCATATAATCTAGCAATTCTACTCTGGGTATTTATCTGAAGGAAATAAAAACACTGGCTTAAAAAGGTACCTAGAACTCCACATTTGTTGCAGCATTATTTATAATAGCCATGATAGGGAAACAACCTAAGTGTCCACTGATGGATGATTGGATACAGAAACTGTGAGATATATACATACACACACAATGGAATATTATTCAGCCACAAAAAGAATGAAATCTTGCCATTAGCAATAGCATGGATGGTCCTTGAGGGTATTATGCTAAATAACTCAGAAAGAGAAAGATAAAAACCATGTGATCTCATTTACATGTGGAATTTTTTAAAAAGCACCAAACTTATAGATACAGAGAACAACAGATTGGTGGTTGCCAGAGGCAATAGGGGTTGGGCAATAGGTAAGAATGTGATCAAAAGGTACAAACTTACAATTATAAGACATATAAGTCCTGGGGATGCAATGTACAGCATGGTGACTACAGTTAATAATACTGTATTGTATAATTAAAAGTTGCTAAGATAGTAGATCTTGGAAGTTTTCACTACGGGAAAAAAAAATTGTAACTATGAATGATGATGGATGTTAACTGGACTTACTGTGATGATCGTTTAGCAATGTATGAATATACTGAGTCATAATGTTGTATACTTGAAGCTAACATAATGCTACAGGTCAATTATATCTCAACTGAACAATTGAAAAAAGAAAAGAAGGCACAGAGAGGTTAACTAGCCTAGCATCACACAGCAAAGAAGCTACAAAGCCATTATTCAAACCCAGGACAGTTTAAATGAGAAGCTCAAGCTCTAGGCTCGCCATGGAATTGGATCTCTAGGATTTAGTAAGAAGGCTAAAGGAGAAACTGATACAAAATAGCAGAAGTGGTTTACCAATAAGCACTAACAAATTCTGTGTAGTCTAACTAGCTGTTTTAAATCACACACCTAGTATCCCCTTCAGGCGTACGCGAACACGCACTGAACGTGGAGTGCCAGGTGTGAGGGCACGTTACTGCACAGCGACGGTTGGCACAGAAGAGAGGAAAGGGTGGGCTGTCAGCAAACAAGGAGGCTGGGGGTTCCACAGCCATGAGCAGAAATGAACCTCGAGTTGCAACCCAGCCTGCTCCCTGGACCGTGTGAGCTAGGAAGGAAATGAAGCTGATCAGATACGCCTTCTGATTTCTGCCGCTTCGGGGCCTCAGGGAGACTGTGGCCACCTAAGACAGCTTCTGATTGCAAGGAAGGGATTAAGAGCACTTGACAGGCACAAGCTGTTCTACAGAGAGACAATAACAAGGGTCAGTTTATAGCAGGGGCTTCATATTGAAACTGACAGGGGTTTGACCTTGCAGCTTTTTGCTCTGTGACTCTGGGCTTGTTCCTTAACTTCTCTGTGCCTTATTTTCCTCACTTTGAAATGAAGAATAACCATGCTCCATCCTGTGGTGAGAATTAAAGAAGATAAAAATGGAAAAACCCATAATAGGTACTCAATAAAGAGTGGAAATTGTGGTGGCAGAGTTGTTGCTTTTTTATCGTGATTTTAATAATTCTTACATCTTTTGCACTAGAACCAGAGAGACCTTGGCTTTTTCTCTGGATCCAATTCAGACTTGCCAAGTCACATGGCTGGCCTCGCAATGGTGGACAAGATGGACCGGAGGATGGCTCAAGATTAACGTTTGTCCACTGAGGCTGTGGTTGTCCCTGCTTCACCTCTCCTGCTCATTCTCCTCCATCCTCCTTCAACTTTTTGTCTTGTCTTTTCCTTTCCTTTTTTGGTTCTGCTGGAATTCCTGGTCCTTGTTGCAATGGTCTTTGTTGAACTGCTTCCCCTGCCTTCACCGCATCTTACTTCTGTCTCCTTCCTTCCTGTCTCCTTTAACACACGATCTTCTGTCCTCCACCAAATACTAGAAATTTAGAATATGAAGGACTGTTTCTTAGGGAGCTGACAGCATCTCAGGGGAAAGTGATGTATGTAACCATAATATGGGATAGGCTATATTAAGTCTCTTTCTTAAGGTGCATATTCATTCAGGAAATAGTTTAGTTTTTTTTTTTTTTAACTCCTCTAATTACCAAGCACTGTACTTGGCACAGATAAAGTCCTACAGGACTTTGGAGTAATTGCTTCTGGCTAGCCAGTGGCTGCCAAAAGGGCAATATTGGGGAAAACAGAACACTTTCCAAAGATAAATGTTAGGCTGTTGTAAGAAAGCCCTATTCCTTTACATTCAGTCCTATATTGGCCAATAAAATAGGAATTTCCACTGATACTGATGCTTTTTCATAAAAGCATCTTCTCTTCATTCTCTGATGAGGTGTTACCTAAGGATACAGGTACCATCTCATCACACATGTATGAATACACGTGCATATGCATCTACTTCTCCCCTCTTTGTATTGCTCCAGTTTCCTGTAACTTCCTCCTTTCTCATTCGTTTGTTTCTTTCTTTCCTTCTTCCTTCCTTCCTTCCTTCCTTCCTTCCTTCCTTCCTTCCTTCCTTCCTTCCTTCCTTCCTTCCTTCCTTCCAATTCTTTCTAGCAGTGGGTTTCATTTTTATTTGGGGACCTTACTGAGAACTACAATCCAGGAGACAGCATCTCAGACAACTCCGAGGAACTGCTCCCTTCCTGCATCATTTTCTCCTCTGTTTAGCCCTGTTTGTTCATTCTGGCAGCTTTAGTTTCCAGTAGTACTCAGCTCAAAGTGCTTGCTGACCTCAAAGTGTTCAGCAGGGACACTTTGATCCTGAAATATTTTCTACAACTAAACGTTTAACATCAGGTGTGTGGTTCTGTGAGTTATTATTGCTCATTCACTTCATGGAGTATTATAGAACCTCACTTCAGTCAGACTGTGCTTAACTGTCATCTCCTCAAACAGACCTCCCCTGAAACAGCACGCTAGCCTCTCACCCAGCCTCAGTCCCTCTCACCACACTCACAGCATGTAAAGTGATTCACTTGCCCTACGTCTCCTCCAAGACACTGTGAGCTCCCTGAGACCAGGGCTTCTGTCTTCTCTACGAGACATCTGGCAGATGCTCAATAAAAATTTCTTGATTGAATGGATGAGTGTAGGCATCATAATTGTACAGATGAATAATATTTAATGACATGAAATTTCCCTTTATCTTAAGGGAAATGGTAAAAAAGTATATTGTCATCTCAGTTGCATAAAATATATGGCAGAGAAACACTATGGAAAAGAAGGGTTCATGTTCACCGTGCTCATCTCTGGGTGGTAATATTTCCCTTAGATTGAACCCTATGAATCTGAATTCCCCTGATATCTTTCCAAAAAATGTATGCAGTTTCTTTCAAAATTAGTTTCCTTTAAAAAATAGAGAATGCTGCTGGCTGAGTGCAAGGATTTTGGAGCTGGGACAGACGGAGGGGACAGGAAAGTGACACGGGGATCAGTGCATGGTGGGGCGAAGAGTCCAGATTCTACTCTCTCCTCAGAGTCCCGAGCTGACTCACTGCCCTGACCAATGATGATTCCTTACTGGCCAGTGGTATGTTTAAAGTGAATGTTCTGATGACAGAAGTGAAAATGAAGAAGAATCAACAGGATCAAGATCGCTTTAAGGGTGTTAAAGCTGAAACATGAAAGAAAGTGGAGGTTTGGCAGAGTCTGTGTTTTGGTGGTGCCAAACCCCAAATGATCAAAAACTACTTCAATATGTGGCTGAAACCTCAACTAGAGATTGTGCCCAGATCACTGGTTCCGTCTTAATGCTTTGCGGCCCTTGGACAGGCTGAGATGGAAGACGCCTCCCTTAGCTGAGCTGATGGAGGGAGGCTCTGTGGGGAAGGGGTTCATCTGCCCTTTGAGAGTCTTCTTTGCCGCCGCTGGTGGTGTGTCCTACCCACAGGGGCAGCTCTCTTCTCTGAGCACATCTTCGTTCAGAAGAGCACTTTCAAATTCACCCAGTAGACGTTCAAGCAAGTCTTGCTGTCTGGATTTTCATCCATTCACTCCAGCAATGTTTTTGGAGTGCCTGCTCTGTTCCAGGCACTGGACTGGACACTGGGCAATGCAGACATTCATAAAACAGACAAAAATCTTTGCCCTGATGCAGCTCATGTCATAGTAGTTGGCCTGGAGTCTAGTCTTGAGTGCCTGCCAAGCCCAGGTGTTGTCTTAGTGCTTTTGGAAAAAATTTCTGGTTGCCTCAGTGTCCCAATGAGCACTAGTTCCTGGAAAAAGGTGAAAACAGCCTTGAAAAGCAATTTTGGCCATGACCCCAACTCCCTGCCTTGCTCCTAAGGGATTATCTCCTAAGGGATCTGGAGACTTGCAGTCCCTGAACCCTTAGGGCCATTGAGAGTCTGGCTTTAAGCCAAAGCTTTAACAAGAACAACCACTCTGTTAGCTGCCCTCCTAATAAATAACAATAGCTCTCATTCACTGATCACTTGCCATGTGCCAGAAACGTACCAAGCGTTTCCTTTCATGGTCTCATTTAATATTCACAAGGTCTGTGAGGTTCCTGCCTTCAGTATAGGCACGTAAACTCCTGCCAGATCCTGTCCTTCCTCAGACAACATCGGTCAGCGGCGGACTAGATACAAAATGAAAAACAAAACGACGATGTGTGGGCATCGGAAAGTGACAGGATAACAGCAGATTCTGGAGGGCAACAAAGATTTGGAAGAAGGGTGTAGTGTGGGGTGTGTTGTTCATTTGTATGGCTTTTAACCTGAAGACAAGCCAAGCTGATGGTATGCTGAGTGGGTAAACCTATGATACAAAACCTCCCGTCTTTCCAACCAGAAGAACAAAGTAGCAGAGTTCAGGGTAACCACAGCCCCTGAAAAGTGAGAAACGAATACTGGAAGAGAGAGCTAAACTGTGTTTACAGACTCCGTCCAAGTCCTGGCTTCCTCCCGCACGTGTGAGGCAAACTGCAAGTAGCCTATACTTAAGGCTTAAAGGATGGGCATGTACTCCAAGTGTGCAAGCCTGCCATGTGAGGTGAACCAAGTGTGATGGCTCGTGTTCTGTGTCAACTAGGCTAAGTTACAGCATGCAGTTACCTAATCTAATACCAGTCTAGGTGCTGTTGTGAAGGTATTTTGTAGATACGGTTAATATCTGTAATGAGTTGACTGTAGCTAGAAAGGATTACACTTGATAATGTGGGTGGGCCTTATCCGATGAGCTGAAGGCCTTCAGAGCAAAACCTGAGGTTACTGGAGAGGAAGGAATTCTACCTCCACTGTACATCAAACTCTGCCTGAGTTTCCAGCCTCCAGCCTAACCTAGACTTCAGACTTGCCAGCCCTGTAATTACGTGAGCTAATTCCTTAAACTGCATCTCCTTTATCATAATTGTATGTATTGGTTGTTTCTCTGGAGAACCCTGAGACACCAAGTTAACTGCTAAAACAAAAACATCAATACTTTTCAAAACTGTAACTGAATCTAGAGGCTCCTGAACATCATCACAATGACCAGGATAAAATCCGAACTGACTTGATGTACCACGAACCACAAAATCGTTAATCAGTTGCTAGAGGAAAGACAACCCACTGGGACGGCCCCTAAGATTATCCAAGGGTTGGAATCAGCAGACAAGGAGGTTAAAGTAGTTACGATAACCGTGCTCAGTGAAGTAAAGGAAAATACAATTGTGGTCAATGAAAAGACACCAATCTCAACAAAGAAGGAAACGCATCCACTCATCACATGGAAATTATTAAATTGAAAAATACAGTAAGTGAAATAGAAATTCACTGGGTGGGCTTAACAACAGAATGGAGATGAGGGAGGAAAGAGTCTAGATACTGTCCAAACTAAGAGCAGAGAGGAAAAAGAATACTGAAAAAAATGGAAGGGGACACAGAGGCGTAACAAAAGTTTTCCTTCTGGATGTCCAGAAGGAGGGGAAAGAATGGGGCAGAAACATTTCTTAAAGATTTAATAGCTGATGGGATTTTTAATTTTATGTGTCACTGTGACTGTGCTAAAAGGTGCCCAGGTAACTGTAAAATCTTTCTGGGTGCATTTTTGAGAGTATTTCCCGAAGAGATTAGCATGTGATTTGGTTGATTAAGGAAAGATAACTCTCGATCATGTAGGTGGGCACCCTCCAATCTGCTGAGGACTCCAATAAAACTAAAAGGTGGAGGAAGGTGAATTTGCACCACGTAGTTCAGCTGAAACATCCAGCCCCCTGATTCCCAGGTACTGAATTATACCAGCGGCTCTCCTAGGTCTCCAGCTTACAAGCGGCAGGTCATGGGACCTCTCAGCCTCTGTACTCACATGACAGCAAATTCCTATAATAAATCTCCCTTTTTTTATCTCTCTCTCTCTCTCTCTCTCACTATATATATATATGTATCCCATTGGCTCTGTTTTTCTAGAGAACTCTAGACAACTGAAATTTTCCAAACCTTGGCAAAGATATAAATTGACAAATTCAAGAATTCAGAGAACCCCAAGCATGATAGAGACAAAGAAAATAACATCTGAGGAACTCATAGTTAAATTGCTGAAAACCAAAGATGAAGAGAAACCTTTAAAGCATCCTATGGAAAATGGCACGTTGCATAAAGGGCAATGACCATTCACAATCTTGCTGACTTCTCAACGGTAACCATGGAGCCCAGAAAGTGGTGCAAATATGTTTAAAGTGCTAAAAGAAAAATAATGCAGAATAAGAATATCCACTGGTATTTTCTTTCAAGAATAAAACTCAAATAAAGACATTTTAAAATAAAGCAAAACTAAGAGAATTTATTGCCTGAAGATCTGCACTACATAAAATAATAAAGGAGGTGCTTCAGGCTGAAGGGAAGTTATACCAGATGGAGACTTGAGTCTTTGGGAGGGAAGAAAAGGTACCGGAAATTGTAAATATCTGGGTTAATATAATAGACTAGATTTTTCAATTAAATCTCTTATTTAAAATGTATAGGACTCTTAAAAGCAAAAACTAGAACACTGTCTTATGGGAATTACAATGTAAGTAGTTGTAATAATACAGCAACTATAACACGAAGGAAAGCAAGAAAAGATAAATGGACCCAGAAAGTTGCAAGATTTCTATATTTTATGACAAGTGTTGCAAGATTAACTCTAGAAAGGAAAGTTGAGAATGTGTATTATAATCAATAGAGTGGTCATTTAAAAAATGCAAACAGATATGTTAAAAAGCCAAGAGAGAAAATAAAATTCAATTCTAAAAAAAATGGTTTAAAAAACTTGAAAGAAAGTAACGCAGAAAAAAGAAAGAAGCAAAAACAGAGAGGGCAAACAGAAAAAAAGAATAAAAGTAAACTAGCAGACCTAAAACCAACCATATCAATAGTGACAAAAAATGTGTATGAAGTAAACATTTCAGTTAAAAGTCAGATATTTGACAGAATGGATTTTAAAAAAAGACAAGAACCAACTACATATGCTGCCTAAAAGAAATGCATTTTAAATACAAAAACACAGATTGGCTGAAAGTAAGTGCATGGAAAAAGACAAACCATGCAAATCGTAAACGTAAAGAGGCTGCACTAGTTGATTTATCATTAAGCAAATAACATCTTTTGTCATTAATCAATTTATTGCCTCTCATCTCCAAATCCATGCTCTGTGGCCTGCTTTGTGGTGTTGGAATATTTAAATATTTAAATATTTCACTTTTGCCGCCTCTGTTCAGTTTTGTCAGTAGAGGGCGCTGCAGGGTTATCGCAGGAGGAAGAGGCTTCTGCCTCGGTGTGCATTTCTCCTTACACTCTCCTGGGGCAGGTGATGGTCCACAGTGTGTGTGCAGGACATCCAGTGGTGCTCACTCCCCATTGAGTGTCAGTGGCACCTTTGTGGGCGGTGTCTTGGCAAGTTGACACCAGCACCCCAGCTGATATTCCAGTGACTCTTGCAGGTGCCTCCGAGGCACCTTCCCAGCAAGTTTCAGAGGCGCCCTAGGAGGCATCTTCCTGGAGAGTTCAGCTGGTGCTTCTGAAGGCAGCTCTCAGTGAGTCTCAGTGATGCCTCAGTAGGTAATTTCCTAGTAAATTTCATCAGTACGCTGGTGTATTCTGTCCTGCATGCCAGCCCTTGCCTGGGGGACCCCATTAAACTTCCCTGCTACCAGCGTGCCAAATCACACACTTTGTAACACAGCCTGAGTCTCATGGCCCTCTTCAAAATTTGTCTCTTCCCTGGGCACTGTCCCTCAGCCCCAGAGGCAGTGGCACCTCCCTGTATCTGCTATTCTTGTGTTCTTTAGAGGCTTCTTTGCCCCTCAGTATGAATTCCTTGTTACTAATTAATAATTCTTTACATTAAACTTGCTCTGTTCCAATTCTATGTGATCTCTGGACCTTGACTGCTGCAGACTTCAAGATAAAAAGCTTGATCAAGGATAGAAATACACTTTGTAATGATAAAAGGACACTGGCGAAGAAGAAATTTAAAACTGACGGAGTTAAAGAGACAAACAGGTCATGCCAGTCATAGCTGAGACTTTAACACCCCCCAGCAACTAGAAAAAAAGTAAAGATATGAATGTTCTAAACAGCACTACCCACCACCTTGATCTAACTGATATTTGTAGAACACTACACAGCCACAAAATATTCACTCTTCTCAAGTTCCCATGTTCATCGAGATAGACCACGTGCTGGGGCACAAAATTTTTAAAAAGTGATGGAAAAGGATCAAAATCACATAGAGCATGTCCTCTGACCTCAGTGGAATTAAACTGAGGTCAATAAAAATACTGTATCTAGGAAGATCTAAAATATTGGATAATTAATCAATACACTTCTAAATAATACATGAATCCAAGAAGAAATCATGAGGGAAATTAGAAAATATTTTGATCTGAATGCGAACAAAAATACAATATATCAAAAATTTTAAAGAAGCACTTAGAGGAAACTGATGATTTAAATGTTTGTATTAAACAGAAAGCAAGCTTAAAAAAATCAGTGACCTCTTGTTTCACCTTAAACAGCCACAAAAAGAATAGCAAATTAAATTCAAAGTAAGTAGACAAAAAATTAAAAAATAAATATAAGTGGAGAAATCAAGGAAATAGAAAATTGGTAAGCAATGAAGAAAATTAACAAAAGCCAAAGTCAATTCTTTGAAGAGCCTGAGAAACTCAGTAAAACTCCAGCCAGACTGATCAAGGAAAAGAGAGAGAGAACACAAATGACCAATATGAGGCATAAATGACAGGATAATTACTACAGATGCTGAAGAGATTTAAAGGACATTAGAAGAATATTATGGATAAACTTTATACCACAAATTGAATAACTTAATAATTCAACAAATTCCTTGAAAAATGCAACTTAGCAAAACTGACTTAAGAAAAAACAGATTATCAGAATAGTCCTATATCTAATAAAATTTGAATTCATTAACAAGTACTCCCACAGAGAAAATTCCAGGCCTAGAAGTTTTTACTGGTGAATCTTATCAGTGTTCAAGGAAGAAGTAATATCCTATCAGAAATTAAAGAAAGAAATTAAGTCAATTTTACATAAATTATTTCAGGAAATAGAGAAGAAAAAACTTCCCAACTTGCTTTATGAAGCAAGCAAAACCATAATACAACACTTGACAAAATATTTTAAAAATTAAACTAAATCACTCCTGCATGTAGATGCAAAATTGAAGCAGCAACATAAAAAAGGATAAAACATCATAACCTAAAAGGTTTTTTTTCTACCATGGAAGGTTAACATTTGAAAATCAATAAATATTATTGCCCATATTAACACAAAATCAGAGATAAACCACATCATCAGTTTAATAGACGCAGAAAAAGAAATGTACATATTTCAAAACCTATTCATGATAAAAAACAACTCTCAGAAAACTAGAAATAACTGAGAATTTCTTTAACCTGATGAGGCATTCCCATAGAAATCCTGTAGCAAACTTCATACCTAATCGAGAACAATAGAGAGAGATTGGCAAGGAACAAGTAAAAAGAAAGAAAGAGAGAAAGACTGCAATAAAGTACAGTTGACTCTGTTTGCACATAAATAATCATTTACACAGAAAATCCAAAGGAAACTACAATGCATATATCAGCCCTAAAAAGCGTATTCACTATGACAGTAGGGTACAGCATTAATGTGCCTAAATTACTTGTAGTTATATATCTTTGAAGCTACTATGTAGAAGATTTCATTTATAATAGCATTTATAAGACATAAAATATTTTGGAATAAATTTAACAAAATATGTGAAAAATCTCTACTCTGAAAACTGTAAACTATTGCTGAGAGAAATTAAAGTAGATTTAACTAAATGGAGGGATATACCATGTTCAGTTTCTTAAAATGTAAACTCATCCTAAATTGATCTATAGGTTCAACACAATCCCCCAACATCTCAAGCGGCCTTTGTTTTTGGCTGACATTCACAAGCTGATTCTAAAATTGACATGGAAATGCAAGGATATCCAGAGCAATCTTGAAAGAACAAAGTTGGAGAGATAACATGACCCCATTTCAAGATTTACTGCAAAGCTACAGTATTCAAGATAATGTGATCCTTACCTAGAGATCAAGAAACAGATCAACAGAACAGAATAGAAAGATGGAAATATACTCTTATTTATATTGTCATTATATTCTTCAACAAAGACATCAACTCAATCCAATAGGGGAAAGTTTCCCCCAATTAAAAAAAATTATGTTGAAATACACAAAACATTTACTATCTTAAGCATTTTTAAGTGACAATTTAGTGGCATTAAGTACACTGATCCATTTCCAGGACTCTTTTCATACCTGAAAAACTGAAACTCAGTACCCATTAAACACTAGCTCTATCTTCTCTCTTCCCCCCAGTGCCTGGCAGCCACCATTCATCCTACTTTCCGTCTCTATAAATGTGACTGCTCTAAGTAGCTCCTGTAAGTGGAATCATAGTGGGGTTTTGTGTGTGTGACTGGCTTATTTCTCTTAGAACAAAGTCTTCAAAGTCCACCCATGTTGTAGCTTATGTCAGAATTTCCTTCCATCTTGAAGCTGAATAACATTCCATTGTATATACGCATTTGCTCATCCATTCACCCACTGATGGGTATTTAGGTTGCTTTCATGTTTTAGCTACTGTGAATAATGCTGCTACAAACACGGGGGAACAAATATCCTTTGGAGGGCCTACTTTCAATTCTTTTGAGCATTTATCCAGGAGTAATTGATGAATTATATGGTAATTCTATTTTTAATTTTTTGAAGAATAGCCATATCATTTCCCACAGTGCAGTATTTCACATTCCCATCAACAGTGCACAAGAGTTCTAATTTCTCCATGTCCTCACCAATTAGTAGTCAGAAGGAAAATTTTTTATTCTGTTTTTTGAGTTGCCCACATGGCTAAGATTTATCGTAGTGACAGAGTAGAGGATACACAGCTGGATCATAAGGGAAAAGTCAGGTGAGTCTGGAGGAATCCACATGCGGGTTTCCGACTGTTCTCTCCCTTCCATGAAGGGACACCCAGAACACACTCCTCCTCCAACATTGAAAAATGGACTTGCACAATGTTTTTGCCAAGGGAAGCCTGTTAGAAACTCAAGATTTTTACTGGGGGCTGGCTAGTCACCTAAGGTCCAGAAAGGAAATCTTTTTAACAAATGTACTAGAAAAACTAGATGTCTGTTAAGAAAAAAAAAAAAAAGCCCACCATGACCCTCCGTCCCTACCTTTCACACTAGACAGAATTAGTTCAAATGAATCATTTAACTCTGAGGAGCCACGTGGTTCCCCTCTCCGCCCCAGAGGCTGAGGATCAGAGCAGTGGCGTCACGCCAAGATGACACAAGTTCATGGCAGAGTCAGGCTTTGATGCCAGATCTCTCCATCCTCTACACCCATGCAGTTCATTGATCTTCAAGTTCCATCCTTGGGTTCTATCTAATCATCTCTCTCATCACTGAACCCCCCGGCCCCAGTGGCATCTGGGACCCTGTAGACACCCGGGAAATACCTGGTGAAGAGGTGATTGAACGGTCTCTAGAATACCCTGCTCAGCCCGTCTGAGCGCAATCCCCCACCCCAACACACACGGCGCACACCTAGCAGGTGACACGCTTCCCTGGCCTCCCCCATGTACGATGGAGCTTGGTTTTCAAGCTTCATGCTTAAAGACTGTAGCCAAACTATGAGAGAGAGAGAGAGAGAAGGAAGGAGAAAGGGAGAGAAGACTACTAAACACCAGAATAAAAGTGATTTTTACATAGAGAGCTAGTGACATATGAATTTAAGAGGAAATAAATTAAAAATATCTGAGTTCAAAATCAACATCATTTTCCCTCTGATTCCATTTAGAGACTATATAAAATATTCAATTTGCTTATCCTTACAATTAAGACGGGGCCATCAGATTCTCTCGAAGATGTATTGCAGTCAGTGGAGAGAGAGGGCTGGGAGGAGGTTGGATGAGACAGAAAGACGAAATAGAAAAAACGTGGACGGGAGAGCAGGGGGAGAGGAAAGCCAATGGACATGGAGGGATGGTAAAGGAGTATTCTGCTCCTTAATCCATGCATGGAACCTGGCTCAGTTTTAAAGTATCTAAACGGCCAGGATGTGACCTGGTGGGTTTTGCCTCCCCTGTCTGCTTGTGATCCCCGGTGCTCCAGTGGGATCCTGGTTCCTGAGAATATGATATTCCGCTCCTGAAATCCAGCCTCCAGGTAGAGAAAAGCCTTTGTGTAGTTGTGTAGCAGAGCACCTGCCATCTCTTTAAATAACACTGCCAAGCACTGACGGAAGCCCCAAAGGAAAAGAGTCAGGAAAACAGGGGCACCAGAGCCACTGTGACATTCATAAAGCACAGATTTCTGACCCTGCGGGAGTGGCGCGCGGGCCCCACAGGGTTGCTGCACACCCAGGGACGCCTGCCCGGTTTCCTGCCTGCTCCGGTCCAGGTCTGCCTCTCTGTTGCCATCTCCACTTGATTTCTTGCCCCTCAGGTCTGTCTGCAAGTGTCCCTTTTTCCTTCCCAGTGGAGGTCTCCAAATCCCTTTCTTTAGTTCCCTTGAGTAACTTATATCCAATCTCCTTTTCTCCTTCCATAAGGAGGAAAACGACCCCCTCCCTGTCCTCATCACCTGTGCTGATGGACACGAGGACTTTCCCGGCACTTGCTCAGAAGCAGCATTTTGTGATTTGATTGGGGCTCCATATCTGTTCATACAGTTGATCAGTCAAACCTGGACCCTTTTGCGAGCTAAACAGAGCCTGATTAATAATTACGCGGGACAATCAGGCATACCCAGGTCGCTCTGGACTGGGTGTGTGGTCACCCTAGCTACAGACTCGCAGTAAATAGATACTTTCGCTCCAAAGTGTCCTATTACAGTTTGTAGTACAAACCCTCACACGGACAGTACCAAGTTTGTTTTTTCCAGACAGAAAGATACAAATAAACAGGGGGAGTCACACACATAAAACCAACTGTACAGGAGGGTGAGAGGAAGAAAGAACATAGAGGAAGAGGGAGGAAGGGAAAGAGCAGAAGGGGGAGACAGGTAGGTAGCAGTCTCTACAGGGACCCAGTGAACGCTCACAGTTCAGGTCTTTCTTGTGTTTACACAGGATACTTGTCCTTTGAAATGTTAATTGCTCTACTTCCTTAATACTAAGAGGAACACTTTTTCCTATTCTAACGATTCTGAAATCTGAATGTGTATTACAAGGGATGTCAGAGAGAAATTTCTGGCTCCTAGGAAGAAAAATAATCTGTGACAGAGTCATGACTGCCAGTATGTGTGTGAACTCGGCAGGGTGCAGAGGTAGATCTGTTCAGACTGGCCTCCCGGATGAGTGTCAGCACCACATTTTTAATCTTACACTGAATTCTGATACCTACTAATTGTTCAAAATGTCCCCAGAAAGGTTGTACTGTGATGTCAGACTACAGGAAAAAGTTACAACATATGCGGAGAATGATCTGCACTTTCTGGGCAGTGCGATTAAAGGCAGTGAAAATCACTAAACACCTTCCAGTGATTCACAGAATTTTCAAATCTAATAGAGGTAGGTGTTGACAAGTCATGTTTCAAGCAGACCTCCCACTGCCTGTGGTCTATCTGTCAGAGGCTGAGGCTGACTTTTAAGAGAAATCTCTGGAGAGAATTAATTCAATTAAGCAAAAACAAAAACAAGAACTATGAATTTAACCATACAGTTGATATAGATCAAGCTATAACCTCCATCCATTTGCCTTGAAATCACACCGCCCTTTGCAAAGTTGTTAAAAAGGATGGAAACTAGGTTTGCCCCATGACACAATGCATAACTGCTGATGGCTGAAAGATTCCAAAGAATCTCAAGGGTAAAGGTTTAGACTCAAATTTTCATGGTGACACTTAAAATAAATGGTGTGTGTATGGTAGATAAATTAATGCTGTCGATTAGGTATTTTACAGTTAATTTGCACATAAGTAAATGCGCACTCCCTCTACACCAATAACTGTCCCCAAACACCGTAACTGTATTAATGGTCTATTTCACAGTTGACTCTGTCTTAAAGGTTTTATATATATATATATATATATATATATATATATATATATATGATATTTGTCAGCTTCACAACTGCCTTAATCCTGGTCTTTGGCAGCTCCGTTATCAAATGGTTAACCCAAGTTGCCACCTCTGGTGAGAATCATTAGAGATGCAAGAATAAGAATGAGAACCTATGTCTTCTAGAACTGGGAGAAATCTGACCAAGAACTGGGTTTATCTCTGAGGTGAAAAGTATGTATTCCTGATGTGGGTATACATCATAGATAGATAGACACCAGTGGTTCAGGATGTCTGAACTAAGGAAAATGTACTGAGTATATGACAGCAATCCCACTGTGGAGTATTACAGAATAATTTAACTTTGATAGCATACATGTCACATTAGTACAGAAATTTAAAATACAGCCCAACCGAATGGCTACTGGAACATTTAACATCAAGGGTACGTGCCAGGTGAGAAAAGATTTATTTGTCTTTAATCTTGAGTTAGTAAACTTTAGCCTCAAACTGAAACAAAACATTTATTGACTGTGCTTCTTAGATTATTTCTTCTAGATTTTAAGAGCCTCCCATGGGAAAGTTAGAATCTACAAGACCACTCAAAAACCTGAGGAAAAAGGTCAAAACACATCATCTAAAAGGTAATCATCCTTGTGATACTAACACTATTATCTTTCTATTGTCTTATAGACTATTCACCAAAATATTTTTGTCAAGATTAGGTACACGTCATCCTATCCAACTTGCCCTAAATGTAGAAACCGATTTCAAACAAGGTTAAAGCACAATTTTCCTGTTACATAAATAATTGCACTAAATCATTTGATGCTCCTTCCTATATTAACTTAGTAAATGAACTAGATTAAACAGTACCGAAGAGATGTTAAGTAATTTTCTACAGGTGTGTTGAGGGCCACGCCAGAAGTGTTCCTTGCAATTCATTTCAGATATCATTTTGGAATTTTAAGATGTACATGATTTGTTTTTAAAATGCAACTAAAATCCTGATTTTGTTTTTTTATCATGTTAAAAAAATGAAAAAAGCTTTGAGTACACCAGTGTTTTCAACAACATACCAACAATCCGAAAGTGATTACATTGTACTTGTGCAGGAAAACAGAGATGCAATTGGCTTAGAACCAAAAGTAAAAATAGTAAGGCATTTGTGATGTGTAGGGATGGGAAATGCAGGAAGGGATGGAGGAATCTGTGATCAGCTTGGTAGAAAGAATATATTGACTTTATTTCCTGAACCCAAATTCAAAATGCAAGGTCTAAGACTCCAAATATATCAGGGATAGAAAATTATGGCTGTCCCAGAAAATCCAAGTATGATCGCATTAGGAGTGCATGAAGAGGTAGTGAAACACTGACAAAGGCGTTAACATGGGGGAAAGAAAACTACAAAAAGAAACCAACTATTATAAAGTGAATTACATTTTTTAAATCTGCTTCTGTTTTCTCCCAAATTATTGCTAGTAGTACAGGCAAAATGTGAGGTTATGAAAAAACACGTTATGTTAACTGCTCCTTCCGAGGACATTTATTATTCTCAATTTACCCATCAAGAAATATTTTGCACTAAAAGCAAGAAACAACTTAGTCTCCAGAATGAACTCTTTTCTTTACAGAAACAAGAGACAAGCGTCTTATATAACACACACCTCTTGGAGCCTCCCAGTAAACAAAATGCCAAGTCAGCCTCCCTCAAAAAAAACAACAAAAAACCAGAACAATATCTCAGTCAATCATTCAAAAACTATAAAACATGCCTTGAAGAAAAGACCAAATATATTCCTTTCTTCCATGGGAATGCAGCTAAGGAGGTTAGAAATCTTTCCAAGAAGTTTTGAAATATCTCATTTTAATGTCCACTTTTTGATTTTTCTCACTCTGAAGCCAACCCTGTATCTTGTCGTAAACACTTCAACAACCCTCTCAAACCAAAGCTGTTAGAGCAGCAAAATTTCATTGTTGAACACAAGGCAGACTTGCAGTGTGAATACATGATCATTTGTTGAAGTCAAAAACAAGTGATTTTTAATTTTTCAGATATGTCTGTTATATTTTAACAGGATTCCCTCGAACATAACATTTCTCTAGAGGATTTGCATTTTCTATTGCTTCACAAACATTCAGTTTATACACAACTCTCCAGCAACACATGGGTGGCTAAAGAAAGTTTACCACTGAAGTTGTACAGAACACCTACATGCCTAGTCAAGTATTCAAGCAACAAACCTGGGCTGAACTTTGAAAACTCTGGGAGGAGCTTTGAGAATCATGAATATCAAAGGACTTAGGAAGAAAAAGTCTTATTCAAGTCACACTTTTACCATAACTCGGCTCATAACCAAAGTTAACAAATGGGAAGTAAATAACCATATGACTCACCAACACCACTGTTATTTGGGTAGAAGGACCCGTGACAAATCCAACCTCCATCCACGACCGTTCTATAAAAAGAAAGAGGAAAAGAGTGTTACCACTTCTGTAGAAGTGGGGACATTTGTGAGCAAACGAATATCGTTGACCGCATTCTGATAGAACCATATTGCAAGGCAGACTTGGGTACTTGATGGGAAGGAGAGGGAGAGCGTTGCTTCCACTTCTTCAGCCAAAACCCCGTTTGGCTATTGCACAGCATCCCTCCAGCCCACATACTGAGGCCGGTTCCAGCCCTCGGGAAGAAGCAACTAGCCAGGTTTTGATTAATACACTCTAATGTACCGTTACATTCACTTTTGTGGGCCTTTCTAAAATGCAGATCTCATCAAGATACTTCCCTGTTTAAAACATCTTCCCACTTTGAGGGTCAAGGCAAAACCCCTTCCCAGCGCTTACAGGTTTCTTCAGAACCTGATTTCAGCCTTGTTGCCTTCCCAACTTGCTGTCCCCTTCCCAGCCTTACTAAATCATCTGCATGTCTAGGAAGTCACGCCATCACCCTCATTCACAAGCCTTTGAGTGAGAATGCCTCTGCCTTGAAAAACATGTGTCCTCTGTTCCCATGAAACCTCTGACCAGCCTGACCCCATTCATGCTCAGAACTCAGTTGTCATCTTCTCTGGAAAGCTTCTCCTGACCACCTGAGGCTGATTCAAGGGCACACCTGCCATCTTCCTACAGCACCTTATTTCTAACTCTATCTTAGTGTTTAACAGCTTGGGATGTGATAGTTTATCAAAGAATCTGGTCTTTACAGTGTTGTATTTTTATATATCTTATTTACTGCTCTTATGTTGAACTGAATCTATGTTGTCAGTACCTAGCAGAGATCCTGGCACATGATAAGTGCTCAGTAGGTGTCCAATGTATAACTCTACAGACCGAGTGAATAAGCACATGACAGAACAAGTAAATGATTTAGTCACTATTCACTAACCACTTATATAACAGGTACTGAGCTAAATTCATCACAAATACTCATTCTCTGTTCTTCTTGCCTAGATTCTGTCTTCAGGCGGTGTGAATGGCTTGTTTTGACTCTCTCAATCTCTTCTGTTCTCGAGGCTACTTATTACTCAGCCTTCTAGCTTGGGTTCCTGGTGCCTAAGTGCCAAATTTGGAGTTTGCCTGACAAGACTTTTCTTAATGGACTTTGCTGAACTTGACTCTTGTTTTTCCCATTTTTTTCTTTTCTATTGAAGTATAGTCAGTTCACAATGTTGTGACAGTTTCTGGTGTACAGCATAATAGTTCAGTCACACATATACATATATATATATTCATTTTCATATTCTTTTTCATTATAGGTTACTACAAGATACTGAATATAGTTCCCTGTGCTATACAGAAGAAACTTGTTTATCTATTTTATATATAGTAGTTAGTATCTGTAAATCTCAAACTCCCAGTTTATCCCTTCCTATCCTCTTTCTTCTCTGGTAACCATAAGTTTGTTTTCTATGTCTGTGAGTCTGTTTCTGTTTTGTATATAAAGTTACATTTGTGTCTTTCTTTTAGATTCCACACATAAATGATATCACATGGTATTTTTCTTCCTCTTTCTGGCTTACTTCACTTAGAATGACAGTCTCTAGGTCAATTCATGTTGCTACCAATGACATTATTTTATTATTTTTTATGGCTGAGTAGTATTCCATTGTCTGTCTGTCTATCTACCTACCTACCTACCTACCTACCTACTTACCTACTGATTTAGTCATCTGTCGATGGACATTTAGGTTTTTTCCATGTCTTGGCTATTGTAAATGGTCCGGCTACAAACATTGGGGTGCATGTATCTTTTCAAATTAGAGTTCCTTCCAGATATAAACCCAGGAGCAGGATTCCTGGATCATATGGTAATGTTGAACTTGACTCTTAACTCATGTGACCACAGAGTCTCCCAGAACTCTTCTTGGCTTTGAATGAGGCTTTCAGTTCTCTTTTTATGATAAGAACTTTGAAACTACTAAAAGCCAACAGGCTATTTGGTTTAGTTAAGCTATTTGGTTTAGTTTAAGTGGTTGACATGGCTAAATCCAGCTCACTGCCTGTTTGATAAATAAGGTTTTATTGGCACACAGCCATACCCATTTGTTTACATCATATTGTCTGTGGTTGCTTTTTGTGCTACAACAGCAGAGTTGTATGACCTGCAAAGTCTAAAATATTTACTATCTAGCCCTTACATTAAAAGTCTGTCAACTCCTGATCTAAATCATTTTATCATCTAAAGATGGCTCCTCCCTCTAAAACATTCCTGAGATGTGGGTATTCAGCCTTTTTACTGAAAAGAAATTTTCAGCTCACTTAATTATTTATTGGAAGATCTAACCAAAAGATCTCTCTTATGTTAAACTGAATCCACATGCTACAAACGCACAGAACAAGACAAGAAGGAAAATCCAAAATGTTAACTGTCTTTGGTCATTTATATATTTGAGTTACAGATTTTATAAAAAACTTTCAAGGTAAACTTTTTACCTTTCTAGATTTTTTATGTTTTTTCTTTAAGGAATCAACATTGCTTCTATAAATGGAAAAAACTGAAATATATAAATACTTTTACCCATTTGTCCTAGATATACCCACTCATTTGAGCTCATTATGGAGGTGATAGACTCCTTTCATTAATTTATCTGTCAGGGAGATGATAAATTCCACACAAGGGTGAATAGAAACTGTGATAGCACAAATAGGAAAATCAGGGGAAGCAGATCACTTCTAGATTGTGTTGGTGGTGTTAGTATTTCTAGAATAAGAAGATAATGAGGTTAAACAGGTCATTGAGAGTCACCCTATGAAAAAAGAGTCATGTGAGAGTCTTCTCATTGGACTTCCTGCCTTTAATCTCTTCTACCCAGAGTTCTTTATTAATTTCTTTTTTATTTCTTTTTTTTTAATTGAGACAAAATGTTGTGTCATACAGCATAGTGATTCAGTCATAAACACACACATGCATATATTCCTTTTTGTATTCTTTTCCATTATATGCTACTGCAAGATATTGAATATAGCTCCCTGTGCTAGACAGTAGAAATTTGTTGTTCATCTCTTTTACATATAGTAGTATCTGCAAATCTCAAACTTCTTCTCAGAGTTCTTGAGACCACCAAACCTCACAGCTGGAAGGAACTTTAAAGTTCCTTTGTCCTCAACTGTTCCCCCTGTCCAGTTCTTCTGAGTTGTCTATACCTTCCACTCTATAGATTCATACTACATGTCTCTAATGATGGGGCATTTACTTTTTCCAGAGGCAACACCTTCCACTCTTGGGTTATACAAAATTCTTTGACCTCTCATGTTAAGACTGACCTTCTAGCATCTTCCATTCACTAGTCCTAATTCTTTCCATGTGACCCTACAAACCAGTCTACTCCCTTTTCTTCATGGCAACTCTTGAGATATTTGAATCCCTGCGCTTCTTCTTCTTCCAGCTGACGTCCTCAGTTGCTCCGTATTTTCCTCCTGTGACATTATTTCTGATTGCCTCACCATTTTTTGTGCCTTCCCTGAATATACTCCCGTTGGTTCCTGTTTCAAGTCAGTTTGCCCCAAGACAGAGTGGCCCTTTTCTCCTCGCTACTTTTAGTTTCTGTGTTTTTTCAGAGCAGAGGAATCCACTGTTGCATTACCCTTGAAGTCATTACCCCTGCTCACAGCCCTTCAATGCATGACTATGTATAAGTTCCAGGTTTTTACATGGTTCTCAAATCATAATTTTAGATCACTTTATCATAGTTTCTCTGGGAAAAACCATGAATTTATGTTTTTTGATATTTGATATTTAGAGTACTTCTGTATTTCTCCTATTATAAAAAATTCCACAATAAGATTACTTTTTTCTTGGTAAGTCTTTCTCATACTTAGAGCTATTTTAAAGATTTGCTTCCCAGAGAATTATCCCTCATCAATAAATAATTTTTTGGTTGAAAAATTGTAAGATAATAGAGTATAAGCAGATTTTAGAGACCACTGAACCCAATCTCTTATGATAAGTAAAGTGCTTGACTGAGAACAGATAGCAACTTAACAGAACTCCTGCACCAAACTTCAAACTAAAGGATATTTTTATGACTTTCCTCTTTTACCCCCACTCACTCTCAGAGCTACTGTCTCTGTCCACTTAATGAGGTACATAAAGTCTAGGTGAGTAAAGTGTATACCTTCAAAGTAAACACAGTGATTAAAATGTAACAGAAAATAAAACAAATTAAGAACCCCTACAAAACAACAACATCCCCCCCAAGTAGATAGGGTCTGAAAATATTTCCATTTCAATGATTTAGATTACTATAGGAAACACTCAAAGGGGTGTGGATTTTTAGAACATAGAGATTTCTATATAGAGAATATTCTTTAATTATTAAAGACCATGGGATTGCTCACCCTTTCAAGCTTGCCTACATGAGAAAGGCTCTTCCATTGCAAACATGCATAGTTTTAAATCTGCACAGCATATTGGATTATGTACAGGATTTCCTCAAAATCCTTCAAAAGACTTCTCCAAGCACTAACGCCACTTCAAAATCCCAGATATGGAAAATACTCATCTAGCCCTCACCTGGAGCAAAGCAAGTGCCTCGGGCCAGTCTGGCAGAGAATATACCTCAGTGCTACCTCTGATATGTTAACTTGGGAAGTACTTTCCCTCATCTCTTTTCCTTCATTTCTTACTCTACTTTTCACCCCAGTCAGGGGGCGTAATGAGTAACTTTCCCCTTGAGGTTTACGCATTATTTAATTAGTAGATGTACGATTTCCACTGGGTGTCAGGCCCATGTTAGGGACGGAGAACACAGCTGTGAACAGATTGCTGTGGTCCCTGCCTTGCAAACGATCACTAGGATCTTTAAACCTCCGATTCTGTTTTCACCTTCCTCATTGTCAGCAGATTGCTGAGAAAGGGGATAATTGAATGAGGGGAAAGTACCAGACTTATCTCTTTCTTTAAGTCCACTCCTTGCTTCCATAGAGTAGACCCATGGCAGCCACTCTGAATGAGAATACCACCTTCCTGGCCACAGCTGCTGGACCAAGTGCTTGCTACGGAGAGTTCTTTCTCCAGAAGTTTGGACATTGGACCAAGAAACTTAGACCCTTTTAGGTGGCTGGATTGTAATATATACATTTGGAAATTGGAAATGACTGTTTTTTTCCAAGGTACAAGAGATCAAAGAAAGGCAGTCCTTGAGGGAGAAGAATAGTGTTCATGGAGAGAGGGGCCGAGCTGAGGGTGGGAGGAAGTCCACACAGCGTTCTGAGCTTTGCCTTTAATCGTGACCTTGTTTTGCATGAGATCATTTTTTTCTCTTTATAATAAATCCAAAGTTTTTTGCTTAAGCTACCTCAGGCTGGTTTCCGTAACTTAAAATCCAGTGGTCTAACTAATATGCTGGGGGTGGGAAGGTTGGGGAGGAGACTAGGGGTGCCTGCTCAACAAACTCAGGTATACTGGGCTCACAGGGAGGGTGACTGCAGTCACTTTGGGAGAAACTGCTGGGCAGTAGTTATAAGATGAAGGGGGAGTTAAATGCTCAAACCTGATGTAAGTTAAAAGGAAACATGAAAATGAAAGATAATCAAAACTCAGGGCTGTCAGGATTTAAGAGTTAGCACAAAGAGTCTTCTTAATCAGAGAGAAAGAGAAAGCCTTGGAGATGTAAATTTTTTTTAAAAAACATAGAGGTGAGTTTTAGGTATAATTATTCAAGATATCAGGTTGAACACTGGTCCTGCATTCGGAAGAATGAGACTGATTATTTTAATGGCAAGACTAGAATTTAAACCTAAAACTCATCCCTGACTTATTAAAATGGTCACCCAAAAAGGGGGAATTCTTATTTCCATAAAGCTGTGTGAACCAATTCCAGAATGCTGGTTGTTCAGCTCCCATGGCACACAACTAAAGAGAACTTCAGACAGACCCCAGCTGGCTTCACGGTGACCAGCTGTGCGACATCAGCGAAGTCACAGAACCTCTAATGACCTTCAGTTCTTTCATCTGAGAAAGAGGGCGCTGTACGTGCACCGCAGAGGATTTCAGTGAGAATAAATGAGGAGCGCTGAGTAGCACAAGGCCTGGAGTGATACTTGTCACTTCATGTACATTCATTCTCTTTATTTTTGGCTTTTGATGGTACACTTATGTTTTTGGTCAAGGCAAAAGGCCTTTGGAAGAAAGACTGGTAAATAAAAGGTGAGAAATAGTGTTTAAAACAAGGTGACATTGTCTAACAAAAATTTATTTAGCATCTACTATTTGCTGGAGCTAGTGCCGAACTATCAAGTTATTAAAGTATATTCATTTGTCTCATATTAACTTTACTGAACATAAACTTTGAGTTTCTCTATCTTAATTGACATTCCAAATGACAACGCTACATTCAGTAGAACACAACTGTTTCACAAAACCCGGGACCGGTGAGTTCTTGTCCCTGTGCTGCGTGTACTGAAATGGCTGAAGAAATGAGGAAAACTTCTCCTCACCTAGCACACAGGGTCATGGCGGCCTGGCTGCTTGTCAGAAGGCTTGGGTGGACTGTACGCTTTGTGAGGTATGCGTACTGAGCTTTCAGCCTGATTAGAGCCCCTATTCTGAGAGTGCTGCCTGATACACAATAGGTAACGTAGGATGGGAGGGAGAATAAGGGAAGGAGGAATGAAGGAGGGAAGGAAGGAAAGAAAGGAGAAAACCTATAAAATAAGGGGGTATGGACCTAATGATTTTTAGGGTCTTTCTACCGTGATTGCAGTAAGATTTTGTAAGTCTTATTTCTAGAAGATGTTAGCGGCAGAGGACTGCTTATACTTCTACCCTGATGCACCTAGCAGGACAATGACACAGACAGCCCTGTGCATTTTATAACTCATCAGGGAAGAGGCAAGGCATTTTCCCCAGGAAGCTCAATCCACTTAGAAGCCGTAGTTGTGAGCTGAAGCAGAAAGGACAAGGAGTCAACTGCAGAGGTCCAGCTCCACTGACTGAAACATATAGACACAACCCCAGGATAGGAATAAAGTCGCAGGGCGGAAAAGCCCACGGGCAGCACAGTGCTCAGGACAAAGGCACCGTTCAACTACCCAGACACCTACCCCCAAATGTGGGCGAGCACCCTCTCTTCTTGACCATATCTAATTTGGAGGGTGAAAAGGAGAGAGAGCGTGGTGACAAAAGTTCTAGGATGCAACCTTCCCACTGAGTCTTTGACAGGCTAATTCATTTATACATGCACTTTCAATTACTTACTCAGCTCATGTTTACTGACTGGGAAGGCCAAGTTCTACGGAAGTACCTGGGAGGAACCAGCAGCCTAGTCTTAGACTTTAGGGAGGGAACATTAAATGTTAGGAGGTAAAATATTAGACCAGAGAATGGATGAGTAGGAGTTGGTCAGCTGAAGAATAGGAAAGAAATTCCAAAGAGAGGGAATGGCACACACAGATATCTGGCCATTGCTGGGAATATGGTATATTTGGGGGCCCCACAAGGGGTTCAGCACGGCTGTGGTATGGGTCAAGAGGGGAAAGGCAAGAGGTGGGCTGGTGTCTCGAAGTGGCCAAGTCTTGAAGTGTTTTGTTAACCATCCTAATGGATATGTAGTTTTGTTTGGAGAGCGGTGGGAACCGCTGACTGGAGCCTGGGAGCAGTTAGAGGGCTGCTGAAACAGTTCAAGTGGGAGATGACGGAGGCTTGATCTAGAGTAACACCTTGGAATTGACAGAAATGGACAGATTAAGAGATAATTAGGAGGTAAGAACTTTAATTCCGTCTTTGGTTTATAGATGGCTCAATTTGCATTTTCTCTGTAGTTTGGATCCCCCATTACAGGCCTGGGCGTAGACTAAATGCTTAACAAGAGTCATAATCATGACACTGGTGCTAACATATTGTTATCACTTTTGAATGCTGGCCAGGGTCAGGCCTTCGGCTAGGCTGTGATGTTAGCCAGATAGCACATGTAGCCCGGGGCATATTTTTATTTTTTAGCTTGTCAACACCCAAGGTCAGGGACTCTATCTGCTTCACTTCCTTGAAGCTATAAAACCACAGCACAAGGAATGTAACACAACAGACCACAGAATGACCTCAATTTTCCCATTGGTCTGAAGGCCCCGAGGTCGTATCTTCTCAGGGGACACGCTTTAACAGAGTAGGGGACCTCTGCACTTGGTCACCACCTCTGCCCCATGCATGCCACAGTTAAATGTGCAATTTTAAGAGAAATGAAATTGAGTTCAGAAAGTTGCTGAGGCCATGGGCATTTGATCATGTTTCTTGGGCATCTGTGGCTGGTAGATATGCACAGTCTGAGATCCCAGTGTGGTCCGTGTACAGCCCCAGGGCTTCGGATTAGTAACTGGCCCTCGTCCTCAAGGTACGAGTACATACGTTAATTATTTGCTCAGTCTATCGTCGATTTTCCCCTTCCTCAGTGGGATGTAAGCTCCAGGTGGGGAGGGCTTAAGTGCTTCTTCTCCCCCCCCCATTTTTTTCGGTCTGTTTTAATACTGTATCCCCAGTGCTTAGAACAGTACCTGGCCCCGAGTAGGTGTTCAGTTCATATGTGTTGGATAATCATATTAGCTGAATGATCTTGGGGGAAATTATTTGAGATGGTCAAGCTTCAGGTTTATGCATATCTCAAATAGGACTAAATCCTATATGTCTTATACCTCTGTCAGGGCTCTTTTAAAGCTAAAGTGAAAAATGAAAGGCCCCAAGTTGAATGCTCAGCTGCCATCTTTTGTATTTTACTTCATTTACCCTGTCTTTCTGTCTGTCTGGCTATCCATCCATCCCTCCATCCCTCTCTATCCACCCATTCGCCCATCACTTTAGTTTAGTATCTACTATGCACCTGTGTAGAGCATCTACCATTATTCCCTATCAAGGACTGCACACCATGTACACCACCTCAAATGTTGCCTTCAGTACTGCAGTGTGATTATCTCTCTTATCTTTCTGTAAATGAGGAAGCTGAGGCTGAGCAAGTTCACACATGGGGAAAGTGGCGGAGCAGGGATTCACACGCCACGTCTGTCTAATTGGCTGACGACTCCTGGCTCTCCTGTTTCCTCTGTAGGGTTTTCCTATCGGCTGGCTTCACAGGACTCTGCACGTGCCTGGGGCACACACAGTGAGCGATGTAAAGCACTTCGGTGCACCTCGCCAACTGCTGTGGCTACAGGTGTTCCCACGGGGCCCCCCTGACGATGACCCTCAGGGGTCACACTCAAGGCTCTTTTCTGATTACCCCTGTGTCATTCATCATTCACGGCCATTTCAGCAGGGAAATTATGTGGTGCTGATCAGTGTGTGTTGGCACCTACGTGTCCTCTGAGCTTCAGAGCTTCTTCCTTAGCTCAGTTTCGGCTCCTCTACTGGGTAAACTCTCACTCCTGAATTCAGACACAGGCTCGGGGAAGCTCCAGACGTTTCCTTGTGGCCTCTCATCAGCGCCTTCCTATTTAATTCCCTGAAATAGCCTCGCTCACCAAACCCATTCGGTAGACCAAGAAACGTCTGACAGGAAGAATAAGAGTACTGCCCTGTGTACTGCCTGCTGCAGAGCTTGGAAAACAGTATTAAGTCCTACACTAAAAAGAATGCAAATGTTTCATTTCCCTGTACTGAATGTGGCATTTTGGGGTAGTTTCTTACCATATTGGGTATCAAGGCCTTATTAGTTATGTACAAAGGCCTTTTGAAAAACACAGGCCCAAATTCAATCCAGCTCTTTAAAAAAGTTAACCTGTCGTGTGACTGTGCCTTGCTCCCACAGTCCTGCCACCCTGGACACTGACGTTCTCTCTGGCTTCTGGCCCATCATGGCACGGAGGAGAAGAAGGCTGTTTAAATACTGTCGCAGTTCCTTCCATACTCAGGTCAGAGGGGAGCAGAGGGCTCAGAAGTCAGTTACTGGCCGCCTGCAGTGAACCAGGCAAAGGTGAAGGTGATTTACATGTATTGCAGGTTAGTAATTCTTCACAACTCTGCCAGGCACGAGCTCTTGCAAAGCCACGACTCTTCCCACCCCACCCCCATACTTAGCACTGCCCGTTTTTACTACTATGCCTTATATCACTTGTATATATGGCTTTTGCCTTCTTTGAAAGTGAAAGTAACACTTTCTGTTCTTCTCTTTATTATTTTTTTACCGTGTGCTCTCATGACCAGTGCATTATGAATGATTAATACATGCTGCTTTAAAAACATATGTGAACATGCTATTTCAACTATTTACTATTAACTTCATGCCCCAGACATGAGAATCAGACTTAATCATCTTATATCTTTTCTGTTGGCCTTTTTTTTTTTTTTGGCAGCCATCCGTGCTTAGAACTGCTTTGCAGATTTTGCGCCTGAAAAATGGAACTTTTTATTCTTTTAGTTATGAGAGTACAATAAAAATCCCCAAACTCATAATGCTTTGCTTTTTTTCTTACCTGCCTTTTTTCAACTTCTATTATTTATGTAAAAAGGGTAAACTGCCTTCTTTACTGCTTCAAATTACTTTTATTAAAATATTTCCATGCTACCAAGTTTCAACCTGAAGCCAGTGGTCCTATCTAAGTCACAAATCGGGATGAAGATTATCTTTGGGTGCTTTTCTCTCCTCTCTGTCTTAGTGCTTCAGTCCAAAGTTCCCTCTCCTTTAAAATGATATTTCTGTTAATACTTATCAAGACATCAAGATACAAGCATTTCTTTTCAATTATTACATCTGGAAAGAGTTTGACCCTGCCTCCGTTTATATGAATTCCAATAGAAGTCAAAGAAAAAGAAATAAAGACAAGCCAAACCATGCTCTATTCATAAGGAACAAGAGGTCTAGTGACATGCATGCTCCTGGCACGATCAATGGTGTTGGTCACAGTGCAGTGCTTTGGTCACTCAAAGATCCCTCCTCAAAATAGAAATAATTCCCAAGAAACAGAAATATGGGTTAGAAAAATGTCATTGGTAATTTGATAGGGATTGCACTGAATCTGTATATTGTCTTGGGCAGAATGGCCATTTTAACAATATTGATTCTTCCAGTCCAAGAACATGCCAGCAATCCCATTTTATGGGCATATATCCAGAGGAAACTGTAACTCGAAAAGACACACGCACCCCAATGTTCACAGCAGCACTATTAACAATAGCCAAGACATAGAAACAACTTTAATGTCCATTGACAGATGACTGGATGAGAAGTTGTGGTATATTTTTACAATGGAATACTACTCAGCCATAAAAAAGAATAAAAGTATGCCACTTGTAGCAACATGGATGGACCTAGAGATTGTCATTCTAAGTGAAGCAAGCCAGAAAGAGAAAGAAAAATACCATATGATATCACTTATATGTGGAATCTAAAAACATGATGCAAATGAACTTATTTGCAAAACAGAAAGACTCTCAGACATAGAAAACAATCTTATGGTTACTAGGGGGTAAAGGGGGAGGGAAGGGATAAGTTAGGATTTCAAAATTTGCAGAGACTAACTGCTATATATATATAATAGATAAACAGCAAGTTTCTACTGCATAGCACAGGGAACTATATTCAATATTTTGTAGTAATAAAATGAAAAAGAATATGAAAAGGAATATATATGACTGAACAACATTGTAAACTAACTATACTTCAATTTAAAAAAGTAAAAAAAAAAGAAAAGAGGGGATTAGAGATAAAATGGTGACCTCAAGGAGATAACCAAGCTTTTACAATAATGGTTTGAGTTTTTTGACAGCAGAAACAAAAAACTCTAATCTTATGACGGTTCATTCTTTTTATTCTATTCTGGGAGGGTACATGTGTGGGGAGTACCAATTTCTTGGCAAGTGCTACCCGCCTCCAATGATGGAAAGCAACAGGGAACCATGGTGGGGTCCAAAGAAGGATAATAGTGCAGCCCTGGTTTTCCCTCTATGTTGTACCCTGCAAAAGCATTAGATGTCTTTAGCATCCCCTCCTCCAGAAGATCTTGCCAAGGTTGCCAGGTTGGCGTGGGGGATAGGCCTGGGGCTAAAATCATGGGGGAAGTTGTGCTTTCTTCAGGCATATACAGAAACCAAGCATGACTGCAGAGGGTGGCTGAACAGGGATGGACCTTGGCCACCTCTGCTTTGGAGACCACAACTAAGAACTTGATGCCTTTGACCCTTGGTTCTTTCATCTGTAACAAAGACATAGGTATTGTTGTTTCATGTTAAATGAATTGGGACAGAAGATGGCTGTGAAGTTGCTTTGGTAAGGCTGCACTGATCTAAAGTCAAATTGCTGGGGTCTGAATTCTACCTCTACCATTTACTCTCTCTACCATTTACTGGTGTGGCCTGGGAAAAGTTACTTAACCTCTCTGTGCCTTGGTTTCCTCACCTGTCAAGTGGTTACGGAGTAGCTGTGAGAATTAAATGAGTTAGTAAATATAAAGCGCTTAGAAGTCTGTTTGGCATGCAGCAAACATGCCGTCGTGTTAGCGCTATCACTGTGGAAGTCTAGGGTGACTGAATAGCATATCAAGCCAGTAGTGCCAGTGACCCAGGGATATTCAAGACTTACGGGGTAACAGAGTTATTTTCTATGCTTATTAGAAATATGAGTTATGGATTTGTTTCTTCCATCAAGAAACAGTTTTATAAGCACCAACTATTCCAGGCATTGAGTTTGCTGCTGCAGATACAGAGGCCTACGAGATACAGCCTCTGCTCGCAAGGAATTCTGAGTCTCGAGGAGAGACCCACAGACAACCCAGACTTGTGATCAAATGGGAATCCCACGCTATAGGAACACAGTGGAGGGAGCATTTAACTCAGCCTGTTCTGGAAAGACTTCAGAGAAGGCATAATGCTTCCCGAGGAGTGGCCTGGAGTTCCTGGGAAACTGCACTGCAGGTAAGGGGAATAGTACGTACAAAGTCCTACAGGTGAGAAAAAGCAAGGGCTGTGTGTCTCCCTTGTCCTCTCTTGCCTGGACCACTGCCTGAACGTTCTCATGCCTGCAGAGGCAGTCCTGCTATTGGACCACATAATTCCTCACTGAGAATCATTCTGTGGCTCCCTATGGCCCCAAATTAACACCCAGCATCCTTGGTTAGCAGTCAAAGCCTTTCCTGCTGTATTACGTAGGCCTCCACATCTCTCCTAAAAGCCTCTGAGGTCTCCAAGGGCATGTCCTAGATCTCCTGATGTCTCATGTCTAACAGAGCATCTGGAACACCACTTATGTTCAGTAAGTGCTTGTGAAAGGAACAAGTCAGAATCATATGAATCTCCTGTAGAAAAAGATGATTCTGTGTATTTGAAAATCACAAGCTAGAAAGCTCTTCAGCTGGGCACTTATTTTAAGGGAAATGTCCCAACAAGGAAAAAAGAGTTAAATTCAGTACAGCTGACTGCGTAACAGTGCCGTTTGAGGACACAAATGAAATTAAGTTCTGTTGTCACACGTACAAGCAGGACTGGCGAGAAGTCACTCAGGAAAGCTGTCCTCCTTGTTACAGAGAAAATCCCCACCATGGGAACCACCCACAGCTAAGCCCGAGGTACGCCGAGCTCCTCAAGCGTAGTCCTTGCTCATCAGCTGGGATTGCATGACTTTTCCTTTGGGAGTACAACTTTTCTTTCCCCGTTTCCTTTCCTCTATTCCCTCCTTTTGCTCTATGGCCTCTCCCTCAATTCTTTTGCAGAAGACATAGTCTCAGAAAGTGACCTAACTTTTCAGAAAATCAGTTTCTTCCTTTGAAAAGCATCACCTTCCTCAGGCTCTCCCTGGAACCAGTAACTGTGCCATGGTTACCGGTGGTAGCAGCAGTGAAAATACGAGCAGCTAACGTTTGTCCATCGAATACTCTGTGCCAGGCGCTGTGCTAAGTACTTCTGCTGAGGACTTTCATAGAGAGCCACTTAAATTAAAGAGATAACCCCAAGCCCCTTAATTCTTAGCATGGTGCTAAGCAAAGAACACATTCTCAAGAAATATTAGTCATTATTATACTTTTCTCATTTAATCCTAACAACCATTTTCTGAGGTCAGTCTAGCTTTTATGTATTTTTCTGTATTTTAATAGATGAGAAGTCTGCAGGCTTTCAGAGGGTAATGATATTTAAGATTGAGCTTGGGGTCCACACCCAAGATGACCGTCCATCAAGGCTATGCAGTGTAACAGATATAAAAGCACTTTGTGAGACGCAGGGCTGTGCATACGTGTTAGCTGTTCTCAGGTTAAGTAGGTAAGAGGGCAGAGCTGATAAAGAGGTCGGCAAGCACTGAAATAAAATGGTGACACAGTTATCAACAAGTGAGAAATTTTGTCTTAGTTCAGAGGATCTCATCTTCTGGTGTCAAACCCCAGGGCTGGAGTGCCTAATACACTGCTTTCCAAAATCTATGGGACATAGTAAAAGCAGTTCTAAGAGGGAGTTTATAGCAATACAAGCCTATCTCATCAAATAAGAAAAAAAAAATCTCATATAAAACAATTTAACACACCAACTAAAGAAATCAGAAAAAAAAAACAACAAACAAAACCCAAAGTCTGCAGAAGGAAAGAAACAATAAAGATCAGAGAGAAAATAAATAAAATGAAGACAAAAATAATGGAAAAGATCAAGGAAACCAAGAGCTGTCTTTTTGAAAACATAAAGAAAATTGATAAACCTTTAGCCAGGCTTACTAAGAAAAGAGAGGACCAAAATAAACAAAACAAGAAGTAAGAGTGGAGAAGTTACACTATCACAGAAATACAATCGTAAGAGAACACTCTGAGCAGTTATGTGCCAATACATTGTAACCTAGAAGAAAGGGATAAATTCCTAGAAATATACAATCTTCCAAGACTGAATGAGGAAGAAACAGATCATCTGAACAGGCCAGTTATTAGTATTGAAACTGAATCAGTAATTTTGAAAAATCCCCAACAAACTGAAGTCCAGGAAGGACTTCATGGCTTTACAAGGGAATTCTACCAAACATATGACTGAGAGCTAATACCTGTCCTCCTCAGACTATTCCAAAACCTGAAGAGGAGGGAGCCCTCTCCTAAGTCCATCATTACTCTGATAACCAAACCAGACAAAGACACTATGAAAAAAGAAAATTACAGGCCAATATAACTGATGAATATAGACAGAGAAATCCTCAACAAAATATTTGCAAACCAAATTCAACAATATATAAAAGGGGGCAATGCTGCCATATGAGGGAATCTGGGATGTCTGGAGACATTTGATTTTCATTTTGGGGTATGACAGTGCTACTGGCTTCTAGGGAGTAGAAACCAGGGATGTTGCTAAACATCCAACAATGCAGAGGACAGCTGGCACAGCAAAGAATGATCTGGCCCCAGATATCTTGAGGGCCGGAGCTGAGGAACCCTGTAATAATTCTGCCAGGAAGATGCTGCCCTTGTTTCACAGAGGGGAACCTAGAGGCTCAAAGACATGTAGTGACTTGTCCCAGGTTTACAGCTAGGAAGCAGCAAGCCAGGATTTAAACATAGGTTGGTCTTGGCTACAAAGCCCATGTTTAGAGACATGTAGACATAGTAGATATTTATAGACTAACTCCAAGTATCTGAATTCCTTTTCTAGACACGAAGGACCTGGGCTGGGATCTTGACAGACAGAGCTCAGCACAGGGGTGAGATGGATGCCTTTGTAGGACAGAAAGACAGAATGTAAGTTCAAGGTCAAATCAGACTAAACAGACAGCTCTGTGGAAGGGCCAATCCAGGTGGAGGTATCCGGGCATAAACTGGAGTCTCAGGAATAAAACACCAGGGTTTGGAAGACAGCATAAGAGAACCCACAGAGAGAATCTTTGTGGCCCTAGGGGCAGAAACATAGGAGGTTTTGATAGTGGGTGTGAGGCTGTGCACCACAAGGGGAAGGTTGTGTAAGAGAGTATGAGACAGATGAGACCTAGAATAAGTCACTTACCATCTTGAAAATTCAGTTTCCTTTTCTGTCCAACCAGAACTTCCCTGCTTATTGTTTTAGGCTCTGAAGAGGGGATGGCTGTGGCCTATGGTGTAAGGCTCTGAGGAGGGGATGGGTGTGGCGTAAGGTGTAAGGCTCTGAAGAGGGGATGGGTGTGGCGTAAGGTGTAAGGCTCTGAAGAGGGGATGGGTGTGGCCTAAGGTGTAAGGCTCTGAGGAGGGGATGGGTGTGGCCTAAGGTGTAAGGCTCTGAGGAGGGGATGGGTGTGGCCTATGGTGTAAGGCTCTGAGGAGGGGATGGGTGTGGCCTATGGTGTAAGGCTCTGAGGAGGGGATGGGTGTGGCCTATGGTGTAAGGCTCTGAGGAGGGGATGGGTGTGAAGGGGCTCTGTCAATGGCTGCCGTGCAGTCTAACTGTGGCGTTCCAAGGCTCTTGGTCTCTTCCTCCCCAGATTGTACCACATTCCTGGCTCCCTGTTCTCAAATTGGTACTAGCTCTGTGTGTATGTAATGAAAACAGCCTACATTTTTTCCTGTTTTCCCAATACACTGACCCCAATGGTCAGCAGTTGGGCTATTTACCCCCACCATCATCTTTGTTCCAGACTATCTGTGTGCTGTTAACATCATTTGTCAATAAATCATTGCCTTTTCCTGTGTTTGAGTGCCCAGAGGCCATTGAATTTGGATTCATCTTGAAAATCCAAATAACGGAAGTAGAAAGTATAAATAATAGATCAGCTGCTTATTCCCTGGGGGTCCCAGGAGGCCTGTTCACAAATGCAGTTTCTCTTAGTCTCTGGCCAGTTCAGTTTTAAGGTCTACAGGGATAGTGTTTAGACCTGAATAAGAAAACATTAGTGGGGCAGGTTCTTTTTACCATCCGGGATCATCTTAATTATCATTTGTGCAGAAGAGTAAGTGCGAAGAGACATGGGATCAGAAATAGACAGAATTCAGCAAACTTGGGATTCCAGCTTTTTCCACCTCACATTTTCAAGATGGGAGGAGGGTGAAGAGATGATAACCTTGTGAAATTGCCATTGATACTTCAAAATAATAATAATAATAAAAATGTTCATTAAAAAAGGAACAATTATCCTGCTGAGAATTTAACAAATCTTAGCCTCAGGCCTATTTCTCTCCATTAATTTGCTTCCATTTATTTTTTTTTCCTCTCATATTCTTTCATGCAAAAGCAAAGCAATCAATGAAGGCACTTAACATAATTCTTCCCTCCCCACTAGAAGTGAAAGCTAACACGTACCAGTTCTTACTCCCCAGACTTGCACAGAAGGCTTAGACCCTATCATGTATATCCACTGTGCCCCCTTGCAAGCTATCTTTCCCATAATTATCAAGGTTCATTTCTTAAAATACTTATCTTTTTCTCCTCAGCTGAAAGTGTTCAACTGCTCTCTACTGCCTGCATTAAAAAGTTAAAAGATAAAGTAGAAACGGCTCACCTAGTGTTTAAGACTATCAAATTGAAATCTGTGGATTCTGGCCAAAGTGGAGTAACTGGAACCAGATATAACATCCTGACCTGATAGCTAAAGGAAAAAAACTGGACAAAATATATAAAAGAAAAGTTTTCAGACACTTAACACCAGGCAGTGCAATACAGTGCCCCCTGACAGAGGGAAACCTAACGAGGTAACCCCCACAATTGTCCCAATTTACTGTCTGGAGGGAAATTTGAGGGCACAACACAGGGAGAGGGCTTAAGGCAAAGGACTGAGGACACCTCGAGTTGATAGTTTACAGAGCAGAGTATTAGAGAAAAAAAGAAAAAGCTTCTCAGAGAGAAAGCACCAGGCAGTTACAGAGGGTCCTCAAATCTCTACCTGAGTACTGATCAGGACACGCGTGTGAGAAAGCTACCCAAGGACAGAGGAGCAATGCCCCCAAATATTATAGGAAGTAAGTACTTTGGCTCTCATAGGTCTGGAAAGAGCTCTTGTTCCCACTAGCTGGAGTAATAATTTCTAAGAACTGGTAGAATAGCAGGTAGAGTCTTTGGAAGCCTTTTGCCTTGGCAGTGAGATAAAATTAGCACTAGACTAAAGCCTCCTCTGGTCCTGCTTGTTTGGCAAATTTAGAAAGGATTAGATTGTTCTCAAGTAATTTAACTGCATCCCAGAATAAGTTCAAAAATATTTATGGGAATACAAAACATCCAGTAGCCAACCATATAAAATTCATAATAACTAACAGCAACCCAATAAAAATTAACATGTATGTAAAGAAGCAGGAAAATAAGGCTGATGAGAAGAGAAAACATTAATGGAAACTACCGTGCATGATAGGAATTATAGAGACTTTAGATAAAAACCACTGGACGGAATTAGTAGACAAGATGTTAACATAGTATAAGGCTATTCTGTAGGTTCAGAAAGGTAGAAGAAAGCACGAGATCATGTTAAAAAGAGAGAATGAGATATAAAAAGCTCAAATCTATTTTTTAGAGATAAATAAAACAATGTCTGAGATTTAATCACACACACACTAAATGGGGATAACAGAAAAAGAGGCAAGTCAGTAGAAAAAAGTTAGTAAACTTGAAAACATAGCAATAGAAGCTATCTGAAAAGAAACAGAAAGAAAGAAACACTGGAAATGACATGAATAAAGCATCAGCGCCATGGAACAACTTCAAGCGGCCTAATATATGTGTGACTGCAGTCCTTGGAAAGGGGCAGGAGAGAAACAGTATTGGAAGAAATAATGGCCAAAATTTTTTCAACTTGGATGAAACTATAGAGCATATACACAAGAAGCTCAATGATCCCCAAAAGAATTAACTTGAAGAAAACTACATGAAGACATAATCTAATCAATTTGCTGCAAACCGAAAACAGAGATAATCTTAAAAGGATTTGGGGTGGGGACCACAGCGTTCAGGTGCACACGGACATGAATGATCTCAGTGGAACATCTTTAAAGCACTGAAAGAAAAAACTGTCAACCTAAAACTCTATATCCAGTGAAAATATTTTTCTAAAATGGAGTCCAAATAAATATTGTCTTGTTTTCCGGAGATAATGAAGGTGAAAGATTTTGTTATCAACAGACCTGCACTATAAGAAATGTTAAAGAAAGTCTTGCAGACAAAAGGAAAAGTATCCCAGATAGAAATCTGTAGCCATACAAAGTAATAAAGAGCACTGGAAAGGTGCTTTGTTCTTTCTTTTTCCCCTAAATTCTTAAAAAACAATTTAAAGCATAAAAATAAAGAAATAATTGATTATAGATAAATAAATCATATATAGTGTATTATGTATTATCCTAGGTAAAATGGTATATTACTTCAAGAAAGATTGTGATAACTTAAAAGATGTATACTATAAAACCCAAAGCAATAACTAAAATAACAAAAGAGAGTTATTGCTAACCAAAAAAAAAAAAAAAAGGAATCACAAAATATTCAATTAATCCAAAAGAAGGCAGAAAAAGAAGTGGAACAAGAACAGATTAGACAAGTAGAACACAAATAGCAAGTTACTGGATTTAAACCTAATCAGCCAGTAATCACATTAAATGATTAAATGTCAATTAAATGGGAGAGATTACCAAACGGCAGTTTAAAAAAAAAAAAAAACAAAAAAAACAAAAACGGAGGCCCAATTATACGTTGCTTGTAAGATTTACACTTTAAATTTAGAAACACAAATATGTTACAACTTAAGGGACAGAAAAAATACAATGCTAATAATAATAAAAAGGATGCTGTGGTGAAAGTATAGTATATATTAATGTCAGAAACAGTAGGTAACCAGAGATGAAATGAGACATCTTATAACAGTGAAGGGCCATGTCATCAAGAGGAGAGCCCTAAATATTTACACACCTAAGAAATGAAGCTTCAAAATATATGAAAAAAAAAAAAAACTGACAGAACTGCAAGGAGAAATAAACGAATCTACAATTATTGTCAGCTATTTTAACACTCTGCTCTTTGTAATTTATAGACAAAGTAGAAAGGAAATCAATAAGGATCTAATAGATCGACCTGCTGTCAACAAACTTCTACTAATTGAGTTTGTAGACTCACTATGTGACAACAGCAGAATATACACTTTTAAGCATGCTTTTTCCACTATTGACTATTTTATGAACTATATTATAAGTCTCAATAAATATAAGAGGATTCAAGTTATACCACGTATATTCTATGACTGCAATGGAATCAAATTATAAATCAATAACAAAGACTTCTGGAAGATCCCCACATATTTGGAAATGAAATAATACACATCTAAATATCTCATAGGTCAAGGAACATCAAAAATATTTTAACTAAATAAAAATAAACACAGTATTAATAATTTATGAAATGCAGCTAAAGCAGTATTTAACAGGGAAATTTACAGTGGTAAACACCTATATTAGAAATGAAAGCTCCAAACCAATGACTTTAGTTTCCACTATCACACATAAAACCCTTCATAGTCTGAATCTGCATATTTTTATAGTGACATTTTTCTCTGCTAATTACCAGACAATACTAATACCAGTGTCAATAGGAGTTGTAAAGTCAATTGTACTAGTAGCTGCTGCTAATTTGTTGAGTACTTACTACATGTCAGACAGTTTTTCATACATTACCTCATTTAATATTCTAGTAAGTTTCACATATCTGGTCTTGTTTATTCCTTATTGTAAATCCTTGAGTCAGTATTATCATTATTATTATTATTACTATTATTATTATTATTATTTCCATTTTAATAAGGAGAATACTAAGTTTTAGGGAGAATGTAGAACTTGTCCAAAATCATGTAATCACCCTGCCATTAAAAAAAATATTGAACATCTACTATGTGCAACGCTCTCTTCTAAGTACAGAGCTAATGAGTTGCAGATTCAGGACTTAATCTCATATCTGCTTGGTTTCTAAACCTGTTCTCTTAGCCGTCTTGCTTTTTTGCCATTTGTATACTGTCTCCACAAACTTTCCCTTCCAACTTCAGGGGCTCAGTACAATGTTTGGAACATAGGAATTGAGAAAGGAAATTTCATAACTCACTGAATGATTATTTTGTATCAGATCTTATGACTGCCTTTCACATATATTATCACCTTTATTCTTCAGACAGACTGTGTGAACTTGGAATTAATATCTGCCTTCCAACTTCCAAGTACATTTGATTCTTTCCTCTCTCCTACATCTTCTCTGCCAGCACCATGGCCCAGGTACCATTGTTTCTTGTCCAGACTCCTGCTATAGTTTCCTAATTGGTTTCCCAACTTCTATTCTTGCTTCTTCAAAATCTATTTTCCACAAAGCAGTAGTAATACTTTAAAAAATAATATTTAAAAATTATACACCAGACCATGTATCTGTTGTACTTAAAAATCATCAAGTGTGTTTAGATTAAAAGACAAACTCCTTAATTTGGGAAACAAGGATCAACACGAGCTGGTCCTTGTCCATCTTGTCAGCCTCATCTCTTTCCACTTTGTTCCTGGCCGCCTGGCCATACTGGGATTTTAGCTCTTGTGACATATCAGTCCCTCTTCCGTCTTTAACTTTCACAAGCGCTCTTCCTTTTACCTGGAGTATGTTCTTGGATAATTCTATTCATGCTCCATATTCCACCTTGTATATTATTTCCTATGGTCCCTTTGACCCTCTTCCAATATCAATTTGCCTCATTAGTACCTCTCCTAGTTTACTGTTCTTTTGCTTTGCTGCTCCGATCACAATTTAGAATCATATATTATTTATGGCACTGAGATTCAGCAGACACCTAGACCTTGCACAGTCGGCAGTCTTCCTCTATCTTACCCTATTTTGCAGCAGCATTTTCCCCTTCATGGTTGTCCTTTTTTCCACTGTTGAAAAAATTTCTTCTTTGGCTCCCATGACATCACGCTCCTATGCTTTTCATCCTCCTCCACAGGCAGAGCTTCTCATTTTTCTTTCCTAGAGCCTCCTTCTCTTTCAGAATTCTAAATGTTGCAGGCCTCAGGCTCAGTGGTGGACAACTTTCTTTTCTCTATCTTATCTTTCTTTCATATCTCATCTCTATACACAGCCTTAAATCCTAATCACGCACTGACTAGCACTTACCTACTCAATCTCTCTACCTGAATGTCAAACAAACATCTCAGACAGCATGACTGAAGCAGATTCTTCACACCCCTGAACACATAAAACAGATTCTCTCAAGCCTGCCCCATCTAAGCAAATTGCTACAACATCCATTCAGTTGCTCACACAGAAATACTCAGAAGTCACTCCTGATTGCCCTCTTTTTCCTGTTGACTCCAAACTTAGAAAACAATCTGAAATGTGATCTTTCTCACCATCTCCACTGCCATAGTCCTAGTCTAAAGGCCACCTCTGTTCTTCAGCTGGACCCTGGCATCAGCCTGCTAACTGGTCTCTCTATTTATGCTCTTGCAGCCCCTCCCATGGTCTGTTTTCCACAACAGCAGTCAGAGGGAGTGGACATGTGACAGCTTGAAGGGGATTAGACCACTTTGCTAAAATCTTGTAATTTCTTCCAATTGCAACCACCATGAAATCCAAACTGTGGTGGTCTACACGATTCTGCATGTCTGGATCCGCCTATCTCCTAACTCAACCCCTTTCACTCTTCTCCTGTTCCCTATGTTTCTGCTACAGTGGCCTCTCTGTTCCAAGAGCATGCCAAACTCATTTCTACTGCAGGGCCTTTGATATTACATCTTGCACTTAGAGTGCTTTCTTCCAAGAAGTGGCCATAGCTGAATTCTCTTTTAAAGGTCTCAAATATCATCTCCTCACATAAGCCTTTCCCCACTTCCCTAGCTAACCAGTTCCCCCACCATTATCCCCCTGTATTTTTCCCATCATAGCACATCTCAGAATCTAATATTACAGCACTTTTCATTCATCTAAATATTTAGTGCCTCTCCCCAAAATGGAATTTTCTTGAAGATGTGAACTGTCTCTGTTAGTCTGTTGCTTTAGAGCTTAAAAGACTATTTGGTTCATAATAGTTAAATATTTGTTGACTGACTGCCCAGATTTTCTCTGCTGAAGTTGTTTGGCTGGGAAGACCTCAGTGATCTTCTAATTGAAGACCAAAGATTTGAAAATATTGTTCATGCCAGTGTACATGCTTTTTCAAAGCCAACCTGAACAACTAAATCCCAATCAAGGCAAAGACTTCTGCAAAAAGGAGAAACAACGACTCACCCAAAATGTAGATTTCCCAAGCTGGGAGCTCCTTTTGAAATCTCAGAGACTTCCTAGTGAAACTGAAGCAGCATTGAGAGAAGGGAAAAGGCAAGTTTCAGATCAGGAAGCTGAGATCAGCTTAGGTTGGCATTGATTACTTTTATTAAGCATTATTGCAACATCTTTGAGATGGAGTTGAGGTTCAAGAAACTAGCTGGAAATTTGACAATGAGCTCGTTTTTGCATACTTACTATGTTCTAGATTCTGCACAAGGCTCTGGGAATACAAAGAGAGAAAGACAGGGAGGGAGATGGATATATCACAATCAGTCCCAGGGCAGCATAATCAGCACTACAGCAGAAAAGTCGAGTAGAACCAGGTGCCCAAATACTGACGAGTCAGTAACGATCTACACAGAAGGCGGCACTGGGAGGTCAAGCAAAGTGTTCACCTGGCAGAGCAGACAGGAATCGTGTTCTATGCAAGGCTCACTGAACAGAGAGCAAGGCTGGTTCAGGAATGAGCAAGCCTTTTGGAGGGGCTGGGTGGTTGGATGTTCACATGAGAGTGGTAGAACCTAAAGCAGGTTAAGTCAATTCCCAGGCGGCTTTTAATAAGCTAAGGGGTGTGGACTTGACCTTTAAGAATAATAAGCTGAGATGTGATGGTTTTAAAGCTAAAACAGAGGGAAGGTGATGGCTTGCAGAAATTCAAAGTTGCACTTCCTCAGTTTAATGATAGGGTGGTGACTCCATTCTTTTTTTTTTTTTTTTTTCCACCCTAGAAATGTTTAGGTGGATGTAATGAAATAATGTTCAAGCCCATCTCCAAGGTAGAATGGGGACAATCTCAAGTAGAAAAGGCTAGTACTTGTTGCTATAGAGTGTTAGAAGGAGTCTTTAAGCAACTACTCTGTGTACATACACGCACACAGGTGCCTGGACACACACACACACACACACACACACACACACACACACACAAGGTTATTTTCTTTTTACATAAATGTTCATAGAAGCTTTATTTGAAACACCCCCAATCTGGAAGCAACCCAAATGTCCACCAATACAGGAATGAATAAATAAATCCTGGCACAAGTCTGTACAATGGAATACCACTCCTGACAAAAAGGAATTAACAGCTAATACATGTACGAACAAGAATAAATCTCAGAACAACCAGGCTGAGAGAAAGAAGCCTGATTGAAAATTCAAAGACCGCATTCTATGTGATCCCAACCATATAAAATTTTTAAAATGAAAACTATTTTTTTTAGCGAAAGAAAGTGTACCTGTAGCTATCTGGGATGTGGCCCTAGTTTTCACCTTACAAGAACTGCACAAGACAGGTCCTATAATTATTTTTATTTTATAGATAAAGAGATTGGGTCTGCAGTGGTACACTGATTTTTCTGGAGTCCTCCTCTGACATCAGACCTTAATATGGTTTTTAACTTTAATATGATGTTAGTATTTTAATGACTTATCACAGCAATTTTTACTCTCAACTAGTATAACAGCAAGACTTCTACTGGTTTTCTGCTGTTTATGCCTGTAAATACCCAATCTGGCAGCATGTAAAAATCACCTGGAGAACTGTTAAAAACAGCGTTTCTTATTTCTTATTACCCTAGACAAGTAATTCTCGAATGTTAGAGGGTTTTAGAAATGTCTGGGAAACTTGGTAAAAATACAGAGGTAGGGTCTCTGTACTTATTTTTTCATAGCACTTCAGGTGATTCTGTTACTGGAATTTGATGATCACTGTCCAAATAGATTAGCATGTCCCAGGTTGTGGCTTGATATCTGTATTTTTAAAAGACCCATCAGATAGTTCTGCGACCAATCCACAGAAGACATTTTGGCTGCAGGATAAAACCTAAATTCATATCATCCTGAATAGAATCCTTCAGAATCTCACCCCAAACTACGTTTCCAGTCTTCTCTGCCACTCTCTTCCAAACAGCATCCATTCCTGCCAGACTGAACTCTTCTCACAGTTCCTCCCAATGCCAGCCATTGGAACATCCACCATTTAGAAGTCATCTGTTCTCAACTTCAGTTCTTCCCACGTCTTTTCTCAAAATGTTCATCCCCTTGCTCTTTCTCTAGACTCCTATTTACCGGGTAGAATTCTCAAGTATCTTCCCTTCATTGAAGCCTTCTCTGATATCCCAGGCTCCTTCTGTATTCTCTTGGCATTTTAGGATCATCAATGATCCTTGGACTTGGACTTGTATCTCCTCACTTTACTGACTGCATCTTCAGTGAGGAAACCCAATGAAATCACAAGGATGTCAGAATTACGTGGATTTCATGTAGATTCCCAGCTCTGACACGTAGTAACTATGTGAACTTGGTCAAGTTATTGAACTTTTCTATACTCCAGTTTTCTTCTCTGAAATTAAGATGATTGTATTTCTCTCACAGAGATTTTCTGAGGATTGAGGAGGTAACAAATGGAAAGCATCTCCTATAGTAAGCGGCAAAGTAAGCACTCAGTGTAGGGTGGTCATTATTAACGTTACAGTGGAGTTATAAGATCACGTATTGGTCTTATTCACCTTCGTATTTCTAGTACATGGAAGGCACCAACAGGTCTGCTGAATGAATTTATCTTCCGTATTATCTGAGCACACACAAAGCTTTCTTTTCCAGGAAAGTCCATTACAACAACTTTTGATAAACTACAAGCTATGCTCCTGGCAAGAGAAAGGTCCTGATACAAGGCAGCATCTACACCACACACGACAGGTACACTCACCCTGGACTTGCTCAAGGCTGGCCACACTCGGCAAACTGCAGTGATCATGCTGACAAAGCTTGCAATTCAAGCATGACTTGCACACCTCAGGTGGATCACCACATTTTCCACAAATGTCCCGGAATAAGCCATTTTTGGCTTCGGAAGTTTGTGACCATGGAAACAACTCTCACACTCGCACACATTATTCCAGGGAAACTGGGCAGGAAGACGTCCATGAACACACACACAGAAGCTAGGTTGAAAGAGACGGCAGACAATCTGGTGGGGCGTTTGCACAACGAAGCCAAGGCTAATTACCAGGAACCTCCAGCAGGCTTTACAGTGAAAAGAGCAAGCACTGTAGGAGTGGGCAGGAGACAGCCGGCAAGGGTGCTGCTTGCTGATTTCTGAGGTCTGGATTCTGTTTCTCTCTGGGGCTTGCCAAAATAGCAGTGAGAAAAAGAGAGAAAATGCAACAATGATCTCTCCAGGCATTCTGATTCCTTTTGGAGTTTGATTGCCAAATGGCTAACTCTAAATTTCTGCACGGATGACTCAGATACATTAAGGAGAAAGAGTGGGAAGGCCATATAGTAACATAGTCCTCACTGAGGTCCTCTGGTGATGAATTTTGCTGCTGCTTTACTCCATTCTCCACAAAGTCACTGCGAAGTATTCCTAAAATTCTAATCAGATGACTTTACTCTTGACCAAAGGCCTTCAAGAGCAACCCACTGCTGACAGGATAAAATTCAAATTCTGTACCAAGACTATGAGTTCCTTCATATCTACCCTATAAACATCTGTTATCTGATGTTCTACATTTTAATCTTATGAAAATATTCTTCCCAGAATAAATAATGTTTCCTGCAACTCCATGCCTTTGCAAAGTTCTCTCTTTCTTTTTTTTAACTGAAATACCATTAGTTACAATGTGTCAATTTCTAGTGTACAGCATAATGTCCCAGTCATATATATACATGCATGTATTTATTTTCATATTCTTTTTCATTAAAGGTTATTACAAGATGTTGAATATAGTTCCCTGTGCTATTGTTTTTTTAACCTATTTTTATATATACTAGTTAATATATAAAGAAGGAGTGATATTTCATTGTGTATATATATAGATAGATAAATATATCTATATATATCACATCTTTGTCAAGTCATCTGTCGGTGGACATTTAGGCTGCTTCCATGTCTTGGCTATTGTAAACAGTGCTGCTATGAACATTGGGGTGCATGTGTTTTTTCGAATTAGAGTTTTCGTCTTTTCCAGATATATACAAAGGAATATTATTGAGTCATAAAAATGAATGAAATAATGCCATTTGCAGCAACATGGATGTACCTAGAGATGATCATACTAAGTGAGTCAAAGATAAATATCATATGATATCATTTATATGTGGAATCTAAAGATGATACAAATGAACTTCTTTACAAAACAGAAATAGACTCACAGACATAGGAAAGTAACTTATTGTTACCAAAATGGAAAGTAGGAGGGAAGGTTAAATTAGAAGTTTGAGATTAACAGATACATAACTACATATAAAATAGATTAAAAAAACAAGGACGTACTGTATAGCACAGGGAACTATATTCAATTTCTTGTAATAACTTATAATAGAATCTGAAAAAGAATATATAGGTGATAGATAGATATAACTGAATCACTTTGCTGTACATCTGAAACATTGTAAATCAACTATACTTCAATAAAAAATAAATTAAAAAAGAAGTTAGATTAATTCTAATGAACTGAGGAAGAGGAGGAGGAGGAGGAATATCAGGATAGAAACCCCAAGGAAGATTAAATTTCCTCCTAGTGTCCATATATAGAAACAACCAAGAAACATGTTTCTTCTTAACTGATATAAGGGAAGAACTTCCTAAATAACACGAGGGAAGATGGTAGCCCACCCGTCCTGGGAGATGCTCCAATAAAGGTGGTATGACCACCTGGTGGGGTTGTTGTAGAGAAAATTCAAGAATTGCTAAGGTCTTTAACATTTCTTCCATTCCAGGCCCCTGTGACTCTGAGAACTGCACTGAATTCAAATGAATAACACGAAAACCACATTTACCACAGGCATTATCATGTCTCTAGCCATCTGAGGAGATGGATGTTGTCTTTGCTGCTTAGATGGGAACATCTAGTCAGGAGGAGAATCCAATCACACGAGGTTCCAAATGGACCAGCCACTGGGGTGTAGCAAATCAGAGCCCCTCAGGGGAGAAGATGAGTCACGGATTACAATCATGGTTGGTGTTGTTACAGTCTCCAGGGTCCTTTGCTACACAGCCCTGAAACAGACTGAAAGTATCCCCTCCTCGGAGTGATAAAATATTCCTCGGTGAGCACGCAGATCCATTTTCCTAAAGCAAACAAATCACTCGTACTTTTCTTCTCCTAGGTTTTCTATTAACAGGGTAAAAATTCTGTCTGCCAAAAATCTGTCTAAAAATAAGTGTCGTTTCTGAGAGGCACTATACGAAGAAGAGCGAAGCAACAAGGGTCCCACACCAGGGGTCAAACTTGGTGCCAAACATCTGCCTATTTTGATGAGAGTTGCACAGTTAGGGCTACCAAATGTACACCTGTTTTTGTTTGTTTGTTTGTTTGTTTGTTTGTGAAGGGCTTAGGAGTCTAAATTCCCAGTCACTTCTAATTTTATTTGAAGCCCTACAGTCCAGAACACAAATGGCTTTAGGTACTGAAGGCAACGCTGTTGCCCGAGGTATAAATTCTACCTAATAACTCAAACCTCCATCGTCGTCCCCCTGAGTGTTAGTCCACTTGGTCTGAAATTTGAATGCTAAATCTAGGCCAAACAGAACTTTGCTCAAAGAATTCCCAGTCCTGGGGACTTGGAGGTTGTTTTGAAAACACTTGTAATGGGAGCATTTTGCAGAGGTAACATATACTGAATTTATTCTTTGGAAAATTATTTTTGAGCACTATTTCTGTACCAGGTATTCCGCTGGGCATAGGAGTGGGAAGTAGGATTAAGACATCCGAACAAACTCATAATTTAATGGTGGGAAAAAAGAGACTTACAAATATATAAGGCACAGTGTTCTAAGTGTTAAAAAAAAAAGGTGTTTATAGGGAACAACGGTGATGTAAAGAAAAGAGAAACTGACTCTGCATCCTGTGTCTGGGGGTTGGGTGGGGAGCAGTAAAGCTTGTAGGAGAAAGATTCTCAAAAGAATTAATACGCAACCTGAGAGTTGGAGGTGGGAGTTTATCTTTTCCTACATGTGTAAAAGAGGAAAGGTAATTCCAGAGAGGAGGAGGAGAATTTGCAAAGGTGCCAAGGTGTGGGAAAACATGGCATATTTAGGAAACTTTGCATACAGCCAGTAGGGTCAGGGTAGAGTTGTACGGAGATGAGGCTGGGACAGCGAGGGAGTAGGGCTGGCCGGGCAAGTGTAATCACCCTTTGTCTGTGGGGAGGCAAAGCATTTTCAGAGAGGGAAATGCTATGACCAGCTTCTGTAGTTTATACATGTACGTGTCCATAACTGGACTGGAGGGGAAAGAGAATGGAATCTGGAAGCACAGTTCAAAGCTGACTACAATACTTACAAGTTTGATAAATCTAGTAGTGGTAAGCCTATGGGAAAATGCACATTCTCACACACTGCTAGTGGAAATGTAAATTGGTACAATTTTTTTGATGACAATTTCATCACATGTAGCAATTCCATTTCTAGAATTTTTGTTATACATTCACACACATGCCTAACAATATTTGCTATGAATAATTGTGAATGACTTAAATGCCCAATCAACAGGAAACTGGCTAAATAAAGCGGCATATACTTGTACAACGTAATAGACTGAAATAATAAAAAAGGATAAAGCAGATACACACACACTAACATGGAAAAATTGTCAAGGTGTACTGCTAAGGGGAAAAAAAAGTGAATTGCAGTACAGGCTATGGCTAGCTAGGTAGATAAGGGAGATATTGGTAACCATCCCGTTATGAATAACCAGAGAGGCTAAACCAAAATGAACAATATAGTTTGAAGGAAGTGGAGAGCTACACAGTCATTGAAGAATTAGAGGTCTAAAATTCAGGGGGAAAAAACCCAGAAATCTGGAGAAACGAGCCCAGTGGGTAGGGTAGCTTTTCTACTAGAAGTGTCTGCTGGTTCTGGATGAGGCATTTAAGAAGCTGAGAGGTTGTAAAGAGATTCAACAGATTCCCCTAGCAGATTCCAATAGAATTAAGGGAAAAACATAAAGTGTAAGCTCCCTTAACTATGTGGGGTGATTCTAATAAACAGCTTTATTTCCTGCTGAGAAGTTGAAAGTCTACAGCTAGGAGCAATGATGAACCAGAATACATTTTCACTCCAAGAGAATGAAGTCTAACTTCTAAACATCTTAATCTCAGACTGGAATGATCCAGGACAGCTACTAACACTAATAAATCTGCCCAAAGCCAATGTACCTATTCTCTGGAGGAATATACATTATCCTAAATTTAAATTAAATCCATATTCTTTTTAAATGACCAGCTTTCAGTAGAAAATAACAAGGCATAAGAAGAGATAAGAGACAGGATTGAAATCCAGTAGAAATAATTCACAAAAGAAGCAGGCTTATGGGGGGATCCAGATACTGGAGTTGTAAAATAGAAACATTTAAAACAGCTATGCTTAATGCATTCAAGGGAATAAAAAAATAGTAAGAATTTCAGTAGAAAATTGAAAACTCTATAAAATAGCCAAGTGAAAGTTCAAAAAATTTATCTATCTATATGATAAAAAGGGATGGATGATATGTCACACACACATTCACAAAGTTTAAAATCCCCTTTAGGGGTTATTTAATCCAGCTCTTGCCCTATTCCTCACCCCTTTCCAGCCTCTGAAACTTGAATTCCTTCCCCCACAGCTCTGTCAAGTGGATTTTCAGATATTGCTTGAACTCCTCTAGTGCCAGGGAAGTCAGTACGTCCCAGGAAAGTAACAGAGTTTATAACTGAGTAGCAGAATTCTGATAGTGAAATATTAAGAATTGGATTTAATAATGTCCGAAAATAATTTGGCCTTGGGATTATATGTTCTTATGCATGCTCATGCATACATGTATTAGCACAGTAGACACAGGGTGAAGAAATAGGTAAACACGGAGAGTTCATGCTCACAAGTGATGTAAAACATGCACACATCATATTATTCAGGGACTTGTTGACATATATATATCTCATAGCATCACTCACTAATCATTTTGACCTTGTCAGGAAATGAGAATCTTTTGATCACTCTTTTTAGTGAGGATGATATGTTTTTAAGAGATGTAGAATAAACTCTTATTTACTGGGACTTACAGGATGAGATAAAGATAGTTTCCCATAGTACCATTGCTTACAATGTTGGCTGGTCCACCCTGACCCTCTGAACACAAGATTTTCCCTTTGGTAAGTCACAGGAAGACACCTGGTGTGATGAGAGAGTTCAGGTGGAACTTGGTATCTCGGGACAACCTTTTTCTCACACTGTGCTGTGAGTTATATCTATTCTTGTCCCCTGATCTGGAACATCATTATATCATATCCGTATCATTGAGCATGTTTGGAGGTCAAGGGCTGAATAAAAAGGCAAAGTCTGGCAAAAAAAAAAAAAAGGATGCTTTTCCCTTCTTCCTGTCTAGAAAGCTCCCGTGATGGCTGATGGTCCTGGAGCTATCTTGTAGCATCAAAACCACAACTGTAACAGTAAGAGCTGATATATTTATTTCTAATAAGTATTAGATATTTCTAATGACTTTCTATAGAAAAAATCATTTAAATCTCCTAACAATCGTATTTAAAGATATAAAGGCTGAGGCAGAGAAAGATGAAGTGATTTGTCCAAGGTTCCGCAGTTAAGTGATCAAGGAAGGAATGTGAACTCAGGTAGTTGGGCTCCAGGCATCATGCAGAGGAAGGCAGAGCCGAAAATGAGTAGAGTCTGGGTCCCTGATAGCATCACTGGGCACCATCACCAGCCCGACACCTTGATCTGGTTACATTCAAGAGGCAAATCTCTGACTTGTTCAAGCCACTGCGGCAGGGGATTTCCTGAGGCTGACTGCAATCCTGGCTTCCATTTGGTTTGCTGTGATGTACAGGAGAGAGCCCCAGGCTGGGTGCCAGCTGACCTTGGATGTAGTTCAAGCTCTGCCTGGTAACTAGCTGTATAATACTGAAAAAGTCACTTCAGTAACCCTGGCTCCGTTTCCTCGTCTTTAAGAGGAGAGAACTAAATGAGACCCCTTTCTCAGATTTTTCAAAGTCCCCTCTTCTCAAATTCTTCCTTTTTTTCATGGCCACCATTTTGTATCTTCCCTATGTGTTAACTGCAACATCAAAGAACAGAGGAGGACCAGAGCTGGCTATGGGCAAGGCCTCTGCTTTTCAGACAGTAAATGCAGAGCTGCAGCTGAAGCCCTTGTCCTCCACTTCCGTGCTGGTTATTAGTTCATAAAAGTCACTTGAGAAACCAACATGCGTTGAACTTAATACCGTTAGAGACCAGCTTGCTTTATAGTCTTTATATCTCACCATTTCTTTCTATAACTATCCATCAGGCACATGAATTTCTATTTGATTTTGTTAAAAAAAAAAAAAAGAAGAAGAAGAAGTCTTGCAAAGCCCTGGAATCAGCAATCGCAGGAGTTAGCTAGAAGACTTTAGCTCAGAGAAGACAATTTTGTCAGGACAACGACACAGAGTAACTGAATTTTGCTTTTTCTCAGTCATTCCTCAGAGATGTTGGGAATCACTATAAATCGCCATTTTAGTTTCATTGTGAGAAATTGTCTGCTTTAACAAAATTTCAACAAAATAAGACAAAACGGCCCCAAATCCTGAACACACAGACACATAAGCTCTGGTGATAACACAGCAGAAGGTATTGATACGGGACAAGCACTAAAGCTGTCTGATTCCTCAGCTCGCAGGCCTTTTATTGCCTGATTGTTTAGAAAACACTACATGATTACATGAATGCAGTTTTCTGATAGGCTTTAAGGACATAAGAATCAGGGACTAATTGAATATATTGAGCAGGACTGGAGCTTAAAGATCATCTTGTCCAAGGTTCTTAATTTTTGGTACATGTTAGTATCACCTAGGGGCTTTTTAAAAATCCCAAAGTCCAGGCTTCACCCCAAACCACTTAAATCAGAGTCTCTGTGAGTGGCACACAGACAGAATATTTTAAATCTTCCTGGTGGTTCTCTGTGGAGCCATGGTCGAGAACCACCAATCTCACCCAAATCCACTGCTCTCTTTTATTCAGGTGAGAGGCTGAGGCTCAGCGAGGGGAAGCAGCTTGTGCAAAGCCTCATCATCATTTTCAGACTCAGGTCTGCTGATACTTGTGGTCTTTGCTCCCTACTATGGCAGAGCCACCTCGTGCCCTGGGAGCCCTGGTCTCAGGCAACCTCAGCCACACTGCAAATTGCAAAGCCAGTGTGGAGACGTACTTGCAAAGGCATGAAGACGAATTTTGACTCACATGTTTTGAGAATCAAGCTGAAACTCTCCATGCCTGCAAAATCCACTATGAAGAGAGACAGGCTGTGGGGTCCAGGGTCTGTTGTATAGCACAGGGGGACGTGTGGGCTGGGAGGTGGGCAGTTAGACGGAGGGAGAGGAAAGAAGCCAGCTGCACCTGCGGGGTGCCTGCTTCTCTGAGCAGGGGCCAAATGCTAAACACTTTACATTGATGATCTTATTTAATCTCCAAACCCCAGATTGGTAAATAGCTGTTGCTCCAAGACACATGATCCCTACTCCTTCTCCTGGCCCCCTGCTTCTGCCTTAGGTCCCCTTCGACCTCTCCTTGATTCAGCAGCCAAAGTGCTACCACATGGCACGGCGGATGCCTTTGGACTCTGCTCTAGTGCCAAGATCCTTCTGACTACTCAGTACTCAGCGCTTCATGAATCGTTAAATCCTTTGAGTGTCACCCCTGCTCACACCCTCTGTGCTCCTACAGCAAGACAGTCCCACGGTTTTACTAACGAAAAAGCAGGTGCTCAAAGAGGATGCAAGACTTGTCCAAGGTCACACAGCAAATAAAAGGCAGTCACCTAGGCCACCTCCTGCACTTAACGTCTTCAGACAGTGACCGTGTTTGAAGAATGGTGCCCGGTAGGTGCTCTGGAATCAACTGTGCATTTTAATTCTCCCTCTCCTTCTCTTTAAAGCCTTAGCATGAAAAGACTGGCTCTGCTTCATCTGTCTCACATACAACATGTACTTGGATGACTGCCGTGAAGATATCAACATGGCCCGTGCATGTTTTTTAAGGAAAAAAAAATGATTTGAATGAAAAAGAATGATGACTTTAGGTCCAGCCTGGGAACTAATCTCCAAGACTGGAGCCTGGAGCACACCAGGTAACCATATTGCCTACATCTACTAACTGCCCCTGTCTTCCCCTTCCTCGTTCCAGAACCCTCACCCACAGCCTCCAGAAAGGTAATTAACACTCTCAGACACTGCCCGGGCAGTGCGGGTATTACTCTGTAATGTGGGAGAAGCACTTAAACGCCAAGAGCGCCCAATAAGTAACATTTACTGCCCTGTTCCCACCACTTTTCCACAGCACAAATAAATCTGGAGGTAATTTTTTAATATGGCAGAGCTGGGCTATTTATTCTGCATTGAACTCCACTTTCTTATCCTCCTAAGACTTACAAAGAATGTTAATAAATTCTGTAAATTGTAGAGTTTCATCAGCAAAAGACAGAAAGGGAGAAGAGGACCGAGAGTTAGTCCCCATTACTGCAGCAAGCACTCGGGTGCGAGGCCATGGGTCTGAGGCTCACTCCACGGCCGGCACCCAGAGAAGGGGCTCCGTGAAAAGCTGGAAAGTCAGTGCTGAGATTTTTTTCACAGACGAGTAAAGGAAGGAGCACAATTCAGCGTTTAATTTCTAGGTGTAGGTGTGGTGGCGATTTCAGACTGCATCAAGTCCTATTTTTTTCAGTCACTTCTCCATATTCTAGGGGACTCTCTCTGGTATATTAGAAAAAAATGAACTGTGAAGCAGGGAATGGTAAGGTAAAGTCTAGTGCTTATGAAAGACAAATCTACAAGTTTTATCCAGAGAACTCTGATCATTGCTAAACCTCAATGGCTTCCTGATACTAAATAACCCTTTTGTAAAGGAATATGAGAGTTTCACAAAGGACTTCTAGGTAGCAATGCGTGATATTATAGCTGGGTTTTCCTGGCAGACAAATCTAGATTCCAGTTCCTGCCTGATCGTTTATGAGGGATGTGGCCCTGGATAGACAGCTTCACTCTTAGAAGCAGTGGCTTCATCACCATTCACAGGGATCCCAACCCCCTGCCTTCCTTCCCTGGGCAGCTGTGGGGATTAAAGTTGTTGGCGGGTGTAGCGTTTATGGACTTGGACCCAGAAAGTGTCAGGTTTTAGAAGAACATTGGTTTTCTTTCCCCTGCGTATTCAAGGTCTCTTACATCAAGAGGTGCTGATCAAAAAGCCTTACGATTTTGTAGTTTGTGTGTGTTACACCACACAAAAACAAGTTTGACATTGTTAAAATAAGCTTCCTCATAAGAAAATTAAAAGACCTACAATTAAATCAAACTATTAATGATTGTTTAATTTTATAATTACCCTCTCCTCCTTTTCCCCAGCTAATATACAATCACACAATTATCCATAGTTATGCTTTTCTTGGGATACTGGTGCTTAATAATATTTTTATTTTTCCAAAAAGTATTATAAAATGTGAAGAAAAGTAATTTAAATATAATCTAAGACATATGAATGATGAATAGCCATCTTTCTGGATAAAATGAATGAATGAATAGCTGAATAACACAGCAAAGGCAAAGGATAAGATTATCAATCATTACCAATCCCATAGCCTCACTGGAGTTAAGAATGATTATTTTTGCTTCACACATTAGGAAGGTGACTTCATCCTACAAGGTCAAGTCTCTTATGTGAAATCAGACAGTTATCATTGAAGAGCTGGTATGACCAGAGCTGGTAGGTCCAGAGGTGGACATCTGAACCTGTGAACTGGGCCAGTCAGAGTCTCTCTTTTAAGAACTTAGAGTTGGAAGATGTTGGGCACTGAAACAGTTCTGTTGAGTAAAAATGGGGTCCCAGTTGGTCCCATCGTCAACCCAAAGCCTAGTGAAGGCTGACATTCTAGGCACCAGGGGTCAAGTGTCTTCCTGGGGAGAAGAATAATGAAGGAGAGGAGAGGAGCGATTTTTTTCTTCCTACTTACATTCCATGAAATTCCTCCCTAGCTATTAAAAACAAAGAAATGACTTTCAAAACAAGATTTGAACGAGTTTCTGTTCTTTAAAATCAAATTCTCTAGGACTGGAACATTTACCACAGGAAAAAAAAATACTGTGTTGAGACTGAATTAGAAAAAGATATGTATATATATGTATTTTTTTTCCTGGTTAAAAGATTAGGGAAAAAATAACCTTTACACACCCATACCCCTCCACATGTGAAGGCATAGCTCTACTATATAAATACAGACAATCTACTTTCATGGTGCATCATAAGGAAACACCCTTATGACGAAAGAAGCAGCCTGGGGTGGCGGTGGGCAGTGAGCAGACTTTGACCTCCCACACCCTAGCACAGACCTCCTGCTACAGGGAACAGTATTAGTAGAGCTACAGTGGTGCAACTGATAAAGACTCTGTGTTTAAAGTGAAAATTTGAACAACAGAAAACAGGAAAGAGGGTTGGCTGTAACTGGTGTAAACCCTTCATGCCAGACTGTGACTAGTCCACAGAAGCAGGAAAGAGATGTTCACCAGCAGGGACCAGAAAAGAGAAGCAAATATAATGAAGGACCAGGATAACACAAGATTCATGATAAAGGCAGAAGGAACTAATGGCTTGGTTATTCCTGGGTCAGGCTCGTTCTAGGTCCTTAGTGAGAAGGCACTGAAGTAAGGCTGAGCCACGTGATGTACTGTACGTGCTGTGTTGTACATACGACGGTTTACGCAGCGCTTAAATGAGCTTCATGCGTGATGGCAGGAGTAATAGCTATTATTTATTGCTGTCTTGCTATACACCCAATGTTCTGCCTGGCATGACATGGATCCGCACTTCCCTGCTCACATGACCCCCGCCCTGCACAGGCCTCTTTCCCACATCCATTCTTCCAGAGTGGGAGATGTGTACCCAGTGAGGTACACTCCCTGGCCTAGGGGAGTGGCTGTGGAGTCTCTTCCTGGGGGGTGTGGATGAGCTTGGACACGTGGGTGGAGATGTCCATCTGCACATGAACTGAGTCCCCTTGCGATGTGGATGAGAAAAGACAGAGTGGGCTGGAGGCTGGTTCTATATCGCCATGTTCCAGCGTGGAACTTTGAGGAGCCCAAGAATTCTAAAGTGTAACCTGGCCACCTGGGTTTTTATGCTCTGTTAAGGGTGGAGGAGAAAACATATTTTATTTAATAGCTTGATTTTTATAACCTATAAGTATTTAGCCATAGGATATGTGGTCCTCCACACAGGTCAAGCCTCCCACTGGGCCTGAAAACTCAGGGTCTGGCTGGTGCCCAGCATGCTGCTTACCACATAATAGGCCCTCAATAAACATATTTCAGTTATTAGCTACTATTTTTACAGCTTCTTTTTGCTTAGGAGGGTTTTGAGTTATACAGAAAACAGTGACTGGATGGGATTTTGAAATACTCAACTATTAGACTCTAGAGGGTAACTACATCCAAAAAAACAAACCCGAATCCTTGAACAAGAAGGGCCTGGAATGATAACAACTGGAGAGAGGCTGCTGAAGAGGACAAGGCTTACAATATCATCATTACTCTACTAGCTGGAAGCAATTAGCTGGGGAAAAGGGGAAGAGGGTCACACGGAGAGGGAGACAGCTGTTCCTGCAGCTGCTGGTAAGAACACTGAGGCTGAATGTGAATTAAAGTTCATCTTCACGCGTTGCTTTGTTTCAGCTGGAGAGAGGGTCAGCCATTTGTGAGTTTCGTGGGAAGGATGATCAACTAGATGGTTCCCTGCCTGCTGAGTCCCTCCTGCATGTCCTGCTCTGACAACTTGAGAGGCTGGAAGAACCTCGTCTCTGTAATAATAGAGACCTGGAGTTCAACCTGTACAAGAAGGGACAGAGAGGGATGGTGGGCTAGACTTGGAGCACACATCCCCCCAGTTTACTGAAAGTCTACAGGTGAGTCACTTCACGGCTCTGAGCTTCAGGATCTCGTTAAAAACACTAAAGCACCTAGCTTTATTTACATACAACCTTAGATGAACGTTCAATCAATGTCAGAAGCTGCTACTCCTGTTCCCATTAATCATTTCTCTCCAATGTAAAGCAGAGATGATAATACCCTTCCTGCCTGCCTTGGGGGTAGCTGTAACGACAAACGAAGGGATGGAGGTGAAGACGGTGTGAAAGTTGCAGGTGCTGCTCTAACGTGAGATCGCCTTCCCTGGCTTTTGCTCACGTCCCCCTACTCTGATACACCAACGCGCAAGCACCTTCTGCCCCGTGTACAGTTCACGAGCCAGGACCTTGGTCCCATCAGATCTCGGGCTTGAATCAAACCTGGGCTCTGGCTGCACAGGACTGTCCTTCCAACACTTCCCATTTCTCCTAGAACTGCCCCTACCCTGAGACGCAACTCATTTGTTTCCCTTATAACTCCCATTCCTAAGGCTGGAAACTGTTGGATCCTACTCTGACTGGAAACAGGGCTCTTACTTACCATCCTGACATCTGCTTAAGACCTGCTGTTGTCACCTGGCCTCACCGCTGCCTGCTGCTAGACTGCTGCTCAGTCTGTGCCTCCCACCCCCTCTTCCCGCCCATCTTCTGATTAACCCTCTTTGTGTACAGTGTCCTCAGTGACACCCTTCATCTGTCCGGCTGTCTCTGTGAGGCCGGGTTCTGTGGTCACCCACCATGCCTGGCACTGTTGCCAGTGCTGATTTTGATAAATATAATAGCATTCATTCCATGTCCCTGTAAATCATTTTGCATTTTTAAGAAATTATTTTGTTTTGTCGTGTGTGTGTGTGTGTGTGTGTGTGTGTGTGTGTGTGTTTGGCAGGGAGCGGTCAAATTCATTATGAATCTTCCAACCCACCAATTATTCATAAAGCTAGCACCATTTGCATCTTAAATAGTCTCCAGGAATTCAAAAATAAGTGCGCCATACTCACAATGATAAAAACCCAATAATAATTAGAATTATTCCCAGGCTGTTAAGTAAAGCAGACAGATTAGAACATTTTTAGTTGAGCTTATTATGTTCTAATAAGATGAAAGCATAGCTGAAGAGCAATGCTGGGTAGCAGTTGGTCCATTACAAAAATCCACATTCTCTTTGGCTATTTAGACACTGCATAGGTGTTTATACAGGCTCACATCAATGACTTAAAAAATCCCACCGCCAGCTCAAACCTATGGGCTCAAAAAACAAAAGCAAAGCAGAACAAACAAAAACTCCTTTTTTCAATATAGTTATTTTTCAATTAGAATTTTTTTTTACCACTTCTGTTCCAATAAGTAATCCACTCAAAAGAGTTTTACAAAGCTTTTTAATACAAATTTTACTTTCCAATATCAGTATGCTCTCCTTTACAGATACCTGCCAGCTCTGAGTTTTCTTGTGTTATTCTACCTTACCCTACTCTTCCTTATCCTCTCCTGTCCTGTCCTGTTTTTTTAAACACTATCCTATTCGGTCCTAGCCTTCTTGATTCTCTGCAGTTTAATACAGCAACCATAGGAACTTTGGGTGATGAAGAGGTGAACAGGTGGAAGAATTTGCTCTCAAACTTTTGGCTTCAGAGTTGAGAGGAACTGTGAAACATGTACAAGGTACATAAAACAGGGCAGCCCTGTGCTGTGAGGGGCCTGGGTGTCATGGGAAAGACACCTGGTCATTAGAAAGAGATTGGTGTGGTGTTACGTGGGTGAGATGCCCTGATATCCGATGTCATGTCACGAGGCTTCAGACAGGGCAAGGACCACTGCTGAAAAGATCACCAGACCACTAGAGAGTTATGAGATCAAAGTCAGTAACGCCAAAACAAAATCTGCAGGCCTGTTTGTTCTGTAAGTCTTACACAAATGGTAAAAATTTCCCCCACACCAAAAATAAGTACAGCAAAGCAAAAACTTCGAGCACCATCAGATGCAGAGTTCCACCTTGAGCACATCCTGGCTGTCCGGGGCACCTGCCTTGGCCTCCCCGTCCCATCAATCTCCCTGCCTCTCCACCAGATCTTCCCCCTTCACATTATTGTTCATCTGGCTGAGTAACTCACTTGCTTTATCATATCTCATCCATTCTTAGGAGGGATCATTTCTGAAGCCTATCAAACACATGGGACCCGGATGCTCCTCTTTGGAAACAGGAAAAAGTAATAATGATGATAATCACACAAGTAATAGCTGCTGTTTCAGGAGCACCTCTCCCGTGCCCGTCCTGATGCTCAGCCCTACCCAGGGGCCATTTCTAGTCCTGTGACAACAAGGTGAGGCTGGGACTATCATTACCCTGAGATGAACGAGCGGTTAGGAGAGAGGAAATGACTGGCCAGCGAAAGATGGCATAAAGAGTTCGTCATTGTGAATTTTATTATACTGAATGACTGTGTGACTAAACCGATGGGTGGATGGAGGGATGGTCCGAGGTCCTTCTGCAGTAAGAGGTGGACCGTGGTAGTGAGACATGAGACGTGGAAGCCCTTGCTCTTAAGTACGGCACTGCAGAGGGGGTTAGGGCTCGGGATGGTAGAGATTTGGGGCAAGGGGGGAGACAGCCATGGACGGGGAAGATGGCAGGTGGAATCCCTGCAGCAAGCAAGGATGGGGAGGCTGAGAGGGGCCTGGATTTGGGGGAGAGCCCAGGAGCTGCCAGCGAGAAAGGTCTGAGGGCTTCATGAACACATTCCTTCGATGCCGCATGTCAGCTTCAAGTGACCCTTTCCATCCTTCTCTTCTCTACATTTCACACCTCGAGTTCCTTCCTTTTACCCCTCTGGCATGGTTTCCAGTTTCTTCTCCATCTCCATCACCCTTCTTTGGCTGGACTCCATTTCTTTTGGGTTTCTCTAAAAATGCATCTGTCCTGTGACTCCAGTGGCTGTGAAACTTCTTCACCAGAGAGATTTGAAGCTACAGTTTGAAAAGTTTTAATTTTTTCTTATTTAAGTATAGTTGATTAACAATATTATGTTACTTTCTGGCATAATGATTCAGTATTTTTGCAGATTATACTCCATTCCAAGTTATTACAAGAGAATGGCTCTAATTCCCTGTGCTGTACGTGTGTCCTTGTTGCGTGTCTATTTTATGCATAGTAGTTTGTATGTGTTACTCCTATCCCTCTAGGTTGTCCCTCCAGCCACTTCCCTCCCTCCTTTGGTAACTACAAGTTTGTTTTCTGTATCTGTGAATCTGTTCCTGTTGAAAAGTTTGTTTTTATTTTAATTTTAAGGAAGAAAAAAACCTGCTTCAGGACATTACCCAAATTGGTAAAACTGCAACTTCACGCTAGCACTCTGCTAAAGATTACCGGTGAGGAAGCTGCCCACCGTGTGAAAGGTGTGAAGTTCTGCACTGGCCAGAGAGCTGTAGGCTGGGAGCTAGGAAGACTCCAACCAGCGAGGAGGTTCTCACCAAAGAAAGGTCCCTCAAAGTAGAAAAAATTGGTAAGAGAATCTGGCTTTGTATTTAAGCAGAAACTCCTGTAGAACAACAACGAGAAAGAAGGGGAGGGTACAGCTCAGTGGTTGAGTGTGTGCTTAGCAAGCACAAGGTCCTGGGTCCAATCCCTAGTACCCCTGTTAACCAAACAAACAAACCTAATTACTGCCCCCCCCCCACACACACACAAAGAAACTCTCACACAAGTCACCTTATTCCCCACAAGAGCACCTCGCGCTACATCTACATATTCTTCCCTCTGCCACAGACTCATTTGCACGTGTCAGCACTAATTTTCAAACGTGCCTCGAAGCAGCAAAAAATGAAACTTCAGACTGGTAACAGCTTTCAAACAGCGTTCACTCACAGCTGGCTTTCAACTTTTACTTGTTATTAAAAAGAGGGGAAAGGCAAAATTGCTATTTTTTTAAATTGCTCTAATTAAGCCTTTAAGAGCTATAACCACACAGAAAAGAGAGAGGGAGGAAGAAGGGGAAAACAGCCACCAAACAGACGTCCTACTTCAGAAACAAAAATGCCAGCTTAATAAAATTCACAATGACAAACTCTGATGAAATTACCATTTTCTCAAACCTGTGAGCCTCGATCTGTGCCTTTTTTTTTTTTTTTTTACTTTTTTTATTGGGTATTAGTCATTTTACTATGTTGTGTCAGTTTCCAGTGTAGAGCACAATTTTTCAGTTATGCATGGACATACATATATTCATTGTCACATTCTTTTTCACTGTGAGCTACCACAAGATTTTGAATGTATTTCCCTGTGCTATACAGCACAATCCTAGATCTGTGCTTTTAAAAGAAGTGGATGTGACTGCAGAAAGGAACTGTTTACTTTCTGGGAGAAAATAGGGCCCTGAGGTGGAGATCAGCGCAGACTGGGAGGAACAAAAGAAAGAAAATGCCCTTAAAAGAGGGCCAGCCTCCTTTCAGAACTCTTCTAGGAATGTTGTCTACATTGCCTTATTTAATTCTCACACTTTTTCCCAGGGCCCATTTGCGGTGAACACTAAAAGAGTAACTATAATAACAACTTAAATTTAACTGTTCTGACTATATACCAGGTCCTGTTTTAATTAAGGGCTTCATGTGACAAATTTCATTTAATTCTCACCACCTTATGAGTTATGCACTATTTTTATCCTTTTTAAATAAATGAAGATACTGATGGTGAGACTGAGAAAGGGCTCAACATCACATGGTTTGGTAGAGCAAAGCTCTGGACCTAAGCAGTTTGACTCCAGGACCCACAGCCCTAACCTCTGTACTAAGCTGTTACAAGGGTGGGTCTCCCATTGAGAGAAGGACACATCAAGGCAGACAGTGCTGGGAAAGGCACCTTGTCTCCACTGATGCAGAAGTCAGACTGGGCGGTGCTTTGAGAACTAGTGACGATTCTGGGCTTTATTCTAACCAGTAGCCATTATAAGAGTTTTAAGCAGGGGAGTGATGAGGTCCAGTTTTCTTTTCTGAAAGACTACTGACTTTGGAGGATGGCAGAATGGAGACAGGAAAAAGTAGGGAGACTGGTAAGGAGCCTGCTGCATAATCCAGGCAGGTGATGGCGGCTGGAATAAGGGATGTGGCAGAAGAATGGAGGGAAGCAGAGGGATCTCAGAGACACAGAGTAACTAAAATACTAGGACCTGGTAGTGATTGATTGGATACAAGTGTTTTTGAGGGGCAGGGCTAGTGAGGAAGACACTGGGGCAAATGCTGAGGATGTGATCACAATATAAGGAGACAAAAAAGAACAAAGGTTTAATCTCCCTTGAAACTGGGATTTTGTCACTCTAGGGTATAGTTTCAACATTCTCTCTCCACCTATTTCCCTAAGGTGGAGCAATGGCCAGTTTTTGTACATTTTAGGTAATGTCCTATGAATTTTAAGAATTTGGTGCCCTCAAAAGGAAGAGGATATGCTTTAGCAGTTGGAGTCACTTAGAGAATGGTCAAGTGAAACAGACTATAGATGTGGAGTCAGGGAACTTCCTCGAACAGATGAAGGACATCTAAATAATACCTAAGTTAACCTCATATTTAAATGCTTTCCCTTATGAGGAAGAACAAGGCAAAGATGTCTACTCTCACTATTTCCATTCAACATTGTAATAGAGATTCTAGCTAGGCAATAAGATAAGAAAAGTGAATAAAAGTCACCCGAATTTGAGAATACAATGTTACTTATTTATAGAAGACATGATCATCTATGTAGGATATCTGCTGGAATCTACAAAAAAGACATTAGAACTAATGAATTCAGTAAAAGTTGAAGGATACAATATCAAAGACAATTTTGTTTTTGCATATTAACAATTAGAAATAAGAAATACACATTTAAAATATTTCATTTCAAATAGCATTAAAAATTTTAAAGGCTTAAAATAAGTCCAAGAAAAATCTGCAAGACCTGTATACTAAAAACTATAAAACATTGCATAAACTGAAGAAGATCTAAATAAAGAGCAACATTAAGTTCACAGATTGGATAACTCAATTGTTAAGATGTCAACTCTTGACAAATTGATTTTCAGATGAAACATAATTCCAATCAAAATCTCATTAGGATCTTATATAGAAATTGACAAGATAATTACAGAATCTATATGGAAATACATTATACCAATAATAGCCAAAACAAATTTGAAAGAGAACACAGTTGAAGGAATCATACTACTTGATTTCAAGACTTATAAAGCAACAGAAATTACTACAATGAATGCAGTGCAGAATTGGCATCAAGATACACAAATAGATCAATGGAAAAGAAAAGAATCAAGAAATTGACTCACACACATATAGTCAAATGATGTTCAACTAAGATGCAAAGGCAATTAAGTAGAGAGAGGATAATGTTTTCATGAAATGATGCTGGAACTATTGCACAATGATATGCCAAAAAAAAAAAAACCCACTTTGTTCCATTCTTCACATCGCATAAAAATTAACTCAAAACGGATCATAGATCTAAATGTAAAAGGTAAAACATAAAAATGCTAAAAATATTAGAAATAAATATGTGCAATTTATTATATTTAGATTATACTTCAAAAAAGGGAAGAAAAACTTTATGACCTTGGTTTAGGTAAAGAGTTCTTAAATCATCAATAGTACCAACTCATAAAAGGAAAAATGGTAAAGTGGACTCCACTAATATTAAAAACTCTTTGATAACTCATGAGAAAATGAAAAAAGAAGACAAAACTGGGAGAAATATTTACAATCACACATTTGGTAAAAGACTTGTACCTAGAATATATGTAAAAAAACTCTCAAAATTCAGTAATAACAGAACAAGCCAAATAAAAAAAAAGGCCAAAATATTTGAACCTTTTTTTTTCCAAATAGGATATATAGATAGCAAATGAACACAGGAATAAGTGATCAACATCATTATTCATTAGGAAAATGCTAATTAAAATCACATAGTGATACTGTTTTACATATTGCAACTTCTAAAATTTAAAGGACTGACCCTACCAAATGTTGGTGATGACGGCAATCAACTGGAGCTGGTGGTAACATAAAATGGTACAAACACTTTAGAAAATAGTTTGGCAGTTCCGAAAAACACATACATACCTACTATATGAGCCAGCCATTCTACTCCAAGGTACTCACCCAAGATAAATAAAAGCATAAATGCATACAAAGAGTTGTACATGAATGTTCATAACAGATTTATCTGAAATAGTCCCAAACTAAAAGCAACCCAAATATTTATCAGCAAGTTAAGGGATAAATAAATGTGGTATATCCATACAGTGGAATACTACTCACCATTAATGGAAAATTAATCATAGCCACATGGACCAACATGAGTGAATTTCTAAGTACTTACACTGAGTGAAAGAAAACAGACAAAAAGAGTATAAACTGAATGGCTTCTATTACTAATCTATAATGAATGAAAGTAAACCAACAGTTTCCTGGGCTGGAGAAAGAGGAGGGAGGGGCACAGGGGAAGAATTAGCAAGGGGCACCAGGAAACTTTTGCAGTGATGGTTTCATGAGTATTTATACATGTTAAAACTAACCAAACTGTGTATTTTAATACGTGATTTTTATATTTTGATTATTCTTCAAATTTTCAAAGCTTATCTGTGCATGATTAGATGTTATTTCATATTCTGTGAGCCTAGATTTTTAAGAATGTACTCTCAATCTGCATATGTAACCTAGAGCCCTTCCAGAAGTGATGGAGAACACCTTCTCAAATGCTAGTGGATTTGCCTCCAGCAGGACATGTACTGTTATGTGAGAAAATGGAAAGTAGATTTCTTCTAAGGGTCACTTCTGGCCCCAAAGGCTTAGGAAAATGTGTAGCCATGGCTGATACAGGAAGAGCCAATTAGCACAGCAGCAGTGTTCTGCCAGCTGTACTTCTTGTCTATTGAGGTGTTTCCCCTAGTTAAAGTGGTAATTGGACTAGTATCTGTCATCATTCCTGTCTTTGGGACCTCCCAGAATCACATTCTCCTGTATCCCTTGCAAAGTGAAGGAGCTACTTGCCCCTGTCCCTACTATTGTTTAAATGAAGAACATAAAACCTTCATTTTCCAACCTCTTGTACAGATATAGCTGTTGGCCTATAACTCTATTATGATTTTAATGTAATTTTCTGTTTGAAGTTTACATTTATGAGTTTATAATTCTGATAGTAATTATTTATTTAGTTCCTATTGAGTTGTCCTAAGTCTGCATATTATCTCATTTAATCCTCAAAATAATCCTGTAGATGGTATTATTACTCCATATTACAGATAAAGAAATTGAAGAGTAAAAGCCTATTTGCCCAAGGTAATACATGGTATTTTTGTAAGTGGGATTTAAACCCAGATACAGCTAATTACATAGCCAGTAATTGAAACCATTTTTGTATTGTGTCTAATTTATTATTTTTGTCTTGTATCAATGGAACAGAATGGAGAGTTCAGAAATAAACCCATAAACTTGTGGTCAACTAATCTTTGACAAAGGAGGCAAGAACATACAATGGAGTAAAGACAGTCTCTTCAGCAAATGGTGTTGGGAAAACTGGACAGCAGTGACTGGCCCTAACTGATAAAACAGTTTATAAAGTCTCTGAAAGTGTGTGCTATTGGCATGTGAGTAGATGGATAAAACAAATGGATAGAAGAGAAAGTCCGGAAATAGACAAAACTACATGTAGAACTCTAATATATGATGAAGATGTATCTCAAAAATTTTTAGTCTTTTATCACTCATTCCTGGTACATAGGGGCTAGACACTAAAGTTTGGGGAAATGTATATTTTAAGAATCCAGTCTCAGAGACCTGTGCTTACCACTAAAAAGAAAAGAAGAACTTTTCTCATTTACCAACTTCCTAAGAAGAAAGGAGACTTTAAAAGTCAGAAGCAAGAAAGGTTGCCACTTTGGCTTTAAATAGTATTAGGTCATTTCTATTATGTTTGTCAGGAAATCTTAGAGGCACTAACTTGCCTCCTGTATCAGGAACTCGGGAATATCAAGAAAGGTCTGCAGGTATGAAAAAAGTTTAGGATCTAATAGTTAAGCACCAGAGTGACCAGCATTAAGTCTCTCAAACAAAAAAGGTGAGGCGATTGTGACCCTGGGACTGTCTCCAGGAATGGCAAGAAACACTCCCTGAGGTAGGTCACCCTTTCAGCACTGAGTCAGCCTTGGCAGGAATGGCTGAGAGGATGACACCAGATAAAAACAGCTATATTAGTTACACTCACTGAAATCTTCCTATGTTCCAGGCAGCAGGGCTAGGAGCGGTGTATTGCCTCATCTCTTCCTTTCAACATCTTGACAGTGAATTTGGAGGGACTATTACATCTACATTTTACAGATGATAAAACTGAGATACAAAACGTTTAAGTAACTTGCCCAAGGTTAAACAGATAAAGAAGACAGGGCTGAGATTCTGGGCTGCATTCTTCACTTCCCTGTAACAATAAGGCACTGGAGGAACCCCCTGGTCATCCCTGCAGGACTTGGTGAATGTCTCCAGGCAGAGTGGTAAAGCTGAATGACCAAGCGGTCAGGGAATAACTCAGGATTCTCATCCTGGTGTTGACCTGCTAAGGCTGGGTGTTGCAGGACTTGGGTTGTATTGGTACTCCCAGCACCTGTGAGCCCTTCTGGACCCTCAGGGCTGGGAGGAGACTAGAGGTGGGTGGTCCTTCCTTCTAATGATTCACATACTATTTTTTTTTAATTGAGGTATTGTTGATTTGTAATATTGTGTTAGTTTCAGGTGAAAAGCAAAGTGATTCAGTTTTAAATAAATTTATTTTCAGATTATTTTCCATTATAGGTTATTATAATAACTCAAATAATTATCAAGCCTTGAGACAAGGGAAGCATAGTTGGGGGCAGCAAGATGTTCACAGTTAGAATTTTAGAAGGGAAATTATAGGGGGACTGAGCAAGCCACACCTGTATCTCCCCTCCCTTTCATTTACCCCTTGCCTATTTGCAATTCATCATAAGTTTACTGACCACCTACTATTTCCCAGACACTGTGGTACTGGTGCTGATTGCGTGGGAGGGATCTACTTTCTTCCCTGGTCCCCCAGCTACCTCAGAGTTCTTGTTGAGCAGGGACTGTATTTTTCATCTTTTTATACTCAGTAGAGAACAAAGTGCCAGGCACATATTAGGTGAACAAGGAAGATAGGTCCTGAATTTAGATCCTGGATCTGTTACTTAAAAGCTGGGAAATCCTGGCTAAGTACTCAACTTCTTTGTCCCTTAGTTTCCCTGACTGTAAAATGAAAATTTCCCATCTTATAAGTAAGTGCATAAAGATGAAGAAATGTCTGTAGAAGCATTTCATAAAATGCAAAGCACCGTGCAAATGTCACTCCACGCTCTGTTTCATTTCTTCTTCCGTCAGCCCTCCAGCTGTCTCTAGTTCTTCTTACCTACCTTCCCCTTTCTCTTCATGGCTTTCTGTACCCTTATTTTTGTTGCTCAGTTAAATAGCACTTGTTGAAATTGCTCCCTTCTGAAGTAGACCAGAAGAAAAACAAAAAGCGGAGAAAAACATACATTTCAAGGACAGATTTTACTTTGAAAACATATTCAAGTGGCTCCTTTCTCATAATTTTTTCATTGCTCTTTTGCCATCCCACTGCTTCTCTGTGTGTTGCTGGAGGACATTCTGTTCTTTGTGACTGTACTCTGAAAACCAAGTTCAAACAAGGCAGCAGATTCTGAAGGTTCATCCATGAAAGTGCTTAGCACCTCTTCACCTCCCACTCCGTAGCGCTGTCTTTCAGAGACCAGCCAATCCCAGCACCGGGACACACGCGGAAAGGGCTCATCCTCCCTCCAGGGTCACACAAAGCCCTTTCAGCCCAACTCGTGAGGGGAGGCTCGAGAAATGGTTGTGACCTTACCATTTCTAAGGACGATGGCCTTGCAGAGCCACCCATGAGAAACAAGGCTCTCCAAATTTGGCCATCTGGTTCAACATTCCTTTTAGAACCCTTGGGCATCCTGCATCCCAACCCCAGAACCAGAGCTGACACGGGAGGGAACTGCTCACCTAAAGTTCCATCAGAAAGATGAAAATAAGCACCTGACTCAACTGTTTCTGAAAGTCATTTAAAGCGACTTCTCTGAACTGTCCATGTGTGAGCCATACCCTTTCAGGTCATACCCGGTGCCTGTGGGCTCCAATCTACCCCAAATCCTTTGTGATCTAGATCCTCTTCCAGCTTCAGTCAACATACGTCTTCTTCTAGAAATGCCCCGTTTTTAATTTCCTTCTTCTGTGGCCACCATATGCTACCTGCCCAGCAGCTGAACCTTGGAGAATTCCAACAAATTCTTCAAGATCCCACTCAAAGATGAAAGCTGCACTGGCTCACTGCAGGAGAATGCATCACTGAACGTCCATACAACACTTCATCTGTGCCTCTGTTATAGAACTCCGTGAGGCTGACCTTGCTGAGAGCAGAGAATCTTATTCCTCTTTGTCCCCCGGTGTTTGACAGATGACAAATTATGTCTCTGGGGTGCACTTTAAAGCTCCCCTGGTCCCTCTCTCTGCTCTCCTACTTCTTTCTCTAACCTATGGAGGGAGAATCTTCAAATAGGTTTGCCAAACTCCATGGGTACCCAGAACCCTGGACTTGGTCAACAGTTGTTGTGGGAGGATCTTTCCAGGTGTTAGTGGTAATGGTTTTAGCACATCTATGGGCTGCACTCTGTTCTTCTCAACCCCTTTCTCCCGTGTCCTGGCCCCTTCCAGGTATATGGCTAAAGGCTGAGTCCTCTGTATAATTAAAATGATAAAAGGATCCCTGAACTGTGTGAGGCATCCCTGAATCTCCTTGGCTTGCTCTTTTCCCTCAAACACTAGTAGATGTGACCTTTTAGTCTCTCACTCTGGTTGGTACAGATAATTGGGTCTGCACATTGCATGGAAGGAGAAGAGGTTTAGGGTATCCTTGATTTCGAGGCTCCTTAACCTTAAGTGGTAGTAAAGGAACAAAACCAAAAAGCTCTGTATGTGGTCTGGCTTGGCTTACTGTGTTCTGCCACACAAAACTGCAGTCAAAGCTCCAGATGATAATGGGGAGGAGTTCTGCCCTCTTTGCCTTTACACATCTGTTTATTCCAGGAACATCAACACAGCGCAGGGTGGCTGGGTGAAGGCAGGACTTAGATTTCCTGGCCAACTCATAGTTTTGCTATCACACAAATGCTATTCCTGAAAAGGATGTCTCTCAAAGAGAAGGAAATGGGGAATTAAATTATCCCATCTTCTGGGCTGACAGCTCAAATGTCATCTTCAACTCATCTTTTTATTTTGCCTTCCATTTAGTCAGTCCCTTAAGTCCTCTTAATTCTACCTTATTAATTTCTTTCATATCCCACCCTCCTTGGTCTCATCCCCATCTCTGGTTTCCTTGGCATCCTTTAGTTGCTCCTCTTCTGCATATGGACAATTGAAACAATCTCCTAACTGGACGTTCTCAGTCTATCCTCATGGAACCCCCAAGTGAGCTTCCCAGTGCACAGTGCAAACCTCGCCTTCTCCCTACTTCAGGACTTCAGGGGCTCAGCATCCATACCAGAATCCTTAGGCTTCTGACCAACAGACCAAACCCAGCTTGCAGAAATACATTGTTTTTGGCTTAACGATTAAACAAAGAAATAAATGAACAAACCTGGAATCAATATCCAAACATTGGGAAGATGCTTATAAAGATCTGTATTTCCAGATTTATTTGAAAAAATTAGAAGATACGATGATGTTATACCAAATCTCCCAAATGGCAATTGTCAGCTGGAGGTAATTTGGGGCTTTTTAAGTGCTCAGTGTGCTCTTAAAGTCATCCCAGACTCCTCCCCACACAGTGGATGCATGTGGATATTCACTGGCAAAGTGTTCGCCCACATGCTGGTTCCTATTAGTGAGGCTGAAACATCTCTCTCAAGAATGAAATCCAGACTTCTTAGTCTGGAGTTTGAGGACTTGACAGCTGTGGTAAGTTAAATAATATCCCCACAGTATGTCCGCAACATAATCCCCAGGACCTGTGAATGAGATGAGCACAAGGGACTGTGTGGCGAGCATTACGCTAAGGATTTTGAGATAGGGATATTAGCCCGTATTCTGGGTGGGCCCAGTGTGCTCACAAGCGTCCTTATAAAAGAGAGGTGAGAAGAACACAGTCAGAGCGGAGATGTGATGCTGCAAGAAGAGACTGGACTTAGGAGACCACAACCCGAGGAATTCTGGCAGCTTCTAGAAGCTGAAATAGGCAAGGAACAGACTCCTTCCTGAAAGCTCCAAAGAACCCCTGTCTGTACTCCGATTTTAACCCCATGAGAATCATTTCAGACTTCTGGCCTCCAGGACTTTAGGACAATAACTATGTGTCATTTGAAGTCACTGAGTTTATGGTAACTTGTTACAGCTTCAACAGGAAACGAATACAACTTCCCTCAACTTGCTTTTCCAAATTCATCTTCTAGGGCATCTCCCCAGGAGAGCTTGCACGCACTTCCTCCAGTGCTGCTTCGTTTTCAGATTCTTGCACTTTGCCTGTACATCTACTTGATTGCTTATCTCCATGAGTCCAAAGTCTTCCCCGCTCTCAAATGCCACCTCCTCTTGAAACTCGTTCCTTTCTGTTCTGCTGGATTTTACTTGAGAAGAGTTGACTGCTCCATCTTTAATCGCTTCCACCATTTTATCGAATTCTTACAATGTGTCATCCTCACTATTTATACTTTACATTCATTATCTTTCATAACCCTTTCAAGGAGAGGCCCCTGCCTGCATGGTCACCTCAGCCTGCATGCCCAAGCCCTACCATATCCTCTGAAAATTCCTGTCCCTTGACCACCTTTCATGCTGAAGGGGTCAACACACCTGCCATACAGTCTTCACTCAAGAAGATATATCAGAAGAGGACCACATAGGCCCCAGAAGAAGGCTTTGGGTTGTGTGGGTAAGAAGGTTTGAGATGCTGTTTTCACAGAGCACAGACAAGAAGTTTGGCATGGGTTCTGGGTACACATGTCCTCTTGGCCTCACAGAATTCTCACCCTCTGAGAAAGGGCACAGCCAGATGAGGGCCAGAGGAAGACCCTCCTAAGTACATAGCCCAGGGCAGAATTCTCTCTTCTCTGGGTCTATGAGCAGTAAGGATTGAAAAGTCTTATGTTTAAACTTATCTCCTCAGCTGGTTCTGACTGAACCACTATCAGAGGAGTGGGTAGAAGGGAGAATGAATATTCTTCCTGCCGACTGTACGCTTGTCACTAAACTGATCTTCTACACATAGTCTCTTATATGATCCTCAAGACCTTTGAGAAAGATATTGAACCCAGATTCAGTAATTACAGCCCAGGTAGAATACGTAATTTGGTCAAGGTCACATGACCAGTAAGTGTTAGAGTTGGCATTTGAACACACACCTGTCCAGTTACACCTGCCGTGCTCATTCATTCATGAATGCACTGATTCATCTAACAGTGTTTTCCTGAAGACCTACTATGTGGCAGCTATTTCACTGATTGCTGGAGATATGTGAGAAAATCAGATATTGTCCAGAACCTCCTTGAGTTTACAGTCCCCTGAAACAGTTATGGAAACAAGGAATAAAATTTCTGTGTGACATCTGCTTACAGAAGTAGATGGTACACAGTCCTTCCATGATGTCACCTCAAACTGCTCAAGGCAGACCTAAGGATGGTATGACAAGCTGTGGGAAAGAGTGCTCTCAAGAATAGGGTAGGGCCCACGAAGACCCTCTCAAACCACATAAGACTGGCCTGTTTAGCCCCATTTATAGGACTACCCAAGTTACAGAAATATACCATCAGCATACTCTCCTGAATAACCATAAACTTGCATTATAGAGTTTCTGTAGAGTTTTCTTCTTGTACTTCTCAGAGTAGAATGGTCCCTTGCAAGTGTTTGTTAGTGTGATAGAATTAAATTTATTAACTTCTTGTGGTGTTGAACTTGCTTTATTATTAGTACAATCAGAAAAATTACATTCAGCATGATATTTTGGAAGGGATCAGGAACAGTGTTAATTGCTCTAAACCCCAATCTCAGTCAGGCAGGTTAACACCAGTTTTTGCACTAGTTTTGCTGTTGTTGTTGTTCTGAATTACACACAGAAATGCAGACATATCAGGTAAGCTGTTCAAGGTCATACAGCAAATTGAGGGCCAAGGTTATGGGCAGGTAGAAATGAGGGGTTATAAATTCCTGGCTACTGAATGTGTGTGTGTGTGTGTGTGTGTGTGTGTGTGTGTGTGTGTGTGTGTGTGTGTGACATCCTTCTCCACTCTGTCCTTCATTTAACAAAAAATTTTACAAAGAAAGAAGAAAAGTCTTTGAGGCTCTGCATATGGCGTGAGGAGTGAGTTCAGTGCTGCTTTTAATTGAAAGCTCCGAGGGCAAAGCTTGCAGAGCAGGGTAACAGCTGGAGTGTGTGCCACTGCCCCGTCACGCTTGTGTCACCATAATAGACAGGCTTATTATTTTTTAATTAGGAGCGTCAGTGTTTTGTTAGACTGTAAACGTGTCAGGACCTGGGGATTTGGTTATACACTAAACCATCTTGCATTTAATCTTTCTGGGAGCTTTTGGGATACACAAGGTCACTGGCAAAAGGCATTTTGTTATTGTGGAATAATGGTAGTTAATAGTTACTAAGCATGTGCCGTTTTCTAAGCATTAGGCTGAGTATTATTTGAATTCATTTATTCAACCAACCAACCAACCAACCGAGATACGTATTCCTTGAACTCCCACGATGACCCAACGACAATGACAATGTGTTAGACATTTTGGTGGCTAGATAAGTGAAGAATAAAGCCCATCCAGACTCAGTCCTCTAGGACACTGTAAAAACATCAAACATACATTTATATAAATGACATAGAAAATGTTCTCAGATTAGCACCATAAGGGAGGAATCACAGTCTCACTCCTCCCCAAGTTTCCCCCATCTGGGCGCAAGGCAGCTCCAGCCACCCATGCACTTGCTCAGGGCACAAGGACTGTGGTTATTCTTGATTTCTTCCTTTCCTCTCTCTTTATATCACATCTACCACCAAGTGCTGCCCAACTGACCTCCAAAATCTGCGAAGTCATCTATTCTCCTCCTACTGTGCCCCACCCCAACTTAAGCTTCTCCCCTGAACTTCCTTCAGTAATCTCTCAACTGGTATCCCCATTAGCATGCTTGCATCTTCTAATCCATTCTTCACACCCTGGCCAGTGGGGTTTTGCTAAAATACAGATCAGATTATGTCTCCCTCCTGTTTGAGAATCATTAGTGATATTCCACTTCACCCCTTAATGCAGCTTATCAGCCCCTGGCTCACCTGTCACTCATAATCATTATTCCCCAGCCCTGCTAAGCTTCTTTTGGTTCCTTCCATGTACCTCAGGGACTTCCAAGTGCTATTCCCTCTGCCCTGAATGCTTTGCCAGCAGTCACTACCTGGATGGCTGCTGCGTGTCCTTCATTTCTCATCTAGAATGTTCTTTCTCCATGGAGAGTTCTCTAGCTCCCAAGTTAAAAGTGGATCTCCAGATGGCCAACACGCACATGAAAAGATGCTCAACATCACTGATTATCAGAGAAATGCGAATCAAAACCACAACGAGGTATCACCTCACACCAGTTAGAATGGCCATCATCAAAAAGTCTACAGGTAATAAATGCTGGGGAGGGTGTGAAGAAAAGGGAACCCTCCTACACTGTTGGTAGGGATGTAAATTGGTACAGACACTATGGAGAACAGTATAGAGTTCCCTTAAAAAACTAAAAACAGATTTACCATATGATTCAGCAATTTCACTCCTGGGCATATTTCCAGAAAGACAAAATCTCTAATAGATACATGCACTTCAGTGTTCATAGAAGCACTATTTACAGTAGCTAAGACCTGGAAGCAACCTAAGTTTTCATCAATAAATGAATGGATAAACACACACACACACAGAGGAATATTACTCAGCCATAAAAATGAATAAAATAATGCCATTTGTAGCAACATGGATAGACTTAGAGATTATCGTAACAGGTGAAGTAAATAAGGCAAAGAAAGACAAATATCACATGATATCATTTTTATGTGGAATCTAAAAAATGATATAAATAAACTTATTTGCAAAATAGACACAGAATCACAGCCATAGAAAACAAACTTATAGTTACCAAAGGGGAAAGTGGGGAGGAGTAAATTAGGTGTTTAGAATTAACAGATACACACTACTATATATAAAATACATAAACAACAAGGATTTACTGCCTAGCACCAGGAACTATATTCAGTATCTTGTAATAACCTATAATGGAAAAGAATAGAAAGAGAATATATATATACATATATATATATATACACATAACCAAATTACTTTGCTGTACACCTGAAACTAACACAATACTGTAAATCAACTATACTTCAATACTGTTTTTTAAAAAATGTATCTGTATTACTCCCTTTCTAGCAATTTGCTTCTCTTTTAGAGCACGTATTTTGTACTGTAATCATGTATGTTTCCATGTGGGTTTTTTGTATATTGCATATTTAATGCCCATGTCTTGCACCAGAATGTCAGCTCCACATAGACTCAGTGCCTAGAGCAGAAGTTGAGTTGTACTTGGCATTCCACAAATAGCTGCTGGAGTGAAAGAATTAAAACATAAAGAGAGGGAATGGAGTCTCTGCACATTCAGAGGAAAGAAGGACTTCTTGTGCTGAATAGACTAGGCATGGAACTGAGGAAATTTTAAGTGTGATCTGAAGGATCTAGTCAGGCTGGAAATGGGGTGGGTCAGGAGAAGATTGAGGAGGGTATTCCAAACATATAGGTAGACCATACAGATGTTTTTGAGTTTTATTCTTGACCCTGTCACTAGCCCTGTGGTCTTGGCTGAATTACATAACTTTCCTCTGATTTCTTTTTTGCAAAATATCAATAAATATTCCTCCCTTTCTGGACCCTTGTGCAAGTCAAGTGAGATGAGGATTATGAAAATCTTTTGCAGATCATCAGGCATAAAGGGACTTGACAAATATTATTAATATTTATATTTTAAGATTTAGTTTGTGCATGTGTTATTGGTAACTTTACCCACCATATGATCTTTTTCTTCTAGGTGCCTCTCAAGTCCCATAGGTTGCTTTGTTTCATTGTTTTTCCTTTCCTCCCCTGGGAAGCCATTTATTTGGTGAGTACCATGGAAGTATGTGGCCTGCCTCAGATGAGTTCTATGTTTTCTTCTCTGATGTGGTGTTGCTGGCCAGGCTCTCTGCGCCTGGATCTAGTCAGATTTCCTTATTTAATGATTATGTTTTGCAAAACCAGAGTAACCAGGCACACATGGAGATGAATGTGAGTCTTGACCTTTTCACTAGGATCTGGTAGCCTTGTGGGGCTGAGAAAACTTAGGGAAGAAACTCAAGCTTTTCATAGGTCTGTGAGCATCTGTACTGGGGCAGCAACCATGTGAAGTGGGCTTGGGGGCTTAAGGAAGTCACCTAACACTTCCTTACATGCATGATGTCCTGGGAACTCTGACATCCTGTGGAACGCATTGTCTCCATTATCACCTGTCTATTCCAACCACTACTATAACTACCATAATTTAGCATCTCTTATGGGCCAGGTATCTTGCATGTACATTGTTTGTATTATCTTACTTCATCTTCTAAACAAATATTATTACACACATTTGATGGACAGAAAGTCTTTTAGGGCCATGATGCTCACAGTTTAGTGTTTATCACAAACACGTGGTGGGCTTGTTAAACTGTAGACTGCCAAGTTCTACACCTAGAAGATTCTGGGCTCTGAGGTAGGGCCCAGTGTTTTTGTTTTTAACAAGCCCAGTAGTCCTGACACGGGGCCAATGCATTTCCATCTCTAACAAGATCCCAGGTGGTGCTGATGCTGCTGGGTTGGGGACCACACTTTGAGAGCCAGTGTTTTAGAGGATAAGAGATTAAGGTCTAGAGTTAGTGCTCTGCCAAATGGAGAGTCAGACCTGCACCCCCTGAATCCAAACTCATGCTCGTTCCTACAACATTACACTTGATCATTTCAGCAAAGCCTAGACTGTGAATTCCATCAGAGGGATGAAGGGAGGGAGGGAGAAAGAGAGAAGAGGGAAAGGAAGAAGAAACAGGAGACTGAGGCAAACTGCAGGGAACCTCCCCAGCATGTTCAATGACGGGGAGGTTTGGGGATCACCCCGATGTACCTGACTTGCCCCAACCTGTGACCCAGAAGCTACTGAGTTCATGACTGGAAGGCCGTTATACTTCTGAAGTATTACATCATCAAAATGACTAATGATTGGAAAGTGACAGGGGAGCCTTTCTCACGATTGTTTCTCAGTGAGACTCAGTATTTTTCTTTGAACCTAACGGTTGGTGACTTCCCCAAGTACAGTAGTCTTGTAAGTCACTTTACTTCTCTGTCAAATTTTTTCTGGTAAAATGTTAATAATTCCCACCTAATAAAGACGCGGCAAGAATAAAACATCTAGGCTTATGGTGAATCGGAAAGTGCTTGGTTGATGTGAATTAACAAGATCCTCTGCTAAATGATAACAGTGACCGTATTGACAGCATCCATGCCTTGGGCTCATCTGAGTCTTCAGTGCACTCAGAGCAGGATAAGAGGCAAGTGTCGGTTAGGGAGACACTGGGTCAAAAAGGTGAAGATAGACCCTGAGGTCCCCTGGAAGAAGGGCAGAGGCAAGGAATTCTCACAGTTAGTAATTCAGCAATGGATCCAATAGCCTGGGACCAGGGACATTTATCTTTTATAAATACCTCAGGGCATAAATGGAGGCTGCAAAGTTGAGTGGCCAAGATTGGGGGCATTTATGTCAGCATGTCAGCACTCAAAGTCCTTCCACACCGCTTAATAGCTGTATGACTTTGGGCAGATCATTTAACCTCTCTAAATCTCAATTTGCTCTTTTTCAGACTGAACTAGTAAGAGGATAGACAACATAAGCTTTCTGTCCAAATTAAATATGTTCATATACATCAAAGACTTGGCACAGTACCAGAACTGTGTCGTCTTGACACACAGTAGATGTTAATTAAAAATACTGAGGGATAAATGAATGAATAAAACACAGGCATACTCAATTAGATTCACAACTTTGCTGGGAGATGACCCAGCCCAATGGCTCCCTACAGCATGTCTCCTTCATGCAATCGAACTTAAAAGGGGTTGTCCCCTGTGTCTTCCTTGCCTCTGCATGAAGCACGTCACCCTCCTCCAGTGGTATAGGGCACCTGAGAACACGGATTCATCACCCCAAGGGGGTCCCCTTGTGGTCGCAGATAAATGGCAGGGAAAGGTGACATGAAAGTACAATGGATAAAGCACCTGTGTTCTCATTTAAGGAAGTCAAAGAGAGGCCCACTTGCTCTGCTTTGAAATTGTACAAGAAGGCATGGTGGCCTGTGCTCTACGTTGGGGAAAGAAAATACGCAATTGACTTACACGTGGCTCATGGGAAGATAGCCTTGGGGGAAGTTACTTATGTAGTCAACTTATGTAGGCTTGTAAGACAGATTATACTAGCAGCAAATGGGGTCAGAAGAGCAGGGAGAGCTGATGGTAAAAGGAGTGGCTTGCCTGGGACAGGCTGCCTTAACTATGTCTGAACCTTGAAATAGCTGGTGACATTTTTTTAAAGTGCTGGGTTAAAAATGTATCCCTTTTTTTGAAACCCCTGGAGCTAAACCTGGCATTTTATTTTGCGTATGTTTTTATATTCATATATGGCAATTTTTGAAGTGTAACAGTGAAAATAGCATACCTAGACATTTTATTAAGAAGCAGGAACACCTGCAGACTTTTTTTAGTGTTTAGTGTATACTGTATATTATTGATCTATTTCTGGGGGCCTCAAATGCAAATGCCTAAGAGGACCAGGCAGGGAGTCTTAATGACCCCAGCAGAACGAAATCACGGAAACCAGAGGGAACGGAGATGGTTGTAGGGCAATGGAGCACACACACCCTATTCGAAGTAGTATTACCAGACTTTTTGGCTTTCTCAAGAGACACTAGATATCTCGGGGAGGAGGGTACAGCTCAATAGCAGAGTGTATGCTTAGCGTGTACAAGGTCCTGGGTTCAATCCCCAGCACCTTCATTAAACATAAATAAACCTAATTACCTTCTCTTCCAAAACGCACTAGAAATCTAAAACCTTCAGTGATACTGCATCAGGAATAGGGTCAATGCTGTAATAACTTGGTGTGGAGACAGAGGGGTGCTAGGCTTATCATGGTGATCGCTTCACAATGTATGCAAGTGTCAAATCACTACTGGTATACCTGAAATTAACATAGCATTGTACATCAACTGTATTTCAATTAAAATTAACTTAAAAAATTAAAAAAGAAAGCCAAGTGAAGAAAGGGCTAAAAAAAGAAAGCATTAGGAGTTGGAAAACATCACTAAGAATTAGAACAAGCCTCCTTACTTCCTAACCTAGGTCTTGGAAGATTTTCTGCCATGACCCAGAAGGAGACCAGGAAGACTCACAAACAGAAATCAGCTGTGAAGTGTACCCAGTTGTTTTTGTGTTTTTGCCCTAATAAAGTCAAGAAAATGTAAAAATATAAATAAATGATTTCTTGTGTGATACTGTCTCATCATTTAATAGGGACAGAATAAATTTTAAAACCTCTATGAATCAAATAAACTTTACCTTTGGGTCAAACCTGGCTTCAGGAAGTGACTTCTGGTTTATTCAGATGTAAGCATGAAACACCCCTGGACAGGATTCCCAAATCTACATACAGCCTCTGCCCATGACTTTGTCCTTTTCAGCCAGGCCAGGTTTTCCATATTCTGAGAAGTCAATACTTTCTCCATCAGAGGATGCTAAGGCCAGTCTAACTCTGTTTAGGAGAAACCTTCTGGGTACTGTCTTAAGTCAGACAGATTTTGGATTGAGACCTGGCTCTCCCAACTACTAGAGGTATACTGCATAAGCACAGGGAGATGAGAATTCAGTGAAAACTTGTTGAATGAGATGATGTCTTATATGAGTCTTGCAGGTTGAGTAAGAGTTAATAATGACATTCAGGCTCATTGAGCACTAATTGTGTGCCAAGCAGTAATCTAAGTGTTTTGCCACATCCTGGCTCATGAAATTACCATGTCAACATCCTAAAGCACGTGCTATGTCTTCCCTTTAGAGGTGACAGAATCATAACACAGAAAGGTTAAACGGTCTAGCTAGGGTCAAATGACTAGTAAGTGGTAGATTCAGAATCTGAACTCTGGCAATCTGACATCAGGACTTACAGCAACATGGTGCACTGCTTTTGTTTTAGTTGAAAGAAAACATTTGGGAAGGTCATGCCTAGCAGAGGGAACAGCAGGAGCGAAGGCATGGAAAAGGGGAGGTATGGGCAGGTATTACCGGAGCATAAAGTGCAAGGCAGGAAGATGCAGGAGATAATCTTGGGAGATAAGGAGTGTAAGGGTATTGATAAAGGAATCTTCCTCTAGCTGTAGGTTAGAAGATGGACCCAAGGATGGCAAGACTCCAGCAAGAAGCCTATTAGAAGGCATCTGTAATGGTCCAGAGCAAGTACGGTAGAGAGAAGGGGGAGGAGAGGAAACTCTCAAAATGACTGGGTTGACTTCCCTGCCTATTTGGTGGGATGACATCGAAGTCACATTTAATCTATTGTTAGAAAATTCATGTGACGTTTCTGGCAAATGTAAGTTTGTGGAATAAATATCTGTTCTGCCTTTTGCCACTTTATACTGGTAAAAAGAGAAATTCTTCATATACCTTTTATAAATTCTTTTTTCTTCTTATGCTCATAAACTTTCCACAAATTCTCTAACTAAAAAGTTTCTGGGGCCTAACTCATGGATTACGGAGGGAACAGTGTGGTGGTGGGTTTAGGGACCTGCAATAAGTAAACTGACACATTAGTAGACAGCTTATGAAAAACTGGGCAGATCCTCAAGAAAAATATGACTGAACCTTGATGGAAGAAAGGAAACTGTAACAGATTCATCCAAGTTCAGCATGCAGGAGGTAGTTATAATCACTGGGGCAGAGCCTCATATGCCTGAGCACACAGCGCTCCTTGCAGCTAGATGTGGTCATGTGACTGAGTTCTAGCCAATGGAATGTGCCGAGAACAATGCCTACCTCTTCCAGGCTGGAGCATAAAAACCCTATCAGCCATGTTCTTTTTTCCCTCTTGCAGCTTCAGGCAAATGAACATGGTGACCTTGGAAGCCACATGCTGAACAAAATAGCAAGAGTCTGAGTCCCTGTATCACCACTTGTAGGAGAGCTGCTTACCAATCAAGTACCCTTTGCATTTTGCCTATGTGAGAAATAAACTATTATGTTAAGCACCCAAGATTTTGGGGTTTCTGTTAACACTGACTTAACTAATGTTAGTCACTAATTTGTTTTTTTAAGTATGTATCAGGATCCTGAAAAGTCAGAAACCCATCAGGATAAATCATACCTGATCTAGGAAGAGAATCGAAACTGAGCTCAGAAAAGGTAGATATTAAGAACAACTAGGATTATTCTATTGCCTTCTTCTAAGCTTGGTGAAACCGTTTTTCAATGGCATTCAAATCCATTGCTCCACTGCTGTGGTTATTAGGCATTCTTCTGATAATCATTTGGCTTTTATAGTATAGAAGAAATAACATGGACTTTGGGGTGTGAACCATGACTTTGCTGCACACCTGCTGAGTGATCTTCAGTGCAGTTACTTCACCTCTTGGAAACCTAGTTTGGTCTTCCATAAAATGGGGATATTGAAAATACTATCTGCAAAAATAGATGAAGTAGGAAGAGAAAAAAGTTTTAAAGGCATATACAAAAGCAGGCAACAGACTGTTCTCAAAGACCACTCTGAAAGAAACCCCAGTGGTCCCATTTACCACTCCCAAATCCAGAGTCGTGGGTGTTTCCCATGAGAAGTAAATAGCCTTCTATAGGGCACTCTTCTGATGGAGAGGGGAAGCTGGTTGTTGGAGGCAGCAGAGTGCAGTGGCTACGAGCTGTTTCCTCACTCATAAAATAGGAACAATAATAGACTTGAGATTGTTCAATAAGATACCATATGGAATGTGAGTCAGTTAAGTCTTTGTCAGATAAAGGATGCTCAATATACGCTGATTTTTCTTTCTCTTTCCTTCACAGCAGGAAGGGAGGGCTCTGGGTAGCAGAAATGAGTGAGTGAGTATAGCTCCAGAAGCCTTGAGGTGAATCCCCACTTTTATGGGCTCATCCTAGGCAAGCTTTTAAATCCACTAACTTCAGGTTCCTCTTCTCGGGAATGGGGAAAGAAGACCCGCTCTGCATTCTTCCCAGTTCACTGTGAGGTTGGAATGGGATTCTAGCTTGGACAGTCCTTCCTTCAGAGGCGTCAAAGTGCTCCACTAAAACTTAATTATTACTATGTTCTTCATTACCCAAGACATATATGTGACTTGTGGATCATTTTGTATTCTTTTTCCTTCCCTTTCCTATTCTTCCCCCACCCCCAAAGTGTTTCTATGTCCCAACTGCCTAGTGCATTTCCCAGAAACTCAAAACATTTCTCAGGGCTCCCCCTGCAAAAAGAGGCTGGGATGACTGAAGGAGGGCATTTCCGCCAGTGAACTGGCTTTCTGGCAGGCAGGAATGGTTAGTCCTCAGCATCGTTAGGATGGTTCACAGTGTGGTTTTGAATCAGAAACATTTGGGAGTAAATCCTATTGATCTACATTTACCAACTGTGTGACCAAAGGTAACCTGGCTCTCAGTGACCATCAGGTCACTGTAAGGTTGAATTAGTGATGCTGATTGGCATGTCCTAAGCACTCAGAGCACTGTTTGGAGGACCAAGTTATTAGTTTTTCTGGCTATGGATGCTCTACTTCCTAAGAATCTTGAGGAAGAGACAAGAAAACCAGCCTGTAATTGCTGCTGGCATTGCTGGTACTTGTAATATTGAAACACTGCCGCTAATTCTATGTTGAAATGTAAACACCGAAAGCTGTTTGGGTTTTGTTGTTGTTGTCTTGCTAAAAAGATACACCTCTTTAAGAAGCTTTTAAAGCCTCAAGCCTCTCTTTCAGCCTAAGCCTGCCTCAACTTGAAATGATGAATTCCTTTATTCATTCCCCTTGGTTTAACTGAAAATAATGGCCACACTTTATACTTGCCTTTCCCCCTCTTTTCTGTATGCCCTGCGAGGTGCTGCAGAGACAGAATATTTTTAATATTCACTTCTTCCCTTTCAGTTTCTTATGCTTTAGTTCACTCTCTGCATACTGTAGGGGCAAGAATGTTGGAGCCAGTGACCAGATGTGTGGGACCTTGCCACATTATCTTCTTATCTTTGTTAGGCTGTAATTTCCTCATCTCAAATGAAGAAGAAAAACGAAATAGTTTTGAAGGTCCTCATTCTGACATTTTAGAACTACATTTGTCTCGCATTTGCTCATTCATTTATTCAGTGACTAAGTACTGATTTTGTCCCAGGCGTAGGTCTTCATGGTGGTAATTAATTTGTTGCCGGGTAGTTAGGTGCCTACTCCTCAGCACTGGGGACACAGATGTAAAGTGGCATGGTCTCTGTCTTGAGGAGCTCACAGTCTTGTAGGGGAGGTGTGAAAAGACAGTTATACTCTAACATCTAAGTACTTCAATGGAGGCTTCTACAAGTTTCAGAAGAGAGTGTCAGAGTGGCTGTGGCCAGGGATGGGATAGGGAAGGGGATGGCCACTGACAATCCCTTAACTAAGCAAGCGAGAGGTTTATTGAATTATTAATACAAGGTCCCCTTGCCCTCCAGAAGCTCACAGTTGAATACAGAAAACAGACACACAAGTGATCACAATTCAGTACCAGTCAAGTTCTATAATAAGAGAATAAACTATATCATCTACATACAGAAGAAGAAGCAACTAGTTTGGCTCAGGCTACTACCCCTTATAGCTGTGAAACTGCTTAGTTCAAAATACATGTGGGGGAAATCAGCTAAGGAATATAGTTTTAAAATAATGACAAGAAATTATCTGTTTATTGAGTGTTTGTTATATGCTAGACATTGTGCGAGGCATAACTCAGTGCTACACAAGACACTTCTTTCAACTTATGGTGTTAGGAGGGAAACCGATACAAAATGAAACTTCAACTTGTCAAGAATTGAGAGTCAGAGGACCAGACTTGTCTTAGCTCCTCCCCTTTTAGCTGTATAACACAAACAAAATCCCTTGACCTCTGAACCGCATTTCCCTAGTGTGCAAAATGGGATAATATAGACAAAAGACAGTGGTGTAAGGGACAAGATTCAAATAAAAGAAGAGTCTGTGAAAGTGCTTTGTGGGCTATTAAGGACTCTGCACATGTAACTGATTATCATAAATGAGAAAGAGGGGACTGGTTTTGCTTAGCCTGAGATAAGGCAATGATTTCCATACACAGTGACTCATCTCTCCTCAGGGCTTCAAGGCCATGTATACACTGATGATTCCCAGTCTCTTTTACCTAACTAGTCCTCTTTCTTCAGCACCTGATCAATAATAACTGCCTTGTAGACTTCCCTTGGCCTCCCCCCAAGCACTACATAGTTGTCATGGACAAAATTAAATTCGACTCCTTCCTCTCTCTCCCCTCACTTCAGACTTTCTCACTTCCATATTTTCCATCACAGTAAACAGTCCCCAAACCAGAACTCTCCCCTCTCTCTCAGCCCCATGTCCACTGGTCATCAGGTCCTGGAAAGTTCTCAAGTTATCTCCATCCTTCTCCACTGCTTTCTTTTGACATCATCATCATCATCTCTCCTTGGGCTACTACAATAGTTCCTTCAGTGGTATCACTGCCGTGAGACTCTACACTCTTGCCCCTTGATCCACCCATCATCTATCCATCCATCCATTCATCCATCCAACCATCCATCTCGCTGTTACCAGAGTTAAGTTATCCTTTTACAATAACTTGACCATGTCACTCTTATTCTTAAAAGGCTTCAGTGATTCCTCATCGCCTACTAGATATTTCAAGCCTAGAAGTAGAATCACAACAACCTCTGTGACCTGGACCCTGTCTCCTTTTCCCACCTGTGTTTACCAATTCCTTATTTACCAAGCAACTTATCTTGAGTTACTTATTTCTCTTCTCTTCTCTGTGCCTCTTTCACTGGCCCAAGACACTCTTTTCTCTTTGTGCACCAACCACTCTTATTCAAATCCAGGCTCACCTCAAATATAACTTCCAAGAAGGAATCCTTGGAACTATTTTTTTTTTTTTTTACACCAAGGGGTAGACTGGGAGTTCCAAATTTGTAGGTATTGACAGGCATATGTAGAATAGATAAACAAGATTATACTGTGTAGCACAGGGAAATATATACAAGATCTTGTGGTAGCTCACAGCAAAAAAAAAAAAAAAATGTGACAATGAATATATGTATATTCCTTGGAACTCTTACGCACTTCCATTACACACACAATATAGCAGTGTATACTTCCAGCACAGCCCTTGCCCCACTGCACTTACACAGACCCTTACAGGAGCACGGACTAGCTCTTACTCACCTCCCTGCCCCAGCACGTAGGCCAGGGCCAGATATGCAACAGCTGTTCAACTGACTGGTGGCTATCATGGATGCTAAGAAGCCCGCTTCCTGGCGTCTACAGCTACATTTACACATCTCTAGAAATACATTCTGATAAATATTTTCTATCAACATATCTGGTTTTTGGAAACTTTAAAAAATAAAAGGGTCTTGGAATTGTGAAGGGGAATGGAGGAAAGGAAGGATAAAAGAATGGGACAAAGAGGAAGGGAAAGGGGAAAAAAGGAAAGAAAGAATAGAAAGAAGTAAGGAAAAAGGAAGGCAGGGAGAAAGATATAGAACAAACACATTATCATGGAAACTGGTGAAAACAGAAATGCTTTTGACATCTAAAAAAGCATCTGAAGAACTTCTAGTGAACAGGGAATCCAGTACTTTTCATTTGATCACAAAGCAAGCCTTTTGAAAAGATGTGGTCCCGCTTAGATCCAGTGCTTCTGATTTCCCTCTTGTGTCATAATACCAATTTGTGTTGATTCCAAATTTCACCTATGTGTTGGGGAGCAAAGCTGAATCTCTTGCCAACATGCGGCTGCAAGACAGTTAGGGAAGGTGAGTAGTTGGCTCATCTGACCCTTAAATGGAGGCAGACAAAGGAGAAGGCTGTGGGGATTGGATGCTGTGGTTGCTGGACCAGTGTCTTCCTTAAGGACTAAGACTGCTGAGAACAAAGGAATCACAGCTTAATTCTGAGTTTCAAATTCACATTGTTTCCGGTTCTTAATGAGACAGTAATCTTGATATTCAGGTTTATTAGAATTAAAAAAGAAGAAGAATTGTTCTCTAAATTATCAAAGTTTTCCATTTCACAGTAATACCAAAGCATGATCAAAGAAAATAGATACTTTCAAACAACTGGGAAAAGAAATAAATGTCCAAGCAGCAGTAGGAAATTGAAGCGTTAACCTAATACTCCCAACCCCCTAGGCACTGGCCAAAGACGGAGGAGAAGCGATGGAAACCTTGACAGAAAGTTATCCAGTCCATCTAAAGTCTATCTAAGACCAGGGGAGGAGCCTACACCATCTGAGCTGATCCCTGTAGGAGACCCTGTTCAGACTGCTGTACCCCAGCCTTTCTGTGCCTGGTAGAGAAATGTTTGTGTGCATCCCAACCTAATCACAAAGACACACATGCTGGCACTGATGGTATGGGAAGAAATTGTAGCCAGAACCAAACGTTAAATTGAGCTAGGTTTGTTAAAAGTAGTTCTCACGATCTCCTAAGATAATGCTGGAGTTTGGGGGGGTGGCATAGTGAAAGGGTAAGGGTCTTGGTAAGCTTCTACCTGCGGCTTCTGAACTGGGTTGAATAGTGTCCTCCCCCAAATGCATGTCCTTCTAGAACCTCAGAGGTGACCCTGTTAGGAAATAGAATCCTTGTTGGTGTAATTAAGTTAAGATGAGGTCATATCGGTGGGTCCTTAATGCAATATGACTGATATCTTTAAAAGAACAGGAGCAGAGGCGCAGAGAGCGGCACACCCAGAGGGAAGATGATGTGCAGATACACAGGGAAGCGTCAGGTGATGACTGAGGCAGAGACACGGGGTTATGCAGCGACAAAGCCAAGAAATGCCAAGGACTGCCGGCCACCACCAGAAACTGGGAAGAAAGAAGGAAGAGATTCTTCTGCAGAGTCTTCAGTGAGGAGAGCGTGGCCCTGCCAGCACCTTGATTTCAGACTTTGAAACTTCAGAACTATAAGAAATTACGTTTATGTGGTTTTAAGCCCCCTCACTCGGGGAGGTTCGTCATGGCAGCCCGAGGAAACCGACAGCACTTCCTACAACCTTACAGTACTTACGTCGGAGAGGCGGACGCCGCCACTGCCTGGAACGCACCTCTTTCTGCCTGCCCTCAAGTGTCGCTCACCCGACAGAGGGCTGGACTTCCCCCAGCCTTCAGCCCAGTGCGTTGTGGGGCTCTCAGTGTCTCCTTTCCCGCAGAGTCCGTCCCAGTGGAAGAGAAGCACAGCGGAAAGAGCACAGCCAGCCTCCCACTCACTTTCTTTTGGCTTCGCGTGAGATTAGCCGACGGCAAGCCACCTCCCAGAAGTCCTCAAGACCCGGAACGTGGCCCTGCTAAACAGCTGAGGTGTGCGCCTCGCCCTTTCCTCTCGGTCCCTGTTGCAGTGGGCAGCCAGTGATCATCAAAGCCTTGTCCCTGCCTCTGATTTCTCTCTTCTGACTTCTCTCCTCCTCTGCCCCCTGCCGTTGTCCCATTTAAAATCCTCATTTCCTAATGGTCCTCACTGCCTCAAGTCTCACTCTTCCTAAATTGACCATCTGTACCAAAGCCAGAACGATCTTCCTATGACAATGTTTTTATCCTGTGATATCCAGGTGCAAAACCCTTCAGTGGCTTCTCACTGGCTCAGTTCAAAATCTAGGCACCTTACTGAGTCTAAGTCGGTTCAGCATCTCTGGGAAGCAGACACCAGGTTGGAATTAGAAACGTAAGAGATTGGAGGAAGGAAATACCTGTGAGGGATAAGAGGATGAGGATGAGGAAGATGAGTGGAAAGAGCACTGGACTGTGGCGCAGGTCTGACGCCTGGAAGGGAGAGAGGGCAGGAAGGAGGACTGAGGAGGAAGTGCAGAAGACTGGAGCGCAGCTCTGAGAGAGGCATGGCCAGGCTAGCTGGGGAGCCCAGTGCAAACATCACCCTTTAGAGGAATCCTGTGTTGGACAGAAGTGATCCAGCTCTCGTACCCCTGCCATGCTCAGACACTGGCTGGGAAACTCTCTGGGAGAGGCGGCTTGGGGCTGTCAACTAGCTAATGCTCCTTGCACAAGGTTCTCTCTTAAAGAGAAAATTGGGTGGCTCACTCACAGGGTTCCCACAAAATCAGACCTGGGTCTCCATCAGCAGGTCCTCACAGATGTCTCCAAACTCATCTGTCTCATCTCTGTGACATGAACCCTGGGTCCAGCTACGAAGCAGCTGGAGTGGGTTGTGTTCTTGTGCTCTGACACCTGTGTTCATACAACTCCTCTTCCCCCTCCACCTAGTTACCTGGCAACACCTCCTCCCATTTGTCTAATTCTGTTTGTCTGTCTGTCTCCCACCACCTAGAGTGTGAGTTTCTTGAGGGCAGGCGTTTCTTTGTTCATATTTTCATTCTTTATGGAGAAGTGCAAATTCTTAACTTTGTGAGAATTCAGTAAATGATGGATGAATGGAGGAAGGGATAAAAAGACATTTTCTAGAATATCACAAATTTCCATTGCCAGAGGACATGCTCAGAAGTAGCACAGCCCAGCCTTTGGCAGAACAGCCACTGCTCTACCCCAGTCAGACAGGTGAGACTTTATGAAACATTTGAACACTGACAGAGATAAAGACTTCTCTAGTGCTGCTGGTGAGCGTGTTTCTTAATGGCTAACTTCAGTCTCCCCCTGATGCTGTCGTTAAGCCTGAGACCCAAATTAAGAATGATGCCAGCAATTCTCAGACGACACTTACAGCACTCATTCAAAAGCAAGAGATATATCCTTTCTTCTTGAAATTCAAGTAAATAGCTGACCAGCATTAATTGTACCTGTCTACACAAGTGACAAAATTAAAACTAATGTATGCACCATAGCTCGACAATTAGCTTAGAGTGAGGAATCTGGGTGACTTTTATATTTCTGTTGTCGGGGCCAATCAGCCTCTGTTTCCACAAGTGTCTTCTTCCTTCTTTGAAGTAATCAGTGCCATCAGTTGCTAATCATGTGCGAAAGGTGCCATGAGTAGGCTTGGTTCCTACAGCATCAGCTATGCTCCCACACTGGCACGAGACGCCAAGATAAAAGCTAACACAGGATAATCTTCCTAGGTAAACATATAAACAGAATCAAGACAACTAATTTTGTTCACTGTTTCCTTTAAGCATTAGAGGCTGTTTCTGTGAACTATTCCTTCAATAGCGAGATTCTAGCCCCAGACAGTCCACCTGGGTGAGGGGATCCAGAGAACAGACACATGGAGAGGGTCTAGATCCGTGACTGCATCTGGTCGTGGACAATGGGAGGTACTATTGGGAGGCTTTCTGAAGTCATGGAGGACATCTAAGGAGGAGGCCATGGAGCTAATGAGATTTCCATAAGATCTCAATTTGAGAGCAAAAGAAAGAAATAAACAATAACAACAATAACAAAATAAGAGTGAAAAAGCATAGCCTTATTTTCAGTTCTAATTTGATGAGATCTGAGTTGTGCTTACAAACCTCCTGGCTGTTCTACACGCTACCACACATGAGAGTGCGTGCTCTCTCAGCTCGTCTTTCTGTGGAATCTTCATCCAGCAATGCCACTGCCAGTGGCTAGGTGCACAGGACAGCCCACAGCTGCACAGTTGGGCAAGATGACATCATCAGGAGGGCTTCTTAAGGAACGACTTATGAAAAGGAAAGTTTTTGTTTTTCTTAATAAAATGGAAAGATATGGCTGGCACCTCCTCCCCACCTCCTTCTACCCTTCCAGAATTAAATAAGGATAGGACACTGAAAGCTGAAGCAGCAGTTTTAGGACACTGAAGGAGAGCCAGTGGGACATCACTGACCTAATGAATCCATGTCAACAGCGTCTACCTCCAAATTCTGATGCAGAAAAGTCAACCTCTAAGCCTTAAGCCATAGAAAATTAGAAGAACAGTATTCCTAATAGTCTTCTTGCCAAAGCAATGAATGCGACTGACTCAGTTCATGAGGACTTCCAAGCAAAAGGACATGACAGCTACCTTGGTATCACATCTCCAAAATATTAACCACATTCTTATCATTGAAAACTAGGTGTCTTAGTCAAGACTGAACCTTATGATTTTGAAATTTTAATATGAATGTAACTGGGACACAGAAAAATGTAGAGAGAATAAAGATATATTAGGAGAACAGTTCATTGCTAAGTGAAACCTGAAGTTTGGAGTCCCTAGAAGTAGAGCAGTGCACTTACTTCCAAGACAAGGGCTTTTTTCTCTTTGTTTCAGTGTCAATTATCAGAATGGATCAGACTTAACACTGGGAGTCCCCAAGGTAGGTATTACAGTAGAAAACACAAATGAAAAATAGACCCTTTAGTGATGCCAATGTGAAACAGATGCCCACTCTTCATCTTGGGACAGAGTGAAGCCACCAAGGATCTGAAGGCAGCTGTTGCATTTGGGATCAAACATTGTGTCTTTAAGCTGGAACTGTGTTTAGAAGCCACCCACTTATTTTCTCTTTTCCTTTGACTTGGGAAATTCCTACAGCAGATGAGGAGGAAAGAGAAGCAGAAGGCTCTAGGAAGACCCAGAAGCTTAGTCTTGGCATCACAGTGTAGCACAGAGCTGGAGAGGCAGCCTTCATGTCACCTCTGGGCAGACTCTGGCACCTTTAGAACAACAGGACAGAGCACTCGTGGCAGAGCCCCCGGTGTAAGACATACCCTCTATAGAGATGACCTTGCTTTTTGTTGCAGGGGTGTACCTATTATAAAAGCACGTAGAAAATATTAGTGATTACTTAACAAGTCTCTAGTGGTGGATGACAGTGATGTTCCCATGTTGAAACTTCTCTTTGTAAGCACCCCCTTTGCCCATATAACTTTGCATTTTCCTCACTCTTAGATCAGCCATCAGCCAGCCAACTCTTAGACACAGAGTGGGCCCAGCCAAGTTCAGGAAAGTCACCCAGTCAGTCCCAGATGACCCAGGAGGCACAAGACAGAGAAGCAATTACTGTTGCATGCCACTGAGATTTAGAGGTGGTTTAATTACGCAGCACTACTGTGACAACTGATAACCAATATATTCTTCAAAGTGAGTGATATTGGGGATATCACATGGTATCTCTCAGTCTCAGTGCTGTATTTTTTAAATCTACAAAACGGGCGGTGTGTTTTGAGTATTAAGTACAATAACTTAGCATGTAAGATACTATTATTTCTTGGAAACACTAAAGATTGAGCATGTTAATTTTAAGATCTCATAATTGGATAGACTTCTGCCTCAGGCATCATGTTCTAATAAATATTTCTGCATCCCAAATCTCATGGATACGGTTGTACATGGGATGTTCTACCAAGCTTCACAGGGTGACACTACTAAAGATTCTCTTGAATGGAATTCTAGAGCCAACTGACTGTTTGTAGAATTGGCCATAGAGATGGATAAGGCAAAGGAGCCAGGAGGTAAAACATCATCTTCACAATATTCAGTTGGAAATAACTTTATGGAAAAGGTGGTAATACAGAGGCATAGTAGATATATCATAAACTTTAGAGCTGGGGAGAACTGAGTCAAAATCTGGGCTCCCTCGTTTGCAGCTTTGGGATGTAAGGTACAGGTTATATAATCTCAGTGAACCTTGGTTTTCTATCCAGTAAATCAGAATAAAAATAAGTATCTTGTAGAATTGTTGAGAACTTTAAAGGAAATGTGTGCACTTGATGGCATCTGAGACTGAATAGATCCCCTTGCAAGTGGACATAAGAAACCTTGGCCTTTTTATTTGGACTTGGAGCCCAAGGACTTGGAAAGTACAGAGCCAACTCACATTATTAGCAGTTTCAGGTGTTGAGTTGTAATAGGGAATTTGGATAAAGGAAGCAGCAAAGAAGTTAGTCTTTCGTGTGTGTGTCAGTTTTAATGCATTGTTGTTTTTTTTTTTAATGTATTGCATTGTACTATATTTAGATACAAGGTGGCCCAGAACAGAAGCTAGGATTTATTTTTAAATGTTAAGAAAGATGAGATGACTGGTGCTATGTATATCAGCATCACATTGCCAACCACATGAAAATCTTACACTCAGTTACCAGCTTTTCACAAATATCTGTCCTGATGTTACAGCCTGACCCTGTTGTAAGCGATTTTGCAGATTTGACACTAAATGTTAAATATGATACTTTACATCTGCATAGCACTTAGTAATGTAACAACTTTCTCAGATATTATTTTCAACCTTTTTGACAACCCTGTGGAGTAGCAATGTTTATCCTCAATTTGAAGATAAGGAAACCAGCTCTGAGTGGTGAAGTGGCATGCCCAAGGTCACAAAATTAGTGGATGCTGGTTTAACTTGCAAAGTTGGCAACAATGTAAGATGTTTACTGAGATATTTTCAATGCCAGTTTCTATGCTAAGGCTCTGTATCTTCAACTTTTCTAATCATCACGACACATAAAACCTCTGTGGCAAACCAACTGGGTACCTTCTCAGTAGTCACAGACTCACCCTAGCTTGCTTATGAAACCCACATTTTTTCCTCATACTTAAGTTGAGATGTGCTTAAGGAAGGCAGGCTCCAATCCTAGTCACAGAGGATAACCTACTGGCAGTCTAAACCAATCACAACAGCCCTATTCCCTTTCAATAAGGCCAAGTCCTCTGGGAACAGCTGGTCGACCCTGCAGCTCTTTTGCTTGTGCAGAGATGGATGTGGGATTGCTTGTCTAGGGAAATAAAGAGAAGTTTGCTGGAGGTTTCCAAAAGACTCCTCCACTCCTCCACTCTGCCCTGATAAAAAGAGAGTGAAAGACGCTGAAGGAGAATGCCCAATCCCTTCTTTCCTGCTTTGGGTATTGTTATGTGGAGATTTGATGTTGGGAGCCACGGCAGCCACTTTGAGCATGAGGAAAAGACAAAGTGATGCAGAACAAAACAGAGAAGCTGACCCAGAACCTGATATCCTTGAGCAGCTTGATGAATCAACCTGGAAAAACTTACTTTTGGATTTAAATGTGAAAATGAAGTCACATTGAATCATATATTCTATCATGTGCTTTTGAAATCATCCTAGACGATTTATTCTCACAAACAGATGTTGTGGTCACTCCTTCAACAGCTGACAAAACTGAGGAACAAAGAATATAATTTGTCCAAGGCCACAAATATAGAAAGTTTCAGATTTGGGATTTGAACTTTGGTGTTGACAGCTCTGATCTCCTAAAATATGCTACAGTGCTGCCTACCCTCCCAGCCCACCACACCTCCCCCTTCCCATCAGTCTGTGCAAGGAGGGAGCCAGAGGACAAAGAAAGGTCAGACGTGCGCATCTCTGGAACATTAGTGGATGTTTCCTGTGGAGGAAGAGTGATGCCTAAGAGGCAGTGGGCCATGAAGTAAAATTGCCTACTCCATACTTTGTCCTGACAATGGCCCTCTTTAATTTGTGCATCTCAATACTAGGGAAAGCAACCTGGAGAGATGGAAAGAGCAGAGGGCTAGGAAGTAAAAATTCTGATTTCAAGTTCTGGCTTTACCATTTTGTAAAAGTGTCACTTTGGGCAAGTCCCTTGATCTCTTTGAGACACAGTTTTTTCATCCATCAAATGAGAATAATAACCTCTGGCCTCTTTCCTTCCTGGGTTATAGTGAAGATGACAAAAGAAAAGGCATGTGGAAATCTCTCACCACTACAGAGGATAAAAGATTCTTATTATTAGAGAACATGTCCTCAGGACAGACACGTCTCCTCATGACCTACTGTAGAGACTGAGGATAGTAATGGTCCTTAACTGTGAGCATCACAATCATGCTATTGCTTTTGATAAATTTATAATTTGTAGGTTGTAACTTCAAATATCCTCCCCTCTGAATGCCATCCTGAAGGTTAATGAATGAAACACATGATTTTCAAATCCCAACAGTTGGTGTTAATTGGAAGCAAACATATACCTTCAGGTCTGATCTCTCATAACAAGACAGTCAGATAACTTAACCTCACAGAAATTCATTACCACACTACCCAGAGCCCTAGGAAGACAGTAGACATTTCAAAGAATTTGGATGTGTGTATGTCTGCCCCTCCCTCTTTGCAAAAATAGTAAACTAGAATGAAAAAAGGGACCAAAAGAAATTTAGGAGAACTTGATGGAAGATTTTAAAATAACCCAAAAATATTAAATCCATAAGATTTGATTGGAAACAACTCAAGAATCTAATGGTTTCTGGTCCTTACTACTTAACCATGGTGGACTATTTTGTAACATTTAAAAAGCATGACCTGGAAGATGACTTAATGGTACAGGACACTACAAACAGAGTCAGGTGATGAGACAAAGTGAGATGGAATGTACAATCCTTATGATTCCAAGCTAGTGAAATGTTTCACACACACACACACACACACACACCCAGTTGGGAGGAATTATATAATTCGTTGAATTATATAACATAGAATTTGTCTTCCTGACAGAGAGATGCCATCAAATTCTAAGTCACACAGAGGTTTGTTTTTTTTTTTTTTAACTAAAATGTTGGATTTCTCCCCCAAAGTCATAGGATAAGGACAGAATTTTCAAAATCTGTTTTATAATGGTCCCCACTTAGCCTGTGTCTCCCTGCATGCAGGCAGTGTTCTAAGCACGTTATATACGTTGACTCCCTTTTAGCTCTTACAACAACCCTACGAGGAAAGTCCTGTTAGCATCTCTCCTGTGTTACAGATGAGGAAACGAGGACTCCCGGAGAGGTGAGGAGTGTCTCAGATGGCCCAGCCTGGTGAGTGGCAGAGCCTGGAGCAGACACCTGGCTAACTCCCGAACCAGCTCTCCAGCCCATTAAATTTATGTCTTGTAGGCTAAGTTGCCGATTTATATGTATTTCTATAAAATTAAACAGCATAGGAGAATGGGAAGAGCAAGAGGCTTTTTCTCTTTGCTTTTGTTTTCCTTATACTTGAAATAAAACTGAAACAAAGGGCACTGACCCAAGAGTGCTTAGCCTACTGAACGCTATCCACCTCTTCCTCACTTCCCAGGTGCCACCTCTGTAGTTTGAAACTCCCACCTCCCGTCAAATGGTTCCAGCAGCATCCTTCCTAGCCTTCTCTCTGCTTCACCTTCATCCTCTTTCAACCTGCCCTTCAAGGCAAGCTTTCAACCACGCAAATCCCATCACTTTCTGCCTCTGCAGGAAACACAGCTGAAGTCTGTCCTTGAGGAAAGCTGCCCACTGACTTGACACCCTGCCCCCACCCTGGCTGCTTCTCCACCCCTCCTCCTGTTTCCTCTTACACCAGGGATTTTCAAATGACAAGTCAAGACACTTAAAATAGTAAATTTAGTGGGCTATGACCAGCAGTAAAAAAACAAACACAATGGGAAATATTGGAGTGCATCACAGGTAGTAAGGGTAAGTAGTTTCATTAAAGGTTTGTCTCAATTTTACGTATTTTTACATATAAATCTTGAGTTTTGCTGCAACATCTACTTCTTACATAGGTTGTTTTGGAAAAGCTACTGAGGCTCCATCACGTGACAACTTCTATGGTTCTCAGAACAGTTGCAAATTGTGTCTTTCCTTGGGTCTTTGTCCTTGTTCTTCCACCTCTGACTCATCCATTCAGCACTATAGGTATAGTGTCTAGATACTTTTAGAGACTAACAAAAATGCTTTGACTAGAATAAAAAATTAAAATTAGAAGAAAAAATTCACATAATCCAGCCTAGATGATGTTTATTTTTATATCAATGCAATCAGAAAATATAATTTTAATTTTTTTTTTAACAGAGGACAAGACTGAAGAAGGCAGAAGTGCCCAGGGCCCATGAAAGTTATAATGCAGCCTTGTCTCTCCCCTCTTCCTGGAAAGCCCGTGGCCCACTTAGAGAAGTAATGCTTGTTCTTAAAAATCTTGCCCAAGCGTCATCTTTCCTGACAACCCTTTCCTAGCATTTTAATTAAGGCATGTATTTATTCACTTATGTATCTACTTACCTCTTGTGGTAGCAATTTCAGAGTAAAACCTTAGCCAAGAAATAAGGACATTTACTGTGTGCCAAACCAGAGTGGTAAGTGTTTTATGGCCCTTGTACGTTTTAGCCTCACACCACGGGGTAGACGCTATTATTATCACCCTCACTTTACATTCAAGAATATAGAGACTAAGAGAGATTGAAGTGTTCCTTTAATCTGTCACTGGAGACAGACAAACTTGGTTGAATCTTCAATTACCATCACAATTTTTTACCATTAAATAGCTCTGATGATTTGGACCAGCTACGTAACATCTTTGAATCTTAGTTTATTCACCTGTGAGAAAGAGGTAGGGCTACTTACTACCTCAAAGAGATACTGTGAGGATTAAATGGAATAAGCCATGAAAAACGTTTGTAAGCGGCTGAGTGTAGGACTAAATCCAAGGCTGCTAGCTCCGGAGCCTAGAGTGGCTCTGATGGTGGTAGGGCAGAGGAAAGGAACCCCTTCCCTGGCTTCATGATTCCAAGTTGGGGAGATGCCAATGACTGTAACACCCTTGGATTTTTTTGTATACCCTCCCCATGGCCCTGGGCTGCAGAGTGACCATGTGATGCCTAGCTCAGCCACTCTCCTCCACCTCTTCCTTCTGAATCCATCTGTTCGCAGACAGGTTCCCTGGTCTGTTCCCTACCCTTAGTGAAGTTTGGAAGGCCAGCAGCTGTTCAGCACGTCTTTTCCATATCTATTCAGAGACTGGTGAGGCTAACACCCTGAACCCTCAACTTCTCTCTCAGTTGTGAAGTCTCTCATTTGGCTCTACCTTTGGGCAGAGGGGAGCAGTGATAGTTATTTGGGCCCCTTAAATATCAACATGCTCCCAATCATAAGGCACAAAGGTAACTCAGAGAAGGGTGTGATAGCTGTCTTGAAATGGTTTGGAAAGTTTTTGGAGAAGGAGGATTCTGAGTTGAGTTTTTCAATATCAATCTGCCATGCAGCAGAAGATGTGCACTGGTTTGAGAGTAAAAGACATGAGTCCAACAGCATACTGAAGGCATACGGAGCTCCAGGTACACACTGACTAATTAAACTTCGTCCTTGATGGTGGCAGTGAATCTACTTATTTAAAGTGGTTACTTCCCGGCTCTTATTCAGGGAGCTAACATTTTTCATGGCTTATTCTATTTAATCCTCACAGTATCTCTTTGAAGTAGTAAACAGCCTTACCTGTTTTTTACAGATGAAAAAAACTAAGATTCAGAAGTGTTAAGTAGCTGGTCCAAATCATCAGAGCTGTTTAATGGTAAAAAATTTCAATATTAATTGAAGATTCAACCAAGCTTGTCTCCAGTGCCAATACTTTTGCACACTTCATACAGTCCTTTCCCACCATCACTGTGCTTTGTGCTTTGCTCCTTTACAGCTCTTATCTCTAGATATTGTGATTATCTGCCTTTTTTTTTTTTCTATCTTTCTTATTAGAATGCAAGCTCCATGAGGGCAGGAACTGTATCTTACTCCTTTTGGATCTTCAGTTCTTAGCATTTCCCACACAGTCAATCAAATTTTTCTCAAGTTTTTGCTACCTGCTCAGCACAATACACAGTGCAGGACACACTCGGGGAAGCAAGACAAATATCACCCCTACCTTATGGTGCTGATTAGAGAACTCATAAGTTAAAGAAAAAAAATAAGTAATTACAAACTAATGGAAGGGCTGTGAGATAAGGAACATACAACAGGATAGGGTGAGGAGAGAGCACGGACTATGGAGAATAGGAAAGCTAAGACTTGATGAATAGGAAAGAACCAGGTTTAGGGCACAGACATTTCAAGAGGAGGGGAAAGAATGAGTGAAGGGCACGACACCGAGAAGATCCTGACATATTCAGAGTTAGAGCAGGGTGAGTGGTAGTTGAGATTTACAGAGGGCCTTTGGGAGGACTTTGGATTTTAGTTCAAGGGCAGCAGGCAAGCACTAACAAGTGAGAAAGCAATGACCATGGGGATGAAGGAATGGGAATGCTGTCAAAATTCTTTTGAAGGTAAAATCGATGAAGCTTACTGATAGATAGTTGGTTGAAAGATGAAAGAGGAGTCAAGGTTGGCCTGGGAGAGGATGTCTAGCTTGAGCAACTGGGCAGATGGTGGTACCATTTACTAGGATGGAGAAGACTAGGGAGGCACAGTTTGGAGGAGAGCACTGGAGAAGATAGTAGAATCAACTTCTGTTTGAGATGACTATTAGACATCCAAGTGCAGATGTAAAAAAATGACAAAAGACCACAGTCTATTCTTATTTTGTTACATTCTTGTCATTTGTTGGTGGGCCTGTTGTACACCTGGATGCAAAATGAAATAAGAAGGCAATTCAAAGTAACAGATAGACATACCTTGAGTGGTATCAAAAAAAAAAAAAAAAAAGAAAGAAAGAAACAAAGAAAGAAACAAAGAAAGAAAAACAAATACCCAGTGCAAAAATGTTCTATTGTCTATTATCTTTTTGTACAAGCTTGCTCCAGGCTTTTACCACCAATGTGAAAAACTGAATTTCACAGATTCCCAAATTCATACTTATAAACAGTGTTAATTAGCAATTAAACTGTTAGGTAAAAAAGTACTTTCATTTCTGCCACATAGATATATAAAACATATATTTTATAGATAGATGTAAATAGATCCCAAGGCAATACACTTTTATTACCTGAATTAAGGATAGAATACTCGCTCTGACTTCCAAAGCTTTGCCATACCTGCCTGTCATTATTAATCTTAAAATGTGAAGACGAAGAACGAAATTTCCTGGTTTGCCTTTCTTCAAAGTTTAATAGACTTCCAGAAGGACTTAGGGAGAAGTTACTGCTTTATTCTCCCAAAAGCCAGGATACATCCCTATCAAATGTTGGCTTGAAGCTATTTTAGAATGACTTTCTTATATTGAAAAAATGTGATCATTACTTAAAGTAAGAGTAAATGTCTCACCCCCCACCCACCTGCCCTACATTTATTTCAGTTATATTTCTAGAAATCTGGTTGGGAATGGAGCTGGGAATGAAAGAGGAAGACGTAAGTTTTGCATCTTCAGGATACTGGCCTTCACTCCTTAACATATACCTGTTCGGACAACAGTAACCAAGCAGCTTGTAAAAGGGAAAGGCCACCTTCTAGCGGGAACAAGACATATGCAAATGAACATTTACTCTCCTGCTAAGCAAATATGGTCAGTTATTACAATGAGCCAATGGGGGAATAGTAAAAAAAAAAAAAAAATAGTAACAATATGAAAATTAAACAGAATTTAAATGAGAAAAAGTATTAACCAGAGAGCTAAATCCTTGTTCTGGGAATATCTTTTCTTAGGGTGACAAACCCCATGATGTATTTTCAAAGAAATGATGATAGTTTCCATGAGATGTCTGGAAAGGACAATAGAGGTGCACTGTTGAAAAATTTTTAGAAGGAATATATGTTGCCATTGCTATTGGCATGGTATTGATCTGTTTGGCCCAGTAGGTAGACTTATAAGATATATAAAATTATTGAGACAAAACCATACATGTTTAGAGCTGAATTTTTCCCAAGGAATTTCTATATTACTCTGACAAAATATTGGTAGGAATGAGATAACAATTACCATGAGAAATAACTTAGAAATGTCTAAAGAATGTTAAAGACTTGCAGTCTCTTTCTCTAGTCTTCCTTCTCCCCTCTTCTGAAATCTGCTAGATAAGGCTCCAGTATGTCCCAAATGCTCTGATGGGACAGTCCATAAAGCTTCCAACTCCCAGTGCTCTGATCCTCGTGAGAACTCAGGAGCCCCTTGGGGTCTTGTGTGAAGACATCACCATTCCCTGAGGGATCTATTTAAACACAGTCATCTTATCCTGATACTCCCTTACTTAAACTCCTACAGTGGCTCCCCAGTGCCCCAGAAGAGAGTTCAAACTCCTTAGCAGAGTATCCAGAGCCCTTTATCAGCAGCCCCATACACCCCCTTGTCATCTCCCTCCACGTGTACCTGACACTCCAGCTTGAGTTACCCCCACGTCCTTCCTGCTGCTGGCCGTATCTAGATGTTTCCTCAGCCTGTAACATGATTTTTCCTTCAAAGTCCCACCCCTGGAAAAGTGTTCTGCATCTGCCTAACTCCTGCTTGCTTTTTCTTCTAGACTCAATCCAGGCATCACCTCTTCCAGAAAGCCTTCACCATTCCTATCCCTCTGACATATGCCCACAACACTCTACACTTACCCCATCACTGCATGTCCTCATGTTACTCAAATTATTTATTTCCACACTGTCCACATTACTAGACTGAGAACTCCTTGAATACAAGGAGGGCGTCTGATTCACCTTGTATCCTCGTCACCTAGCATGCTACCAGGCACAGAGGCATTCGATATGTGTCTAGACTTTGTTTTTTGATTGAACAAAACAATTCAATACTCATTTCACTCCGCTTTGTCCCAAATCTCCTTGCTCATGACTTGCAGAGACATCCCCAATACTTGAAAATAAGACTGTTATTTCAGGGGCAAAGTCAATTGGCCTCTCTTAAAAAATGGGGAGTTGGGAATAAGAAAGGAGGATTTCTCTGATGAAGCGGCGGGAACCCCAGAGGGTAACGGATGTCCGCCAAGGTCTGACACAATGTGACAAAACATGTCAATTTCCCACAGAGGTCCTCCCAGAGTTTCTGGAGAGGGAGTGGACACTGTCAGCTGGGAAAACACAAACATCTTATAATTCTCCTAAAGTTTCTGTTTCAACTTTGGCAGAATTGTGATTGACCACCCACACAGGAGAGAGACCGTAAAATCCTTTGAGTGGAAATTCCTGGAAAGCCTAAGCCAAAAGCAGTGAGGACCGGAGGGACAGGCGCTGTTTGTATGTGTGTGTACACACACACACACACACATCACATATATGTACTCACTCAATTTTTCAAAATAGCATTAAAAAATATGGCTAATAATGAAAATAATAAGCCATGCTAGTTTACAGGTAAACTCAAGAGATTTCTGCGGGCAGAGTCACTGAAAATGCAGCCAGTCCTGCTTTTCGATCAAGCACACTCCCGAAGGCTGTGACTTTAAAGCTAAGCTGGTGAAGTTATTCCTCCTGTATATGAAGCCTTGCCTTTGTCTTACTTGTTAAAGGAGGATGGGAAAATAAAGTTCCTGGTAAAGACAGGAGAGGAGCGGTTTAAGTGTCATGAGGTAGCGAGCTTGTTTGCAATGCCTTTCATTTCGGCTGGCTTCATGAAACATTTATTGTGCACCTACCTGTGCCAAGGCGAGGTCCTGGAGTTAGAAAGATGAGCGCGACATGGCCTCAAAGACATTCACTGTTCAGTAAGAGCCAGTCTTCTGTGTAAATTTCTACCATATTACAAAGTATTCTTTAAACACCATTTTCTCAATGAAAGCTCACACGTCTCTGTTCTGTGTCCCTTCAGCATCCAGTGAATCCCAATATTCTGCCACTATACATTAGTGAGGATTACTATAGCCTTTCTCTCATTATTCTCATATTGTTGGCTTTTGTGGGTGCCTCCAGAGTGGACTAGGAGATGCTTGGGGAAAAACCAGGAGCAGTTAAGTCCAGCAACATGGACTTTGATTCAGGACCACCTGGGTTTGGATCCAAAGTCTGCACTTATTAGTTGAATGATTTTTTAGGCAAGATACTCAGAATATCTGTGCCTCAGTTTCCTCACTTTAGAAATGGGATAATAATATTATCTGCCTCCAATGGTTGTGATGAGGACAGATGAGCTGATATGTACAAATGTTTAGGACAGTGCAGGGCAGGGAGTAAGCCCTCAGTGACATTAGCTATTACAATTTTTATGCATGCATACGACTAAAATACCCAGACCCTGCTTTGGAACTGCCAGCCCCAACTGCCTGCACTTGCTTTGAACTTAAGGTCTGACCTATGGTTGATGCATTTACATCAGCAGGTGGTGTCTCTCATTCAACTGTCTGAGAGAGAAACCTGGGATCTATTCTTGAAAATGTCCTCTCCCCTATCTCCAGCATCCAATCCAGCATCCTTCTCTAACTCCAAAACGTGTCTCTAGTCACGTCCCTTCACCCCTCGCATCCCAGCTCTGGTCCATTCATGACCACCACAGTCGTCCCCAAATTGTCCTCCCTCCTCCTCTGATACTGTCCTGTTTGTTTTCAATGCTGCAGTCTGAGAAGCCCTTAAAAATATAAAACTGATCCAGTCACTCCAGGGTACAGCTTTTACTGGGTTCTTCTTAGAGTGAAAAACCCAATCCTTAATGTGGTTAAACACTACAGTGTGATTTTGTCTCTACCTAGCAATTCGGCCTCATCGTGGGTCACACCCGAGCTTGTCTCCAGTTCCTTCAAAGTGTCAGTCTCTCTTTCCACTCAGAACCTCCCGTCTGCTGACCACATGCCTGGATTGCTCTTCCTCCCACCCTTCACATCTTGGAGGGCCCAGCTTACAAGTGATTTCAGCAAAGGAGCCTTCCCTGACCCTCCCTCCCCAGCTCTAAACGCTATCTTCTGCTGCTGCCCGATCTGTCTGCTCCCTTCAGCGAGCACAGTGTGGACATATACATGCTGCTGAGTGATTATCTGTGTGCTCTTTGTCTCTCCACCAGTTCCTAAGTTCCATGAAAATAGGTGCTCAGCCTGTTTCATTTATCACTTTATCCTGAATGCTGAGCAATGCTCCTGGTGCTCAGTAAATAATTAGCAAACAAATGAATGCCCAGTAACTACTTATTTAATAAATTCCAGCAATGAACGAACTAGAAAAATCTGATGAACCGACACTGTAAAGAACCCGAGGGCTCTGATATGCTTTATTTATTTTCCTTTTTTTCTGCCCAATGTGATTTTTCCTGCTGAAGGAGCTATATTACTAACTACGGAGGGAGGGCCATTTTCATTCTGAGGAAATTAAATGTATCTTTGATCTCACTCCTTGGAAGTTCCTATGAGAAAAAACAATCCAAATCCTTTTTTTGTAAAGGCGCTCTTGGCAGTGAGCAGTGCACAGCACGTCTGGTCTTGCTGAGATCTGTGCGCATGAATATATGTAGAATCATTTCCAGCCCTCCAGAAACCATATTTCAAGAAGCCCATATAAAACGCTCACATAACTATAATTCAGCCCTGAATTATACAAGGCAGTGGCCTGGGGTGAGAAGGACAAGGAGTGAAGTTGATTTATAGAGATGAGAACACTGAGACCCTGAGCAAGACTGGGTGAAAGATGGAGCTTACACATACTTATGGGCTTGAAGGCTGATTAGAGACCCCGAGAAGGTTAGACATGACAGGAGTCTTCATGACCATCAGGAAGGAAGGAAGAGGAAACGCAGGGCTGAAGAGACCTGCTTTAGACTCAACAGACCTGCCTTCAAACCACGACTTGCAGCTCTGAGATCTCAGCCAAGTGATATAACCTTCCTCGTTTGCAATTTATTACCTAAAGGTTAGAGGCAACGATACTTTTCTTAAAGGATTTTCGTGTGAGTATATAACATAAGGTAGATAATAAAATATAGAACATATCTTGAGTCCTCAAAAAGGGACTCAGAAAGGGTTTATTACTTTCTTTTAATATCTAAAGCCATTATTTTATGGATCAAAAATACAAGACTCAAAGAGGAAACAATCTGCCAAAGGCCAAGTGGCAAAGTAGAGCTAAAGCTACAACTGCTGTATGGTGCCTGACTATTCCCTGCTTGGTACTTCTCCCTCCCCCTGCCCCTTCTCTCCCTTTCCATCCTTTCCCACATGCATGTTAGAGAAGATACAGGTGGAGGACAATGGAACAGTCACTAAAATGCCTTTCTGGCTCTGGCAACACTACAGCAGAATATATAATGTGAGAAACTTCCTGTTATTAGCACTCCCTGTTGTGGCATCTATAGAATAAATATAATAAAATACATTTGAAATGCTTAAGCTGAGTTTGAAGTTGGAACTAAACATATAGTCTAAGAGAGCTGATGGTGCAGCTGCCTGGAGTCCAGACACAGGTGAGAAGGGAGATTCACTTCTGTAATATTCTGTTACCATTTGGAGACACAGAACTACATTTTGGTCCTGCATGAGACAGGCAGGTTTAACCAAGACTTCTGTAAAAATCTGGGATCATCAAAGGACAGGTTAAAAAAGAAAAATCTTCCTCCATCAGGAGGAGAGACGGCAAAGACATTGTGTGCAAGTTCCTGTTGTAGCTTGTGTCTAAACTTTACTTAAGAAGATGGATATTTTAATGTTGGATCTGTGCTTCCTATGGAGTTGAGATTCAAATTTAAAACAGGGGGTCAACTTGATATCAGAAAATTCACAACTGAGAAATCAATATATGACTGGCTCTACCTTAGTGATATTCCCTAAATGCCTGGCAGAAGCGAATGCAAAATACTTCTGGAAGGAGAATCTCTCAATAATTGAGAACTCTGCTAACAGAGGATTCTGACAAGGTTGGTGAATTAAATGTTTAAATAATTACAAATATAAAAGAATAAGTTGAAAATATGTCTCTAATAAAAAGGCAGTTTTGATTTAAAAAAAAACTAAGTAGAACTTCTAGACATGAAAAAAAATTGAAATAAAAGACTAGTCAAATAATGGGTTAAACAAAAGACTAGACAAAGATAAAGAGGGAATCAGTGAACTAAAATATATTTAAGGAAACTATCCAGAATAGAGCCCTTAGAGAAAAGAGATGAAAACTACAAAAGAGGTTAAGACATGGAAAACAGAATAAGAATATCCAAAATATATCTAATAGTAGTTTGGGAAGAGAAAACAGAAGGAATGAGGGAGTGTAGGTGATGCAATATTTAAAGAAATCATTACCAAGAAATTAAAAAAATGGATGAAAAATGTACTCCCTCAGGTTTAAAATCACAATGATTTCCCTGCAGAATAAACAAAGTAAACCCAGACCTAGAAATATCACATTAAAATTACCGAATATCAAAACAGAGAGAAGATCATTAGAACTGCATGGAGAAAAACCAGATTACTTAGAGAGAAATTACCACTATTCTGACAACACATTCCTCATTAGCTGCGGAAGTCAGGGAACAGTGGAATGGTCCTTAAACGCTTGAGAAAATAAAACTGTCACCCTAAACTTCTACGTTCAGCTAAAATATCATTCCAGAGTGAAGACAAATCAAGACTTTTAAATAGACACAAACTGAGGGAATTCACCACTTAAGAGATCTAGCCAAAAATGCAACAGAATCTATTTCGGGAAGAGGAGAAGCTGGCCCCACAAGGAAGGCATGCGATGAATGAAGAAACAGCGTGGAAGGAATCTGGTTAACACGTAAATAAATCTAAAACAAACACTGATTCTGTAAATTGTGGTGATAATAGCCAATTCATGGAAAGCGAAAACGAGATGAAACCGAAACACTCAATATCAGCAAGAGCTGATTCAGAAGGAGGTCCTTGTGTTGCTAGAAAGGAAGACAACAATATGAATTAACTTTTAACATGCAAAGGTAGCCAACAAAATAGTAGAAAGTAGAATGGATAACTTCCTAGAAAACTGAAGAGTCAAAAAGGGTAGAATAAAGGAAATTTGATCAATTTAACAGAAGATAAGCAAAAAGGAAAAAAAAAATAGGAAGAGAAAGCATGTTAAACATAAAGCAATAATAAGGTGATAGAAATAAAAACCAAATAAGTCATTAATAATCACAATCAATAGAAATAGTCTAAACTTGCCTTCTAGCTAAAGACACACCTAAAATACAAGGACTCAAAAAATCTAAGATAAAGGGATGGAGAAAAGACATATTTGGTAAATAGATAAACTAACCAAATAGAGTTGATGTAGATATAAAACACTGAATTAAGTAGACTTCAGGGCTAAAAGAATTATTAGGAATAAAGAGTGTCATCATATAATGTATAAAAGAATAATTTCTCAAGGAGCTGTATCAATTTCAAATTTGTATAATTTACTAATGTAGCCTTAAAATATGTAAAGCAAAAATTGATAGAACTACAAAAAGAAATTGACAACAGTTACTGTTGATAGATATTTTAACACACTTATCTCTTGTAATTAATAGATAAAAGATTTTAAAATATTAAAACTGTAAGAATGAACATTAAGTTAAAGTTTGATCTAATGAACATACCAGAAAATGTTTTCTTTTTGAACGTACATGCAGTATTTCAAAACGTTGTCATGTATTAGGAAACAAAGCAATCTCAATACGTACCAGTCATTCAGTATCACTGAGCACATTCTCTTACCACAGTACGGAAGAAAAGGGAAGGGGGGGTCAATAACAAAGGACAATTAGAAATTCCCAACAATTTATAAATCATGCTTCTAATTAATTCATGAGTCAAAGAAAAAAAGAGTGGAAATTAGAGTATATTTTAAAATGGATGTTTATGAAAAGAATACGTTGTAAAACATATGGTATACAGTTTATGCAGTTCTCAGAGGTAATTTATGGTCATTACATGCTTATGAAGAAAGAGGAAGACTGAAAATGAGCTGAGCATACAACCTCGGTGATTAGGGGAAAAAAACAAAAACAAGAGAGTAAATGCATACAATAGAAAGAAAGAATAATAAAATATATGAACACAAATGTATGAAATAGGAACTAAAGATAAGGAAGAGAGGATTAAAATGTCCAAAGTTGCTATTTGGAGAGAGCAATAAAGTAAACATTTTGCAAGGTTAATCAAGAGAACAAGAGAAGATACACAGAAATAAGATTAGCAACAAAAGGGGAATACAATTATGAATTTGTTAGAAATTTTAAATCATGAGAGAATACTATTTTAAATACCTTAATACCAATTAAAATTTAGAAAAAAATAATTTACTAACACTGATTCATGAAGGAATGGAAACCTGAATAAACTATTATTAATTAAATAGAAAAAGTAGTTTAAAATATGCAGATTTCCTTTTTCAGTCTGAATAACCCCAATTCAATCATATGTTCTTCACAGCAGAATTTCAGGAATGCCACTATTCTGATTTCTTTGCCTTGGCCCACTACTCAAGTTTGTGTGTGTGTGCATGTGTGTGTGTGTTTGTGTGTGTTTGTGTTTGGGGTGGGGTGCAGGGGAGTGGTTATATAAACAGCACTCATTCTGTGCCAGACTTTCTCCTAGGTACACGAGATACAAAAATGAATCAGATGTGGCTCCTGCCCTGGAGAGGTTCAGAGTCTAGGAGAAGTTCAGACAAATTCATCAATAATGTAAGAAAGTTAAGCACCACAGGGTGGTGTGGGGTCATTCTAGATACAGCCTAAGAATGGATATATCCTCTTCTGATCTGTCAAAACGCAACACAGTGTTTCAAGGAAGGGGGTCATACTTTACTTTTTATTTCCTTAAAATTTTAAAGTGTTTATATGGAAATAATTTCCAAAAAGTACCAAGAACAGTTCAAGAACTCCTAGAGGATTGCATTATATCCAAACCTATCAGTAAGGAGGACGGAACCAACTCTACACTGATGTGGGAGAGAGAACAGATCTTAAGAGGGCTCAGAGTTCAGCCCTCTGAGAAATGTGTCCTCAGACGTCTTCTCACCAGGGTGGGGGAGGGGAAGGCGATTATCGTCTCACTTTAGGGAAATTTCTTGCCCCATGCTATCTCTTGAGTTTATACTTCTCTGCCTCTGACTCTCCAGTTCCTCCTGATTTCGAAATTTTCTCAGCCCAAGATGTCTTCAGGAGTCTCCAAAAGGTGTCCTGTTAATTTTGAAGGACCTCTAAATTTAGTGCCACACACAGTCAAATAGGAAATGGCATTTCTTTCTGATTTCACTGGTTTTTAAATATATTTTCCAACAAGTCAATTCGGGAGTTAGTTCGATGCACAAATTCTACTCTAGGAAAAATGTATTCAAGGAGATGATTTGTTCAAGGGCTGGGCCACCCAGCCAAAGCTGGCCCAGGGGAAACAGCAGCCGTCAGAGAGGCATGCCACTACTGCCTCATGTCTGAGCAGAATGCGAAAAATTTGGCGGAACAGTAGGACCCCGGGTGAACTGGCTCAGCCTTCTCCCTAGAGAAGAGGGTCAGCATTCCAGCCTCCCTTTCGGGGAAACTTTTAATGAATGATAATAAAAATAAAATACTTCTTGGTGCTTTTTACAGAAATAAGCCAATTCTTAATTTAAAACGAAATGCTTAACAACTCGCAAGAGACCGTTTTTAGATCCTCTGTTTAACCTGCTGCCTCTAGCAGACCTCGGGAAAAACAAACGATGTTCATCTTTCCTGGCTCTAAGTGCGTCCTGAAGTAGCTGATCAGATCAGATGGTCTTGCAGCTCCGTAGGACAGACAAGAGTGAGCCTTGAGTTTGAAGCCAAAGCAGACCTGGGTATGAACCCGGGCTCTACTTCTTATTTATGGCACGATCTTGGGCACATTTCTATAACTTCTTCAAGCCTTTGATTTGTCATCTGCAAAATGGGTTCTTGTGAGGATTAAAGATTACTTCTTCAAAACACCAGATTCATACCAAAGGCTTAAAACAGAGGTGGCTGATAGTATTTTTAAAATGTTGCCTTCTTGACAATTTTGGGGTGGTTTTTAATTAATTAACCCCAGATGTGAAAGTTTGTTAAAGGCCAGCTAGTAGCTGTGAGATGTTGGCAAGATTCCTGGGCTTGTTGAGACTCAGACTCTTCCGGGAAATGAGGTCTAAGGAGCAAAATTCTTGAGGATTTCACAGGAAGAGAAGGAAAGGCACATGGGCCATCCTGGTTGTTTCTTCCCATGCCCCTCCTTCCATTTTGGGTGGGTTTGGGATCAGAGGTTCAAGCCTGGGGGGTCATAAGCTCTGTGAGCCGGGCCTGAGGCCAGGTGGCTGGCTCTGGCTAAGGGTGGGTGGCAAAGGAGCTAAACTCAGGAAAAGTACAGAGTGGATCTGCAAGGAACCCAGAGCACGCTAACCCGTCCTCAGCATTTCCCCAGTGCAGGAGAAAGCTGACTCCCTCCTCTGCTGGCCCAGCTTGTGTGGGCTGTTTCTCAAGGTGCTCTGGGGTCTTCTGTAGCGGGCTCCACAACAGACGAGTGGCACTATGTACTTATGCCCGTGAACTTGCCACGTCCTTGTTCCCAGACTGACTAGTTTGTACTTGAGCACAGGGAACAGGTAGAACACACAGCAGCCTTGGGTTTATTCTTCTTCCAGAGAGGTTGCTTCTTGATCCTGCACATCTCACAATCAAGATGATGAGGGTTTTGATCATTCCACTTAAACTTCGACCTATGGCTTATTTTGAACCTGATGTATCATTAATTTGCAGATTTGGATCTAGTTATTTCATTAGTTTAAAAAGTGCTACTCTCTGAAAAAAAAAAAAAAAAAGCCATTGCCCTTCCTAAAAATTTAGCCCCCAAACAAACGTCTGATTTTAAAGGACCTGACTTCAGGCTTAGGCTATTCCTCAAGAGAGTTCTGGTTTACTCCAAGAAGGAAAAGAGCAGAAAAGAAAGAAGAGAAAGAGAAATTTTAAAATGTGTCCTTCCTTTTTTGTGAAGCTTAGCCATACACAGGATGGCTGGAATTTTCCAGACAGAAAGATATTAGCTTTGATGGGGTACCTGCTATGTGCCAGATACAGTTGATGGGAAAAGTTAATTTTTATTTATTACATGCCAGGAATTATTTGAGACCATTTTTATAATTTTCCCATTAGCTTTTCACAATAACTCAGGACAGAAAATATTAGTTACCCATCTACAGAAAGAGATGAGGGAATTGATTGTTATGGAGTCTCAACATATTCCTCAAGATTTATAGCTAAGAAATGATTGAGCCAGAAATCATACCCAGATGTGTCAGTCTGTTTACATTAAAGAATACCGTGGTAAAAGATGGCCCCAAAGTTAGTGGCTTGCACACAAAGGCTTTCCTAAGTCTAAGCCCACTGCCGGTTTGCTGTGGCTCAGCGCCGTGTTTGTGTCAGTCTGTGCACCAGGCTAGGAGGGCAGCCCTTACTTGTCTCTTGGCAGAGAGAGAAGACAGAGGATGGAGACACTCAACACACTACTTCTGCATAAGTTCTCGGGTCAGAGCGCATCACGTGGCCAAGTCCGCATCACCCCATGGGGGTAGTGAGATGGCCAAGTATGGTTCTTCCGCAGGGAAGGCAGTGAATCTTAGGAATCATGATACAACTCCAAGGAGAGCATTCTTCCCACTCTGCCATATTGCACAGAGGTTCTGGAAACTCTCAAGCGTTTTATGAAAGATATTGTTCATCTGACTGTTCACATATTTATGAAATCACATGTTTCAAATTTTGGTTTTTCCTTCTAGGCAGTTTTTGCCAAAACTTATATAAAAAGAAAATTTTATTATGGAGATTAATAAATCACAGGGCTTATCTAGATCCTAATTTCAGAAAGCCTATGTATTTAAATATGCCCAAAGGCCTATGTAATAGTCATCTTTATTACAAAAATTGTAATCAGCCACAGCTGCATAAATCGCCTGGGCCAGAGAAACCCATTAAGTCTGGCCACGTCCACCCACCGAGTCTGGTGGAAGCAAAGACGTCCACACGACCTTCTTTTCACGCCCATGCAATCCTTCAAACCTAATACGAACACAACCTCACGACCTTGCGCTTGGATTGTCCCTGCTGCCCTCTGACGTATGTCCCAAGGGTTCATGAGAACACCCCCATGATACATTGGAATTTCTGATTTGGTAGACCAACTGTCTTAATTTATGCACGTGGAGAACAGCTTGCTATTGGGAGAAAACAAGGCCACTGAGGAGTGTCCTCTCATCCAAAAAAAAAAAAAAAAAACACAGTCAATGCAATAACATATGTGTTAACTCAAAGGGCTCAAAGCACTTCCAAAGACAAGGCCAACACTGCAGTGATGGCCCTAATGTGGCCTTCCATTCTGGCTGCCATCACAACAGCACCACCTTGCAAGGCCCCTTCCTCCAAAACAAACACACACACACACACACACACACTCATGTGCACACCCTGAGAGAATGTGTCAAACAACATTCCTCTCCCAGTGGAAAACACAGCTACCAGTAGCTGTCTCAACATGAGGATGGCTCAAGAGCAGTTTGGTAAGGGAATTAATACATACTGAGCTTTATACTGTAGTAGGCATTTGTCTCGGGGCTTTGCATGTATACTGAAGACAGACTATTTTGTATTTTCAAGCCTCAACTTTCCCATATGTATTAAGAATAACAACAGCAGTATTAAATTGCTCTATTTTCCTGAGTTGCAATTTTCTCATCTTTAAAATAAGAATAATAATATTTAACTCAAGGGCCATTAAAAGATCTAAAGATATAAGATGCAGAATGTCTAACGCAGTTCCTAGTTCAGAGAAGGCACCTATAAAGGCCAATTTTAGGTGTCAGTCTGGCTAGGCCCACATCTCCAGTTACTCAGCTGAAAACAAATCTAGGTGCTGCTGTCAAGGCATTTTGTAGATGTGACTGACGCCTTCAATCAGTTGACTTTACATAAGGTCAATTATTCGAAATAATCTGGATTGGCCTGATTCAATCACTGAATGGCCTTAAGAGCAGAGCTGAGGCTGCCCTAAAGAAGAAATTCTGCCTGTGGGTTGAAACATTAGCTCCTACCTGAGAGTGTCCAGTCTGCTTTTCTTGATAGCATATCTTATGGGTTTTGGACTTATCTAGCCAGCCCCCACAGTTGGGTAAGCCAATTCCTTGTAATAAATTTCTAGATAGATAGATAGGTAGGTAGGTAGGTAGGTAGATAGACAGATAGGTGGAAGGAAGGAAGGAAGGAAGGAAGGAAGGAAGGAAGGAAGGAAGGAAGGAAGGAAGGAAGGAAGGGCTATGGATGAATGAGAGAATGGATAAATGGGCTTCTTCACAAAGAGTGAGTTCCCTCTCACTGATGACTGTGAGGGGAGGCTAAAAGGCCATTTGAACACGCTGTAGAAGGGATTCAAAGAGCATGTTGTAATTCATTTTGAGGGTCTTAAAGTTTTTTTTCCAACTGAAACTTTGGGTTTCATTCTCCAATTGTTCCTATTAACATTCCTGGGTTATCTAGGCTCAAAAGAAGAAAGGGGGTATAAATGTAAAACCATGGCTCAGAATTGCTAAGATTTCCCTAGAGAACCAAAATCCTGCCATATTTGGGATATGTCTAGAGTGCTAAGCTCAGATTTCTGCTCCCGGCAGTATGGAAGGCTAGATACCCTCAAAGGTCCTACTTCAAAACTACTAGAAACTAGTTTAAAATATTCCATTTAAGGTATTTCTGGGTTCTCAGGAATTAAACAGAAACCCCGCAGACCCCACCAACTGGTTTTGTAACTTCATCCTTACTGAAATTACAGTGATGTTTAGGGCCAGTGGCAGGGAGGGTGACCACCAGAGACTGTGAGGAAGGATCTGAGTAGTACAAGCAGAAGCAAATGCAAATCCTTGCTAGAATAAAGAATCTCAACAAAGGCCGTCGGGATTTCCACAGATTAAGATCAATCAAGTGTGGGCTGTCAATCAAGGATTACCAGATACCTAGAGAAATAATCCATGGCCAGTTCTCTCTCCACTGGGCCAGCTACCCAGAGTGCAGCAGGGAGAGACAGGAGAAACTATGAAGAGAGGTAAAGAGACAGGGAAGACATTTGGAGGCTATCTAACGTGCGCAGGACCAGAAGGAAAGAGTAAAGAGAACAGAGAAGAAACATTTGAAGAGATAATGACTAAATTTCCTAGATCTGTGAAAGATACGCATTCACAGATACAGGCAGTATAACAATTATTAAGTAGGATAAATAAAAGGAAACCCACTTCTAGTCATAACTGACAGGAAAATACACATCACCAATGATCAAAAGAAGATCTTAAAGCAACCAAGGAAAAAAAGATAGGACACCTATATAAAGGAAGGGCAGACAGACAAACAGAAGACACGATAAAAGCCAGCATGGTGAAACAGCAACCTTAAAATGGTAAGAGGAAATAAACTGCAACCTAGTCACAGGTGTCCAGGAAAACTATCTTAGAACAAAGAGTTTCAGAAAAACAAAAGCTGAGTGCACTAAAAGCTGAGCAACAGTCCTGCAGTAAAGGAACCTCTAGAGTTGAAACTCAGCAGGAAAGAAAATGACCTTAGAGGGAAGGTGTGAGATGTCAGAAGAAATGGAAACAAATAAATTGGTAAATATGTAGATAAATCAACAGAAATAATGTCTGTATGAAATAATGTCAAGTATTATTTGAGGCTATAAAGACCTAAACTAAAATAGTAGATAATAATCACATGTAAGTTGAGGGAGGTTATCAAAATTAAAATATTATTCAGTTCTGGTCTTCCTTGGAGGCTAAAATATTAATATTACATGACATTAAATTTGTACAATGAAAGGCAACTACTTAAGGCTATATACAGTCTGTTCCAAAACAGTGCAGGGTGGATGCTCCCTGGTGGTCTAGTGGTTAGGATTCAGCGCTCTCTCAAAACAGTTGAGGGTGGGGAAAATGGGATAGATAAATAAAAAAAAAATCAATCAACAAACTTCTTCAATCAAAAAACAAAAAAGAAAAAAAATGGAGATTTAGAAAGCAGGACAGAAAGCAAAAAAAAAAAAAAAAAAGGTAAAACAAGCCCAACTCCCAATGAATGTGAACGTGGTACAAGTCAGCGTTACCAGGTTTTACCCACACGCTGTTTATAATAGACAGATATAAAACATTACAATGTACAAAGTCTGAAAGTAAATGGATGGATGAAAATACATCAGTAAAAATATGAAATAGGTATGTAACTTGTGTGGGAAAATATTTAGGACAGAGACAGTTACATAATGACAAGAATTCTTCACCAGGAATATACAGTAATCCTAACCTTGTATGCACATAATAAAATGTATAATATTACACATATATCTCAATAATTTTAAATATATAAGGCAAAATTTGGTAGAAATATCCTGAGAAGTTGACAGTTCCATGATCATATCTCTCTCAATGATTGATAGAAACAATCCTATCAAAAATAGGAAATCCTATCAAAAATAGGAAAAATTTAGAAGATCTAAATGACAACTAAAAAGCTTGATTTAAAAGACATGTATAAATATTTCTATCAAGTCAATTAGCAAATATACATTCTTCTCAAAATCCCATGAAATATTTACAAGCCTGACTACGTACTAAAATAAATAATAATGGACTACTATATAAAACAAATCTCACAGCAATAAAAACAATTGATTTCATATTTAGCATGTTACCTGACCTTCATGTCATTTAATTTATAAGTCAATAAGGAAGCATATAAACATAAACTCCCTATGTTTAATATTTAAAAAATAGAACACTTCTAAATAACTCATACCACAGAGGACAAAATGAAAATTAAACTCATATATAATATATATAAAGACATATATATATTAAGAACTGACAAACAATTAAAATCTTATATATAAAATTTTACAGGTTGATATTACAGAAATAGTTTCAATATTACAGAAATAGTTTTAGCCTTAAATATTTACATTAGAAAAGAAGGCTTAAAATTAACTAGCTACCTTAGAAGTTAGAAAAAGTATAGTATAAAAAATCAGAAAGTACAAAGAAAGATAAGACCTAACATTACAGAAAAGAAAATAAAGTCAAAGTTAGTTCTTGAAAAGATCAATAAAGTCAAACTATCATATTTGATCAAGAAAATTAGATAGTTAAGAACCACGTAAAATACTATGAGTGAAAACCAAGATGCACTTTGGGATAAAGCATCATGCAGGCATGGCCACCTCTTATGATAAGGACGATGCTGGCCTCAGGGAGTAGGCTTGGTGTTATTGCTACTTTGCAGATAAGGAAGCAAAGGCTAATCACACACCTTTCCCTTATGGATGTCGTGACTTGCTCCAGGGCAAGCAGAGAATAAGTTGAAAAGCCAAATTCTAAACGCAACTTTAAATTCCCAATCTTTTGCCTATCAGTAACAAGCAGCCTTCTAACTATCCAGCCCAAACATCTCCGATGTCACTGAAAGGAGTTGTAAGGACTCACAGATACAGAGAATGAACCAGTGTTTACCAGCTGGGATAGGGAAGAGGGGGCAGGGACAACGTTGGGGGAGGGGATTAAAAGGTACAAACTATTACATATAAATAAATAAGCAACAAGGATATATTGTACAACACGGAGAATATAGCCAATATTTTATAGGAACTATAGAGTATAACCTTTAACAATTGTGAATCACTGCACTGTACACCTGTAATTTATATAATATTGTACAATTACACTTTAACAATAACAAAAAAAGAAGTTGTAAGGAGGAGCATAAAATTATGGTTGGAAATTTGAGCGGACACAGAGCAAAAAAAAATGAAAGATGACTGGAGAAATGCAGCAAGAGTCTGCCTCACTTCATCTTATTTCAATAAACTTCTCAACTTCAAAGTCAAAGCCCTTACAGTTATTCCTTGTCAAGTCCTCAGACACGGTCATTATAAAAACACTGTCTGACACCTTTCTCTCCAGTTGCTTTGCAGCCCACCTGGAACCTGTTTGGTGTTTGAAATTCTTGAATTCAACAGCTGTATAAACAAGGCCTCATTTGGAGGTGGATGCAGCAGGTAACTTACTGGAATGGTCCAACCAACCCAGACACACCCCTTGTGACCAGAACGGTAGAAAGTACATTCGTCTTTGACAGGTCCATAAACCCACCAAAGGGCAAAATGAGCCTGACTTTGGGGACATGTAATAACCTAGTCCCTGCTGGATGCTCAGGTGATTCCTTTGAGAGAAGCTGGATAGAGATTGTAGAAAAAGATGGGAAAAACATGACAGTCTTTTCTAAAGTTTGGTTGGGAATCACCGGGGGTTTGAGAGGTCTTGGTGGAGTACCTCCCTGTACATACTGATTAATTCTCTTAAGTGCGCTCATTGAGAATGACCAAAACAAGGGGAAGGAAGAAATGTTCACTGAGCAGCTGCTATAAGGAAGCTTGTTACCCCCTTATGTACATAACCCTTGTGGGGCCAAAACTATTGACCCCATCTTAATGGATAAGGAAAGATATCTGGACAGTGGATGTAGAGTACCTTACTCAAGGACTCAGCAGAGTCAGAATTGTAATTTGATTCTGTCTTGAAAAGACACGCTCAGAAAATTACACAGCCGTTACATCACAGAACACATCTAAAACTCGACGCATCACCTCCTGCTCCCCTTCCACATCAGTTCCTTCTCCCAAGCTCCCAGTCTGGTTCCTGACCGAGGAAACTCCCATCCCTGATCAAACTCCTAGACATCAAGGCTTTGAACCACCTTTTTATCTTCTACTTCACGTCCAAAATAATTTCTACCTTAGAAATATCTTTCATATCTGTCCTTTCCTTTTCTTTCCCACTCTCATAAGCCAGAGGCACACAACCTTTCTTCTGGATTATAGAGACCCTGCCCTTTTAGTCTTCCCATTAATTTCAACTGTCCTCAGAAAAGTCCTTCTGTGACCATCTTTCACACTGAACTGGTGGTTCTTTGTCACGCCGGGGGCAGATCAGAATCACCTCAGGAGGGTCATAGAGTGTATGTTATGTGTGGTGGGGGTACTTCACAAATGAACAGAGCCATTCTTCTCTCTACCCACTGTTGAGATGCCCTGATGCGGTCCTACCTCTTCCTTTGCTCCTGTTGCAAGAGTCATCACTGCAAGAAGTCTGTGATGCTGATAAGAGTTCTTTATGTCCTGTGGGTGTGCTGCATGAATCAGGTTTGGAACTATGCCACTAAACCATGAACTTCTTGAAAGAACATCTTCTATCTCTGATACCTAGTGTCTAGCATAGCACTTGACATTCAGTAGATGCACAGTAAGTATTTGCTTAATAAATGAACAAACCATTAACTCCTTCAAGGCAGGGACCATGTTGTTTACTGCTAACACATTCAGCTAAGGCTGGCACTCTGGGTTGGCTGTCCCTTCCTCTTTCCCTGTGTACAGGGAGAATGACCGAGCCCTTTACTGTGGATACTCAACCGAGAATTCCAAGATATGTTAAAGCTTTTAAAGACAGTAATGGGAACTGAAAGTTATTTTCTACGTTCCAAAAAGGCTAACAAATAATACATTTACTCATATTAAGTTTAGTTAAAATGACAAATTGCTTTGCTTCTGGCTGGAATATATAAAATTAATGTGTGGTAATTTATTGCTGGCACATCATGAGTTCTTATTGGCTGATATATTTCTTTGATTAATAAAATAATGAGACAAATTAGTTATTGCTAAATAAATGCAGGTTATTTGATACATAAAATCTTTAAAAGCATGGTCTCTGCAGAAACACATTAAAAGGGCATCTTTCCCTCCCCTCTCCTAAAGAAAAGGTATAAAAACAGGTAAGAAGTCTAGTCCACTTCAACCAGACTGTATATATATATATGTGTGTGTGTGTGTGTGTGTGTGTGTGTGTGTGTATACACAAAATTATATGTATATAATTGACCTTGAATTCTGAGAACTGGATTTTAGTGTTTTTCCTTAGATTATCAAACAGAATTTTAATTAGTTTCCTCATTCTAAAACTCTGGGAGGCAAGGTGACTTCATATCCTCTATTTTTGAGAGCTAAGGGGACCCAGGGAAGTTAGGTGACCTTACAGCAGTTGTAGACCACAGAGACGGACCTGGAACTCACCCCTCTCCATCCTACTCCAATCACTTAATTTACACTGGATATTCTCTCTTGCTGATTTACTGAGGAGGAAAAAGTGAATGATGATTATTCAACTATTTATTCAATAATAAATAGTTGCCATTTGGGCTAAGAGAACTCCAGCGGGGAGCCTGGCAGATTACCAGAGGACCTAAGCTGGGGCATCTGAAGATGACCCCAAGGAATCTTGAAGGGAGATCACAACCCACATTCACTTCCCTGGGTCACACCCTCACCCTCCTCCCCAAAACTCAACGGCTCCTTGTTACATGGTAGACTTCAGATATTTTTAGTCCGGTGTTTCGGGCACTCCATGATTGGGCCCGCGCATCCTTTACTTCACCATTTCTTTATGTTCCTTCATGCTCCAGTTTATAAGAGGCTTGTGACATTTTCTCAACTATCCACAACAATGTCTCTGTTCATGCTGTTTCTTCTGGTTAGAAAAGCTCAAATCTCAACCTCCGACTACTGAACCTTCCCCAATTAGGAGAGTGCTTTTCTCTGCTTCTGCATCTGTAAAGCTGTTCTTTTCAGTCCTCCCTGCACTTTAGTCACTTAGAAGCCTCTCTCTCCCACTAGACTAAGTTCCCTGAAGCAAGGTCGAGCCTCACTCATCTGTCTACCCCTAGAACGTCTGATCTTTAATACTGACAACCTCCATCAACGTCATGTGTTGACCCTGACTCTGTGCCAAGCATTAGTACCAAATACAATATTTATTACTTGATTCTCAGAGCAACCCACAGGGAATGGGCTACAGTGCCAAGGCCTGGTGTAGTTCTGTCCTGGGACCCTCCTTCAGGACTCCAGACTTCAATATACGCCTTCCTCAGTGATGGGGAATGAAGAGCAAAGCCCACAGGGATGGGGCTCTCCTCCTGTATTTGTCTAAGCTTGGTTAGTATCACTCATGAGAAGGTAGCAAAGGTCTAGGAAGGTCTTGGGGTATTTTGGGAAATGCAGTCTCATGCATACAGTCTTTTAGCACCTGCTTGGCAACGTAAGAATGGCCTTGGCCTGGAACATCGCTAAGCAAGAGATAAGAGCCTGTGCTATGTTTCTGCCTTGTGTAAGAATGTTCTTCCCTGCTTCAAACTTGGTACGTTCCTCTTGGTTCTGCTTAAGCACATGTGTCATCGGCCCCCAAGCATGCCTCCTGGTTTCTGTACTTTGGACCCCACAGAGGCAGAGTTGGGGTCTTTCTACTGCAGTGTGTAGTGGACTATGTGTAGCTACATCTCCTGTGTTGGTTGAGGAGTGGCTCAGCTGGTCACGGGGTCCAACACACTGCAAGAACCTGGATTGTGAGGACTCTTCCTCTCCTCTTGCTGTAAGTCAACGTTATACACTTCAGCCTGGTGTGCATGTTGTCCGTTCTCAGGGACCCTGACTCACGCACTGGTGGCACTTGTCTGCCTTTTAACCTTGGCTGCACAGTGATTGTTCAACAGGGTACTTTCAGGATAAACAGAGAACCTGGGCTCAAAAAGAGGTACACACTTGGGAGCTTCTAAGCAAGACAGTGAATTAAAAGAATGCTATATCCAATCATGGTCCATACCCACCAAAGGAACCTTAGGAGTTCTCATAGAAGAATAAAAGGAAAGCACTATGTTTCAGCTGATCTGCTTTCTATCTGTGATTATGATGGGTTCTGAATATATCTTTGATTGGAACTCTGAGAGGATCTGTGATTGTCAGAGATTGCTGAGTGGATTTGTAAATTTTGATAGACCTCTGAATGTATCTGCTTCATCACATAGTTTCTTTCCCCTACTCCAGTGACCTAAGTGTTACAGAAGACAGACTAGCGCTACTACAGAGCAGTCACAGTGGTGAACATCTTGGAAAAGTCAAACACTAGGCTTTCTGCAAGACTACTGTGGGCCTGGTATAATAATACCAGATTGCCATCTTTGAGATGTAAAGTTATATTAGTGACAAGATGGAATTCATTCATCCCCAGCATCAGATTTGGAAACCGAGGCACAGATTGGTTGAGTGACTTGCTCCTGGCCACACAGCCCATCCTGGGGGATTGGGGTACTATATCCTGGATTCCTGGATGAATGCCTGCGGGTTTGGGGGTACATTCTTTTTCCAAACTCTACTCATAACAAAGAAAACATGTTCATGGCTCACTCCACAGCCCAGGCTTATAGCTAATGAATAAACAGTGTTATTTTTCCTCTACTGTGATTCATTCTGGAGCTATCACACTACCAACATCTACTTTATTAGCTTTGAGTAAATTATTCAGCTCTTAATTACCATATTATGAATGTTTAATTTTTGCCCTGATATTGTCAAAGAGAAAACGTGCCCCCACATCGATGGACTCTGGTCCCAAAATGTGCTTCTGCTTTCATTTCTACAGCAAGAGCAAACACTCTCACAGAGGCCCTGAGAACATGCACAGACTTCGCCTAAGGATTCCCCAAAGACTCCCACTTCCCTCCTTACCTAACCAGGAGCTAGTGATTAAAGCAGGCAGTTACTAACTTCTGACCTGTCTAGGGCAGGAAGATTCTTAAAATCATTTCCACGGAAACAGGAAGTCCTTTCAAGAAACAGGAACTTTGGTTTTTCATTTATTTGGAATACACATAAAGAGTTCTGGATCATTTTATAATCAAGGTGGCTGGGTGGCCAAGAAATGTCACTGCAAAATGGCTAGGTCTCTACTACTTATCACCGAGGCCCATGTGTCTCTGCATCACTTTTATCTCCTATCCACCCAGCGAGAACCTAGGAAGCACCTTGGGAGTCCCCTTGCCCAATTGTCTCCACGTGCAAAGAACGATAAGTGTCTCTTTATTCTGTCTTCAGAATCTCCCAGCTCCTTTCCCTCCTCATCGTTCCCACTGCCCTCTTCCTAACTCTCAGTGTCATCGCTCACTCCCCAGCCCAGGGCACTCGTTTCATACCAGGGTTTTCCACCATGATAATCCCTCCACCTCACCTTCCCAGGACCACCAAAGTGATCGAACACCTAACACTGACTACATTAGTTTCTCTGTTGAAAACCCTCCACAACTCTGGATCCCGCAGCAGGACCTCTTGAACTTTGCCACTGAAAAGTCCATCATGATGAAGGAGAAGAAACATGTCCTGTGGGCTGGGGCTGCAGTCTGACATGGCCTTCCACAAACAAGTACGTTTCTTTGCGGTCTCCTATTTTATCTTAAAAATTGGGAAGAATTTTGCATCCCAGTTACATGGTTTTTAATTTAAAAAATCATACTTTTACCACCACTTACTAAAAATCTTCAGGTAAATTGGCATTCTAGAAAGATGCTCCAAATCTATCTCTTGGGTCTTGTAACCCCTTTCAAAGACCACCTCACAGTCTCCTATTCTCAGGTGTATGCGAGTTCTCAGAGATCTATGACACAAGTCATGCGTGATGGAATCGGAAAGATGCCGCAACTGACTGAACCTCTACCACATGCCTGCACTGAGGTCCTTTCTTAAAGGTCTCATTTGTTGTCCAACCATCCTGGGGATGAGGGAGTTTTCTCATTTCACAGAAAAGGGAATTAAGGTTTAAACAGACCATGAACTTTGTGCAGAAAAGGGACAGGAGGGAAATACAAGCACCAGCAGTGGTTATGGGTGATTGTAATTTTTGTTTTTTCATAAAATTTTCTCTTTCCAATCTTTCCTCACTGACCACGAACTGTTCTTCCTCACAAGACTAATATGAAAAGATTAAATGAGATGGTCTGAGAGTCCTCAGCACAGTGCCTGGTACCTCAGTTTTATTTTCATTCCTTATCCATCTTTGCATCCATCACCACATGCAGTTCCCACATTTCTAATTAAGAGTCGATAAACCCAGGTCCCACTGAATTGTATTAACAATCCAACCAAAGATTATTTTAATGTTATTTTCCCCAATAATAAATATACAACTAAATTATATGCACATTGGTTAGCCTGTTAAAATATGTATCATTAAACTGAGTTTAAGACTTTGGCTACCCAGTAAAGGTAGAATCGTATCTCATGTTTATTAAGGTCTCGTTAAGCAAAAGATCCTACACTTTGTACTTTAAAGGCATCACGTCTTTTGGTCAGATCAACACCTTTATGAGATGAGCACCACTATTACCCTAGTCAGAGAAGAGTAAACAACACACTCAAGGTTACTGTACAGCAAGTGGAAGAACCAAGATTCACATACAGTTGAGCCTGATCCCAAATTTCTCCTTTAAAATCCCCAGGCACCGTGGCCATTTCCACACAAGTATTTCTAATTTTAAACAAGCCTCCTATTGTTGAATATCAGACACTTCGATTCATCTTTCTTATCCTTACAATAAGTTTACTTCCTTGGGCCCTTTTACAATACCAGAAAGCAGGTTAAACAAATTCTCTGAAGTCCTATAGGAAGGGGCAGAGCTGAGATTTAAAGCCAGCTCTGTGGGGTGAGTATAGCTCAGTGGTAGAGCACATGCTGAGGTCCTGGGTTCTATCCCCAGTACCTCCATATAAATAAATAAATAAGTAAATAAACCTAATTACCTCTTCTCCAACCCTCGTCCCCCATCCCCCACTCACCCCCAAAATAAAGCCAGTCTGACCCCAGAGCTTCCGATTTCGCAGCCTCTGTGTTCGTGCAGGGCCACAGAGCCACGATCTCAGTACTTAAACCAGATCCTTAAACACATTTATGGTAGAGCCCCAAGCCAAGAATAAGCACCACATTTGCCTTTGGCAAAATTCAGCTTGGACACTGCCCGCAGAGGCTTTCAGAGCCTGTTCGGAAGCAGGTCGTTTGTCTCCGGGCTCTGCGGTTCCTGTCCACTGCGGAGGTTTACGGCCGCCGGGGCCACCTCGGGGCCGCTGCCCGCTGGGCGCGCTTTTCCCACTACGGCAGGGACACGGACTCCGAGCAGAGAAGACCGCGCCGATGCTCGGCTCCGCTATTGACATGCAGCACATCCCTGCCCTAGAAAATAGTCCCAACTACGATTTATAGACCCCGGTTCCGCTGTGCTGAAGCTGAAGATAAATAGGCCGGCAGGAAGTTATTTGTTGGTGGCCGGGTCACTGGACGAGGATGTCTGCAGCGCGGTCCAAGCTCAGGAGCCCACGCAGGGGCCGCTCCGCCTCCCGGGAAGCTGATGGGGCTACGCCAGGGAGGATGCTGGTTGAAAAGATTGGATGGCAGCTAGAAGGGAGGGAGGGACGGACTTTGAAACAGACAGCCTTCAAGGAGAGTGAATCAGGCTCTGATCTGCCTATTCAGTGCCTTTCCTGTAGGGTTCCCCTGAGGTAAGCAGTGTAGGCTCAGACCCCCTCGGTCCTTCCTGAGGCCATCTGGAGTCGGGGTGGGGGTGTGGAGGGGTGTGATCTGGAATTTCTCCGTGTGTCCTCGACCTGCTTACCAGGGAAACCCTGAGCCCACAGAGTTGCTGCCCTCCCTCAGCCCTATGACTGGGCTTCTGGCTCAGTGCCCACCTTTCACCCCAGCTCCCTTGCTGGGAACCGAGCCCCACTCTGGGCACAAGCATGCCCTCCTTGGCTCAGTCAGCATGTTCTTTAGTGCAAGTCCACTTGGAAGTGTTCTGGTCCAAGCGAGACTGGCTACTTTGTCAAGAGAGTGCCATTCATCTGTCTACAGGTGCATTGCTTGTTCAAGCTTCTCACTGCCAAAATACTTAACTACATCACTTTGGGCACTCTTATATATTTTTATTTGCCTATCTGTTTAACCTTTCTGTGTCTATTCCCTTCTTCTCTTGTCTTCTTCCATTTTCCAGCATGTTTTGCCCTGGAGGACTAAGTCTGCCTTGAAGTTGAGCCTACAAAGTGATGAGGTACAGTCTTTGAGACATATGGGAAGGACACACTTCCATGACACTTGGGTGTGGGTATGAATATTCCTACTTGCTGTCAACAATTACTGCATGAGCTCTTACTGTGTATCTTACTCTATGCCAGGCCAAGTAGAGCTACAAAAGAAATATATACAATTGATCCTTTCTTTCAGGAAAAAAAAAATACTATTCAAGGTGAACCAGTTCAGCAACAGTGCAAATCAGTAACTATAAAGTGTCTTCATAGCATGGAGGAAATCTTAGATCAGGAGTAACACGACCTGAGTTCAAGTCCTGATTTTTCCATTAGTATACATGTGATTTTTTGCCCAAAAAAACCCAAAAAACAAAAAAACAAACTTAACTTCTGTAAGCCTCAGTTTCACTGTCTATACAATGGAGAAAAGACAGTCTCTTCAATAAGTAGTGCTGGGAAAACTGGGCAGCTGCATGTAAACGAATGAAATTAGAACATTCTCTTAACATCATATAGAAAAATAAACTCAAAATGGATTGAAGACCTAAATATAAGACCAGAAACCATAAAACTCCTAGAGGAAAATATGGGCAGAACACTCTTTGACATAAATCACAGCAGTATTTTTTTGGATCATCTCCTAAAGCAAAGGAAACAAAAGCAAAAATAAACAAATGGGACCTAATTAAACTTAAAAGCTTTTGCCCAGCAAGGAAAACCATCGACCAAACCAAAAGATAACCTACCAAATGGGAGAATGTATTTGCAAATGACATGACTGATAAGGAGTTAATATCCAATATATATAAATAGCTCATACAACTCAACATCAAAAAACAAATAACTTGATTTAAAAATGGGCAGAAGACCTGCATACACATTTCTTCAAAGAGGGCATACAGATGGGCAATAGGCACGTGAGAAAATGCTCCACATCACTAATTATCAGGGAAATGCAAATCAAAACCACAATGAGATATCACCCCCCACCTCTGAGAATGGCTATTGTCAGAAAGACCACAAATAACAAATGCTGGCGAGAATGTGGAGAAAAGAGAGCTCTCTTACACTGTCGTTGGGAATGTAAGTTGGTGTAGCCACTGTGGAAAACAGTATGGAGGTTTCCTGAAAAACTAAAAATAGAACTATCATATGATCCAGCAATTCCACTCCTGGGTATATGTCTTAAAAGGACTCAAAACACTAATTTGAAAAGATACATGCACACTAATGTTCATAGCTGCATTATTTACAACTGCAAAGATAAAGAAGCAACCTAAGTGTCCATTAACAGATGAATGGATAAAATGGATAATATACATATATATATATTATATATATATATATATATATATATATATATATATATATATATTTATATACACACACACATACATACACACAATAGAATACTACTTAGCCATAAAAAAGAAGGAAATTTTGCTATTTATAACAGCATGGATGGACTTGGAGGGTATTATGCTAAGTGAAGTCAGAGAAAGACAAATACTGTCATTGATATCACTTATACATGGAATCTAAAAGTACAACAAACTAGTGAATATAACAAAAAAACAGACTCATAGACATACAGAACAAATTAGTGGTTACCAGTGAGGAGAGGGGAAGGGGGATGGGCACTTGAGGGGTAGGAGATTAAATAGTACAAACTATTATGCATGAAATAAATTACAAGGGTATACTGTACAACACAGGTAATATAGCCAATATTCTATAATAACTATAAATGAAGTATAACCTTTAAAAATTGTGACTCACTATATTGTACACCTGTAACTTATATAATACTGTACATTAACTATACTTCAATAAAACAAATTTAAAAAGAAGGCATTGAAGAAAGCAAAGGCGCTAAGAGATCTATGGCTTATAAAGGATTTAGAAAGTATTTGATTTAGTCTACACCTCATCTGACCATTTGACAGATGGAGAAGTTGAGGGCCTAAGACAGGAAATTCATAGCCCCTGCTGGTCATTTAGCAAGTTGATGGCAGAGTGAAACACAGAACCCAGGTTTTCTGATCTCAAAACTGATACTTCCTTTGTATCATTACTATGACATGTAAAGTTGCTGAAAAAAGAATGCCATAATCTCAGACCTAGCTTCTCTCCTTTTCTTTCTCACTTTGTTTTTTCCTTCCTCATTTTGAAAACAAAACAAAACAATGAAAAACAAAATCCTGTGTCTGGAGGCTTCACTTAATTTCATTTTCGGTAGATTCAGGGCATAAATAGAGTAAGTTAAAAGTAAACCTCCTGGTGTGGCTATAGCATTTTTTATTTAGCTTTTATTTTTTTTATCCTGTGGATGGAATAATGCCAACCCTCACTCTGCTGGAACAGATACTTATTCTGATATTAGCAACTGAAGACGTTCTATGGGATGAGCTCTCTTATCTGGGACTCTGTCAGCATGTCAGTAGAGGCATTACTAGCAGGGAGATTATCTGTCTGTCTGTCTATCTGTCTCTATTATGCATATACCTAGATAGTATATAGATACCTAGATATCTCTCTCTGTGTTAGGTGTGTGTGTATGTATATATATACATGCAAACACACACACATATATTTATATGCTTACACACTTGCACAAAGTGAAATTTCAGGATTGGTATGACATTTTTATTGATGTATAGTGAATTTACACTATTGTGTGAGTTTCTGGTGTATAGACTTTTTCACGCATGTGCTTATTTATTCATTCAGCTGAAAAATGACTCAGTACTTACTTTGTCCTAAGTTCAGTGCTGAGCATCGGAGAGCTCAAAGTGAGTATGACTTGGTCCCTGTCTTTAGGAACATTTTGATATAGCGGGGAGACAGATCGTTCCTAAACCGAGTGATGAGTTCTGTGATGCGGGAAGCCCGGGGTCCCAGGGCACTGATGAAGATCATGCATCTATCCTGGATGGAGAGGGATGGTGCCTGCAGGAGGTGGCTTACGAACAGTTGTGTATTCAATGCGTTGGCAGCACAGGTACCAAAAGTGAAATTATACAGAGCTGAGCTGATAAGGATGCTGAAAGAAAGTTCTAGAGAGACACTGTACTGAATAATGTAGACAGATACTAAGCTTGGGTTCTAGCCCTGGCTCTACCATCCATTATGTAAGTGGCTGGAGACAAGTTAATTTACTTCTCCACAGCAAACTCGCTAATTTTGAAAGGCAAAGAGTTTTTCTGTGTTGTTTATAAGCCTCTTTTCGTCTCAGCAGTTTGGTGGCTTGCTAGAATGTGTGCAACTTGAAATTGGGCACATGTCCAATTTATGTCTTTTATTTATGTCATATTCCCCAGGCCTGGCACGTGTCTCAGCCCTTGTAACAATCCATGAGTATTTGTGGAACATAATCCAATTTTCAAGTGAACTCCTTAGGTTGAGTCGGTGAACAGATGGGATCTTTTCAAATGATATTCTTAGATGGGAATTTAAAAGCATGTTTTTGTGTTTCGTTTTGTTTTTTACTGAAGTGTAGCTAATTTACAATGTTATATTAGTTCCCAGGGTACAGCAGAGTGCATCAGCATTTTTTGCAGATTATACTCCACTACAGGTTAATTACAAGAGAATGGGTATAATTCTCTGTGCTATACAATATATCTTTGTTGCTTATCTATGTTATATATAGTTTGTATCTGTTAATCCTATATCCTGAATTTTGTTCCTCCCCACCTCCCTCTCCCCTATTGCAGTCATGAGTTTGTTTTCCACATCTGTGAGTCTACTTCTGTTTTGCATTTTTATATTGCACATATAAGTGATATCATACAGTATTTGTCTTTCTCTGTCTGACTTATTTCACTAAGCATAATATTCTCCAGGTCCATCCATGTTGCTGCAAATGGCAGTATTTCACTCTTTTTTATAGCTGTGTAATATTCCAGTGTGTGTGTTTGCATACATATCTTAATCCACTCTTCTGTTGATGGGCATGTCTTTAGCTGTAGACCATGCTGACTTTAGCAAGCCTACAAAAATTTCATTTTAAATGAAGGGAAACACCATGAAGCTCACTGAAAATAAGAATGGTCCTATTTGTAGTAGTGGCGGTACCAATGGGAACAGCAGTAGAAAAAGCCTAGATCCAAATACTCTGGGGTTCTGGAGTAATAATTGTTTGTCATGAAGCCTGCAGCTGCAGATTCTTCCAGGACAATAATGAGTTTAATGAGGAGAGAGGTAGTCAGTGAACCTTTTGTATTTGAGAACAAAAATAAGAAAGGATCGGAGAAGCAAAGATTTTCATTCCTGCAAGACAAGCATTAAGAGGATGAGATGGAACGGGCTGAAGTCACACAGCATGAATATGGAGGAGCTTTGAGCAAATCTCCTGGCCAGTCACGGGGCTGAAAGCCATGGTGTCACTTGGGTGCTGTCTTAAGGTGCTTCCTGAGTTTGGGTTGACAAAGGTATAGATGTCAGCCTCTTGTCACCAAAATTCCTCTTTTTTGTGAATAAAGTCCTTGATTTTGAAAATTCCCTCTTTGTGAGCAGTAAGGTGGAAAAATCGACATAACTAGGCAGATAAAAAAGAATTATTGTCACCTTCATCATTACCATCATCACCATCATCGTCAGAGTTGTTTATCAAAGGACAGGAGTGCAGAATAGCCAATGGTCAGTGAGGTTTGAGCGTCGACGACATATGTGTGCCCAGCAGAATGGCTTAGGAAGTTGTTCTATTACCTCTATAGCTCTGAATACTCTCCTGCAAAATGGGGAAACCAGTAAAAGGCTGTTTTGAGTATTAAATAATATTATGCAGATAGAATGTCTAGCACATGCTCAATTAAGGGCAGCCTATTCTACAGCCAAGCCAGATTCTCATTGGAGGATTCTGTCTGTGCCAGGCCAGGAAGAACAGGAAGATGAAGGAACACAAGAAAATAATTGGGGGCAGGCCTAAGCTGATGGTGTGGAAGGGAAGATGGAAACACTGAGTGGCTGGACCCAGATGGCGATTAGTTGGACAGTCTGGCCTCCCAGGGCTTGAGGCCAAATTTTATGGTTATGGAAGCATTTGGGGCCGCAGTCTTCAAGGCAAGACAAACAGTGACTTCTTCAGAACCTCAGTGGGAGATGTATGGGTCTAGGGCCCCAGGCTAACACTGCTGACACTTCCATCTGTACCCCGATTTCTGTGAATAGTTCCATTTATAGAGCACGTGCTGTGTGCAGGTCACCATGCAAAGTCCTTTGCAGGCATTATTTCACTTCAACTTCACAATAATGCCAGTAAGGTAGAAACTACTTAATTGCTGTATCACAGATGAGAAAATTGAGACTTGGAACATTTAAGTAATTTACCAAGGTCAATGGTAAATTCAGTAAGGGCTGAGTCAGGTCTCAAACGAGATCTGTATGGCTCTGACTGTACCTATAACCACCACGCTAGTCTCCATGGCTCCATAACTCAGAACTTCTTGGATGAGCTGAGATGAGCTGGGAAAGAGTGATCACTGTGGGTACCATAAGGAGTTACATTAATTCCTAAAAAATGAGAGACACTGCATTTCACAACTCCTGAGGGCAGTGGGCACTGCATGGCTATCAGAGATTTGCATAATTTTTATACAGTTTTGTGACAAATAGTTAGAAGGGTACCTACCATTTTTTACTTTGTACCAATTTACTGTATTGACTAGTGGAAGGACTAAGTGTACACTATCGTTTTTTCTGTCAGGTAGGTGTACTTAAGATAACCTGTGCATACATGCTACATCTAGAAGTCTTGTTGCAGGAAATTATAGAGTATAATGATTTCTCCCGCATCCCAGCCACAGCCAATTGGCTGCTGATGACTGGCTGACCCAATGAAAGATACTCGGGAATCCTGCAGTGAACATCAGTGGCACCCTGCATTGGTCATGTTCCCTTGCTTGGTGACTCTGGACTCTGGGACAAAGGGAGGGAAGGAAGGAGAGGGTCCAAGAATTAGACAGAGAGAGATGGATGTTATTACCCATGATGGCAGGATCAATTAGTTCAGGGGCATAAATGAGCCAAATCACCACACCGCCGACTATGAACACCTCTGCACTGCCAGGCAAAGGGACTAGCTCAGATCTCTCTGAGGGAGTTCTCTTCCTCTTTGCCTTGAATATCTTGGGATTTGTGTTCTCCCTACAACACGCCTTTAGAGTTCTCTTCTCTGCTTTCCCATGCAACTTCTTCCTCCCAGAGTTTTAGCCTACCCCTTGAGGCTCAGCCATTCTGATGCCTCACACAAAATCCAGCCCAGCCTTCCAGTTTGAGAGCAGGACTCACAGAGTTTGAAGCAAATGCCTAAGCAAATAATGATTGCCTGGTTTTGTGCTCGCTGCTTAGATCTATACCGAAGACTCTGACAGGGGTAGAGAGAGGGCTGGGTGTTCCAGGATCCTGTTTCCTGGACAAATGAGATGTCGTCTCATCATCATTTGACTAATGATGAAACAGAAACAGGGAGGTTAGTTCACCTGCCAAAGTCACATGTAAAGTCAGGTCCTGAGCCCTGTGTTCCTTCTGCAGGTCTCCCACTCTAGGTTAGGGACAATCTTGGTCCCTAAGACTTCACTAAGAAGGAAACAAACAGATGGCTCTTCCCCCTTGAGTCACAGGCTCCATATCCAATAAGACTATCACTCTACAGTGGCCTGATAGGGCAGTTTTTCCTTCCTTAGACCTCCTGCTACCGTCAAAGTGCCTGACCAATTGTCTCCTTTAGGAGAGCGGGGACCACAAGAGGAACCCGAGGTGTCCTGCCTGGGTTCCCATCTTCTCATAAAGAAATGCCTCGCCAGGGCGGCTTGGATCCGACTGGTTACTAACTATAGTCATAAAATAATAGAATTAATATGATAACTAATGCTGTGGATTCTTTTCAGTTTACAATCACTTTCACATATATCATCTCAGAGATCAATTCATTCAGGCATTCAATAAGCATCTATTTTGAGTCAGGTTCCATATTGGTCACTAAGAATGCAGGTATAATGAGACCGAGAAAAATGTATTCTCTTCGCAGCAGGCAAATGATTTGCCGAGAGAGAGACCCACGATGTTGGGTTTTGCTTTGATTAGACAGCTATGGCAGGAGGGTCCTGGGGAGACTGGATATCTTCTGTTCCCAAGGTTTCAGCAGAGTTGATGAAGCGGCTCTGCAGGAAACAAGCAGGGGGTGATCTGCTGAGTAGAGGGGAGAAGGCACAGAAGAGGAGAAGGGAACGGCAGGGAGGAGGGGAGGGCAGTGCGCTGGCGGCTGGGCAGAGCCCCCCCCCCCGGCCCCTGCAAAGCTGAAATAAAATTGCTAAATTCACAGGATGGCTGGAGTGGATGCATTTTATTTGCAGATGCTGCCGTGGTGGACTGACGAGTAGCAGAGCAGGGGCAGCGCTGAAGGTGCCGGGGTTGGAGGAAGAGACGCATCCCCTGGTTTGGTTTTCAACGTGAAACGCAAGGCCATACCGGGCTGGCAGCCAGCTCATGGCCTTGGAGATCCAGCAAATGACTCAGCAGCTGAGAATGCAATGCCGAGGATCTAGAACAGAGGTGAGCGCAGGCTGCAGAGAGAACTGCTAGGACGGGCCATTTAAGTCTGCCTGGTGACCACGCAGGTGACGGAGACAGTCGAGCTGCACTGAAGCTGGGGGGAGTGTTTCTGCATTGACAAGGGAGAGGGCATTCCGGGGAGAGCAAAATTGTCCAGACACCAGAGGGCAAGGGAGGAATCTCTGTGCCTGGAGGATGTGCTGCCAGGCAGGGCAAGGAGAGATGGCTGAGGAGAGAGTGGCTGGGGAGGTGCACAGGGGCCAGTTCTCAGGAAGGGGCCTTGAACTTGGGTAACAGGCCGCCACCAGGAGTTTTAAGGATGTTTTAAGTCTTGTAACTTCTAGGGAGACGAACGCTTGCTTTGAGAATGTGAACCAGGTGATGATTTGGGCTGAAGAAATTCAGAGTCCAGGTGAAGCAATGAGGCTTTGGGGTGGAACGACCCAAATGCCTGGAGAGAAGAGGACAGGAGTCCCCTGGGTCCGGAGCCTGATGGACAGGCACTGGGCACTGCTGTCAGAGCCTGATCCTCGGCCCAGTGCCTATGTGTCGCTTGGTGCAGGGAGGGTGGGAAAGGAATACTGGGTAGTTATGGAACAGATACTGTCTCTGCGTGGGAGCTCTCCCCCTTGGGCAACATGGAGCATGGAAGTCACCCCTGTCCTGCCCTCCAGCATCTGTTCTCAGACTCAGACATTTATTTGGTAATGTATTATGGACCACACCTGGTGAGAGAGACTTCTGTATCCACGAATCCATCTATGCTTCTCAGCGACCCTGAATGGTTACCGGTGATTCCTTATAGCTGTTATCTCCACACTGATAGGTGCAGAATCTGAGGTGCTGAGAGCTTATGTGACTTGGCTCAGTAAATAGGTTAGGGGACCAAGGTTTGAACTGAGAAATATCCAATGCTTCAGATTCCCTTATTAGCGCTGAAGCAAGCTCGGAGGCAAAGCTATTCTGGGTCTAGAAAAAGAGGTGAAAGCACAGGCTCTTACCCTCCAGAAGTTCACTGACTAGAGGGGAAGGGGGCATGTAAATGCCCAATATCATGCACTACTGTGACCTTCCAATTCCAGGAGGCAGGCACTGTCACTGTCCTCATTTTACATCTCAGGAAACTGAGCCACAGAGAGGTTAAGTCACTGGCCCCAAGTCACACCACAAGAAAGTAGAAGGCAAGGGTGCAGATGCTGGCTGCTTGGCTCTAAGTCTGTGGCCTTGGCCACATCACTAAGCTGTGCTCAGACCTCAGGCTGGTGAGGTTATGTTACTCTTTACTTCGCGAGCCTGCAGCCCCTCCGGTTCCTCTGCTGCGGTGGTTCTCAGCCAGGGGAGACTGTGGCACCTGAGGACACTTGGCAGTGTTTGGAGACATTTCTGACTGTCAAATAAGGAGGAGTGTGCTATTGAGATTTAGTGCCTCGAGGTCAGGGAGGCTGCTGAACAGACTACAATGCACAGGATGGCCTCCCACAACAGAATTACCCACCCCAAAATGCCAGCAGTGCAGGTATTAAGAAATCCGGCCCTCCAAGAGTATTTATCGAACTACTCTAAGTGATGGCTTCTCATCAGTCTCACAGATGGGGAGCCTCACCCCCACCCTGTGCCTAGCACAGAGCTGGGCATGTAGCAAGGATCTATAAATGTCTGTGAAATATCTGAAAATATGAATGAATGAATAAACACACAATTTGAATTGCCTGTATCATATAATTCTGGCTATTATCCATTCATTCATGTAGGGATTCTTTTCTTTAATATCGGCAAAAGGCATCACTGCCCTCAACCGCCCTCAACCTTATAGTCCAGCAGGGGAGAGAGTGGAGGAACACGGTGAACACTGAGCTAAGGAAAAAGGAGATGCATGGAAGACAGGGCCACCTGTGAGTGAAGGAAACTCAGCTCAAGCCTCTATGAGAAGTGTCCCTTTGCAAATAAGGCAGTGGTTTGAGAGCTGCAGGGTAAGCTCCCTTTGAATTTTCTGGATGTGTGAACTCAATTAACATTTTGAATAGGTTTAGAGATTTTGTGATAATAAGAACTATCTTCCTGCCCACTTCCCTGCTGCTCTAGCCCAAGACTGGTTTCTCTAGACCCTCCTTATCGTGATTTTTAAGATTGGAACTGGAGCAAAGAAACAAAAAAAAAGTACCAACTGCAGGCTAATTAATTAAAGGCCTAGATAAATTACAATGTTATTTATGGCTCAATTAAAGTAATTATTTCATCCATGTTTTAAGTACAATTATCTCCCCTTGCTCTGCATGGTTGCAGATTCCTCCTTTGACTACCCTCTCCACTTGTGTGTTGGTGTTTTTCTGTCACTGAGTACCCTTTGGGGGAAATAGACAAGACAGACAAGATGTAAATTACAAATAAATGAACGCTGACCCACAAAACACGGAGGCTGAAACTGCCTCCGTGTCCCCTTTCATTTTACATGTGAATACACTGAGTTCTCAGAGGCGGAGTGACATGGCCAAGGATTGAGAGCCCGGGACTCTGTTGCCTTAAAATAATCTCATAATAGATGCAGGTATTTAGAAAAGTTGACCAGGTATACAGTGCAAGCAAGGCTACAGTGTTTGCAGGTGTGGGAGTATTATTTTGCGGCTAGTAATATTACAGTTGGACTGAAGGAGCCTGTCTGTGCCAGGCAAGGGAAGAGACAGGGCAGAGAACAGTGCGCCCCAACTTGTCCCAACTGAATCAGACCCTCTGTGGTACCAGCAAAGACAGAGGAAGCCCCTGGAAATGTACAACAAGCAGCAGCAAATTAGGACAGCCTCAAACACAGGCACCAGGCACCACAGCGTGGAACACAGATCAAAGTAACACATCTGCAAACAAACACGTGGGGAAAACTGGGGCCCGTAATCCCGGCCGTCATGATTACAGAGCTGCGTGCTCTTAATTACCACGCACTGTTCTTTTCAGACTCTGGAAATGGACTGAATGGACCACAAAATGTATTTCAAAAGACAGGCAATCTGTGGTGGGAAGAGAAACGTCCTTTCTCTTTGTACAAAGAGACCCACATTTCACAGACGTGGTAAGAGCAGAACAATGATTGTCCAGGGGTGGGGGGATTCTGATCGGAAAATGAACCTGATTTGTTTGTTGTGGGTGGGAGTGTGTCTGTGAGAGAAGGGAGAAGTGAGAAGGGATAGCCGACGAGGCTGATTCTTTGGCTTCGTCAAAGAATCCTGAAGGGTCTCCCACACTTGAAGTTCTCTACTTGGGGAAGGCAGGGGCTTTTTGTCTAGATTTCTTTTAGGAGAAAGATGATGCGGGTTGACTAGCCGATACTCTGTTAAGTGTTGCCGATATGACCGGCAATATATCCCTAAAGGTGTGTTGAATCCTGTAAGATCCTCGAAGAGAAATAGGTTTTATAGTCATAAAAATTTGGAAAAGCAATACATTGCTCTACCTAAAAAAACTCATAATGCTTTGGTTCTGTTAGGTCTTTGGAAGGTCCTGCAGCAACAACAACAAAAAATTCCCCCCTTTTTTTTTTCAATTTTCTACTTCCTAAATATATGGGTTCAAATACTTTTTGGGAGGTGCAACTAACGTACTGCAGGCCGATGTTGGTGTATAAAATTCATATCACAAAAAGAATATGAAAATGAATATATGTATATTCATGTATGACTGAAAAATTGTGCTGTACACCAGAAATTGACACAATATTGTAAACTGATTATAACTCAATTAAAAAAAAAAGATTCATATCACAGTCCCAAGAATCAGGAACCCTGGAGTGTGGTCCTGCTTTGGGAATAATTTTCTGTGTGATAATAAGCAAAAGATTCTTCGCCTTAGTTTACACATCTAGCAAACAGGGATAATCCTTTTGGCTCAGCTTACCACAGAGGGTTGCCCTGCACATGAAATGCTATTACTGAACACATCATCACTTTGAAAAGTTAGAAACAGTACACTAATGCAACGTGTTACTGTCCTTGGTAATTATGTGACCATAAGAAAGCCTTGAGCAACAAAAGCAAAAATAAATGAGACTATGTCAAACTAAAAAACTTCTGCACAGCAAAGGGAACCATGAACAAAATGAAAAGGCAACCTATGGAATGGGAGAAAATATTTGCAAATCATATATCTGATAAAGGATTACTATTCAAAATATAAAAAGAACTCATACCACTCAGTAAGAAAACAAACAACCCAACTAAAAATGGACAGAGGATCTGAAAACATGTTCTTTCAAGGAAGACATTCAAAAGGCCAACAGGCACATGAAAAGATGCTCAATGTTGCTAATCATCAGGGAAATGCAAATCAAAACCGCAATGAGATATCACCTCACACCATCAAATGGCTATTACCCAAAAGATAAGAAATGAATGTTGGCAAAGATGTGGAGAAAAGGGAGCCCTTGTTCATGGTTTTTGGGAATGTAAATGTGTGCAGCCACTATGAAAAACAGTATGGACATCCCCCCAGAAATTAAAAATAGAACTACCATATGATCCAGTAATTCCATTCCTGGGTGTTTATCTTAAGAAAATGAAATCACTAACTTGAAAAGATATATGTGTATCAGTGTTCACTGCAGTATTATTTATAATATCCAAGATATGGAAATAACTTAAGTGTCCGCTGATGGATGACTAGATTTAAAAAAATGCAGTGTGCTTATATATATATATATATATATATACACATACACATATATAAACACAATGGTTATTAAAAGGAATGGATCCTGCCCTTTGTGACAACATGGTTGGATCTTAAGGGCAGTGGGCTAAATATAATGTCAGACAGAGAAAGAGAAATACTGTATGATCTCACCTGAACGTGAAAACTTAAAAAAAAAAAAAAAGCTCATGGATACTGAGAACAGACCGGTGGTTGCCAGAGGCAGGTAGACAGGAGGGGAAGATAAAATGGGTGAAAGGAGTCAAAAGGTACAAATTTCTAGCCATAAAATAAATAAGTCATGTGAAATGTACAGCATGGTGACTACAGTTAGTAATACTGTATCGTATATTTGAAAGTTGCTAAGAGAGACAGTAGATCTTAAAAGCTGGTAAGAAAAAATAATTCTGTAACTATATTTGGTGACAGATGTTAACTAGACTTATTTTGGTGATCATTCCCAACATATACAAATACTGAACTATTATGTTGTACACCTGAAACTAATATGTTATATGTCAATTATACCTCAGTAATAATGAAGCATTTATTTTATTCTCATGTGAGACAGTGATTTTTTTAATTATCACAGCAGACCCTAGTCAACCCGGACTAACATAGTGATGTGACTATACTAATTCTTTAGAGCTTTATTGTCTTCGTCTATAAAATGTAGATGATTACTAACTCATTGTTTAGTTGTTATAAAATAAAATAAATTTTAAAAAGCCAAGTTTAAGCCTAGTAGGTTAAATTGATTCATTTCACCTTCTAGTGACTTCCTCAGATTTATTATAAAACATGTATAATGAGTTTATCTGAAATTATACCCTGAGAGTTTAGTAATACAACAGGAATACAATTAAGAATAGTAACAGTAAATATCATTATGATATTGTCTTTTCTAGGTCACATACTTTCCCCGTTGGTATGACTTTCATCTGCTTAGAGAAGTTGAGTGACTTGAACAAGGTATAGAGTTAGATCAAGGGGAAACTGGAACTAGCAGATTTAAGATCATGGGTTTAACCTACCATACCACTCTACCCTGCTACACTTGAAAAGAAGTTGCAGTTTATTTCCCAATTGTAACCTTCCTTATTTTCTCTTTTACTTGTTAACACGGGGCCTTGACCAGAATGTTGGAGCTTCCCAGGAGGCGGGAAGCCATCCCCAGTACCTGTCCTCCTTCATGAATATTTATGATTCGGGGAAAGTGACTCTGCTGGCAGTTCTAAGCCCTCATCATAAATCCTCTGGCTGAGGCTGTTCTGGCCACAGACAGTTGCAGATTGGATGGGATGAGGAAAGACCGAGCTTGGGAAGGGTTCTTTGAAGCTGCATAATCAGATTATGATAATTTCATCAAAACCCATTTCAAAAAGCTAACATTTATCATTAGTTTGTGTACCTCCTAATTATTTCATGAGTTATTCCATGCAGGAATGATAAAAAATTCTTGCTCAAAAGAGGTTTGTTTTTTTTTTTTTTTTTTTTAATGCAGTGTGTACACAGCCAGATATATGGCACTGACATATGGGTCACATTTGCATTTGGGGCTTGTTTGAGATAGTTTTTGGAAAATGTCAAAAGAGGTGACATATTTTAAAAGAGTGATATTAGTAAGAAATATTAATTTCTCTCAGCCATTTTCTACAGTGAAAAGAAATTTCTTTTGCCCCAAAATGTAAGCAAGTACTTGCCAAGAACAACAAAATTTCTCAAAGCATATAAAGTTCAAAATATTTTCCTAAGGAAAAGTCCATATATCAGAATCTTTAAAGGCTGAATTATAGAGAAGGGAAGGCATCTGTCAACTTCTGCATTCCCCAGTATCCACACCCCTCTCCCATTCCACGTCCTCTCTCTGGTCAGAGGCCCCACCTTCCACCCAGAGACTCAAGCCTCAACACTGAGACTAATGACTGATTCTTCTTTTTTTTGAAGTGTAGTTGATTTACAATGTTAGTTTCAGGTGTACAGCAAAGCCATTCAGTTATACATATACATACAAATGTATAATTTTTTCAGATTCTTTTCCATTACAGTTCATTATAAGGTATTGAACATAGTTCCCTGTGCAGTAGGTCCTCTTTGTTTATCTGTTTTATATGCAGTAGTGTGTATCTGCTAAACCCAAACTCCTCATCTATCCCTGCCCAACCCTTTCCCTCTGGTCAAGCGAGGCTGATTCTTGGCACCGCGCCTACTTAACCAGCAAAACCCAGCCAATCACTTGAGTCCTATAGTCGATGCTTTTCAAATCCACCCATTTAGCTCACTTCTTACACCCGCTACATCAGTTGAGATTGCCATCTTGTTTCCTCTACACTGGTAGAATTTTTTCACATTTTGAAGTGGTTGAAAAAAATCAGAAAAGTATTATTTCATGACATGTGAAAATTCTATGAAATTCAGGTTTCACTGTCTGAAAATAAGATGCTCTTAGAACACAACTAGGTTTGTTCATTCCTGCATTGTCCATGGCTGATTTGGTGCTATAGGGCAGAGTTGACAGAAAGTGCGTGGCCAAGAAGTCTAAAGCATTCTCTACCTTGACCTTTCCAGATACAGTGTGACAATCCTTTTGCAGAACCACTGCTGCAGCTTCCTCACTATTCTTAACTTCCTCTAGTGCTATACTTCCCAATATTCCTTGCACTCCACTCATAATGAACATTCAGCTAACCTAACATTCATCTCAGACACTGATGAGCCCCTGTTTAAGATCCTTCAACAACTCCTAGTCCACAGGGTGAGGACTAAGAGTCAAGGCACTATATACTTTAGTGCCTGCTGGCTCCGCTGTCTCCTCTAACACATTACCTACCTGCCATTGATATTTCTCCAGATAGGCTATTTCTTATTTCCTTTTCTATCTGGACAGCTCCTTATCCTGTTGCCCATGTCCAAATCCACCTGACTGATACGTACTTATCATTAAGACTGACCTCAAGTGACATGTCCCTCTAGGAAGCCTTCCCCGACCCTCCATCTTGCCTGGGCTCTCCAAGCACAGTGCTTCCTTTCCTTCCTTTCCCCTCCCTCTCTTATTATAGTGCATCCTTGCACACCATTTTATAAAAGGGACTTGAGCATCCACAGATTTTCGTATCCACAGGGGGTTCTGAAACCAATGCCCCACAGATACTCAGGGATGATGGTATGTTGTAATTATGGATTTGTACCTATGTCCTTGAAGACTCATGCTTTATATTCTCCCATCCCAACCCCTACACTGAATGTCTGGATTGTTAGAGATACTCAATGAATATTGATTAATTAAATAAATGATGTTTCACTTCACTGGTAAACTTCTGTTGATATTTCAAGACTTCATTCAACTGTTTCATCACCACTTAGATCTCTGACCAACCCCTTTGGACTACCCCAAGAATAGTTATATGAGTCTCTAGGAAGGGACAGTGAGGAATAAGGGACAGTTCATAAGTAATACATTTTGCCAATAAAATAGTCTGCACATAGAGATAGTTCCTCAAATTTTCAGTAAATACTGCATTTTCTCTAAATTTTAATTATACCGGTTCTTTCCTCTAAATAAACCACTTCTATTAAGCTGATTAGATAAAAGTTGAGTGCTAAGAATAAAACTGTATCCTAATTTTATAATACTAAATTAATCCGCTAACAAAATTTGGTTTTTTTCTATCTTAGTTTCTGAGAAATTTAAAAATGAACAGAGTTTCAGAGCTTAGGTAATAGACTAAAATTATCTCTGGGACAATCAGTTCCAGTGTTCAAGTTCCGTAATTTCAAAAGAAATCTCCTTTTCCCCTATCTACACCATTGCTTTTGTTACTTTCTCTCTCTCCCTCCTTCCCAGTCTCATTTCTGACAAGTTAAACATTTTCTTCCAGGCCTTGTACTCTATATAGTAGATTTTTCCCAAAATCTCAAGTTGCAGCAACAATCAGAGTATATGCATTGGATGGCTATTTTACAAACCAGAGGGGCAGAGAAATTACCAGTTCAGTGTAGAGTGGAAGCTAGAGTCTAGATACACTGGAGTTTAGCCCTGAACCACTTTCTAAGTTTAATGTTTACCTAAAACTAATCGGTTTAGCTCAGGCACAAATGGCTGATTTGCTTTCTGATTTTCCAACCAAAAAAGTTCATCAAATCCAAATCTCTGCTTTTGGGGATTCATTGCTCCTCTTCATTACCCAGTAAGTGCAAAGCTGGGAGTGTTCGGGGGCTTCCTTGAACTTGAATATACGCTTCTACCCTCATATATATGGAACTGTCCTACGTAAACGATCCAAATGAAGAGTACAGACAGATACAAAAAGATGTTCACTACAGCTTTACATATACTAATGAAATACTGGAAGCCACTTGAATTGCTGTTTAAGAAAAATGTGTTATATTTACTTGCTATTTTATGCAGCCCTTAATCATCATATTAACTGTGCTATCACACTGAAAAAAGCTTATGATATGAAATGAGAGGAGTTGATACCTAATGTAAATAACTGTATATTGCATGTGTGAAAACACTCTGTAAAACTGATGTGCTCTTTTGTTAGCAAGACTGGGCTATGGGTGCATCTTTTGGTTTTATTGTCCAAATTTTCTGTGATATCGCTGTATTACTCTTAAGATTAAAATTTTTAAAGCGTGTTGTCACTGTGCCATGGGCTTTGAGTTTCTTTCACAGTTCTTGCTAACATCGAGTTTTTTGAGTAATGTATGTGGAATAGAGAATGGAAAGGAATCACAGAGAAAGAGTAGAGTTTTTTTTTGTTTGTTTGTTTGTTTTTAATGATATTGGGGAAGGAAAACTCAGGGGCTATACCAAAATTATGTGGTGGTGAGATGTAGAAAAAGCATTTATCATAGAATCTCAAGATTGGAAAGGACTTAAAAAGTCACCTCATCTTATACCTCCTTCCTTTCTATCGCTGTTTGGAACCCTTTTCAAGTCCTGCATTCGGTGTTTAAAAGCAATGCCATTATGATGAAAGAAGTCAGAAAAATAGTGACCTTCAGCAGAGGCTAACGATGGGAATGGCACCAGGGAGGCGGCTGGGTGTCCGCAGATTCTGTATCTTGAGCTTGGTGATGCTCCCTTTGCAAATTTAATGAGCTGTGGACTTATGATTGATATATTTTTTGCATATATGTAATATTCCAGTAAAGTTTATTTACATTAAAATTAAGTTCCCCATAACATGAAACTCTTTCAGAGAAAGGAGTGGTTTAGAACTGGATTTGTCGGCAAATTGGATGTTTAAACCCTGCTAAGAGAATCAAGAGAGAAGTGTTGTCATATATAATTGACCCTTGAACAAAGTAGGGGTGGGGGACCAGCTCTCCACGCAGTTGGAAATTTGCAAGTTAACTTTACAGTCAGTCTTTGGAATCTGTGGTTCTGAATCCATATTCAAGTAACCATGGATCCTGTAGAAGTACAATACATATTTATTGACAAAAAAATCCACATATAAGTGGACCTGAACAGTTTAAACCCATGTTGTTCAAGGGTCAACTGTATATGTCTTAAATTATATAATTTATTTATTACTTTGTATTATATAATATGTAAGATTATATAATTATATAAATGATTTTAAAATTAGTTATCACTAGTTCCAGCTTAAAAATCTCTAACATAGTTACAAGGGAAATTGTAATTGTTGGTAAGGCTCATATTGGTCAACTGTCTCAATATGGGAAACCTGAGTAAAGGACATCCTTTCTATCCATTTGTAAAATATGCAATGCATCTGATTAAAACAGAAAGAAACTCTCCGTCAGAAGAAACATGGATGCAGCAACATGGATGGACCTGGAAATTATCACTCTAAGTGAGGTAAACCAGAACGAGAAAGAAAAATATCATACGATATCACTCATATGTGCAATCTAAAAAAACCAAAAAACAAAAAACCAGAATCAGACTCACAGACATAGAAAATAAACCTATGGTTCCCAGGGGGAGAGGGGGTAAGAAGGGATAAATTGGGAATTCGAGATTTGCAGATACTAATATATAATAAAAGAGAGAAAACAACAAGTTTATACTGTATAGCACAGGGGACAATATTTAATATCTTATAGTAACCTATAATGAAAAAAATAGGAAAATGAATATATGTATGCATAATATGACTAAAACATCATGCTGTACACTAGAAATTGATACAACATCATAAACTGAATATACTTCAATTAGAAAAAAAAGCCATCAGGGAGTTCTTGCCTTTTGAGCATGAGCTGCCATTTCTTTGTTGGCCCACACATTGGGCACCTTGCAATAAACGCTGTGCTTTCCTTCACCAAAAAAAGAAAGAAGAAGGAGAAGGAGGAGAAGAAGGAGGAGAAGGAGGAGGAGGACGAGGAGACCAAAGGAGTTTTGAGGTCAAACTGGATTGAAATCACAAAGCTACTCACACATATCAAAATGACTAGTTTTGGTTAGTATTCATGCATGGGAATATAAAGAAGAAAACCAGGATAAAATTTACCAGTTAGAAGAAAGGTATCTAAGGGTTTGCATATTTTTTGTTTGTATTCATCTACTATTTAATGCATGTAATGTTGTTTAATATAGGAAAATATTCTTATTCAGGTGCTTCACTAAACTATAATATATTAATGCCTTATTTTGAAGGATAATCACTTTAAATTTTATTTCAGAAAGCTATACCTAGTTTTTTTGACCATGGGACTAATATGTAATGATATGCTTATAATAATTACTGTAATATCCTGAATGAAATAAATAGCCTTTTATAAAGGCTGGGTTTACAAAACTCTAGTCTAAAAAATAAGTTCTAATCACAGGTCTACATGCTAGCCACCTACAGAGTACACAGATGCATACAAGCAAAATTTTATGGGTACAGATTTTTCCCATTGAAGTGTTCACTCTTGTTCAACAAACAGATGCTTGTTGATGTTAAATGACTGCTATGGGCCAGGTGCTCTGCAAGGCAGTGGTCTACAGAGGTGGTAAAGGAGTCCTGATCCTCTAGGAACTCACAGTTTCCTAAAAAAACCCAACAATACAAAGAATCGCTCCATTCTAGGCCGAGTATCTAAGTCTGCCTGAGACAATCAAGGGAAGATTTGCTGAGGTGACATTTTATACAGAAGCTTGAAAGATGCATAAGAGTTTGCCGTGTGGCAACTGGGGCCCTCTACCTGTCACGTACTTGATGTTTGACAACGTGACCAGAGGAAATGACACAAATGCAAAAGGCACAGATGCATAAGACAGGACAGGTCATTTGGGGCAACTCCCAGGGGTTTAGTTTTAAAAGAATATAGAGTACAGCTTGGAGGATGGGGAAAGGGCACAAGAAAAGAACAGAGAACAGGGATCAGATGGCCAGTGGCCTTGGTGATCTGAAAAGAAGTGCAGAAATGAATAAGCAGTGGGACACCATGGAAGCTCTGAACAAGAGGATGACGCATGATTAGATGTTTGTGTCATAAATAGTCTGCACTGTGTGTCAGAGATACTGGAGAACGTGAAACCAGAAAACCCTGAACAAGTCCACGTGGGAGGTGATGAAGGCCTGGAAAGTGGGTATGCAGAGGAAAGCAAAGACGGATATATCTGCATCTAGATAAGGGAAGTTGGGGAAGTGTAGAAACCTAGGACTGCTTCCAGGCTTCTGGTTTACGGTATAGATTAACTAAGCAATTTAGGAAGACAGCAAGTTGAGTGGAATTCAGTTTGAGGGAGAAGTTGAATTTAAGTTCACAAAGGGCAGTCAGTTTGAAATATCAAAGGAACAGCTAGAAATGTATGCCTAGAATAAGGAGTGAAATCTAAGGTAAAGAGAAATATTTATGAGTTATCAGCCCTTGGGTGAAGCTACAGAGTATATGAACTTGTCAAGGGAGGCATAGAGAGAAGAAAAGAGGGAGAGAATGGAGCCCTGAAAGACACCAATATTCAAAAAGTTGGAAAGAAGCAGGAGCCCGCCAGGGAGATGGAGAAACATCACACAGAGTGTTAGAAAGAACGTTGGCAGAGTGGGGTCATGGACTTAAGAGAGAACTTCAGGAAGGAAGACAAGCTCAATAATGTCAAGTACCTTCAGGCTGTCACATAAGGTGAGACCAGCAGAACACCCACCAGTTTTAGCAACAAGAGGTGGTTCTAGATTTCTACAGCGATGCCACGCCAATGTAGGTAGGTGGCAATTTTTAATAGTTAGAGGGTTAATCAACTATAGACAACCCCAAAACCCTTCTCTGTTATCAGAAGTGAAATAAAGAGAGGCAGCTAGAAGGCAACTAAGGAGAGAGATGAAGCTGGGGCTCAGGAAAGTTATGGAATGGTGGTATTCCCACACAGACCTGGGGGTTGAATACAGCTATTTAAGGCTTTGAATATTACGCTCTTTTGCTCTTTTGACTATCATTGTTAAGTCATCAGAAGCATCATGAGGGAAGGCTTAGACACATGAAGGGGAGTGTATCTTTTCAAGGGGCACCCAAATGTCAATGCCAGGAGCACAGTGATTAAGACCGCTGAAGCTGGACTGCCTGAGATTGACTCACAGCTGTGCCTGCCAGGTACCAGCTGGGTAACCTACTAGGATACGGTACTCAATCTTTTTGGTGTCTTTTCTTCAAAACAGGGATATTGTTGGGAGAATTAAATATGCTGAATATTGCGAAGTACTTAAAACAGTGCCTGACATATCATAAGTGCTCAGCTGTGTTCTTATTGCACAGAAAAATGAAAAGACCACTGGCAGAAACTTTTCATGAGGCAGCCCGTGGGATATGTCAATATTTAAGTCAAATTAGAGAGGCATGCTCTACTCAAGGTGGTAACTGGGGAAAGACACGGAAGAGGCAGGGTCCTGGTGCTGCGGACAAGCGTTTCTGCAGCACTGGGCTGACCGCGGCTGGTCAGCAGATTGCTCTTTCACCCCTCTTCCCCCCTTTTTTTTTTTACTCAAAATGTAGTTGATTTACAGTGTCACTTGCAGCATGGATGAACCTAGAGATTACCATACTAAGGGAAGTCAGAAAAAGACAAATTTCATATGATATCGTTTAAATGTGGAACCTTTCACCTTTTTCTTTGCATTTTCGATTTCAATCCCCTTTCTACCCTCCTGAAAACCTAGAAGGTTCAGAGCAAGAAGCGTGGACAACCCTGCATTCTCACTACCAAGCCCCTAAGACTTTGTGCTTCACACCGTGCTTCAGGCTACATTGTCACGTCTGATCTCAAAGACAACTCCAGTACTTGTAGCACGATATTGTTGTACCTGATGCCTCTTTAGCTAGTCAGTGATGCTGTGGGGATGAGAATCCAGGTCTTCTTCCTTCAGAACACAGAGCGGGTGCCTGGAAGCCCGAGATGCTTGACTAGTTAGTGGATTCTAGCCATTCAAGGCCTCGAAGGGTTACAGTCTAGCTGTATACAGTCCAGTTCAAAGTGGCATCGTGATATTTGCTTACACTTATCTCTAAGAGAATATAAGCCCCTCAGAGGCATGGTCTGTACCAATCATTTGTTTACCCCAGAACCTGGAATTAAATATGTAATCAACAAACACTTTTTGACTTCTGAACTCAACAGAGTACCACCTATGCGACCACGTAATAGCACTCCAGAACCCACAGATAGCCATCTGGTCCTGTGACGGTGAGCTGTACCAAATGACACCAGTGACGTTGGCTTTCTTTTCAGATGGTTGCATTTTTTAAAAGAAAGGAAAATGCCTTGGGGGAATTACAAAATATAGATCATTTTTCCCCTTCAATTCAAAGACCTGCTCCATATTAAGCAGATGTTTATTTAGGCAATTGCTGGGGGGGGGGGGAGGGAGATAAAAATGAGTACCATAGAACTCATTTAGACTAATATCTTTAAAAGGGGCTGATCTGCTAAGTGAACAGATGTTTCATGAGCTGAACCAAATTAGAGTGGTGACTGAATCATAACGAAGCTCTGGATGCAGGAATAAACCTGTTAAAGAATATTGTAGCCTCTTAAAAGAACTGTGCATGCTGGCATGTAAAGGAAATTTCTGCCAGGATCTAGAACACGAGGCCCACTCAGCCAAGGCCAAAATGGATTCACTGACACCAGAGATGAAGAGTTGTACATTTGGAGGCCATCTTAAGCTATCGAGGGAAAGTTTTGATGGCATATCAAGTTTGCCAGCTCCGACCATTGATCGCTGGGGGGTGCATCCCCCAGGTTTCATGCAAGACGCATTACAGGCATTGCCGCCTCGGATCCATACAATAATCACACATTTAGGTCTTCTTACTTTACAGCTGGGGAAACCGAGGCTCAGAGAGGTTCGACCGCCCCAGGTTATGCGGCTAGTAGGGAGTGAACCTGCCTAGGGAACCAGTTCTCCGTGCTACTCTCAAACTGTTTGCACTATAATTAGCTGTGTCTTCCGCAGGAAAAGGGATTTACTGGCTCACAAGCACGTCGCCAGGTGGAAGAGGAGGGGATGGGATGGGGCACCTTGTGTCTCTCAGGACTCCACCTAGACGTCCTCTCCACATCCCGCTCTGGAGGACAGAACACACCGCTGTCAGAAATAGCATGGAACCGTCTCAGCACACGAGACAAGCCTTGTCCACTAGGAAGCAGCAGCCACAGTTCTATTGGTTTTCAGTGGTGTACACATTGCCAACTTTTTCTTGTAGTTGTAAAAAAGATGAGGGGAAAGCTGAGTCCAGTTTGGGGAAGAGATGCCCTCTTACCATAGGAAAGTCACCTATGCGCCTGCACCGCTTTTGACCACGTTTGGCTCAAGAGCAACCATGAGAGCGGGTAATGGCTTCAGGCGATTCACGTTGTAAACGTAAAACTACTTTTTTTTCTGGACATTTCTGTAGCTGTTATCACGGGCCGAGGGGTAGGCATTTTCTAAGCATCTCTATGGATTATGTCACTTAACTATCACAACAATTCTGTGAGGTAACCACTACTATTATTCCTATTTTGCAGAAGAGGAAAGAGCTGTTTAGTGGGCTGGTAAACTTTTTCTTCTCTTAAGGAACTTATGGTACAGAATGAGAAAGATTCCACAATTCAGTGTATCTCACTGGCGAGACTAGCAGGACGTACACCACACCGGAGGCAGGGTCATCCTGCCTCTTTTTACTTCAGAATACTTCTACCCAAGACACAGGCAAATTCAGGCTCCCAGAAAAACCCTCTGAATCCAGCCTGCAGGTGCTTTGCTGTGACACGGTGTCTGCTTTAGCTGATGTGTCCCCTCTCTGCCCCGCTGTGTGCCTAGATTCTTAGAGCAGAGTGTGGGCCTTTCTTCTTCTCTTACCTAACACCCCTTCTTAAAGATGACGAAACCGAAGCTCAGATCAGTTACGTAACTTGCCTATGGTTGCTCAGAGTCAGGATTTGAATTCACAGCCAATTTTAATTTCGATTTCCTTTCCATCACACAGCATGGTGTGTTGGGCAAGGCGGGACAAGGTGGTGGATAATGTCAAGTGCCAGGTAAAGTGTATGACCTGTATCCTGGACTCAGTCAGTAGGAGTCCCCTTTGGTTCCAAAGCAGGAGGTGGTCATGTCCTTGTCTCAGTTAAACAATTTTGGCTGCGTTAGGGAAAGTGGGCTGGAGGCCGGGCTATCAAAAGTGACAAGGTATCACTAGCTGCCTTGGTGAGTGAGGATGAAGCACAGAGCTGGGGAAGCAGCCAGGAAAAAAAACCACAGAGTAAAAGACACTGAATAGCCGTACATTAGCTGCAATGAGATTAGCAAATTAAGACATGATGCCATTGCAGTGAGATATAGAAATAATGCACATAAGACACTGAACCCAGTGCCTGCCATGATCTTTGATAAATATTATCATTGCTACTCTGACTGCAGCTCTTGTAAAACTGTCTCCTGCATTTCTCCAGCCCCACGCTTTTCTGACTTTCTTTCCTTAGTCGGCCATGCCTTTCATCTTCTCTCACTTATTCTAGGTCACCTCCTGAAATCCCTAAATCGCAGAGCTCTCAGGGCTCACGGGAAACCCACGGCTCCTGGGGACTTTCCTCCCTTCCTCCCCAACACCTGTCTTACCGAGAAGGAAACAGGTTCAGTGTGGTCACTGAGGTGGGGTTCTCATCTGCTGCACTCCAAGGACGCCTCTTTTGAGGACTCCAAGCAGTTTCCTAGAGCCCCACTCTGCCTCAGGATCAAACACCACTTTCTCTGGATTTGGGCATCTTGCTGTTTGTTCCCTAACTTACTCTTTTTTTTTTTTTTTTTTTTGCTATTTTGATATGATACATGATTCTGTCTTCGCTGCTTGGCTGTGATCCCTCCAAGGAAAGCCCACCCAAAATTATTCCCAACCCCGTGCATTTATCTTCCTTATCACACTTTGTACATCTTTTTCCTTATACTATTTTAAAATATAGAATGCAGATTTTTAGAAGGCAAGGGAAAATGTCTCCCTTTTCACTATCGCTAGTGGCTAACCTAGCATGTGTACCATGCTGGCACTTAAATAAATATTTGACAAATTATTCATCTGTTTTCTCCATGTGAATGTGGTGCCAGCACATAGTGGGTGCTCAATATATTATTTGCTTCATGTATGTATAACCATTATTTATGTAGTTTTTAAAATTTGGGTTTCAACACTAAAGGCCTGAATGCAGCCCAAAGTTTATGAATCCTAAATAGATGTCACATTTCTCGGAAAGAAAAAGAAATGCAGTGATTTAAAAATGGCCTCAAGTCTAATAGTTAATGTTCAAGCACGACTTATTTACCATCTGAAATGTTTCTTCTCCTTGAGAAATATGTGATGCGACACCAGTCACATTAGCTCACATAAATGTATGTTGGAAATGACTTTGTAATTTGAAATAATAAAATTTTACTTTACTTGATTTATGATTTACCAAGGCTCAGCCACAGCTAGTCATTTGCTCATGTATATTCACATAACTTACACGTGTCCAGATGGGTAGATATGAAGAGCAAAATATACAAGAAGCCTGCAGAAATATATTTTTTATTGTTGTTATCATTACTGTTTCTGTTGTCATTATTTTATCATTTCCCACCTTACCCATCCCTGCTCCCTAGGGTGGGGTGAGAAGTTTTAAGGTAAAGATTCAGTAAGTCTTTCGAGAAAATGCCATGCAGTTTGCAAAGTTTGATTTTTCAGGAAAGTAAAAGGGAAGGGGCATACAATTTAGCGTGAGGAAGACTCAAGTTTGAGACTCGGTAGCCCTCCTTTAAAAAAAAAACTCAGTTAAACACATGTGAACATACAAGTAACAGTACTTAACCAGCCAGTTAGGAGCAGCTATAAATTTTGCAGGGCCCAGCACAAACTGAAAATGTGGAACCCTGTTAGAAAAAGATTCAGAATCTCATGATGGTGACAACAGAACTTGATCCTCCCAAATGTGAGTCCTGTTTGACTACTCAGGTCATAAACGCCTACGGAGTGGACCTTAATGCCGGATGAGAGGATTAGCTGATTGTGGAACAGCCTCCTGTGATTTCTGACCCATGGTCGGTATTCAACAGGTTTTAGTTTCTCCAAGTCAGTTTTCAGGTTGCTCTCACGGAGCCCAGCAAGTCTCATCCATTCTGATGCTACTGCGAACAATGAGTTCTCTCCACTGTAGGGACAGAGGTTTCAAAAATTTAACCTATTCAACTCTCTCTTTAGGTATAAAAAGAGGAAACAAAACAAAACAAAACAAAACAGACAAGGGAGAAACAAACCCTTAAGTAAGCCAAGGCTTAGATAACCAAAATATGTCCCCAGCGGTAGGTTATCCCACGTGGCCGAGTTCCCACTTGAAAGCCCACTCTTTGAAACCATGTGCTACCTGGAACTCCAGATGGCCAGATTAAGGAACCAAACCATCAAACGGAAGGTTCTGGTTCTCCACCATGATGGTCCCCAGCATGTCAGGGACAGGGTGTGGAGGAGCATATCTCCTAATCAAGGTGGAAAAAACCCCAGAACTGATGTGTCCCAGATGGTCACAGGGATGGGCTCCTCTGGCTTTTTGGCAGCACCTCTCCTCACCTCCAAATCAGGCTGCGGCATGAAAAGACACGCTTGGATCATGTAAGGCTATATAATCAGGGAGTTTTACAAAACCTCTCCTCGTGGAATGTAGATGACATCTGGAATTAAAGAGGTATTCTCTTTTAATCACTGTTCAATCTTCCGCAGGGATAAATGAGTACACGGGTAGCTTCCAGCTGCCCAAACTGATTTAGTTAAATAGTGTAATCTATTTGTACACAAATGCGGAATAAATGTCACTGAAGTTCCTTAGCGTGCAGTTATAATGAGTTATCCCTTTCTCGAGGTGATTAGGAGTGTTTAGTTTGTTTCAAATGCATATCAAACCTCGTGATTGCCAATGAGCCAGGGACAACCTAAATTAGCCTCCCACAGCTGCTGACCTCTGCAGCCGTGGCAAAACCGTTCCCTTGGGGGAGAAGAGCCTCATCTAATGTTAAGTTTGCAGCTGATTTTTCTTCCACGCCCTTTAGAGGGTAATGTTCCTATCCAGTCTCTGCAGACCCAGGTCTCCTCAAAGCTAGTGGGGAAATGCAATCAGAATTTTAAGAAAAACAAGACCTCACACTCCTTTACTTTACATACACTTTACAAATGGGAAATCTAAGGCTCAGAGATGGTAAGTGCTCTGTCCAACCCCACAGAATGATTTGATTTTAAGTTAGACTTTAAACTAAAACCCTGGATCCTAGCATCCAGTTCTTAGCTTTTTCTCACAAATCTGCCCTTAACTTTCAACCTTGTAAGATGACCAATTACTGGGTGAGGGACACAATGTGCTATGGAGAGGGGAACTTGGCCTCAAAAGACAGGGTGACTGCATGCCAGCCAGCGCCAGGAAAAAGGTTCTCTGTGACCTTGAGCAAGGCACTTCACAAGCAGAGCCTCAGTCTGCCAACCAGAAAAATGGGAATTCTACTTACTTTCTAGGGACTGTCCAGTCTATCAAAGACATTTTACTAACACTCACTTTTTTGAATATTTGTGACTCCTTTAGCTAATAGCTTCACTTCCTGTTCTCTGAGTTTCCCAAGGATCCTTTCTGGTTTTCTGTATCAGATTAAAAAAAAAAATTCTAAAACACCAACTTAAACAAACAAACAAAAAAACACTGAAAAGATGAAAGCCAAATGAAGAATGATTTCACATATTGTCTTCTGTAAAGAGATGAAACATGCAAGAAGGGAGACACTGCAGGAACTATCAAGGCACCCAAATGAGATGGTGCCTTTTGCGGATGAGTATTTGTCTTCCCGTCTTGGTCAGATAAGTGGGGGAGAAGTAGTTCTATCACCTTGTGCAAAATGGACGCCGCTGCAGCTACTCCTGGCTTCCAGGAGGAAAAGTAATCATTGCGTGCTCTTTGAATGTCTTCATAAATATAATTTATGGCTTTGATACAGATCAGCCCTGCACGGTCTTAGAAGATCAATAGTGCCATGTTCATTAGTCCTGAATTGAACAGCTCTCACACTTTGGCCAGAAGATGGTAACTGTTTTTAATGATTTTTTGCCAGTTGGCATTAAAAGCAGATTCTGTGTCACTGGTAATTTCCTTAGTTATCTAGGGGCTTTTCATTCCCCCATCCAAGCATGAAGGTCAGAGCCACTCTCTGCAAAGATGACTATAGCTGCATTCTTGGTCTCTGAGGATAAAGTGCATCGCTAACTTTAGATAACAGGTGTTTTCACTCAAGCCGCATGCGATGAGGAGGAAGGAAGTTCCGCATTTTCCCCTTCATACTGTGGCAGGGAGACATCAAGCCATTTTCAAATGAAAAAGGAGAGATCTGGATTCTAATTCCCGAAGTGCTACTTGCTTACTGGTTTTGAGTTTCAAGAGCTTATTCAACATAGAAAAGAGTGTTACTTTGATGGTCCGTAATAAACCGTGTCTCTTGGTATATACGCTCTTGTGATGTTTACTTGAAACTGGGAAGATTTCAACACATACAATACGTTAACCATAGATGTTTTCACCATGATTTGCTTTAAGCAATAGAGTGCAGAGGAGCTGCCCTTCTGCCAGTGGTTGAACTAAATCTTAAGAAGGCTTGGTAGCTTCCACTGTTGCCCTCTGCAGGGAGACAGGCATCTAGTAGGAAGCCTGGATACCTCGAGGCAGCCCTGCTGTGCTGCGGTGCAGAAGCCCCAGCGGCCACGTGGTCACCCCCTACTGCTCACGGCCCAGGGCACCACGGTTCTCTGCAAGGAGCAGGATCAGGCTGTGGTGGAGGCTCCGGGTGCCCGGCTGCAGGCCCAGGCCAGAGGCCAGACATGTGACCGAAGCCATTTTGAGCCTTCCACTTACCCAGGCCCCCGTCTGCCACAACATGAAACAGAAGTGCCGGCTGAACCAACTGAATTGTAAAAAGTAAATAAACTGTGTTTTTAAGCTACTATGTTTGGAGTGCTTTCTCCTTTTCTTAATAAGGCACTACATAGCCGAAATAGGCAGCCTCTCCCACGAGGTGTGGGACCAGAGAACCTCTACACCAAAACAAATGCTTAGGCCATTCAAGGCCCTGCACCATCTGACCTCAATCAATATTTCCAGCTTCCCCTTCTCGGACCCCAGGAATGACACTTGGGCCACTATGACACCGTTTGGAATCCTCTGACATTGGGCCACTTAACAATTCTTTGGACACTTCAAGATGGCTCAGACACTTCAAGATTTTCACAACATTTTCTTCTCTTTCTCTTCCTGTTTCTCTGCTCTGAATACCTTTTCCTGATCAGGTAAAATGCCGCCTCCTGTGTAAAGCTGTTTCCACTCACCCCTGCCCACATGCCACCTACACCCTCTGCAAATAGTCGCTTCAGGGCTCCTAGAAGTATTAGATTGGGGCAGACGTTTCACCACAACCAGAGCAGAAAACAAACTGCAAAGTCCTTCAAGGGCCAAATCAAAAGACACTCTTACGTATCCTTGAACATCAGTGATCTTTTAGGCTTAATCTAGAAGATTTTTTTTTTAATGTATGATTAACTTAAAAAAAACCAGATGATGTGATACAGTGCAGGCAAACAGTTCAGCATTTGTTATGTGCTCAGCATGCACAGGTATTGAACTACACATGTTATTTAGACCACCTCTTTGATTCTTGGTAATAACTCATATTAGGCAAGCACAATTCCTATCTCCATTTCACAGATGAGAAAACTGAGTCTCACAGGGTCTTTACAAACTGCCCAGGGTTGCCAGACTGGCGAGGGCATGGTCAGGATTTGAATCCAGGCTGCCTGGCTTAGGCACAGAGCTTTTCCACTGCTGCTCAGGGTCTTTCTTCCTTTGATTTTGTGGCCCCAGCTGGGTTCAGAGTCCCTAGCACAGAGCAAGTACTCAATTCATATTTGCCAAATAAACAAATGAGTGAAGGTGAGAGGGAATGCATACTTCCCTCCGAATGCACGGATAGCATTTCCAGTCACCATCTGGGTAAGGCAGCACTGGTTTGTACGCCACAAAACCATTGCTCTAACCAAAGTCGGGCTGCACAGAGCATCCCCCATCACTTCCATTCAGAGGCCGCTCAATGTCAGAGGGGCTGCACTTGTATGAGAGGACAGCACTCTGCTGTCACATAATTTCTGACACTGGATTCCTGAAGCAGAACACCCCCAACTCCCCACTGGTGTGACTAGATGCCCCATGGTCTCTGACCCAGGGACATGGTTTACTCCATTCTCAAGGTGTCATACACTTTCTTACAGTATATTAACCAATAGCCTCATTCACTAATCTGTGAGTGAAGTAAGAAGCAGAAGAGGGTATAAATTCACATTGACTGAGGGGCTGTATGCCCCTGTATGACTGAGGGGTGGGGCCAGAGGGTCTCAGGTATGTTATCTTATTTAATAGTCACATTGAGAGATAAGGACCAAAGAGTACACCATTGCCTCCAGCTCACAGAGTTGGTGAGCAGAGGTAGAGGGCAACTCACATGCAGATCTGATTCTACACTGCTGCCTCTCCCACTCCATCACCTTGCCTCCAAGGACCCTGTTCTTGGGAAGCATGTATGTGCATAAAAAGTATCAAATACACAAGATGCTTTGTAAGAAAATGCTACCTGAGAGCTATACATATTATTACAGGGGTTTGGACAGAAGACGTCACTGTGTGCAAGTGTCTTTTGTGATAGCTTCCTGGTTGAGATGAGACTTGATATGAAATTCGAGAGAAATCAGGGTCGGGAGATGGACTGTTGGATGAGAGGCTGGAAAAGCATGCACAGCTTTAATTATTCTTTCCTTCATTCAACAATTTCCTGAAAGCCCCTCTGTGTAACACTGGGCTAGACATTAGTGTGATACACAATGAATAAGACAAGGTTGCTCCACGCTGCCGTGCTGGCCAGTGCGCGAGCTGCTCCTCCCACCTGCTGTGTTCTCCCCAAGATGGTCCACCTGCCGCATCCCTCAGGGCTCAGGATCCGGCCCAGGCATATTCTCTTCCATGGAGCCATTTATCTCAGTGGTTACATTTGTGGTTCGTGGAACCAGATTATCTAGATTTGAAACCTCGACTAGTGAGTCTTGGACAACTAACATCTCTGTAATCCAGATTCCTTGTTGGTAAAATGAAGATATATACCTCATAATATCTCGACAGAGATTAATTTAGTTAATACACAAGAAGAAATCAGTGCAGTGTCTGGTGGACTCCTGGGTCAACAGACATTACATGGAATAATGATGGTGCTTGATGACAAAGGAGGAAGAGGAGGAGAAGAAACAGAAGCAGCAGCTCTTCCCGACAACTTCCCAGCTCCCAACCTACTGGATGAGCCCGTCCCTGGCTCACCACTGTCCCAGGTACAGACAACTCACAGGGCTGTGCCCCCACCTCCTCCCCACCCCATCAGAGAGTGGGCTTCCGAAGGGAGAAAACAATTACACACACATCTGAATTTCTGCAGTTTGGCACCAACTAGGCTTTCAACAAATGCTGAAAAGAAAGAGCATTGAATGAGCTCCTGGAGTCGCCATGAATGTGTGACTGCCTGTGGCTGCTAGAAAGTGAATAAAGGGGACGGAGGCCGCCATGAAGATAGGATTTTTTATTATGAGCCATAGAAAAATAGTTCTGCCAGAGGGAAGTAAAACCTGTCAGAGAAATTAAGAAGGGGAAGAAAGGGAGCTAGTATCTGCTGACCACTGGGCATGACTAACCATGGTGTAAGGACAACACAAATATTATTAGTACTTCATAGAAATTCCACTGATCAATGCTTTCATACGGCCGACTAGAAGAGATAGTGATAATAAAAATGCTAAAAAGAAAAGTGATTAATTGATCGAATTATGCCACCTAACTTGATGGTTATCTACCATATTTGATCAGATTTGATTCTCAGAAGGATTTTGGAGGGAAGATATTACATTGTTCATTTTATTAATGAGGAACACAGGTCGGTGAAATTCAACAACCTGACCAAAGTCATGCAGCCAGGCAGAGGCAGAGCTAGTTCTAACCAACCCTAAGTCAACAGTCCTCTCTATGAAGTAGAGGCCACACTACTAGCAGACGTCAGGCCCTGCTGGGTCACGTCACCAAATAAATATCTGGTCAAATTACCAGTCAGAAGTCACCTGTTGTGTTGCTGAACTGATTTTCTGTTTTGTCAACCTTTGGGTTACTGAAATCTCATTTAAAGGAAAAATAAATGATGTGTGAGTGTGGAAACAGATTTGTAAAAATAAATATTGCAACAGAGACAGCAAATTAGCCCCTCGGTTTTTCTGCAGACATCAGAAGGCATGTATGCGGCAGCTGTGACGACAGTGATCCTTGGGATCTCCAACTACAGGGAGTGACTGTCCAAAGCCGCTGGTGGCTGCTCTTTGCTATCCCTGGCTGGATCTGTGCCAAGGCCGTGCTTCCCACAGCCTCCTGTGGGCCACGGACTGAGCTTGGCAGGGATACTAAGGAAAACTAGGTTCTGCGAGAGGGGGTCTCCTCTGAACTGACTTTGGCTTGAGGGCTCTCAAGGGTTTTGCGGGACTTGCCTTAGACTGCATGGTGGTCCAGGATGTGTCCACCCAAACCTCTCCCGGTCACCTGGGGTCACAGACTTGCCTTGTCATCTGTTGGCTCGCCCAGCCTTCCCTGGTGACCTCCTGGCACCTTTCCTAGTATCAGGCAGGCACCTTCCCTAATCTCCTTGTACGTTTAATCTGGTCTTGGGGTCTGCTTCTCGGAGGACCCAGACTAATACAAAGCAGAACAGCCATGTCTCAGCAAATTACCTCACAGACTAGTTCAGTTCTGACAATAGTTTTTATGCAAAATGAGGAAATAACCATACAGTTTTCAAAAAGAAGGCTTGTATAGGATCTCAAAATTCTCAAAATACTGAAAGAGATTTTTTAATTTGTTAGGTGTTTTGTATATGAGATTCTGTTTATTCCTGACGGCAACTCTAAGTGTAACATTATCACCTTCAACTCGCATTGTCCGGATAAGGAATCTGAAGCTCCCCAGATTTACAGAACCTTCCCAAGGGGACACAGTGACTGGTGAGCTGAATCTCACAACTCCCAGAGCTTTCACAGAACGTGGCTTCCAGACACTACAGCCTGAGTACATTCAGCATCAATTGTTGTTCGTGTCACTCAGTCAGTCTTCTTAGATTTGTCATTCACCGTCAAATACAATGTGGTCCAGATCTAGTTAAATGATTTCTGAGAAAAGACAGAGGCACGTGCCCAGCAGAGACCTAGCAGTAAGAGTTCAATAGTGGTTAGTCGAATTAAATTGCAAGTTTACACACGTGGAAAACTTGGGACAATTCTCCAGAATCTAATAACCTAAGAGCTGTGCAAATAGGAATGGATTTGTTTAGGCTTTCAACTTTAAAATATCATGTTTGTTTTTTAAAAGGAAAAAGACATATACATGCAAAAATGAATAAACATGAGCTGCTGGTAAGTAGTGGAAGCTGAGAACAGAAGGCTTTATAAACCTGCCGACTACAGACCTAACATTTGTACAGCAGGCTGCAGCTTCCTAGGCACGGCCACACACAGCACTGCCCAGAACCTCTCCAACAGCCCCAGGGGGGCGCACGACCGACCCCCCCCCCCCGCCTCCGCCGCCAGTAGAGATGGGACAAATGAAGTTCACAGCAGAAAATAAAACCCACACAATGGTTATAGTAGCAAGGGTTCCTGGCAAAAACTAAAGGGAACTGACATGTCTACACAGAGCAGATGAAGTGATGGGGTTAGGCGCCTACAAGCAAGTGTTTGCCAAGCGGATTTTCATGGTGGGAAGTATCCATTAAAAAGTATGTTTCTAGGCTGGACAAACAAAGGCAGGATCTAAGGATGCACAGCTTTGGGATACAGGTTGAAAAATGGGGCAGTGGCAATTGTGGGTCAGACAAAATCAATGGCAGAGGGATACCCAGATTGGACAGGGAAGAATGTGCCAAATGCCTTGTGGTGACTGCCAACAAATGAGTTTTTGAACCCATGTGAGACTCTTTCTACTGAGGATTTTAAGACACAACTGGGTCAGATTCAACAGTAGGATGGATTTCCTGTGTGTGTAGGTTTGGACAAGAGCCAGTTTTAATGTGACTCTCCCACCATTTCTACAGACTAAATTCAAATTACGGTATGACATTAGATATTTGGGGGGGCACTTTGGTTACAGCAGAAGAGCCTGGACTAGAAATTAGGCAGCTGCACTCCAGTATTAGCACCACAACTTACTAGTTTACTAGTGAGCAAATCACTGCTACCGTCTGATCCTCAAAAGAGAGGGTTACACCTGAGCTTACGTGTCTTGAGGAGCAGGTGGGTAATGTACATGGTCTTTGTGAACTGAAGCATATGGATGATCAAATACAATGTTTTTATGGCTCAGTGTTGGAGAAAATCCTGCAGGCTAACTCTGGTTTGTGAGTCACCAATTTGTAACTTCTCGACTCAATGCTGGCCACTCTAAAATTGGTTACTGCAGAGAGGGACGTTAACCACAATGATTTTCTTGAAAGGAAAACTAAAAATTGTTGAACATTTACTATCCTATGGTGACAACGCACGATCTTCATATTAAACCATGGGGGGATTTTTTTCCTCTATTTTTCACTGCTATTCACTATAAAAGCCCCTGGGATAAGTGTTCCATAGGCAGAAAACTCAGGGTGAAAGATTATTCAGAAATAATGAGTTAGAGCCTAGACTTCTGAGATTGTATGCAGACTCTGGCTAGCAGCAAGAGAGCCAAAAAAGAAAATCATGAGACCAGTGGGCTTAGAGACAGCCTTATCCTACGAACCATAAGGAAGGGGACCTGTAGGTGGTAAAGACAGACTAGAAGGCAGATGACGGGGTCTCAGATGCTTGTGAGAGGCTGACAGGGGGCCAACCATAGAAATCCCAGAGAAGTTTCCAGGACATTCCAGAGTGGATGCTACCAGTGCTAAGTCTTCGTTGGGTGTGCCCAGGAGACTGGATGGAAAGCCCTGCGTCCCACGTTGTACCGGAGTGGCAGAGTAGCAAGGCTGAGGGGAGGGTTTAGTTAGAGGGGTTTGGTGGTGGAGTCCCCAGAGTAATGTGAGGAAAGCTGGTCCTAGGTCCCTAAATCTCCAGAGAAGGGAGCAGGAAGAGCAGAGGAAGATAAAGGCGGAGAGATCTGTCCGATCAGAGGGGGACTGATGTCAGAAAGAGGAGGATGCACACTCGGAAGACCTGCTACTAGAAGCCAGGGGGAAGCTAGGGCAGAAGTAGACGCTGCTGGGACACGTGGCCCTGGCATAGTGTGTGCATTCGCTCGTGGTAGCTCCCTTAACGGACGTCACAGGACCTTCCTTTGATCTGGGAGGAGACCACACATTAGGTCAATGTACAGTGACTGAGCCCTGACATGCCAGTCGCTGGGCTAGCTGTTAACAGTAGGTGGCGCATGTTTCCTGGTCTTGTGTGTAGAGGCAAAGTGCACCAAGAGGAGTGTGAGAACAGAGGCAGGAGGAGGAAGGGCTTATCAGGTAAATAAAAGAGGGGAAGGCATTCTAGGCAGAGGACAGTGCCTAGAGATGAAAGCATGCTGTTTCTTATAGGACAGGGCGTACGGGACGGGGAGCAGGTGCTGGAGCACTTGCGAGTGAAAAGCAGAGAAGTAAAGAGGAGTCCATCTGGGAGAGTGAATAAGACCACTGGAGGCCTCTTATTGAGGGGATCTTTAAGGAAACGAGTGAAAATGCCAAAGGATATAATGAATATGCAAGACCCCCAAGGGGGACTGATCACCATGCTAGAGAGAATAAATGAAGAAAATGGGCCTCTTCTCCTCCTGAACTAAATAATCTTAAGAGAACCCCTGTATTTCCTTAAACCGGCATCATGTGTGGGACATGGTAGTTGCTCAATAAATATTGAATGAATGAATTTCTGTTCAAAATAAGAACATACTTTCTAATAGTTAAAAAAAAAATGTCCCAAGACAGGATCAAATACTAAGGCAGGGACTGAGTACCCCAAACTGTAATTGCTTGAGGCTCAGTTGGGATTGATCCACACAACTTTTTTGTTTCCTTCCTGTGCTACATTCTTTGAGCCTCAGGTTGGAGGTGGCAGGAGGAGGAGGATGAGGAGCTGGGAAGCTGCAGAGACCACAGACTCCCTGGTTTCTGGCCTGGGGCCAGCCATGCTAATTACCCACGAGGGTGGAGGTGAGGAAAGTCAGCGGGCCCTCTACATGGGCTGCTCCCAAACAGCCTGCAGGTATCATCCAAGTGACAGTAAACAGTCTGTCAAAACACTCCTCTCTATGGGGATGGACACCCATCCACCCGCAGATGCTAACGTGCTGGCCTGCAACAAATTGAACACACCTGGCTCCCAAGATGCTTCCTGAGTGGAGCTAAAAGCCCAGCAGAATTTCCCGGAGGATCAGCACATATGTCTTGCTTTTTCTTCCATCAACTAAAAGACTAGTTCAGCCAGAAAACAAAAAAGCCCCACAAATTTCCTTAAGGAATGTCTCATTAATTCTCAGGCCTCCTGAGCACATATCTTCCCAAGGAGCTGCAGGGAATCAGGGGAAAGGCAGAACCAGTTCACAGATAAGAAATAGCAAATCTAAGAAGACTGATTAAGCGAAGAATTCAAAGTTTATTATAATTGGTGTTTCTAAGAAGGTTGCCCAGCAATTGTTTAAAAGAAAAGAAAACATGCACAGATGAAGCTGCAAATCCTTTTTTAGGCAGAACAATGAGATATTATTAATTTGTGTGGTGGTTGTAATAGAGTTTAATGAATTTTCTGGGTGAATAATCCTTGGGAAACTATATTGCCAATTAAATAAATATCAGTTAAATAAGCACAAACAAGTGAAAAATAAGGAGGCTGGAGAGAAAGTCCTCCACAAGTCCTTCAGCATCGGGCCCCTCTTGCTTCTCTCCGACACACACCTGTATCTTGGAGCATGGATCCTGCCGTGCCCCCTCTGCCTAGGATGCCTTTGCCCAGGGAAGCCTGGCCTGTGCGTCCTGCTCTTAGGCTGTCCTCACGGTCTTGTCTACTAGCCCTTTGTGGGTGTTGCCTTCCCTGCGCTGCCCCAGAGCTACAGGCTTTCTTCCATTTGCTTCCCTGGTGCTCTGTCTGGCATTTATCATATTATCTAATTATTAGTTATTTGCCTCTTTCCCCTGCTTGCCTGTGGATTTTCTACAGGTAATGATTATTTTTCTTTTATTGGTGTGTTTTCAGTGCCTCGCAGAATGCCTGGCACATAGTAGGTTCTTAATAAAGATTGAAGGAACTTCCAATTCTCATAGCCATTCCTTTCCTGTTCTACTTTTAACTGTGAAGCACTCAATGTCTCCCACTACCTAAGTGATATCACCCTTCAAATGAGATCTAGCTCAAGAGGAACCTCCGGGATCTCTTCCCTGATCACACCCATTCTCCTTACTCTCTGTCAGTCAGCCTCCATCGTTCTTGCTTTATCCTCTACACCAACCAGTCGACGCTCACCATCTCTTTGCTGTCCTATGGAGGTATCGCAGAGGGACTAGAAAAAGATTACATACCTGTGGGTCTTACAATCAGACTTACTTGGGTGGTTTTATCTGAATTTGTTTGCTGGATGCTATCTGAATTAGTCTGCCAGGGCTGCTATCCCAAATTCTACAAACTGGGAGGCTTAAACCACAAAAGTGTATTTTCTCACAGTTCTGGAGGCTGGAAATCTGAGATCTAGCCGTCCGCAGGTCTGGTTTCTCCTGAGCCCCGGCTCCTTGCTTACAGATGGCTGCCGTCCTGCTATGCACACACACGGCCCTTCCTGTGTGTGTGCACATCCCTGCTGTCTCTTTGCATGTCCTGATGTCCCTTCTTAGAAGGACACCAGTCAGGTTGGATTAGGGTCTGCTCCAATGGCCTCATTTTCACTTAATTACCTCTTCAACGGCTCTCTCTCCAAACATAGTCACATTTTGAGGTGCTGGTGGTTAGATCCTCAACATAAGAATTTGGAGGGTGGGGTGGACACAATTCCCTCCATAACACTATTAATTTCCAGCCCAGTGATTAGGCCTAGAATTACCAATTAGATGGAAAGCCCAATCTCAAGGGTAGGGACCTTACACGTACTGCAGCTAAGGCCACCAGGGTAAAGTCAGACTGTCTACGGAAAGCCTTACGCCCATCACAGCCTTGTCATGTCTCGGGACTAAGAAGAGCCTGGAGAGACACAGGGGGAGGAGAGGAGTGAGGATAGGGCTTGTAACCAACTCTATCAGAGAACACTGGACAGGATGAAATTTCACCATGCAAGCTCAAATAGTGGGACTTGGGCCATTGCTTACCCCCAAAGAGGTCTGGAAATGGTCGGAGGAACACCATTTGTGGAGAGACTTACATTCAGATGGACAACAGCATTGTGTCCAGAGTAATTTCTGTATTGGAAGGAGGCAATTATAAACATGAACATTTATTTACTTGCTATTCCTTGAGCACAGCAAACTGGAAAAAAAAGGACCTGTTTCAGACTTTGGAATACATATTATATGCAACTTCTTTTGCTCAGTTAGGACCAGGGACAGTGAGGGTCAATGTGGGGAGGTTCAAAGTTGAATCAGACACAGTTCCCAATACGTAACTGTCTAGTTAGGTAAAGCTTGTTTATAAAGAAGATCAAATGACATCATTCCCCAAAAGTCCGTTGTGGAGTGTAGAGTGCTCTGTAAAAGTAAGTTTTCCTCGTAAATCCCTGTATCACAGTGCTCAGTGATGCCAGTGAGACAGAGACAAAGTGTAATGGGGGATCAGAAGACTGACTTAATCCCCGTTAGCATCTTGCCCAGTGTTGGGCCAGAGTAGACACAATAAATATACATTGAGAGGTGCCATTAGGCCCAGGAAAGTCTTTTTCTTCCCCACTCCTGGACTCTAAGGGGAAAAGCCAGCTTCTCCCTTCACATTCGCCCTGTCTCCTCCTCACGGTATTGCTGGCATTATGTTATGGGTAAGACAAGGACTTGGTCACATCCCAGCTCTACCAAATTACCCCACAGGAATGTCACTAGCCATGGTGCTGGGTTTCAATTTCCTCAGCTGCGAATGGATTTCATGTTTTCTATTAAGGCCATGTGTACACTGAGAAAGATGCAGCATTATTTCCTTGCCTTGAGTTTTGAGGATTTCATGTGCATATGAGGGACAGTGTTTCTGACACTGCCTACCATGTGACCGACCCTTCTTCGCCAACAAGTCATCGTTGTGGCCGAGTGCAACAATGTTCAGGACCTAGGACCACTTGGTTGATCTTCCAGCTTCAAAGTTGGAATCTTGGTCCTGAAGTGAGAGGGTTTTGATCCACTTTAACCTCAGTCCCTTACTATGATCTCAGACAAATAACTAAAACTTTTTTTGAGTCTCAGTTTTCTCATCTATAATGTGCATAAACTAGCAGAACTAACCATGCAATCTGGCTGTATGAATTGAACAGAATAATGTTTTGTTATTATTATCCTTGACATTATTAGTCATCTAATGGTTTGGATAGTGACAGCATAAAAAAGAAAAATAGGGTTCTGAGAGTCCTGGATCAATAAACAATTTAACATAACAAAAAACAAACCACCAACAACAATTATCCAGAAATATCCCTTTTTGCTCCCACTTCAAATTTATTGCTTTTAATTATTTAGAGTCTATAGATATTGGCTTGTAGTGCCAGGTTAGTATTTTAGTTACGTGTCACAAAGTTTAAGAAATGTATTAGGTTGTATCAGAGGAAAAACTTTTAGATAGCTATTAAGTTAGCTTATAATATGTCATTTTGAAATGGAAACTAAGGTAAAAGGCAGGGGCTTCTATTTAATCATTCTTCAGCCAGGCTGTCTTCTCTTTTTCATTCATTTGTTCAAACAGAAAGATAGAGCTAAAAGAAGATGGAATAGATTTTGCTTAAAAAGTAGCTTTTTATTTATTGATTCGTTCAGTTAATTAATAATTTAGTTCTTGCTATGGGCCATACGTTCTCCAAGGTACTAGTGAAACAGCAGTAAAGAAAGCAGTTGCAATTCTTGATTTTATGCAACTGATGGTCTGTTGCATTCTAGAGGGAATGATAAACATTACATAAATACAAATAAATAATTTCAGTATACTAAACTATGAAGGAAGCAGGGGGTGAGAGAGATAATAATGAGGTGTGTTTGGAGGTAGAGATCTACCTAAAGTGACCAGAGAAGTGAAGACGTGAAAAAGTCACACTGAAGCCAAGTTCTGAATGAAGCTTGTTATTAGAATGTCACGCTCTGCACTTTCCAGGTGAAACTGGGAAGCTAGACTCTTTTAGATGACAGAATATTTGCCATGCAGAAATTTCCAGATAAATTTCTTTAATTTTTAAAAACTCTCTTCACTATAAAAACTGATTTGAATCAAAAGTAAATCATTCACTTCAGCTAATAAATTTATTCTTCCAGTAAAAGGTGAGATTTTCTGAAATCTCTAAAAATATTGGATACTGGATTAAGAACAAGGAACATTTTAAAATCCATAGCCAAGTTCACTGGCATTCACTTGCATTCTCTCTTACATACATACACAAGGAAATCTCCAGAGACCACAGATAGAGAATGAGTCACAGTGATAAATAAATGCTGAGTGGTTGGCTTGGGGACATTTGCCAAAACCAGCCATCTAGAGTCTTGAGTTTTAATGGCTTCAGAGCCACAGAGGATAAAGAATTAGAACTAAGGACTCTTACACATAACTGAGAAACTTGAAGTCTGTATCTATGTTACAGGGTGTTCTAGGGAACAAAGAAGCCTGCCAGCAAAGTTAGGTCAGGAGAATTCTTTATTTATTGACCTTAGCTCTGGAGGTGGAGGAAAAATGTTTCAGTGAGAATTTGTACTGCACACCATACCTCAGGCAGGGGTGGGGGTTCGAAACTACAGTGTGAGGTTTGTGAAAGCTCAAGTATAAATGTATTAAATGTAATCTTGGGTTTATGGTGTCTTAGGGCTCCCAGTAATAGTATAAATGCAAATTCCCCTTAGAGAAGCTAAGCTGCCAAGACTAAGAAAAACATAAACAGCAGAATTAGATACCAGAGACGTCAGGTTTAGGGGATTATTATACAGAACATAAGAACATTTAAGATGTTTGAAGAAATAACATATGGAACCAAAAACATGAGATTGGAATATAACTATGAAAAATGACTCAAAGTATTTGACATGACCTATACTTAGCTCCCAGAAGCAAAAGAATCAGCACTTACCCCTCTCTCCCTCTAAAAAGAATGCCTTCCATATTTGGGTTCCAGAGCAGGGTCGAAATAGGTGAGGAGAAATTTAATGAATTTTAAGAGATGTTTGAAGAGATTATACAGAATCAAAACAAAGAAGACAAAGTGAAGAGTCTTGGACAATAGAATGAGAAGGACTAGCATACTTAGTAGGGGGCTCAGAAGAGAATGGGGAGCATTTCAAAGAGGCAGTATAATATTACTCTGCAGGAGAGAATATTTAAAACTGGTTACAAACACATCCTCAAGTCAGAAAACAAAAAGATCAAGTCAATTAATAAAACTATATATCCAGATGTACCATTAAGAAAGGGTAGAACATTAAAGATTAAGAGATCTTAAAAGTGACCAGAGATGGAGAAAATAAATGAACACAGAAATAACAATTAGGCAAAAAACAGACTTAAAGGCCACAATAGAAGTCAGAAGACAAAAAGATCTCAGCATTGAAAGAAAATAGCCTAGAAGACATCCTAGAATTGTGTGATCCACAAAACTATCTTTGAAAAAAACAGTTAAATAATGTTTTATAAAATAAACAATAATAGAGTGACCACCAATACGCCCTTCATAGAGAAACTTAGAATGTATTCTAAGTAGGAGATCAATCCTAGAGGAAATAATTTAAGATGCAAGATGTAATGGTCAGCAAGTCAATTATCATCCAGTGCGCAAAACAAGTAAATATTAATTGTATAAGAAATAGAACGTATAATCTTCCTGGTTAAAAAAATAAAGCTAGAATATAAAACAATAATAATATGGGAGGCAGGCAGTCTTTCTGGCACATCCAGGAGTGGATGCCTAGGTTAAAGGCGATCTAAAGTTCGTTTTGGAGGAAGATAAAGAAACTAATTACAAGAAATTGTAAGGAAAACAATTTAAAGGACAGAATTAATACATAAAATTAATAACAAAATGAGTAAGATAAATAAAAATATATCAGTAATTACAACAAATAGTAATATTTAAACTCATCAGTCAGCTTAAATTGTCCACATGAATTCACAAAACTGAAACCTAGCCATGTGACACTATTTATCAGAGACACATCTAAAATGTCAAGAAAGAGGAGTCAGCGTCATGGCAATAAGACATCCCTCCTTTTTGTTCGCCTTTTAAACAACTAACTAGGCATCAATCCATGAAGAAAAGTATGTCTGTGGGAGTTGTAGCAACGAGCACCGTATGCCAAAGCACCCAGGTGGAGGCTCTCCCACCCAAGCGGGGGGTAACAGGCAGAAAGACCAAACTTCCTACACACTGCGGAATCAGCAAGAGCTTTCAGAGCAGCCACAGCCTCTCCGTCCTGGTTGGGGAAAACCAAGAAAAGTGCTGACGTGGGCCAAAACCCACAGACAAGACTTTGTAGAAGTCCAGCCTTCCCAAGAAGGGATTCCACTACTCTGTTCAAGTGAAAAATACAGGTCTGGAAACACTGAAGAGGGTAAAGAAACTTTGCTGGCATGCCTCCCCCTCCAAGGCAGCAGAGCACAGGGCTGAACTTGCCAGCGGCAACCTCTCCCCCTTGAGGGAAAAGGAGAGTGGTGAGTGAGTGCTTGGCTACCCTGGTTGTGAGCTGCTGCTGGATAAGCTTGTTTCTCTCCTGTGGCATCCAGAGTATTGAGGTGGGACTTCCATGACTGAGAAGGGAGGAGATGGAGAAAGAGGCAGAGAAGAATATCAAAAGGCATTATAACGGTGGGGTTCCCTGCGGACTGTTCACAGCTCCAGCAGGGAGCCTGCCCAGGAACCACAGGGAGAACTTCACCCAAGGATCCCCCTAGCACATTCACAGCTACAACCAGCACCCTGAGTGCTAAACCTGTACCTCCTGCGACTTGATGGCTGGATCCCTGTGTGCGCTCCAGGGCAGCAGAGAGAGTGGCTCTCATAAACAGGGAGTCCCCTCAGAAAACAGGACAGGGTCTGTGGGCAAGGGAGAGACCACAAACATGAGCTGCAGTGCCACCTCTGGAAAACAAAAGAGAGGTTTCCAATTGCCATCCTGGTGAGCTGTAACAACCAGAGAGACATAAAAGCTTACGAATTCTGCCATAGGAGGGATCAAGAAGAGTGGAGCAGGTGTACCCACACAAAGGCAGAGAAAACTTGGAAAATAACAGCGCCAACAAAGAGAATACCCCATATGAAGGCAAACAGCAAAGATGTAAGGAAGTGTCTGCTACTTCAGATGTGAAACATCAAGGAAACAGCAGCACCAAAACATAATAATAATTCTCCAATAGCTCAGCTCAGTGGCATTCAGTTTTGGGATTTAGCTGATAATGAATTCAGAATCACTGTTTTGAGGAAACTTAATTAGTTACAAAAGAACAGAGAAACACTATTCAACAAAATCAGGTAAACGATTCGTGAACAAAAATTTTAAAAACAGCAAAGAGATAGAAAGCATAAAAAAGAAACAAATTCTGGAACTGAAGAATTCAGTGAATAAAAGGAAAAATGCAACAGAGAGCACCTACAGCAGAATAGATCAAACAGAAGATAGAATCAGTCAGCTAGGCACAGGAACTTTGAAATAGCCCAGTCAGAGGAGAACAAAGAGAAAAGAATGAAAAAGGGTGAAGAAAGCCTGAATGGTATATGGAACATATGTTGTATGATATCATTTATATGGGCAGTCTAAAAAAGTGAAACTTGTAGAAACAGGGAGTAGAGTGTTAGTTACCAGGGACTGGAGCTGGAAGAATTGGGACGATGTTGCTTAAGAGTACAAACTTGCAACTAACAGATAAATAAGTTCTGGAGATCTAATGCACAGCATAGTGATTACAGCCAACAATACTGTATTATGAACTTCGAAGTTATGAAGCAACAAGACCTTAAATGTTCTCACCACAAAAGTGAAATAAAAATTATGTGACATGATAGAGATGTTAGCTAATGCTACAGGCATAAGGATACTGCATTATATAAAGGTATAAAATTGATATACTGTACGCCTTCATCCTACACAATGCTATGTGCCAATTATACCTCAAAAATAAATACACAAATAACACTGTTCTCAATGGAAAAATAAAAAGAAGTATCAAGATTGAACCTTTATCTAAGTAAGAAGTGGGAAGAGATTTGTCAGGTAAATACTAACCACAAGAAAGATGGTAGCAGAATATTGATTATAAATAAGGACAAATAAACTTTAAGCCAAAAAGCATTATAAATCTGAAGATCATGATGAAACAATAAAATATTTAACTCAATAGGAAGACAATGACTTTAAATGGCCAATGCTGTGGTTTCAAATTATATAAAGCACACATAAAGCTAATATTAACTGAAACACACCCACACGTAAATAGATTTATGGTCATGGTGGTAGATTTTACAAAACATCTCTCATTCATTGATATATAATTTATACAAACTAATAAAATTATAGAAGATTTGAATAATAAAATTTAAAAACTTGATCTAATGATTATGGTCTTAAGAATTAAAAAACATGTTTTTCTCAATCACACATGAATTATTTTTAAAAATTGACCACTTATTGGGCCATAATGCAATCTCCATTATTTTCAAGAAAAGGTTATCACATGACCCATGTATTCTGAACACAATAAAATTAAATCAGAAATTATTAATAAAAATAGAACTCAAGCCATTCAAAGTTTAGAAAGTTGAATCAAAAAGAAATAAGAGAAAATTTTAAATTCTTGGGATTAGATAATAATGAAAATCACATGTATCAAAACTTCTAAATGTAGTTGAAGTATGTTAAAAATTCATAGCCTTGGATTCTCAAATTTGAAGGAAAGTTGAAAAGTAATGAGGTAAAAATGGCATTTAAAATTAAAAATAATAAAACAAAAAAGTAGAATACAAATAAATAATAAAGACCTAAATTAATGAAATAGAAAGCAACTCAAGGATCAACAAAGCCAAAGTGTAACTAGAATAATAGATAAACCTTATCAACATTTATCATAGAAAAAGAAGGAAGGCATAAGAATATATGGGATTTTTAAATGGGGTATAATTAAAGATACAGCAGAGATAAGTAAGACAGAATATTATAAAAAAAAATTTCAAAGTCAAGAAACTGGAAAGCTTGTTCATACAGGCATGTTAAGGTTTCCTCAACCTATTATTATTAAACACATACGATCAATAGTTTAGTATCTACTCACCATCAAAACACCAGGCCTAGAAAATTTTCATGAGTGAGTTTACTAAACATTTGCAAATAATTTCAATATTAGACGAAATATTTCAGAGAATAGTGAGAGGGAACATTCCCAAATTCATTTTATGTTGCTAGTGTCTCCATAAATAATTCAATAAGGAAAAGAAAGCTAAGAGTTCATAGTCTTTTAGCAAATGCAAACAAAACAAAAAAAACCTAGAATGCATAAATAAGTTACCTTGAACAGAGAAGACATCATGAGCAAGTTGTGTTTACCCCAGTAAAGCTTTTTTCATATGATGAAATATATTATAGCTACCCATTTCATTGAAACATTAAGAGAGAAAACAGTATATCAACCATTGATGATTTAATTTAGGAAAGCAATAATAGGAAAATTTCTTAACCTGATAAAAGATATCAACTGCAAATCTAAAAAGATTACACTTAATGTCAAACACTGAAGTGTTCTCTTTAAAATCATAAATGAGATAAGAATGCCAGCAATCACAATTTCTGTTTAACAAAGCACTATACATTATAGCTATGTAAGAAATACACTTTGAAATTAAGAAATAATTTTCAAAATTAAAATTAATTATAAAGTAAAAGACAAGCCTACCTTTATTTGCAGATAATATAGTTTTTAGGGAAAATGAAAGAACACCTATAGACAAATTATTAGAATAAGAAGATAAGCATTTTAAATATATGTTCAATGTATACATAAATCAACTGCATTTCTGGAGGCGAGATCAAAAGTGCAGAACAGGAAGACGGTGAGGTCACCTCCTCCCAGAGACACAACAAAACTACAGCAGCATGTCGAACAACTCTCTCTGAGAAGGACCTGAGGACTAGGAGAACAGCTCTTTTACAACTAAGAATATAAAGGAAAATACAAAAAACAAAAAATGCTGAGATTGGTAGGAAGGAAAGAGAAGCCATCCTAGTCAGGAACCATACCCCTGTCAGGTGACCCAAAAGAGGAAGAGGATAACACAAACTTGGAGGTCCTCCTAAGTAGTGAGGTTCACATTGGGAACTCCAGCTCTCTGGACCAGCACTGGGAAGATGAACCCCCTTAGCTGGTTCTAAAAGCTAGCAGGACTTACAACTGGGAGACCTGGAGGGCTGTAGAAAACTGAGACTCTGCTCTTAGAGTGAGCACACACAGCTTACTCGCACAGAGACAGCAGACTAAAAAGCACCTGGCACTTTAGCTGGCCTGCCAAGGATGCCACAGCATGCTCCTCAACCTGCACCCAGCTCTGGTTCCAAATCCACTGCCAAGGCGGTGGCTCCTGACATGTCCCAGGAGAAGCCCTGGTCCGCACCTGGCTCTAGCTCTATCCCCTCCAGCTTCAGCCCCTCTGCCAAGAGGGCAGCCCTCTGCATGCTCTGGGAGAAGTCCCAGGCTGTGCTGGGCTCCAGCCCATCCCAGCAAGATGGCAGCCCCAAGCATGACCCTGAAAAAGCTTCAGCTTATGCTTGCTTCAGCTCCAGCCCTCCCACCAAAGCTACTGGGTACACAGAGTCTGCCTAGGGATATTCCTACACAAGGACATGCCTTCAAGACTGGGAGAGGTAACTGCTTCACCTAATTGATAGAGACAAACACAGAAAGTCAAAGGAAATGAGAAAACAGAAGGATATGTTCCAAATAAAAGAACAAGATAAAAAGACAGGGAAAAAACTCTAATGAAACAGAGACAAGTAATTAACCCGATAAAGAGTTCAAAGCAAAAATCATAAAAACGTTCACCAAACTTGAGAGAATAAAAAACACAGTGAGAAAACAAGAGAAAAGAGGAACAAAAAAGAACTAGAAAACAACCAAAAAACAATTTACAAAATGGCAATAATTACATACCTATCAATAATTACTATAAATGTAAATGGACTAAATGCTCCAATTTAAAGAAAAAAGTGGCTGAACAAATTAAAAAAAAAAAAGATCCACACGCATGCTGCCTACAAGAGTGTCACTTCAGATCTTAAGACACACATGCACTGAAAGTGAAGGGCTGGAAAAAAAATATTCCATGAAAATGGAAATAAAAAGAAAACTGGGGTAGCAATTATTATGTCAAACAAAACAAACTTTAAAACAAAGACTGTAACAAAATACCGAGAATGGCATTACTTAATGATAAAGAGGATGTAACACTTGTAAATATCTATGCACCCAACATAGGAGCACCTAAATACACAAAGTAAATATTAACAGACGTAAAGGAGACAGTGACAATAATACAATAATAATAGGAGACTTTAACACCTCACTTACATCAAAGGATAGAAAGGTCATCCAGACAGAAAATCAATAAGGAAACACAGGCTTCAAATTACAATTTAGACCAAATAGATTCCATAGATTTATAGAGAACATTATTCCTGCCCCTAAAACAGCCGAATACATGCATTTCAAATGCAAATAGACCATTCTCCAGGATAGGCCACAAGAAAGTCTCAATAAATTTAAGAGGAATGAAATCACATCAAGCATTTTTGTCTGACCACAGCAGTATAAAACTAGAAATGAATTACAAGAAAACAAACGGCACAAAATACAAACGCATGGAGGCTAAACAGCATGTTACTGAACACCCAATGGCTTAATGGAGAAATCAAAAAGGAAATCAAAAATGCATTGAGACAAATGAAAATGGAAGCTACCATTCCAAAATCTATGGGACATAGAAAAAGCATTTCTAAGAGTGAAATTCATAGCAATACAGGACTACCTCAGGAAACAAGAAAAACCTCTAATAAATAACTTAACCTTGCAGCTAAAGGAACCAGAAAGATGAACAAATAAAGCCCAAAGTCAGTAGAAGGAAGGAAATAATAAATGTAAGAGCAAAAATAAATCAGAGACTAAAAAACAATAGAAAAGATCAATGGAACTAAGAGCTCGTTCTTTGAAAAGAAACAAAATTGATAAACCTTCTGTCAAACTCATCAAGAAAAATAAAGAGGATCCAAACAAATAAAATCAGAATTCAAAGAGAAGTTATAAACACCACCACAGAAACACAAAAGATCGTTAAGAGATTACTACAAAAAATTACACGCCAACAAATGGAGGACCTAGAAGAAATGGACAAATTTCTAGAAACATACAGTCTTCCAAGACTGAATCAGGAAAACACAGAAAATCTGAACAGATTGATCACCAGTAAAGAAAGTGAATCAGTCATTAAAAAAAATCCCAACAAACAGAAGTCTAGGAACAGACAGATTTACAGGGGAATTCTACCAAACATTTAAAGAAGAGTTAATATGTATCCTTCTCAAACTTCTCCAAATAACTGAAGAGGTAGGAAAGCCTCCAAACTCATATTCTACAAGGCCAGCATTACCCTGACCCCCAAACCAGACAAAGATTTCCCCCTCACCTCCCCCTGCCCCACACATACAGGGCAATATCCCTGATGAATACTGTTGCACAAATCCTCAATAAAATACTAGCATACTGAATTCAATAATACATTAAAAGGATCATACATCGTGATCAACTGGCATTTATTTCAGGGATGCAAAGTTGGTTCAAACTCCTCAAATCCATATAATACACACATGAACAAAACAAAAGATAAAAAACATACAATTATCTTGATCATCTCAAGAGAGGCTGAAAAAGCGTTTGAGAAAATTACATAGCCATTTAGGATAAAAACTTTCAACAAAGTGGGTATAGAGGGAACATACTTCAGTGTAGTAAAGACCACACATAAACCCACAGCTAACATGGAAAGATGCTCATGAACTAGAAGAATTATTATGTTAAAATGTTCACACTACCCAAAGCTATCTACAAATTCAATGCTATCTCCATCAAATTACTTCTGGCATTTTTTACATAACTGGAACACATAATCCTAAAATTTATATGGAACCACAAAAGACCCCAAATAGCCAAAGCAACCTTCAGAAAGAAAAACAAAGCTGGAGATATTATGCTCCCTGATTTCAAATTTTACTACAAAGTTGTATTAATCAAAACTGTATGGTACTGGCACAGAAAGATACAGATGAGTGGAACAGTAAAGAGAATCCAGAATTTAACCCATGCTTACATGGTCAATTAATTTACAACAAAGAGACAAAACTATACAGTGTGGAAAAGACAGTCTCTTTAATAAATGGTGCTGGGAAAACTGGACAGCTATAAGGAAAGTATGAAACTGGATCACTTTCTTACATCGTATACAAAAATAAACTAAAAGTGGATTAAATACTTAAATATAAAACCTGAAACCATGAAACTCCTAGAAGAAAACATAGGCAGTGCACTCTGACATTGGTCTTACTGCCTCTTAAGCAATAGCAACAAAAGCAAAAACACACAAATGGAACCACATCGAACTAAAAACTTCTGCAAAGCAAAGGAAAACATAAAAAAAATGAAAAGGCAACCTACTGAATGGAAGATATTTGCATATGATACAACTGATCAGGAGTTAATATCCAAAATACATAAAAACTCCTACAACTTAATATCAAAAAAACAAGCTGCTTAAAAACACGGACAGAGGACCTGAATGGGTATTTCTCAGAAAGATATATAGGCAGCCAACTGGCATGTGAAAAAATGTTCAACATCATTAATTATCAGGGAAATGCAAATCAAAACCACAGTGAGGTATCCCCTCACACCTGTCAGAATGACTATCATCAAAAAGACAAGAAATAATAAGTCTCGTTGATGATTTGGAGAAAAGGGAACCCTTTGCACTGTTGTTAGGAATTCAAATTGGTACAGTTACTATGGAAAACAGTCACATTTTTGTTCACTAGATCCTTAACTGCCCTAGATTTTCTTTCAGGAAATCTTCCCAGGACAGAAGCAAATTTTCCTTTCCCTGAATGACCTTATGGTTTCCTGCCATTCTTTTTAATTCTCTGAGTTCCTGTCTTGGATTGCATTATTCATGAACACGCCCTTTCCTCTCTACTTCTCTCCTTTAGCAAGTCGTCTGTGTTCCCTAAAGCACAGTGTAGCACATGGTCCGTAGGCATCAGCTAGAAAGAAGGGGACTGCATGGTTCAGACTGAGGGAGCCGACAGACCAGACTCCGCCTGTAGCTACGGACCTTACGGGCTGAGACGTTCCCCTCTGTGGGCCTCATGTCCTCAGCTGGGAAGTGGAGACGGTAATAGTTAACGCCTCCGGAGGACGTGTTGTGAGGATCAGAAGTGCCGATTTCAGTTCCTGACCCAGGGCAGGCACCCAATAAGCATCATTTCCTTCAACCATCCGTTCTTTTAGTTTGAAAGATCTCAATGTATAGCTCTAGTACTGAGAGTTGTATCAACGTCAACCTCACAGAAAATGCAGGTTTAATGGTAATCTCTCTACATGGTGAGGCTAATTGCTTTTGAATAAGCAGCTATACTACTTGGAGAGTAATGAGGGATTATAGATGATGATTTAATGCACTGAGCATTCACACGTAGCAGTCAGGTAGCACCCCGCCAAGGGCTGCTGTTCAGGAACTGGTAAAATTCAGTTCGTTAAAGTTCCCAAGGACTCTGGCCCTTTTTTTTTTTTTTTTAATATGTTCGTTCCTCCAGGGCAGAAATCAAACACACCCCTAGATCATAGGGCCAATTTCCTGCCTCTGCAGTGTCATTCATTCTCAAAATAAGCCTTAATTAATATGAAAAATCAACACAACTCTTTACCATTCCCAACACATACAAAAGCATTTTTAAAATCTGATGGTTTTCCTGCCTTTTACTGAAAATGTGAAACTGTTCATCTTCCAAATCACACGTTTCTGACTGAGGTAAACACGTCTTTCTCGCTAGAGGGTTCCTCGAGGAATGTCACCTGACGTTGACATTGCATATTAATCTAATATTACAAGCTTGCCCTTTCCTCCCAGGACAACTATTCAGTGATTTAATGATGTGGCCAGGTCCCCTCTGAGTTTTTTCTTCTCTAGGAAAAATATGCCTTATTTTTAAAAAACTACTGTTCAAGGTAACATTTTGGCTCCTAAGAGTAAACATAAAAAGAACATATTCAAAGGTGATATGAGAAAATACAATATCCTCATGTATTCAGAACAAAAACTCATGAGTAAAGATAATCATCTCCCTTACTATTTATATTAAACTTCTATTAATGAAGCCTATGACTGTCTTAGAGTCTTCAGTGACATGGTTCCACTTTTGACTGAATACAAAGTTTAGGAGGAATTAAAATCCACGGTTCTTCTTCACATGGTGCGGAGCCGTGCCTACTCCTCCTGTACTCACAGGATCCACTACCATGGCACGTGTTTATTCAGTGCTCACCCCTGTGCCAGCTACTGTGCTAGCTGTGGGAGATACAATCAAGATATTGCTCCGACTTTCAAGGTGTTCTTAGTCTACTAAGGGGAAGAGGCAGTTAAAGACAGGCAAATACATTCCATGGTGATTATGTTAAGAGATTCCCAGAGAAGACGGAACCCCAGCTGGGAAAACCTGGTGTGGCTTCCCAAGTGAACGTGACATAGAAGGATGACCGGGTCTTAGTGGGGCCGGGAGGGTAGAGGAGCCAAAGCAGAAACAGTCCGAGTTTCCTCACAGAGAGTAGCTGGGTTCTGAAGGTACGCGTCCTGAGAGAAATGCACAAAGCACCACTTCAGCCATAATCAGTAGATGGGAAAGTCACAAAGGCCCAGCCAGGGTAAAGGGGGAGGACCAGAGGCTCTATTTCTTCATGGAATATGGGCAAGGTTTTAGAGAAGCAGGTCCTTGGGAAAAATAATTTGCCACTGAAACAATGTACTACAACTGAAACACAGAGTATGAGAGGTGGGGGAGAGGCCAGAGATGGGACTTCAGCGTGCTAGATTTGTGTTTTTGCTCCAGTCCCCATCTCCCATCAATTCCTATCTGTCCCCATTCCCTTCCCCTGGCACTGTGTTTTCTGCCAAATAATAGAGGCAACCTGGACAAACAAGTCCTTAACCTATTGGGAAACATGCTACTACATACAGATCATATAATGTTTTAATCTATCAAAGGTTAGCGGTACAGAAGCAGGAGTATTTGTTGATCAGGAGGATCAATGAGCCAACTGGATTGTATATGTGATGAAGAATCAAAGAAAAAGGTTAGTCCTGGCTCTTAGACCTTCAACAAGTTCTAAAACCTCTGTAAGACTTCATTCCCTCCCTTATGAAATTTACATAGCAATAGGACTGAATCACTATAAAGGAAAATATAAAATGTGAAATATGTGAGCTATTATTAGTGATTTGCTTCTCAGACCAACCACATGATTGTAAGCTCCCTGAAGGCAGGTATCTTTCCTTTCTTTTTTATCGAGATGGGAGGGAGTGGTCCCTAGGGCCTAGAACAATAGACAGCTTATAGAAGAGCCTCAAATACCTATCAAATGAATACTTGTAAAATGAAGGATGGATTGGAATACCACTCAACTATGCATCACGCAAAAGGCCCAGTGTTTGTGTGCACTAGGGTGCAGGTGGAGGTCAGAAGGCATTTCTCCAGGGGATGACAGGATGGGTGACTAGAAGTGAATTAACGTCATAGGCTTATCAAACCTGGCTCTGACATTGTGATCCAACTTAATACCATCACACTTAAAACCCAAACCAAAACCATATAAGGACCTGAAGCTCAGAGACATGAGCTGGTATGCTTGAGGGGTCACAGCAGAAGGGAAACAGCAGAAGTGGGGCTAGAACTCAGGGCTTCTCATTCCCATAGTCTGTGTGGGTGTGTGTTTGTGGGGGGTTATGTGGGGGTCGGGGGGTGGGAGTGTGTGTGGGGTATGTGGGTGTGGGGGATGGGGGTGAGTGTGTGGGTGTGTGTAGGGTGGAACATGCTCTCCGGTATCCCCTCCCAACATAGTTATGAATCAGTATGGTGTTCCTCCATATCTCATTTTGGAGACCCACTGATTCAGTGGGTCCATCATCTAAAGATAAAAATATGAAGATTTCCCTATGAACTATCAAGTAGAATCACACTTATTATATAAGACTCTCCTGATTTACATACACAATGGTCTTTTTGAATATTCATTGCCTTCTGCTACCTGGAGGCGCTCCTCCATCTCCATCTGCGTCCCCTCCTTCCACGTACTCAGCGTTATTGTGGAGGCTGCCCCCAGAGAGCTGGGAGCAGAGCCTTAAGAAGGCCTTCACTGAAGAGAAAGATCCTATAGCAGATGTGAAAAATAGTATTAAATTCTATCAACACTTACTGGGAGCTTTATTCTCCATTACAATGAGAATTTAAATTGTAAGAAAAAAACTTATCAGAGGGAAAGTAGCTGTTTGTCTGACTTTTTTTTTTAAAGAAATGGAAGATAACAGGGGTCAAGCACCTATAACAACCTTAAGAGGCAAGTATTCTAAATTCCATTTGATAGGAAACTAAACACAGGGAGTGGTCCTCCTGGACCAGTGCGCCAGGCTCTAGCAGTAGAAAGGGCTCTCTAGTGCTGTGATGTTCAGCCTTGGCTCCACATTGGAGTAACTCATGGGGTGCAAAAAAATCCTGGGGTCCCACCTCCAGAGGTACTGATTTAATTGATCCAGGGTAAGACCTGTGCCCTGGGATTTTTAAAAGCTCTCCTCATGATTCTAAAATGCAGTCAGTATTGACAATATGCAACCAGAGATTGACAAGCTTTTTCTGTAAAGAGTAAGAGATTAGAAGTTTCAGGTTTTACAGGCCATAGTCTCTGTCCCAATGACTCAGCTTCGCCACTATATCACACAAGCAGCCCCAGGGAACATGTGAGCCAATGATCACGTCTGTGTTCCAATAAAACTTTATCCACAAAAAACCCCTACAGTCTGCTGACTTCCATCTAGACTCCGGGGCTATCAATCATGAATTGGAAGGGTAAACATTTAAGGCCTGGTGATGCTATTTTGTGGAAGGAGGACTGGGTTGGTTGGGCAGCACAGTTAAAACTGAAATAATAATTCTCCTAAAAGCCAATTTCTACAAACATGTGTAATGTAAAACTCTGGGCTTTTTTTCATTAGGAAGTTCATTTTAGATTTTAGAAAGGGTCCACTGTGGCTAATATTCAGATTTTTAAACACTTGTGCTGCCTTCTGTTCAAATATTTTGTATAGATATGTAAACACACGCCCACTTTTATAGCTGGTATCTTGAGAGCATTTTACACAAAAGATTCATGGACCACATCCTATTTCTGCTCATGTATTTGGAGTAAATACTGGGGCGTGCATGCTCATAATCTGTTCCCATCATTTTTCAGACTGTTAGCTCTGACAAAAAGTAATATTTTGGGAGCAGCCAGGAATTTTGCCTTCCTTGCTGAAAAGGGAAACACTTTGATTTAAAAGTATAATTTTCTGTTTTCCCACTTACTTTGCTGTTGGCGCATCTCTGGGCTGGCCAGAACTGGGACACAGTGTCTTTTTTTCTCTGTGGCAATTCCCAATCTTTCCCAACCTGTTTAATTTTAGATCTGAGGGTCCAATTAGCCAGCACCAAAGGAGGGAGGCCTGGAAGTGGTTGAGTTGCCGTGTTGTCCTATGAATGCGGGTTGACAGGGAAGAGCTAGGCATGCATGTATTCATAGCCTCTCAGTCTTCCATTACCCATACCTTGAGAAGGTCTGGACTATACATGGAGTTTCTGGCTCAATCTCCTGTTTGCTGGTACTGCTGCCTCGACTTTTGAGCTCTTCACCACTGCCTACTTTTCCTTGATGGAACTGGAGTTGGAGTCTGGCGCTAATATCCAGCCCAGTTGTCTGGGCCTGACAATGCTATTAATAGTGAAGAGCAATAATGCTGTCAGCCAATTCTTTGAGAGATTTCTATGTGCAGATTTTGATCCAAGTATTTCACTTGTATCATTTTGGGCTTTAACAGGATATCACCCCTTAGAGGGAAAAGATAACACACTCTCTTCTTAAAGCACTGATATCCTGTTTGTATTTAAGTGTTCCCTGCGCTCGGGGAAACTTGCTGGGACTTGACTCCTGTGGAATTCTCCTGTCACCACTCACATACTTTATCCTGGACAACATCCATCCAATTAAACACCTTTGAGCTTTGATGGAGACGGGCATTTAATCCAGTTTCCAAACTCCCCTTTAGATACTATAGAGCACAAAAGGTCACACCTTCAGGGCACCCAGAGGTAGAGTCCAACCTGCTGATTCTCCAGTCCAGCCTTGGCCTAGCTGCTTTTAACTTCTCATCAATCAGCATGAAGGATGTCTGTGGTGCCTGTTAATCATGAGCACAGACGACACCAGGTAAGACTCATCACCTAGAATGAGTTCAGGGTCTAACCTGGAGACATATGTGTAAGCACATCATCCTTGTTACCAACATCACCACCAGCATCTCCCAATGACAACAAGACCAGCATCACCACCACCGCCACGGCAGTCACCATCACCACTCCCACTCCTCCATCACTGGTGCTGCCACCACCACTGCCACTGCATGGCTGCTCTTTCCCAGGCAGTAGGTCATATATTTACACTGCACGAGAATCTTACAACTACCTTCAAGGCAAGTCAAGTAAGCTCCAGTTACAAATGAGGAGATTGGGGTTTAGAGCAGGAAGGTGATTTATCCACGGCCACACTGCTAATAAAGGTAGAGCTGGGATTTAAATCCAGTAATGTTAGACTCCAATGCCCATGTTCCTTCTATAATTAAAATTACCATCTTAGTAGTTACTCTGTACCAAAGACCATTCTAAGTGCCTGAAGTAACTCATTTAATCTAGCAACAACCATGAAAAGTAGGTACTATCATGTTCCCAGAGGCAAGGAAAATAAAAAAGAGAATGATCAAGTCACCTGGCAAAGATCATGGCGCGAGTACTCAGCTGGTTTCCAGTGCAGGCCATCAGACTCCAGGGCCAGTGCTTCTAACCTGTCTCTAGGTAGCCTTTTCAGATGCCATGTGACCTGAGCTGGGTATGAAAGGGGCCAGTGAAGGGAGAGGTCAGGTGACTCTCAGAGCTGGGAAGTCTCCGCAGAGCAGACGTATTTGAGCTAAGGATTTCAGGTGCAGAGATATTCATCAAGCAAAGAGGCCCTGGTTAGCATTATGGTTTTCTGCGTTGAAGAGAGACTACAGTTCCTGAATAAAAGTGTTTCCTTCCCCTGGTGGCTATCAATTTTACCCAGGCTTAGATTTTACTCCTTGCATTCTAAGCAAGAGAAGACTCTAAAAAAGCAATATCTTTGTGATGCTTTTAAAACAGATAAAATACAGTTTTCATTATACCGTATTATGAAATGTATGTTTTATATTACCACTACAAGTAACATTGGGCCAGTCAGATATTGTTTTAGAACCATGATTTGAATTTGTGGAATTAGTGCTGAGATTAAATCTCTATTTAAGAGGCCAAGAAGATGCTTATAAAGTTGAAAACAAAGACTGTACATTTATTATTGAAGTTAGTCAAGTGGATATTATTTTCACAGAAGCTATTCACAAGACTCTTTCCATCTGAAGATGTTGATTTAGCCTTGATTAGTGACTCGGTGGCTCATGGAATCACGAAACATGGCCCTCCATGGGGAACTTAGAAATCCCTCACTAGGCACATAATGGAGCAAGTGAGTACAGAGATTCTGGATCCTTGTTATATGATCTTGGCTAAACAATATGACTTTGACATCTGTCAAATAGGAATAAAAATGCCATAGAGTTGAAATAAGGGAATGAACTGTGCTTCAAAAATTTTTTTTTTCTTAACATGAATCCTGAAGCTCAGAGAAGCCAAACTTTAAAGGCCACCTGTGAGTTGATGGCAAAAAAGCACAATGACTCAAATACTTTGACTTCTGGCTCATCCCTCCACTACTAGGAAACTGCTTCTGTTTATTTAGGAACTGTAGGCTGATTCGCTGATTCCTATGATTCCATCAGCCTACATGGGCTGATTCCAGAGCACCAGACCAAAGCCTCCATTTCACCAAGACCAAGGTGACTAAGGTGGAAGGATGGGGTCAAAGTGTTTCTCTCCAGTCCACTCAAGCCTTCCCAGTGCCCAGCACTCTCCCAAGGGCATTTTACCACCCCTGGCCCCATGACAGCTCTGCATAGTAAAAGGTGTTGCGAAGCTACAGTTATTATAGTTATTAACATTTTATGAGCTTGTTATTCACCCCTTAAGCTCTTTAATATGAAGTGGTGCATTTTAAAAGCACAGCACATACCTAATTGATTCTCCTATAAAAAGGTTGCAAGACTCTGTGAGTTTGTCTTTGCTTTTTAGTGTACGATGCATTAATGGAGTCAATATAGATTTATGGACTCAGAAGTGGTACAAGACAGCTCCAATTTTTCTTACTGGGGATTGGTGCAATTGTGTTAATTCCACTGGACTTTTCTCCTGCTGTCATAAATGATGACCTTGGTTTAACTTTTGGATTTTTGTCTGGCAGATGCATCAGACAATGTCAAGTTCTGAGGGACTCAAAATTTCTACTTCATGCAATGGGTTAACACACGTTTGGGGACTGGCTCTTCAGACTCCCAACTTTCACTTACAGAAGTTCTGACAGTGACTTTTCTCGGCATTTATGAAATAAGGCTCCTTGTTTTGAAAATGGCTCCAGCCTGAAGGTTGGAAAGCTATGTCCTAGTTACATGTGGCACCCTCAGTCTCCATCCTCTGATCCATAAAATGGAAACAGCGTCATTTGTCCTGTAGGGCTCATAGGACTGTTGTTAGCGGCCACGTGAAGATTAGAAGTCAACTTGCTTTATCTCATCCCCATGATATTTAAGTATTACTTAGAAGTAGGTACACGGAAGTGCTTTAAGAACGGCAAAGAGGGACTCAGATCAAGATGGTGGAGGAGGACGACTCTGCACTCACCTTCCCCACAAACACATCAAAAACATGTCTACATGTGGAACAATTCTTGCTGAAAACTGACTAGAGACTAGCAGAAAGACTCTAGTACAACCAAGGCTGTAAGAAAGAACATGCAGAATCAGGCAGGAAGGGAAGAGAAGCGATCAGGTTGGCACCTGCGCCCCATGGAGGGGGCCCAGGCGAAAAGGAAGACTACATAGGCAGAGGCTTCTCCTACGGAGTGAGCAGTCTGAGCCACATACTGAGTGTCCCAGTCCTGGGATCCTACAAACGGAAGATGACCCCCCTTGGAAGAGCCAGTGGGACTAACAGGAGGGTTATGGGAAGCCTGCTCTCTGCTCAGGAGGAGTCATGAACACTTGCTTGCTCTGGAAGCAAGGCAGAGAGGGCAGATTGAAACTTAACTGCTGGCTGAATGGTTTCTAGGAACCCGCCTGACACATGCTCCCTCCTGAATGAAGCCAGCGCTCCAGCACTGGAGCAAGGGCTGCCATGACCCAGGCAAGGTCTCAGCTGCGAGACACTGTGACGGCTTAAACCTAGGCAGCATCTGAGGACAGAGAGAGCAGCCGTTACTGGTGATCGCACAGGTAGCAGACCAGGTCAGAGGCAGACCAGACCTCTGATGGCAGCAAGATCACTGCACCCCATGCCCCAACATTTGCTGGAAACTCACACCCACCCTCTTGCTCCAGTACTCTTCCCCTCTGGGGCTGAGGGTGTCGATGCTGGAAGAGGGACAAGCACACACTGCAGGGAAACTGAGCCAGTTTGGACCCAACCCTCAGGGCTTCTGTTTCAGCAGCTTGAGACCAGAGCACACCCCTGACAAGGAGGTGTTGGCCAGTGAGCAGAGGGGAAGCCCGCCTCACATCTGACTCTGGCCCTAACCCCTCCTTCTTCAGCTCTACCTCCTACCAAGGTGATAGCTGCCAGCACACCCTGAGGGAAGATATGACTGTGTTCATGTCAAATACAGCTCAGAAATGCAAATCAGAACTATAATGAGGTATCAGAATGGCTATCGTTACAATGTTTACAAATAATAAATGCTGGAGAGGGTGTGGAGAAAAAGGAACCCCTCTACACTGTTGGTAGGAATGTAAATTGGTACAGCCACTATGGAGAAGAGTATAGAGGTTCCTTAAAAACTAAAAATAGAGCTATCATATAATCCAACAATCCTACTCATAGGCATATATCCAGTAAAAACTCAAATTTGAAAAGATACATGCACCCCCAGCGTTCACAGTAGGACTACTGTCACAATAGCCAAGACATGGAAGCAACCCAAATGTCCATCGACAGATGACTGGATAAGGAAACATACAATATTACTCAGCCACAAAAATAATGAAGTAATGCCAATTGCTGCAATACGGATAAAGCTAGAGATTATCTTATTAAGTAAAATAAGCCAGATAAAGACAAATATATGCTATTACTTATATGTGGAAACTAAAAAAAAAAAAGATACAAATGAACTTATTTACAAAACAGATATAGAGTCACAGACATAGAAAACAAACCTATGGTTACTAAAGGGGAAAGTGGGGGATAAATTAGGAGTTTGGGAAAAAATAAAATAAAATAAACAGATATAGTTATAGGCCAATATGTATATATAAACCTCGTGGTAGTAACAAATCGAAAACCTACAACAGATACAAAAACAAAAGAGAAAGGAACACGAACATACCACTAAAGAAAACCATCAAACTATAAAAAACTAAAAGAAGAAAAAACAGGGGAAAACCACAAAAATCAACTGGAAAACAAGTGATGAATTAGGAATAAGTACATACTATTGATAATTATTTTAAATGTCAATAGACTAACTGCTCCAATCAAAAGATACAGTGTGAGAAGAACTCATACCAGTCCTTCTCAAACTCTTCCAGATGATTGAAAAGGAGGGAATACTCCCAAACTCATTCTATGAAGCCACCATCACCCTATACCAAAACCAGGCAAAGACACTACAAAAAAAGAGAATTATAGGCCAATATCACTGATGAACATAGACGTCAAAATCCTCACCAAAATATTAGCAAATAGAATCCAACAACACATAAAAAAGATTATACATCATGACCAAATGGGATTCATCCCAGGAACACAAGGGTGGTTCAACATACGCAAATCAATCAAGTAATACATCACATCAACAAGAGAAAGGACAAAAACCACATGATCATCTCAATTGATGCAGAAAAAGCATTTGATAAAATTCAACACCCATTTATGATAAAAACTCTCGCCAAAGTGGGTATAGAGGGAACATATCTCAACATAATAAAAGCTATATATGACAAACCTACAGCCAGCATAGTACTCAACGGTGAAAAACTCAAAAGCTTCCCACTAAAATCTGGGACAAGACAAGGATGTCCACTATTACCACTCCTATTCAACATAGTCCTGGAAGTCCTAGCCACAGCAATCAGGCAAGAGAGAGAAATAAAAGGGATCCAAATTGGAAAAGAAGAGGTAAAAGTGACACTATATGCTGACGACATGTTACTATATATAGAAAACCCTAAAAGGTCCACACAAAAACTACTAGAGCCGATTGAAGAATTCAGCAAGGTAGCAGGTTATAAAATTAACGTTCAAAAATCAGTTGCATTTCTTTACACTAACGATGAATCAACAGAAAAAGAAAGTAAAGAAACAATCCCCTTTAAAATAGCACCCAAAGTAATAAAATATCTGGGAATAAATCTAACCAAGGAGGTGAAAGAATTATACACAGAAAACTATAAACCATTGATGAAGGAAATGAAAGAAGACTTTAAAAAATGGAAAGATACCCCATGCTCTTGGATTGGAAGAATCGATATTGTTAAAATGGTCACACTACCCAAGGTAATCTACAGATTTAATGCAATTCCTATCAAATTACCCAGGACATATTTCACAGAACTAGAACAAATCATAATAAAATTTATATGGAACCATCAAAGACCTAGAATTGCCAAAGCATTACTGAAGAGAAAGAAAGAGGCTGGAGGAATAACTCTCCCAGACTTCAGACAATACTACAGAGCTACAGTCATCAAGACAGCATGGTATGGGTACAAAAACAGACATATAGACCAATGGAACAGAATAGAGAGCCCAGAAATGAACCCACAAACTTTTGGTCAACTAATCTTCAACAAAGGAGGCAAGAATATACAATGGAATAAAGACAGTCTCTTCAGCAAATGGTGTTGGGAAAACTGGGCAACAGCATGTAAAACAATGAAGCTAGAACACTCCCTTACACCATATACAAAAATCAACTCAATATGGATCAAAGACTTAAACATAAGACAAGATACAATAAACCTCCTAGAGGAAAACATAGGCAAAACATTATCTGACATACATCTCAAAAATTTTCTCCTAGTAGAAATAAAAGCAAGAATAAACAAATGGGACCTAATGAAACTTACAAGCTTCTGCACAGCAAAGGAAACCATAAGCAAAACAAGAAGACAACCTACGGAATGGGAGAAAATTTTTGCAAATGAAACCGACAAAGGCTTGATCTCCAGAATATATAAGCAGCTCATACGACTCAATAAGAAAAAAATAAACAACCCAATCCAAAAATGGGCAGAAGACCTAAACAAGCAATTCTCCAAGGAAGACATACAAATGATCAAAAGGCACATGAGAAAATGCTCAATATCACTAATTATCAGAGAAATGCAAATCAAAACTACAATGAGGTATCACCTCACACCAGTCAGAATGGCCATCATTCAAAAATCCACAAATGACAAATGCTGGAGAGGCTGTGGAGAGAGGGGAACACTCCTACACTGCTGGTGGGAATGCAGTCTGGTGCAGCCACTGTGGAAAACAGTGTGGAGATTCCTCAAAAGACTAGGAATAGACTTACCATATGACCCAGGAATCCCACTCCTGGGCTTGTATCCAGAAGGAACCCTACTTCAGGATGACACCTGCACCCCAATGTTCATAGCAGCACTATTTACAACAGCCAAGACATGGAGACAGCCTAAATGTCCATCAACAGGTGACTGGATAAAGAAGAGGTGGTATATTTATACAATGGAATACTACTCAGCCATAAAAACCAACAACATAATGCCATTTGCAGCAACATGGATGCTCCTGGAGAATGTCATTCTAAGTGAAGTAAGCCAGAAGGAGAAAGAAAAATACCATATGAGATCGCTCATATGTGAAATCTAAAAAACAAAAGCAAAAACAAACAAACAAAAAACCAAAGCGTAAATACAGGACAGAAATAGACTCATAGACATAGAATACAGACTTGTGGTTGCCAGGGGTGTGGAGGGTGGGAAAGGATAGACTGGGATTTAAAATTGTAGAATAGATAAACAAGATTATATTGTATAGCACAGGGAATCACAGAGGAAAAAAATGTGATAATGAGTGTGTATATGTCCATGTATGACTGAAAAATTGTGCTGTACACTAGAATTTGACACAACATTGTAAAATGATTATAAATCAATAAAAAATGTTAAAAAAAAAAAAAGATACAGTGTGGCTGATTGAAACCAAGACCCATCCTACTCCTATGCTGCCTACAAGGGATCTCACTTCAGACACACAGAGAATGAAAGTGAAGGGATGGAAAAAGATATGTCATGCACAGGAAATGACAAAAAGGTAGAGGTAGCAATACTCATGAGACAAAACAGACATTAAAACAAATACCATAACAAAAGACAAATAAGAGCATTATATAATGATAAAGGAATTAATACAAGAAGAGGTTATTATACTTACTAACATATAGGCACCCAATACAGGAACACCTAAATATCAAAAGCAAATATTAACAGACATAAAGGGAGAAACTGACAATAGTACAATAGTAGGGGACTTTAACACCTGACTTATATCAATGAACAGATCATCCAACCAAAAAAAATCACAAGGCACAGTAGATGAAACAACAGATCAATCCATTAACAGATATTTACAAGAAATTCCATCCCAAAAGAGGAGAATACATATTCAGGTACACATGGAACATTCTCCAGGACAGATCACATGCTGGGCCACAAAACAAGTCTCAAATTTAAGACAGAAGTCATATCAAACACTTTTTCTCACCACTACGGTATGAAGCTAGAAATTACAGGAGGAAAATGGGAAAAGCACAAAAACATGGGGACTGAACAGCACGCTTTTAGAAAATGAACAGGTCAATAAAGAAATCAAAGAGGAAATCAGAAAATACCTCTAGACAAATAAAAATCGAAGTACAGCTTTCCAAAATCTAAGTGATGCAGCAGAAGCAGTTCTAAGAGGGAAGTTTATAGTGATACTGGCCTACCTCAAGAAATAAAAAAAAAAAAAAATTAAATAACCTAACCTCCCATCTAAAGGAGTTAGAAAAAGAATAACAAACACAGCCATAAAAAATGAAATTTTATCATGTCTAACAATGTGGATGGACCTAAAGTGTATCATGCTTAAATAATTCAGAAAGACAAAGACAAATACTCCGTTATCACCTATATGTGGAATCTAATAAATGAAGCCAATGACTGTATGTAACAAAACAGAAGCAGACTCAGAGATACAGAGAACAAACTAGTGGTTACCAGTGGGGAGATGGAAAGGGGGAAGGGCAAGTAGGGGTATGAGGTTTAGAGACACACACTACCGTGTATAAAATAAATAAGCAACACAAATATATTGCACAGCATAGAGAAATTTAAGCCATTGTCTTGTAATAACTTTAAATGCAGTGTAATCTATAAAAATTCTGAATCACTATGTTGACACATGAAACACAATATTGTAAATCAACTATATTTTTTTAAAAAATACAACCATTTACATACCAACTCTCTATAAGAGCAACAACAACAAAAGAATGGCAAAGAAATATAGTGCAAGCAAGAGATTATTACCAGCATTCACTGGGCAATTTACCTCATTTTGTTTTATATTACAAAATGATTGAAGCACACACACACACACTGAAGCTATAATTATTTTATGTATTCAAATTTTTTAAAAAGGTGGGGATCATCCTCACTAACTGAGTATGCATTTTAAATTGGTCTTAGGCTACTGGACAAGGCATAATGAACAGTGTTCTACAAAAGATGTGGCTATCAGCACCATTTGTACTTGGGCTGAGGGGTTGACCTCACCTCTCTTCAAAAGAAGACTCTTATTCTCTTCCCAGTTTCTTGCCCAGAAAGTAGGTAAACCTTGGGTACTGAAATAGGACAGAATTAGAAAGTAGGATTCTCCACTTTCCCATGGCAACCATGTGATGAAAATATCAAAGTTGGTTTTTCAAATATTTGCATCACTTAAGAATTAAATATACCAATCATACTGCTAAGCATGAATCTTTTCTCCTTTCCTCCTCTCACAAGGATTTACCAAGTGCCTCATTTTATGTCAAGTCCTATGTTGCGCACACATTTCCTGACTCAAGGTTCTTCTTCCAGTTTAGTTGAGAACACAGGCACTGTAAACTACCAGTCACAATACAGTGCAATGTGTATGCTGTGAAAGGCAAGAACAAGGACTGAAGGAGTAAAGTCAGGAATCAATAGTGCCTGGGTGGAGGAGCAGATGCTTGAATTATCTTGAGACAAATGTAGGGACTAACCAATGAAGGAGAGATGGACAACGCGTTTGCTACTGAGGGAAGATGTCCAGAGGCCACATGTTGCACAAAAACAGCAGCAAGTTCTTTGGAGCTCTTGGAAATAGAGGGTTGGTCCAGGAGAGTGGTGAGTGATAAACACGGAAGGATTAGGCAGAAATCTGAAAGACATGTGATGATAAACATTTCCACTTAAGGTAGAAATTCAGTATCCCATCCGATGTGGGCAGGTGGAATCCACAGATGGGAGAATTAATGTAACTGTAGCATCATAGATCTAATTTATTTACTCATGAAATGGTGATAATACTGTCTCCCACACAGGTTCGGTCTGGGGCTTGGATCTTTGTAAAGTGCTGAATGTGGCACAGGCAACGTTGCAGTCAGCCCCTTCACATGCTCGAGACCTCATCCCTCTTCATCTCAGTCTTTGGCTCCTAAAATTACACCCCCCCTTCTCTTTGAGTTAACAGTTTCCCCTCTCTTTCAGATAATTTCTATTAACCCACCAAACAAGTAAGAAAAATAACTACTCTATAATTTTTTTTGGTTTAAAAATATTCTCCCTTCCACCACATTCTCTTTCATCCATGGCCTGATTTTTCTCCCCTTTTCTTTCACAAGAGAATTTCTTGGAAGAGATGCCTATGGCTTCTGTCCACTCTTTATCACCTCACATTTTCTGTTCTAGTCTCACTTCCATCTTCAGCATCTCCAGAGGCTATTCATGGCAAGGTTACCAATCATCCCTGATGGTCACTTCCCAGTTCTTCTGTCCCTTTTCTTCTCAGCAGTGATCCACCTGCTGATTTCTCTCTCTACTGGTGAAGTATCTCTTTCTCTTGGCTTCACTAATGTCACAGTGGGCCGGCTTTCCTCCTACCTCTGCTCCTTCCACTCGGATCTCCTTTGCTGTCTCTGAAAGGTGGACTGCCCCAGGCCTTTGTCCTCGGCCCTTTTCTCTACATCTGCCCTCCCATTCAGTCTTGTGGCTTTCAGTACCATGGCCCAACACATCACATCACCAGCCCCAATCCTCTCCCATGACTCACTAAGCACTGAGAACAAGACAGACTTCTTACCAATGGCTCATGAAAAAGTAAAGTTTCTGTCTCACATCCCCTCCTATGTTTTTTACCTCATTATTTACACTCTACCCTTTGCTCATTATACCCATATTATGTTGCCATTTTTAAAACTTCCTTGAACGGAGACTTGCTCCCTCCTGCCACAGGGGTCTTGTGTTAGATGTTCCCTCTGATTGGAAGGCTTTTCTTCCAGCACGCACCCGGCTGCCTCTTGCCAGCCATTCCCATCCCTCGCCCTTCATGAGGACCTCACCTGAAGCAGTCCCAGCAAACCCTTTCCACGTGACCACACCCGCGTCCCTCACACAGCTACTATCACTGCCTGATCGTTTTTCCGATCTTATCTTGACTGACTGTCCTCCCTTCACTAGGACGTCAGCCCCAGGAGGGTAGAGGACTTGCTTACCTTAGTAATTGCTTTATCCCAGGTCCTAGGGCACTGCCTGGCAATGGTAAATGCTCAACAAATATTTGTGAAAGGAATGAAGGGACAGATAAATGTTAGTTCTCTTCCCACACACCCTGTAAGCAAATGCTGTTAGAGTCAATACATAAATAAGAATCACTCCACTCATCTTCTTTCAGTAGCCAGTGTTTGCAAAATATCCATCACATGCATTGTATTTGAACTGCCCCATATGGTCTTTACTTGGGTCACTGGGTTCACTCTATCCTGAGTTTGTCCCACTGGCAAGTCATCTGAACTTTTTTTGGAAGTCTTTGACCTTGTCTCTTTCATCCAGAGGGAAACATAAGCAGTAATGAGCAGCTGTCATTAACCATGGCTGCTTGGGAGGGCTGCTGGCCCTTTCTAAACTTTGAGTGTCTTGAGTGTTCTTCCTGGGGTCGGGGATTGACATTGATAGGCTTTCTGAAGAGCTTATCCTGGAATATCCTGGCATGAAAGGCAAGCTTTTTATGTGCTTGCACATAAGACATGGAGTAGGCATGCTGTTACTGTGAAATGGAAGGCTGAAGAAAGTTCAGGAGGTAGGGTTGCAGAAGATGAAGAGTGGGAGAGAGGTATCTGGTCTCACAGCCCACCTTGGCTCTTCCTAACTGTATGATTTTAAGCCAGTTACCTTTATCTTGAGTTCCAATTTCTTTATCTGTAAAGTAGACATAGTATTTACTCTATAGCAGTTGTTGTTTGGGCTAAGTTGAAATCAATATTTCATATTTTTTTTTTGCATCTAGTATACTTTCCAGCACAGTGTAGGTGTTCACTGTTACTAATAACAGCAAGAGCATTCTAAGGGCTGAGCCATTCAGATAACGATTTTGTTTTCTACCAGACTTCTACATAGATTTTGCTCAAGGCATATTTAATGATAAAGAGTAGAAAACTAAATGATGATTAAGGGTCCATATTTAAAGTGTCTTGCTTAAATTGGCCTGAATAATTTTGACTTCACTCCGCTAACAGCTGCATGTGACACTGTTACACTGCATGGGCCACAGCACGAAGCCCCAGGCAGGGGACATTCAAGCAGTGGCTATCAGGCAAGTGTACTGTGTGGATGAGTCTTTGTGTGCTGGAGTAGTCCCTTTCAGTTCAATCCAGTTAGTATTTTTTGAGCAGATACACAGTACCAGCATTCTATGGACCACTTTTACACGGATTTACAAGATACTCTATGAGGCAGGCATGAAGATCAGACATGAAGGTCCGACAGAAGAGGGAAGTGATGTTCACAGTGGTCAGTAACTGGCCAACAGCACAGAGCCGGTATGCAAATGAGTATCTGTCTAACACCTAGCTTGGTAACCACAGTCTTTGCCTCTTGTGTCTCTGTCTCTGCTGTGGTCCCTTTATTCTTAACCAGAAACTAAGTCCTCTCTTTGTTACTAGAGCTGCCAGGACTATCTCCTTAGTAGTTGCTGGTAACTGGGAGGTGGTTTGGCACATAGAAATATGGTTGATTACTGACTGCTAGCAGGTTCACCATAGGCATCACCTGCTCATGTGACCTCTTCCCCTGCACAAAATTATTCCCCTTCTCCATCTGCATTTTGTATATATGTAGCTAGGATCCCAAAGGTGTGCTCCCCACCCAAGGACAAATGTCAGTTGGTATGTCAATAGCTCCCAAAGACTCTTCCCTTAAATTTTCTCCATTAGCTGTCCTCCCTTTCTCAGACCCCTTTATTTCAAGGCCTTCAGTTGCCAGGGGACATGCTTCCACCTGGCCATTTTATCCAAATTTATAGACACAAAGCCTTCCAAGCAAAGCTTGGTCAAGTAAAATACAAATCGGGAGGGTACAGCTAAGGATCCCATGATCTGTATTAGAGCGGTAACAGGACTGCTGTGCTCAGTGTGGCAGCACATGCTGACAGCTGGGAGGTGCTGAGTTTTCCAAAGGGTTTAAATGAAAGAATCTCCAAGTGTAAAGAGCTATAGACCTGTCTTCTCTACTTTCAGGCCAGTTTTTTAAGGATGCTGTGGCGAATGTATCGACATCTTTGGGAAGAATCCCATTTACAGATACCATTCCTTTCTCTGTGCTCACATTCAGTACTTAACTGTCAGGAAGAAGGACAGGGCTATTGGGAATCAAAAGGCAACAAGGCATAAAAGGGAAGTAAGGTGGTCACAGGAAAAGAAGAATGAAAGAGGAATGTGGGAGAAAATGGGGTAAAGTAGGAGAAGAGAGGAAGGGAGGTGATTCTTATTGAGCAACTTCAACAGACCAGGAAGTGCTTTGAAGATTCTTCCCAACTCAAAACGGCTCAGGGAATGTATATTATTATTTACCTTTTAAATCTAAGAAACTGAGAATGCAGGCAGCAGGCTTGAGGTAACAGAGGCATGCTGCTAATTAGGGCCAGAATCTGGCCACAAATTTGCTTTCTTATAACTCAGGTTCATCCTTCTAAAACTCCATAAGGTAAGTCATACTCTGCCCTTATTCAGAGAGAAGGGAACAGAGACTTTTAGCAGTTAAACAAGTTTGTAAAATGCTGGCTTAAATATGAACGAGTTTCTTTACAATTATCTGCAAGCAGAGAAGACTATCAGCATAGTAAGAATTCCATCCTGGCACCAGATGGTTTCACAGGGGAGTTCTACCAAACATTTATAGAAGCATTAATTCCTATCCTTCTAAACTATTCCAAAAAATTGCAGAGGAAGGAACACTTCTAAATTCATTCTATGAGGCCATCATCACCCTGACACTAAAAGCAGACAAAGATATCATTAAAAAAAGAACCCCAAACTACAGGCCAATATCACTTATAAATAGAGGTACAAAAATCCTCAACAAAATACCAGCAAATCAACTTCAGCAATACATTAAAGGGATCATACACCCTGATCAAGTGGGATTTATCCCAGGGATGCAAGGATTTTTCAATATCCACAAATCAATGTGATACACCATATTAACAAACAGAAGAATAAAAACCACATGATCATCTCAATAGATGCAGAAAAAGCTTTTGATTAATTTCAACATTCATTTATGATAAAAACTCTCCAGGAAATGGGCATGGAGGGAACATACTTCAACATAATAAAGGCCATATATGACAAACCCACAGCTAACATTATTCTCAATGGTGAAAAGCTGAAAGCATTTCCTCTAAGATTAGGAACAAGACAAGAATATCCAGCTTTTACCACTTTTACTCAACATAGTTTTGGAAGTCCTAGCACAGCAATCAGAGAAGAAAAAAGTAAATAAAAGTAATCCAAATTGGAAAAGAAGAAGTAAAACTGTCATTGTTTGCAAATGACATGATACTATACATAGAAAATCCTTAAGAAGCTACCAGAAAACTGCTAGAGTTCATCAGTGAATTCAGTAAAGTTGCAGGAAACAAAATTAATATACAGAAATCAGCTGCATTTCTATAACTAAAAACAAACTATCAGAAAGAAAAATTAAGGAAACAGTCCTATTTAATATCACACCAAAAAGACTAAAATACCTAAGGAAGCAAAGGTCCTGTACTCTGAAAACTATGACAGTGATGAAAGAAATTGAAGATGACACAAACAGATGAAAAGATATACCATCTCTTGGGTTGAAAGGCTCAATTTTGTTCAAATGGCCATATTACCCAAGGCAATATACAGATTCAATGTAATCCCTGTGAAATTTCCAATGACATTTTTTAAAGAACTGGAACAAAAGTTTTTAAAAATTTGTATGAGAACACAAAAGCCAAACAATCAATTTGGCCCCAAAGAACCAAAACAATAATGAGAAAGAAGAATGGAACTTGAAGAATCAGGCTCCCTGACTTCAGACTATACTACAAAGCTACAGTAATCAAAACAGTGTAGTACTGGCACAAAAATAGACATACAGGTCAATGGAACAGGATAGAAAACCCAGAAATAAACCCATGAACTTATGGCCAATTCATCTATGACAAGGGAGGCAATAATATACAATGGAGAAAAGACAGTCTCTTCAATAAATGGTTCTGGGAAAACTGGACAGCTACATGTGAAAGAATGAAATTAGAACATTCTCTAGCACCAAATACAAAAACAGACTCAAAATGGATTAAAGACCTAAATGTAAGACTGAATACTATAAAAATCCTAGATGAAAACATAGGCAGAATGCTCTTTGACATAAATGTCAGCAATATATTTTTGGCACCAGCTCCTAGAGTAAGGGAAATAGGAGCAAAAATAACCAATGGGACATAATTAAACTAAAAAGCTTTTGCACAGCAAAGGAAACAATAAACAAACCAAACAGACAGCCTACAGAATGGGAGAAAATACCTGCAAATGACATGACCAACAAGGGACTAATTTCCAAAATATACAAACAGCTCATACAGCTTAATATCAAAAACAAAAAAGAAACCAAAAAAACCACAACAGCCCAATCCAAAAATGGGCAGAAGACCTAAATAGACATTTCTCTAAAGAAGACATCCAGATGGCCAACAAGCACATGAAAAGATGCTTAATATTGCTCATTATTAGAGAAATGCGAATTGAAACTACAATGAGGCATTACCTCACACCAGTCAGAATGGTCATCATTGAAAAGTCTACAAATAATAAATGCTGGAAAGGGTGTGGAGAAAAAGGAACCCTCTTATACTGTTGGTGGGAATGTAAATTGGTGCAGGTACTATGAATGACAGTATGGAGGTTCCTTAAAAAACTAAAACTAGACCTATCATATGACCCAGCAATCCCACTCCTGAACATATATCCGGAGAAAAGTATAATTCAAAAAGACACATGCACTCCAACGTTCATAGCAGCACTATATACAATAGCCAAGACATGGAAACAACCTAAATGTCCATCGACAGATGACTGCATAAAGAAGATATATATATATAAAATGGAATATTATTCAGCCATAAAAAGAATGAAACAATGCCATTTGCATTGCAACACATGGATGAACCTAGAGATTATTATATTGAGTGAAGTAAGTCAGATAGAGAAAGACATATCATATGATATCACTTATATGTGGCATCCAAAAAAAATGATACAAATGCTGTTTACAAACCAAAAACAGACACATGGACATAGAAAACAAACTATGGTAACCAAAGGGGAAAGGGTGGGGATGCATAAATTAGGGGGGAGGGATTAACAGACACACATTATCTATATAACAGAAAAACAGCAGGGATCTACTGTATAGCACAGGGAACTATATTCAACTTCTTGTAATAACATATAAAGGAAAAGAATCTGAAAAGAAACAATATATATGCCTGTGTATGTATAGCTGAATCACTTTGCTGTACACCTGAAATTAACACTGTAAATCAACTACACTTCAATTAAAAAAAAATTCATCCTGGTTAAGAACATAGACTGTGTGGGTCTGAATCCAGCACGGCCACTTATGAGCTATGTGACCTTGGGCAAGCTGTTTAGTCTCTTTGTGTCCATAATTTTCTCACTGGATTAAGGTGAAAAGTAAATGATTTACTATGTGTACAGTGCTATTTTCCCCTCGTAGCCATGCATTTTGTTTTTGGTTTTGTTTATCTTTTTTCAAAGATAAAATGAGTTCACAATTCAAATTCAAGATGGACACTATAACCACAGAGTAGGGCAGTTCTCCACTGTAACACATTCCTGAAGAAAGTAGTGTTCTCTTGTTAGAAAGTTGGCTGTAACATCACTTTCCAACCAGTAGCTATTGTAGTGAGGAGAAAAAAGAAATCATCTTTGTCATTCTGTGAAATCTCCCTTCTTCTATCCTTGTGTCCTCTGTTGAGCTCCCTGCCTGCATCACTTGACTACTTGTGACTCCAGTTACATCTCTCAAGTCTCAACTTTGTCTTCTTCTAGAAAGTCTTCCCTGCCTCCCCCAGGCCAAGTCAGGTGACACTTGTGTTCCCACCACTTGAATGTGTATTGCAGTTACATTGATGGCTCATCTTCCCGACAAAAACAGACCCTGTCTGCTTCCCTAGAAAGTCCAATGAGAGAAAAGACAAAGTCTGTCTTGCTGATCACTCTACCTCAGGCATGTAGAATAGACCCAGCAAATGCTATAAACTAAAAATTAAGCACAGATGAACAAAGAAGTCAATGTAAGCAACTTGTCCAAGTTAATTAGTGGCAACTAAATTGACTTTGAAGTCCATGTGCTTTCCACTAAGTCTCATTAGCTCCTAACAAAATTGTTAGATTATACGGGTATAATTGCACATCACCAATTGCAATCACCTATTAAGAAAACCTCACTTATGTACTGAATTCTAAGATTGCTCTTAGAAAGATTTTTAGCTCAATTTTTTTAGGGGCAATGTTAACAAAACCTTTCAGTTCAGTTCATTTGAACAAAATTGATACCCTTAGTATGACCCTGGCATTGCATTTACGTATGTTCCTGAGGGGCCTGCAGTGAAATGGTACACTGTGACATGCTGTAGTGAAGGGAGACATGAAATCCATACTGTTCACATGAAAACACTGATGAAGAGGATTTAAAAACTGCAAAACTTTAAATAGATCATTACTGACATGAAGAAGGTAATGTATCAAACATCTTGGTTATTCAGAAAAACAGGAATCCCCTTCCCTCTTGGGACTATTTGCCTGAAATTAGTAAAGTCACACTGAAGTCAGGCAATCTGACATATTGCAGTTACTCATGATGTAAAATGAAATAAAAATTGTGAGTGCAGAACAAATATTTCAAATGAATATGATTTCCAGTCTTTATACCAATTTCCTGTGAAACTACCCTATGTTTTAGAACAGACTATCAAGCGTGTACTTGTGGCACCTGGTTATACAGTTTTAAGGCTGTGCTATCAGAACACACCCTTCTGTGGTTTATTAAACTGTAAGCAAGTACTGTAAGGATCCTTCAGCTGCTCAACTCCTATCCTAGAGGGTGGTGGGCAGAAGTTGGCTGAGACTCTCTCTGTTTCTCTCTTTTTTTCCCCTTTTCTACAGGCCCCAGGGACTCAGCTCTACTGAACATGTTTAACTGCTTCTACCTTCTTTAAGAGATGGTAAGTATATTGGAAAGAATGTAGGGTTTAGAATCAGATCTTCGTTTAAGTCTTACTTCTGACACTTCTTAGCTGATCTTGGCATTATATATTTTTTTGATATTTGGCTTCCTTCCTCTCAAGGTGAGGCTCTACACCAAGAAGACAAAATGTGGAAGTTTCCTGATCATAATACTGTTAAAAAATGTTAGCAACTTTCTAGCTGAGTGTTCACAAACTCAGAAGTCCACATATGCTGACCAATACCTTATATGAATAGAAATGGAAAAAGTAAAGATATATCCAGGGGTGGGAGCACCGGAAAAGCAGAGGGCAGAGAACACATGAACACGTTAGAAGAAACAGCTGTTGCTCATCTCCAGTTGATAGCTATTTTTTTCTTGTATATATATATTTTTTAATTAAAGTACAGTTTACAATGTGTCAATTTCTGGTGTACAGCACAATGCTTCAGTCATATGTGAACATCATATATTCACTTTCATATTCTTTTTCACCATAAGTTACTATAAGATATTGAATATAGTTCTCTGTGCTATACAGAAGAAACTTGTTGTTTATCTATTTTATATATAGTAGTTACTATCTGCAAATCTCAAACTCCCAATTTATTCCTTCCTACCCCCGTCCCTGCCTGGCAACCATAAGTTTGTTTTCTATGTCTGTGAGTCTGTTTCTCTTATGTAAGTAAGTTTGTTTGACACAGTTATTTTTAAATGACAAGTAATGAAAAAAAGGAGTTTGGATGTCCACTTCTACTCAACAATAAGTAAAAGGGACCAAACTTCCCCACCTACTTGACACAGCTGAAAAATCAGACAGAATCTGTAAAAACAGCAATTTTCAAGAAATTCACCATTTAAGCATCACAGGACAAGGACTCTGCCTGAAAGATGGAAAGCAAGGAATGTGAGCACTGTGACTGCCACAGCCTACTGTCTGGGGAAAGTTTCCAGGCCAAGTACAGCCTGACAGCCTTGCCTTGGGAGTCTGGGGGAGGCCAAGGTGGCTAAAGCACACAGAGCAAAGCAGCACTGAAGAAAGCTCCAGAGAGAGACAGTGAGCTTGGAGATCTGCAGAGGGTTCCCCTCAGGTCTTCAATTTGATCCTGATCAGTGAGTGCATGTGTGAGAAAAATACCTGAGGACAGAGAAGGAAGCACTCCGTAGGATTCTAGGGAAAAAAATCTCCAAAATCACAAAGGGCCAGGAGCAGTTTACCTTTCTACCACTGAATGAACTTTATTACGTATTATTAAAGAGTTAAATTAATCTTTGACACTTGCTGCTCCACTCCATATTTGGAAGTTGGTTTTTTTCTTTAACTTTATTGAGTAGTATACTCTGACACTCTAAAATGTTTTCACAGTCGTTGTCTTTGGTTTTGTGGCTTTTGAATTCATACCTTTACTTGCTTCTCTCACATTCTACTTCTCGTCTAGATGGGCTACTTGATTTTTATCTGTTTAAGAAATTCTGTTTTAAATGTATAAGCCTAAACTTAAATTACCCATCTTTAAGAAAATAAATGAGAAATACTGGCTATTACAATACAGATAAGCTTTTTTAGTGAAGTATACCTGACCTGAAACATTAGGTATACTTGACTTCTAACATTATATTAGTTTCATGTTTATAATCTGTACACCTGACATTTGTACACACTATGAAATGATCACCATCGTAAGTCTAGTTACCTTGTCTCATCATACAAAGTTGTAATTATTTTTTTGTGATGAGAACTTTTCAGATTTACTCTCTCGGCAACTTCCAAATACGCACTCCAATATTTTTGACTATAGTCACCACATTGTGCTTATTTAGCTTATGACTGGACACTTGAACCTCTTGACGCCCTTCACGCGTTTTGCCCATCTTGAACACCCCTCCCCGCTGGCGACCACCATTCTGTTCTCTGTATCTATGAGTTGTGTTTCGCTTGCTTTGTTTTTAGATTCAAAACATAAGTGAGATCCAAAATAAAAGTGAGATCATATGGTATTTGTTTTTGTCTGACTTATTTCACTTAACATAATACCCCCAGCTCCATCCATGTTGTTGCATATGGCAAGATTTCATTATGTTTTACGGCTGAGTAATATTCCATTGTGTGTGTGTATGTGTGTGTGTGTGTGTGTGTGTGTGTGTGTGTGACATCTTCTGTATCCACTCATCCTTCAATGGACACTTAGGTCATTTCCGTATCTCAGATCAAGCTTTTATATGGTAATTTACATCACCAGGGACCTCCAGAGAGACACCATTTGCTATAGACTGTTCATTCCACAGGAACAGTTGGTTCAGGGCACTTTGCAACTCCTCACAGCATTTCATGGGGTGAGAGAAATGTCATCTCTATTGAAATCATTCTCTTGGCCAGTAATAAGTATTATCCTTTTTCCAAAAAACTGACTTTTTAGGAAACTAAGTTGAAAATTTAATACTTAAATTCAATAACTACTTTAGTCTTTTAGTATCAGTGTGAGAGGCATGGATTTTAGAATCATACAAATCAAATTCAACAGGGTTTAAATCATTAATGCTATCATAAGGTGGACAAAACTATTGAATAACTTTTCTTAACTTCAGTATTTGCCTCTGAGGATACAGGTACTATTGTCCTAACTTTATTGTAAAGGGGAATTGAAATCATGCATATATGATCACACGGCGGGATGAGCTGCATTTAGTAGATGCTCCCTTCACTTATTCTGCCTTGCCTCTCCTTCTCTACAACCGCTTTTTAAATAGAACCTCTGCCAATTCCTATAATAATAGCTAAAATTATTGAGCATACATTTTGAGTCAGGAATTAAACTTACAAATAATAAACTTCACTTTAAAATGCAAATATGGTATCATTTATACAAAATGAAGGAAAAAAACCACAGTTTTAATTATAAATAGACAGGGATGGTCTATATACAAGGCCTCAGTTGAATAAAATTCATGAATTGTTTGGCTGAGTTTGTACAGAAAAGTTACTCATTTTCACAGTGCTTTTCACTGCCACATCCAGGAGTCAGCATTCCATCTTCAGCATAAATATCTTTATCTACATATGAATTATTCCATATCCTCATTTCCTCTGATGATTTCAGATTTTTAAATACTTTAAAAAGAATAATTCATAATGTTATAATCCAGAGACTTTTCAGTTCAGACTCTCAAATATGCCCAGGGTTATGATGACTTTTGAGTGACATAATAGAGTGGATTTGAGTACTGGCTTCAGCAGTTCATCTAGTGAGTTGGAAAAGTTATGCAAGGTCTATGACTAATGAGGTCCTTGTGAATCAAGGATGGAGGAATCAATGCCACAAGGTTGCTATGAAGAGTACATGAGAATTCAGGAAGTATTGGCACATGGAAATATTAAAAAAAAATCAGATTTTTCTTTAAATGTGCATTATTATTATTACTCTCAAAATATTGCCCCTCTCATGACTGTTTTGTGAATTGTGGTTCAGTTGATGCTGGCTGTCACACTGAAAGCATCAGAAGGCTATGACTGTACTGGACTCTTGTTGGATGCCTTTCTGAGTCAAGATAGAAGTTTTCATGCCCCACTAACCTCTAGAAATAATAACATATTTCCAGAGCTCTTGATAGCAAAATTAATCATGTTAAAAGAGCTCAATTTAAGTAAAATTTAAGCAAGCAAGCACTATTGTTTAAATTTGATACTTCATGAAAGCAAATGCTATGGGTTGAGTATAAATTCAAGGATATAATTAGGTATCCTTAACTAGTTCTTACTTGTACATTAAATTAAATTGAATTGACTTTACATTTTCTTTTTTCAACTTTGAGCTAAGCTTCGCGGAGAGACTTTTACCTCTTAGTTACATGTATTTATAGTGTCAAAACAGTCTCCTGATTTATTGGCTTCACCCATCAGTATCTGATTAGGAAACTGTGTGGGACAGTTTTTCTTTCTCAGACCACGGTCAGAGTAATTCTTAGATTATAGCCCTAAACAAATTTTCAGATTTTTCAGCCACAGAACACCCAGAATTCAAACCAATGCAGAGTCCCTTTACGTCATAAAATGTTCAATTCAGAGTAAATCTTCTGCCAAACGGAGCATTTATTCTTCATTCCTCAAATACACTTCTCTGAAGATACAAATTTGACCTGATTTGGATAACTGATGTAAGAAAAGTTAAAATGTCCTTGGCCTAGAGATTTCTGCATCCAGTAGGGCTGAGAAAGCTCTTTCCAGATGAGATTGTTCATTTACAGCATGATTTATAATAGGCAAAAAAGTAGAATAAATCCAAATATGGATAAAACAAATTTTGGCCTATAAAACAAACAATGACAGACAACCCAGCAAAAAAAAAAAAAAAAAAAAAAATCTAGACACGTGATACAACATGAATGAATCTCAAACACTTTATGTTAAATGAAAAAAGTTGGGCAAAACAAACAACATATTCCATTCATTTGAAATAGGAAAGGCCAGAGAGGTTAAACAAGGGTGGTAGCGGGCTGGGGGCGGGGGCTAGGGACTGGCTTAGCAGGCATTAGAGATCTCTTTGGGGTCAGAGCCATATTCTAAAATTGCATTGTGGTGATGGTTTCATAAATCTGAAAATTCACTACAAATCACTGAATTATACTCCTAAAAGGGTAAACTTTAGGATATGCAAATACCTCAAAAATATTCAAAATAAGCAAGTGGAAACTTAGAACTGTAAAAGACAACATCTGAAATGCAAATTCACCGGACAGGCATACCATTAAAATGAGTATGACAGAGGAAAGGCTCATTAAACAAAATAACCAGTGAAACTATTTAACTTGAAGAGAAAAGCTCTATTATGGAAAAATAATAAAGTCTTAGGGAGATACATCTAACAAAATGTAACTTAAATCCAGAGGGAAAAGATTAAGGGAGGGAGGAAGAAAAACATTTGGACATACATTGACAATAATTTTCCAAATTTGGTGCAAGATAAATTTTTCGAGTTCAAAAAGCTCAGGAAAAACCAAGCAGGATGAGTATAACACAACCATGCCTCGGCACATCATCGTCCTAGCCCCGTAAGTCAAAGAGGAAAACCTTAAAAGACATCATAAAAAATGAGTTATATACAAGGCAACAATAATTTGAATGATCTTTTACTTCAGAAAGCAGTCAAACAACACCATTCATGTGCAGAAAGGAAAAAGACACAATGCCATTATTAGCAACGATAATTAACTGCTTATCCAGGATTCTATATCCGGCAAAAATATTCTTCAAGAACGAAGACAAAATGAAGACATGTTCAGAGACTGGCCAACTCACATTCTAAGGGAGCCTACAGGAAATTCTTCAATTTGAAGGGAAATGATATCAGATGGAAACTCAGATGATACTAGGTGGAAAGGAATAAAGAGAATTGTAAATGATATGTAAGTGAATATTTTTCTCTTAATGTCATTAAAATACATGCAACTCAAAGGCAAACTAGGACACTGTCTTGTGAGGTTTATGACATAAACAGATGTGATATGTATGATACGTAAAGCATGGGGAATGGAAAGGGTACTACGTGTATCTACGTTAGTAACACTACATGGTGCAGTTTTACGTGAAGTGGTACAAATTATATTTACGTAAACTGGTAGAGTTAACAGTGTATATTGTCATCACTAGAGCAATCACTAAAAATAAGACAAAGAAACAAATCTAAAAAACATAAGTAAGTTAAAACAGAACTTTAAAATAGTTATATAATCCAAAAGAAAGCAGAGAAAGAGGAATGATAGAAAAGCAATGGTTAAACAAACCAAAAATAAATAATATGATGGTAGGAGAAAATCCACCCACACCATTACTTATTTCAAATATTATGAGGCTCAACATTTCAGTTAGAAGTCAGACACTGTCATGCCGCTTACGTGGTATACAAGTGATGCACTTTAATTATAACGTTACCAGGAGAACAAAAGTATCGGAACAGAAAAATATCACACAGACCTTGAGCATAAGAAGACTGAAATGCCTGTATTAATATCAGACAATGTAGACTTTGAAACGGAGTATTATCAGACATAAAGGTGGTCACTTCATAAGGAAAAAATAATTCATCAGGAAGATACAGCAATTATAAATGTTTATGCAACTAATGAAAGACTCTCAAAATGTAAGAAACAATATTAATGGAGAAAAATAAATAATTCTACAAGAATATTTAGAGATCTTAACACTCATCTCTTAGAACTTAATATAATAATTAGACAAAAAAGTAAAAACATGTTCAATGAGAATACCACTGTCAATTCCTTTGATGGAATTGGTATTTATAGAACACTATTCCACACCAGCAGAATGCAGTCTTCTCCAGTGTCCATGGTACATTCACTAAGATGTGCTATCTCCAGGCTATGTAATAAATCCCAAACGTAAAAGAATGAAATCATAAGTAGTATGTTCTATGATCACAATGAATTAAACTACAAATTAATAACAATAAGATACCCAGAGTATCATATTTGAAAATTAAACAACACACTTTTAATATTTAGATATATCTGGACATTTTTTTTAATTACAAAGTTCAAAGAATCAAAGTAGAAATCATAAGGAAAATCAGAAAAAAATTAAACCACATAATAATAAACAGAACATCTCAAAACTTGTGAATTACAGCTAAAACCGTGCTTTGAGGGAACTTTATATGTTTAAATGCTTATAGTAAAGAAGAAAAAATAGTTTAAAAGAAATAACCAAAGTGTCCAACTTAAGGAGCTAGAAAACATAGTATAGTAAGCCAAAATAAGTGAAAGGAAGGAAATAATATAAGAAGAGATATAACTGAAATAGAAAACAGAAAAATAATAGAAACCAAAAGTTGGTTCTTTTAAAGCAATCTACAGAATTGATAAACCTCTAGTTATACTGACAGAACAAAATTGCCAATATTAGGAATGGCATTTAAGGGATAAGTTAACTTTATGAATAAAAGTGTACCAGGAAATTAGATAGCTTAGACAAAATGGAAATATTTCTTTAAAAATAAAATTTTAAACTGACTCAAAATGAGATAAAAACTTGAATAGCTCTATATCTATTAAACAGATTGAATTTATATTAAAAAAGCCTTTCCACAAAGTAAATCCCAGGCTCTACTTCTGAATTATATCAAATATTTAAAGATGAAATAATATAAGCCTCTCACCAAATTTTTCAGAAAATAGAGGAAGAAGAACAAAACCATAAGGCCATAACTGGACAGACGTTACAAGAACAATATCTCATGAAAACACTGCAAAAATACTTAGCAAATTATAAGGAAAGCAAAGCAAATCTAAAAACACCTATAGGTGACAACAAATCATCAAAAAGGGCTTGTCACAGTAATGCAAGATTTATTTAGCATTTATAAGCTAATCAATATAACTCACCATGTTAAGAGACCAAACAAAAAAAGCCATGCAATCATTTCAATAGAGTCAGACAAACCATTTGACAAAATCCAACACCAATTTTGTTAGAAACACAAAGAATAGAACGTCTTTATTCTGATATAAGGCATTTAGAAAAGTTGTAGAGCTAAATCATACTTAATTGTTAAATCTGAACAATTTTCCATTGGATCAGTAACATGACCAAACAGTGCCCTCCTGACACTTACATTCATCATTTTACTGGAGGGGCTAGGTATTATAGTAAGGTAAGAAAAATAAGCAAAAGGCACAAAGTCAAAAAGGAAGACGCAGAATCATATTGACTTATAGATAGCCTGGTTATTCATGTGAGAAATCCTAAGAATTTATAAAACAACTACTAAAACGGATGAGTAAACTGAATTAGCAAGGTTGCAGAACACAAGATTGATATACTAAAATCAGTTCTAGTTTTTATATGTTAAGACCAATTAATTAAAAGATTAACACAGATTTATTTATAACAGAATTCAAAATATTTAGGAATAAATTAAAAAAAAAGAATTTGCAAGACTTCTATACTTCAAACTATGAAATACTGTGATATATACTGTGACAAACTGTGAAATACGGAGAAACTGAAGATATAAATAAATGGAGAGATATACATGAGGTTCTGCACCCAATTCCAGTATATGTGTGGGGTTTGCCATACCAACAAGCAATTCAACACCAGCTGTGTGTCCTACAACTCAGTTCTGACACTAACTGAAGATAGTGTCAGATTCCACAAGTCAAGGATTCAGTCCTACAAAACTGCAGCCCGCCAATTCAAATGCAATCACAAGTCCAGGTTATCACCTGGGCTTCTGCTCAACAACTGGCTGAAGATGAGAGATTCCAATGACCTCCTCCTTGAGTTCAATTAATTTGCTAGAGCAGCTCACAGAACTCAGAGAAACAGTGTAGTTACTAGATCACTGGTTTATTATAAAAGGGCATAACTCGGGAAGAGCCAGAAAGATTAGATGCACAGGGCAAGGTATGAGGAAAGGGTGTGGAGCTTCCACAATCTCTCTGAGAACCACTCTCCACAAATCTCCACATGTCCACAGCCCAGAAGCTCTTAGAACCCTGTCCTTTGGGCTTTTATAAAGGCTTTATTGCACAGGCACAACTGATTAAATCATTGGTCACTGGGACGTGGGACTGAAAGTTTTGACTCTCAGATTACATGGTTGGTTTTCCTGGCAGCCCCCATCCTCAGGGGTTTTCCAAAGGTTACTTTATTAACAACGTAACAAAAGGTACCTTTGTACATTTCCTCACTTAGTAAATTTCAAGAGTTTTAGGCGCTCTTTGCCAGAAATGGGGGGGGGGTGTATTTAAAGATCAAATATATTTATTTTATTATAAATCATACTATCACAATACAGTATTCACAAGATATATAAATTGGAAGGTTCAATTTTGTTCTCAAGTCTCAAAATTCCAGGAGGTTTTTTTTAGGGGAAGTTATACAGATTGACAAAATGGTATTAAAATTTATATTGAAATGAAAAACACCAACAATATCTATTATCAGTCTTGAAAGATTAACAAAATTGTCAGCCTTACACACCCAAATTCAAAATTTACTATAAAGTTACAATAATCTAGACAGTGTGGTACTGGCAGATGGTTAGACAGCTCAAACAAACAGAATAGAGAATCCAGAAATACAGCTACCTTTATATGGTAATTGATTTTTGGAATAAAAGCATCAAGACAATCTAATGGGAAAGGAAAATCTTTTTCACCAATGATACTGGATCACAGTGTTTTGATGCGGAAGATGAAATGAAAGAAGAGTCATAGATGAAGTATAAGACATAAAACTATAAAACTTTTGGTAGAAAACAGTATTTTCATGACTTGGGGATATGCAGGGTCTTCTTAGGTCACTGAAAGCAATAACCATAAAAAAATGATAAATCAGACTTTACCAAAACTAAAACATTTTGTTCATAAATATATATATAATATATATATATATACCGTAAAGAAAATGAATAGCAAGCCACAGACAAGGAAAATCATTTGCAAAACATACACTTGAGAAAGAATAGTGACCAAGATATAAAAAAACCTCTATTCTTACTTACCCAGGACAAATAAAAACATACATTTGCAAAAGCCTTGTACAAGAAATGTTTGTAGGAGTTTTATTCCTTATAGCTTAACACTGACAACAGCCTTAGTAACCTTCCATAGGAGAGATCAATTCTAATATCTTCGTTTAATTGAATATTACTCACAAATAAAGTTTTAATATGTTCATCAACATGAATGAATCTCAAAAACATTTTTCTTAGTGAATGAAACCTTACACAAGAGAGAACATAAGATATGATTCTATTTAAATGAAACGATAAAACAGAAAAAACATGTGCAAAATTTAGAGTATCGTTTGCTGCCGGAAGTGTGGGGTGATGGTAACAATCTCATACTTGATAGGCGTTTGGGTTACCCAGGTGTATGCACTCATCAATACTCAGTGAAGGTATACTTAATAATTGTACATTTTATTGCTTGCAAATTTTACATTAAAAACTAAACAAATATTGAACTTTAGTTAGTGATTTGCATCCTGAAGTCTTTAGGGCGAAATGTTCTCATGCCTTTTTGAAATGCACTGAAAGTCAGATGGAGTAAGAGAGGCATAGGTAGATATGTAGACAGGCAATAAAGAAAGTAAATAAAATATTAATGGTAGAATCTAGGTAGTCAGTATATGAATATTCACCACAACATTCTTTCAACAATGGTGTGTGTTTGAAAGTATTCATTAACACATTTTGGGAAAAACAAACAAACACTTATTGGTCTTGTGAATCCTACACAATCAGTTCAAGTCCAAAAGTATATAGGAAAGAAATAAAACTAAACATTAAAGCCAATTCCAACTGGTTTACTCACCTTTTACAGATGATTCCCCGTGTTATTCTGCTTCCTCTCCATCTTCATTTCACTGATACTCTGTGGCTTTTGCTAAGACTTTCCTTAAAGTTCTCCTCTTGGCTTCATGCCCTTTCTCCTACTTCAATGTAGCCGTATTTCCTTTGTGGTCTCCTTTTCTTTCCCAGCCCACTAAAATGACTTTTTCCTCAAAATTTTGCCATTCGTGTTCTTGATTTGCTCCACTAACAGTTCTGAAAATTGGTCTAGGACCGCTTTTTTCTCAGAATCCTACGTGTTGCTCTTAAAAGTTCAGACTCATCGACTCACCACGGAGCTCCGGATTCTCTGTGAGTTGGACCCTGAACTCTACATAATTAACCAGTCTCGTGCGTGACCTTCACGCACCCAGTTAACTGCACCTGCGCTGCAAGCTCCCCGTGGCACGCCCAGCCCATGGCACGCCCAGCCTGTGGTCCGTGCTCCTGGTGCTGCCGGTTCATTTGGATGATTCAAAGTACTTTGTTGCCAGGCTCATTCCTTTAGTTTGTTTATTTCAGTTTTTCCCTCTAAAATTAACACCTTCAATATAATCTTTAATGGTGTCACACCCCTGACACCTCCTGCTTGGCTTGGTAAGACATGAATTAAAAAGTCCTCATTTGATGCACAATATGGCTGGCCCACATCAGTTTGTATAGTCTTAACAGTCCTTCTTTTCATCTTCATTTCAGAAACACTCAGCCACATGCTTTTCCCAAAAGTGCCTTGTACATTGGTGATTAGTTCCCAAAGGAGGAAGCTCACTTTTATCCATTCAGACAGCTATAATTTGTCAGCTTGTGATAACAAAATAGTTTATATCTGTCAAGGAATGTTATTATGATGTTCTGCAAGAAAATTAACTTTGTTATTATAAATCTAAAGCTTTCTAATTTGTAACCCTCTTTTCCATACAAAATCATTATTTTTAGTTAACATAATTTGGGAATAATGGGAGCCGCTGTAGGACTCGAACCCCAGCAGAATCACTGAATTAGAAGGTTCACGAGGCCAGGAGCAGTGAGAGGACAGTCCTGAGACCCCATACGCTCTCCAAATGTGCTTATTCATAACAAATCTCCAATGCATACAAATGTATTGTATCACCAACATCACAGGATTTTGTAAAAAATTTTATTAAATTGTGATATAAAGTTTTTTGACGTAAGGTCTTATACATACTATATGCCCAGTAAATATTAGTTCCTGCCTTTTTATAGCCAGTGGCTTGGCTTAATCAGGGCAATTAAATTTGGGAGTGGGATCAGCTGGAGGTGGCTTATTCCAAATGTTAGAAGGGGAGACAGCAGACACAAAAGGCTTCACCCACTGCCTCCAGTGTTTCAGAGTTACTGTTTTGTTTCCTTTAACTTTTTTACATCAGTAGTAACAACGACCAGATCAATACCTCGCCTGAAAAATTTTTGTTAAACAGTGAATGTGTTTGGAGGAGGACATACTCTCCTGTTCTCCCTCAAGCTAGACTTTTGTCTATAACTAAACAAAGAGTGTGTTAAGAACAGACCCACACATCTAATTTCTATTATTCCTAGAATCCATGGAGATCAGGGATCAAGTAGTAATGTGGCAAAGAAAATGATGATGGAATAAAGATTTGCATTGATTCTCCAGATGCCAATAACTGTGAACGTTCAGGCTCTCAATCAGGGTCTTTGTTTAAATGCACACAGTTTAAGAGATGCCTCTTAAGGCTATTGATAATTCCTGGCTGTAACAAGCATAATTTCTATAAACCAACAGCAGTCGATTGTTGGTGAGTTCAAAATCCTGAGATGAGAGTTTTCAAAGGACTGGAAGAAAACAAGAGTTTAAGTCACCCACCTAGTCTGCCTTGCTTCCTTCATCTTCAGGTCCATTCAAATTCACAAACATTTACTAACCACCTTTGTGTCCAAAGCAATGGGTTAAACATCAAGTATCCTAAGAGAAGTATCTGCCCTTACATGGCTGCAGGGCTGACTGTACAGGGAAGATGATGTGATGATTGTACAGGGATGATGATGTGATAAGTGCAGGGATGATGATGACGATGATGATGATGATGATGATGGCTTTTATCTCTGAATGCGTAAGTGGCAGACATCATTCTGGGTATTTGACAAAGATTAAGCATATACTATATAGTCCTCACTTCCCTGTAAAAATGTCACTACTTACCTCATTTCACAGATGTGGAAACTGAGGCATCAAGTTGTTAAGTAACTTGACTAAGGTCACAAAGCTAATCAATGCAGACCTAGGATTTCAACTCAGACCCTGTTTACAAAGCCTGGAATGCTGAGGGGATACTGCAGAGGGAGTCCTTAACGCTCACTGAGGGTAGTTAGTACAATCTTTACAGCGGAAGCGATGAGTGAGCAAGAATGGGGCACGCAGTACTAGGATCTGGACCTGCAGGGAGAACCATAGGTTCTGTCGTTCTAGAGGGGAAGGTATGAGAGTTGTTTTGCCCGCCTCCTCCTGCTGGGCAGGGTGCGGCAATGGCTGCGCTCCCCCACCCAAGTCCACAGCTTCAGACAGGCGGCCACTTTCCCACAGCTACTACCTTTTCCAAGTTCTCTAGCCATACTTCTGTCAATTGCCCATTTACCATGTCCTTGTCAGTCACCCTTCAGAGTGTCCTTCCTTCCTGTGGTCTGCGGTCCAATAGAGCATAGTTAGGGAGGAGCACACAGTGAGTGATGCTCTGGCCACCACAGTGTGCAGAATGGACTAGAGGTTGCCCAGCTCCAAGGATGGGCTGAAACTTCAGGCACCAAAAGGATCAGGAGAGAGAAATGGAGGGTTGAACTGTTACGGAAATGACAGGCCAGCCAAGAAACAAGCACCACTCGGAGGGTTGGAGTACTCAGATTTATTACGCCAGCGGGCTCAGAGGGTCTTCTGCTCCGAAGCTCTGAGCACCTCCAAGACGTGCGCATGAGGTTTTATAGGGTTAATTACAAGTATGGGGCTATTAGCCAATAAGGTTCAAACAACAAAGCAAGGAATCAGTACACTGGAGCTTATCAATTTGGAACAGATCACGTTATTGACACTTGTTGAGCTTGGATTTACGAGTTAGCTTGTTAGCCCAGTAAACTGACACTAAACTTCAGATTTATGAGTTAGCCCAGCAGAACTTAGATCAGTAAACCGACACTTATCACACTTAGATTTGTGACTTAGCTCGTTAGCCCAGCTGGGCTTTTCCTTCACAGAACTAAGGCAGGAATGGCCAGTGTGGTTAGAGGGGAGGGGAGGAGGCTTCATCCATGGGATTTTGGGATGACCTGGGTTTGGAAGTCGAGGAAGGGAGGGGAATGGCTTTGTGCAGTCTAGCTAGATGGTCTCAGAGCTGCAGAAGCTGGAACTCTGCACCAGCCAACAGGAAGCTGGAAGATAGGCTCTCGCAGCTCAGAGAGCTTGGCCAAGACTGACACCCTGATTTGCTCCATGTTCTTCTTCTGGGGCATGGAGTAGTGCTATCTTTCCTCTCTCCAAGGGTTTCTAGAGAGTTCTGTAGTTTGCAGTGCTCTGTAAAATAGGAAGGGCATGTATTAGCACACCCATTTTAGAAACTGGGAAAATCGAGTTTTAAAGTAGCAGCATGACATACTCGGAACAACACAGCCAATAAATCACAGTATTGGGAAGAGAAGTAGGAGTTCCGAGGCTGTACTTCTGCTGCCCCCAGGCTGCTTGCTTCTTAAGGTTTTTAAGAGTGCCTCAGGAGATGAGGGGTTAAAGTTCAATGGCCCTGCTACAAAGGTATTAAGATGTAAAGGAAGGGGGCCCTGCCCCAGTTTCTGCCCTGAGGTGGCAGTCCTGTCTCCACAGGAAATTCTGTGCTGACAGTCAGATCTTGAAAGGGGCTGAATTCCAGAGAGCGCTTAAGTCTCTGAATCTCAGTTCAGGAAAAGGACCTTTGAGAATACACAGCTAGTAACAACAATAATAATAACAGTTCACAGAACTAAGGGAGCTAACTCAGCTCTTTAAGAATTTGTACAAAGTAAGCAAACGTACAGTTACCAGGGGGAAAGGGCGTGGGGAGGGATAAACTGGGAGTTCGAGATTTGCAGACACTACCATATATAAAAAGGTCCTACTGTATAGCACAGGGAACTATATTCAATATCTCGTATAATGAAAAGGAATATGAAAAAGAATATATGTATGTATATGCATGATTGAAACACTATGCCGTCCACCAGAAACTGACATATTATAACTGACTATACTTCAATTTAAAAAAAAAAGAATTTGCCATATCCAGTGAATTAGGTGGGACAGAAAAGACACCTGCTCTGAAATCCAAAAACTCAGTAAAAGCAGTTATTCCAAAGAGATACTCATTTTCTGAAGAAAAAAAAGAGCTGTGTTAGAATCCTGTCTCTACTATGGTAACATATTAAAATTAGGGGTGAGGGGTGTGGCATTATTTCCCCCAGTTTCATAGAACTTATTCACTTGTTAATGAAACAAGCAAGTAAGTGGAACAAAAAACAATAGGATGATGAGACAGAGAAATGCAAATAAAAACTCAGTGAAAAAAGTTCAGTGATCAAAGCACATGGAAATCTCACAGAAAACAAGGTGGAAGAGGTTTCTGTAATACAGGCTTCTAAGAACTGTTACATGTTGATATCCACTGAGTGGGGCATAGTACACAGTGATTCCCAAACATATTTGTTCCCAGACCCTGTTTTATAGATATAGTTTAGGAAAGGCTAAACAGATCATCTTCTGGGTTGTGGTGGCCAATTTTTTTTTTTTAATTGCAGACTAGGAATGGAGGTGATATTTAATATTGGTGAGCTGTTCCTTTGTGTCAAGTGATGTGCTGGCACATTTGCACACACAGTCATTCATTCTCACAAAAGCTCCTTAAAGTAGATATTATTGGCCCCAGTTCGTAGATGAAGACACCTGAGCTCTAGGTAACTAACTGGTACAAAGTCACACAGCCATTAAGTTGAAAGACCAGGGAACAAGTGATGCTTTTCCATGAAGTCGTCACTCTTTCTGAGGCATCAGAAGCACGCACCTTGCTGTGTACAGAGCGGAGCTGGAACACTGGTTCCTTCTTGTGTAATTTTCTTAAAAATGTAAATGCCAGAATGCCAGCTTTTGCTGCCCCATTCCTTGCAGCCTCTAGCGTGCGTTGCACCAGGTAGGATCAAGTAGAGAAACGTCCCCTGGCCCCCACACTCTTCTGGCCCTCCCTCTTCACAGGACCATCTCTAGGCTGTGAGCTGTTTGAAAGCCGCAATGATGACATACTTTATTCAAGCCCTAATGTCAGTACAGTAGTCGGTGCTCTTTGCCAAATGAATGCCCTGATTTTGCAGGTCAAACTCCTGGGTCAGAAGTCCTTCTTTACATCCCCCCAAACTACCTCCACTGCCCTTCACAGATGAGTCTCATTTTGTTTTCACAACAGTCCTGGATAGTTGGTTACTCACGTCCTGGTGGTGACCATTTCCAGAGCCAAAGAGCTTTGTTATTTCTATCCCATCCGTTCTTCATAAGAAATACACATGACTTCAGTTCGGTTCAAACCAAATCAAATCCAAGCCCAACCAATATAATCCAGTACAATCCAGTATCACCTTGTTTCTTATTTGAATCCATGCTAAATTGCAGGCTCCCCCAAAGCAAGTATCTTATCACCGCTGTCTCCCCAGCTCCCGGCACAACACATGGCCCTTAGTAGTCCCTACTGCTGTCGAACGAATGAATGAGTAAAAGCATGAATGAGTGGACATATACTGTGCTTAGGGAAGGAGCAGGCACTGAAGGAAAATGAAAATCTGGACTCCATTCCTGGATCTTCCATTTACTAGTTGTATGAACTTGAGTGAGACATTGAACATCTCTGAACTTCAATTACTTTATCTACAAAATGGGGAAGACAATACTACCTTCCTCAAAGAGTGATGGCTTGGGTTAAACAGAAAATGAAGAGAAAGTGCTTAGCATGGTACCTGGCACAAAGAGATTAGCTATTGTTGCTGCTGACATTGTTCAAACAAATTATACTTGAATGGAAGAAAAAGCGAATGAAGAAATGAGTATATGTTAAGTGCCTGGGTGTAGTGAAATTGCCTGCCATGGGTCTCAGAATTAACTCTGCCCTTTAAATGCTGTGTGGCCTTGAGAAAATCACATCACCTCTCTGAATGGTCTTCTCCTCAATAAACTAGGACAACTATCATCTACATTTCAGGATTGCTGCTAGGCTCCAGGAGATTATGAGAAAGTGCCTGATTAATGATAAAAATTTAGAGAGATCGGAGGGACTGCCGTTACTTCATGACCCTGGCACCATCAATTAATACGTCAGAGTTGTCTGCAACACAGAAATAAAATCAGGCTTTCTCATGCGGCTTGATGACAGATTTGAACAAGCTTTTAAGTTAGTTTTAAAAGAGAGAAATACAAGCCTACTTCTTGTTAAATAATATTTGTGAGAGGGCCGCTATTTTCATAGCTCAAAACATCATGACTGATGTCCATAGGAAATGAAATACTAATAAGATGTATGGAATAAAAATGTTGGGATTTTGTGTTGTTGCTTCCTAATTTCTGACTTGTGCAGGACAGCTGGCTACCTGCGAACTAGTGTCACCTCCTCCTACGGGTGCTCAGCCTGGGGTTCCAGGAATAAACTGATGCTGGCTTTCAGGATTGCACTTCCAAATCTGGATTCCTATTGAACAATGAAGGTCTAAAAATGGAGCCCAATAATGAATGTGTTTGCACCATTTTCCAACATTACAATTACAGAAGGCCAGTGTGATTCAATTTGATGGTGCCTTGTATTCAATTAAGCTAATTTGATATTAATTAAAGCTTGATTTTAAAAAAAAAATCAATATATGCATGTTACCTTGGCTGCTTATTTTCCTTTTAATAGAATTCTCCCCTCTCCTTTCTTAGCTCCAAACTCTTCAGTGACAAAATGGGCATTGAAATATTTAATTCCATGGGTTGTAGTGAAAATAATGAGATATATATGTTTATCTGGGACTGGTATAGTACCAGGATACTTTACAAATGGTAACTGACCTAATTTGCATAATAATCACTTAATTTGCATAATACCCCACATTATGGATGAGGAAACTGAGTTGCACAGATTTCCTAACTTACCTATATTCACAAACCCAGTAGGGGAAAGCAAACAGCTCTGAGCCTGGTGGAGACTAGGCCAGGTGTTAGGGGCTGTGTTCTTGCGATGCCCATGGCTGATGTCCTAAAGCCCCTCACTGAAGTGGTTATATCCTCACCTTAAAAAATGAGAACCTAAGTACCACCTAAATGTAAGAGAAAACAACACAACTCACATATTTGTTTAAATTACATTTCTTGGATTTACTCAGACTCCGCACCTCCTCAGTTTGAAAGCTCAGTGTGGGTTTGAGTGGAAGAACCACAAATGAATAAACTATGTTTTCTCTGCTTGGTGCTGGCCATCTCCAAAGCCCAGCCTGCAGCAGGGACTCTGGAGAATAAGGTTCAGTGAGGTTAATAATGGTGACCAGAACTTTGACTCACGTCTGTCTGGCTGTAAACCCTATAGGCTTTCCATTAAAACACAATAAATTATAAAAAGGCCAAATGGGTCATTTAGAAGCTTTCCGTTTCACCACACGTGACATTTCTACCATTCCCACTTGACAACGAGTGTGAACCTGTTTATTCCAGATTTTGCTATTGATGCTAAGTCCACAGAGGTAAATACAACATGGTCCTCCAGAGAAGAATTCCCTAGTGACAGTCTAGTAGGGGTGGGAGGAGAGCAGACTGTCAGTCTCTGCCTTACTCAGCCCCCTCCACTCTTTGGTACTGAGGTCATTTCCACAGCTGACTCAGCCAAGAGTAGCTCTGGACGGGCAGGAAAAGAAGGCTTCCATGCCTCTAGCAGCTGGGTTCTGGCACCTGCCTGGCTGCCCTAACCTGATTTCCCGTGTCTAGAGTCATCCTCAGCACTCTGCTACGCAGCCAGGTAGACCATCCCACTGATCCTTATTTCTTCCACTTTCATTCTGTTTTCATTTCCTGAATGCATTCCAAGTACCTCACCTGAAGCTTGTGGTCTGGCCAGAGCCCCCCAGGACTTGGGCCAGACCTTCTTCCTCCTCCCAGCTGTCTAGTTCAGGGTTCTACGAATCTACGTAAATCACAGAGATTACGAATATCCCACCGCGCGGGATTATCCATATCATCCTGCATTTGTTTTTATTACATTTTACCACAAATGTAGGGGTTTCAAACAACACAAGTTTACTGTCTCCCCATTTTCATGAGTTAAGGGTTCAGCATATTTTAGCTGGACTGTCTGCTCAGGTTTCGGGGCTGAAATCAAGCTGTCAGCCAGCTGCTTCTGCGTCTGGAGGCTCTGCTAGGGAAAGGTCTACTCCCAAGCTTATGCAGTTTGTTCGGAAGACTGTCTCCTGGCAGTTGGAGGAGGGAAGTCCCCACTGCCATCAGCAGAAGACCACCCGCAGCCACTAGAGGTTGCTCTCAGGTCCTTGCGGGATGAGAGTCTTCGGCTCAGCTGTGGGGAACCCCATCATGTCCAGTCCTCTCAGGGTCCCAATCTCCCAAACATCCCCTTCCAGGACCAGCCAGAGACACCTCCCTGCTTTCAAAGGGCCTTTGGGATTAGAGCAGGCCTATCCAAATAATCTCCTTATTTTAATTTACTTAAGAAAAATTATTTTCAGATGCTGCATGTCCTTACTTATTTAAAAAACAAAATTTAAGAAAGGATTTTACTGAAGATAATCAAGGGCTATGGTCTCCAGCTACATTTGCTCTCGTATAACTAATATATTAAAGATCTTAAATAAATACACTATATCAAGGACCAACTACCATTGTTCAGGGATAGGTAAAATTGCCTGACAAACATTTCACTGGCATGCCACACAGCCACTGGTAGGTTATGTTGCTGTAATAGATAATCCCCGAATCTCAGTGGGTAACAAAAGAGATTTGTTTCTCACTCATAATGGTGCACTGTGCTTCTGTTTCACGTGGGTAATCTCCTTATTTCAAGGCTAACAGTGCCATGTAACATAACCTGATAATAAAAGTCATATATTCACAGTACAGGGGACTATGTTGGGCTTGTACATCAAGGGTCGGGAGATCATGGGGACATCCTAGAATTCTGTCCACCACGCACCACTAGCTTGAGATCCTGGCTGCTGTGTCCCACCTTCCAGTTCAAACCCCTCAGAGAATGATGCCAAACCTCATTAAGATTAAATTCATGATCGGAGCCACCCAGCCTTGGAACCTGAGATTTTGGGCATCAGGAAGTCAGCTCCCATGGGCAGCTCAGTGCACATCACTCCCAGCTTCCTTCCCTTTCCTGTGCTTGCCACATGCCTCACAGCTGAGCCAGCTTACGCAATGACAGCCAGGTATCCAGCCAGCTAAAGGCAGTACAGCATGACAAGGGTTACCAGACTTGTATAAATAAGGCCTTGATAAACACAGTGCAGGGAGTGGTGAATTCTGTCTGGTAAAAGGGGGGGTTGGGTGGGAGCAGGTTCAGCAGAAGAGGGACAGTTGTCACAGACTTGATATAGGATTAGAATTGTCCTGGGGGGCTGGAAGAACATGCCAGGGAGAAGTCAGGGAAGCCCAAGAGTGCAGGAAACAGTGGCGCAGGATTAGTCTGGGGCGAACAGAAAGGACTATCTGGATTTGACTGTGCTGGGAGGGGGAGTGAAAAAAGGAGCTTGTACAGCATATTCAAATCAGAATCTAACTTGGAAGTAAGTGCAGTCTTTGGTTCTCAAGAAGGGGGAACCATGATTTGATGTGTTTTGAAATTAATCATCTTGCAGACAGGGGGAGATGATTGAAGATGGCACCATTTAGGAAGCTGCAACAATAGGCCAATGAAAAGGCGGTGATTGGGGGACTGCAGCAGAGAAGAATGGTGTAGAAACTACTTTTGGAGGTAAAATTGAGACTGAACACGAAGGCTGTGTGTGCGGAGGCTTAGTCCATATTTCAGAATTTTATGTGCCACGCTGCACAAATCATTTTACATTCTTCTGCAAACTTTGCAACTGTCTGTCTGCCCTCTTCAGTGATCTATATGAACCTCCACACTTTCATTCTTCGAGTGTCAGATACAATAGTTCACCAAGGCCGGGCTCACTTCCACATGGATTCATAGCAGGGCGAACTCTTCCTCCCCCTCACGGACCCAGAATTTCTACCCCTCCTCACACTGCTAAGCTGTCCCAGCATGCACAGCCTCTGCTGTGTCACTGACTCCAGGTATCTCTCTTCCAAGCTCTCCCGTGGGGTCATTGTTTAAGAAGCATCTGCTCATGATTTAGTGACACTTGCCTCGCCCTGTGTCATAAAAATAACATTGATATCTATCAAAAAACCACGTGTTAGAAATCTCATATCTGGTGATAGAAGTCAGAAGGATGGTTATCCTTTAGGGGTTACTGACTGGATGGGGACAAAAGGGAGCCTTCTGGGGTGCCAGAAATGTTCTCTATCTTTATCTGGTAGTGGTTCCATGGCTGTGCTTACTGTGTGAAAAGTCATTTCCTTGTGCCCTTAAGATGTGTGTGCTTTACTGTATGTGAGTTATGCCTCAATAAAAACAAATGAAGAAAAGAAAACAAAGAACCATGTGTCATTCTTGCAACCTATCTATATTTCTTAGAAGGTGGTTTTTATGATCTCCGTTACTAAAGACTTGAGGTTTGAGTTTAAGTGACTTCCCCAAAGTCACACGGGTAGCCAGAGGCAGAGTCAGGATATGAGCCCGTGTTCTCACTCCAAAGGCTGTGCTCTTTCAAGTATAAGACTCAGAGTTTTCAAGACTTGTTTCTGCCCTGGATTTGTTTTCCTCCCTAGAATTCAATGACCTCTGACTACAAATGTGTCCCTCTAGCATGCATGTTAGACTTACTCTATTCTGACATACTTGGCTTTTGGGGCTGCATGAGGCCACAGTTCCTTGCATAGGAGCAAAGCATCATCTTTCCATCAGTTTTCCAAGGGAAAAGCAAGCCCCCAGTCAGGAGCCAGGAATCAGGGGCAAGAGAGCTTCTTCGACTGGCAGTATGGACGACCCTGCCTCTTCCTGGGCTGAGCTCTCCTGACATGTAGACAAGGATCACCTCTACCGCATGAGATTGGGAAGACTCTGGTGTGAAGCCACAATCTTCAAATGATTATACCTTTGTTCACAGATGAGATTATCAAGCTTATCTTCCTTCTGTATCCCTTTGGCAATGTCTGTCTAAGTGTGATCAAATCTCCGGTGTCATATTTTTTCCCAAAAACATAGCTTCCTAAGCCTCACTTCAGACCTACACAATCAGAGTATCTGGAATGTGGGGCATTTAAACAAGTTCCCCCAGTGGGTTTCTTCTAATACACGTCAAAGTGTAAAAGCCACTGACCTGGAGTTTAGAATAGTGATTTGAGACATGCCAGCTTCAAGTCAGCCCTACTCTGGGGATCTCTACAGAGACTCTACCTTAAAAGGGAAGCAGGTTCCCTCGGAGTTCAGAATGAGGATGAGAACAGTGAGAAAGCCTTGGGGGAAACAGGAGAGGGTCTTCTTTGAAGTCAGACTCCTAAACTCAGCACAGAGACCCTTCAACCTATACCAAACTTGAGGATCTGGATTTTCTTTTTCTGAGAAACATAATGTAAATCCACCTTTTTAAAAGTTTAGTTTTGAGCAAACACAGTGTCATGTAATCATATACAGTCAAGATAAAGAGCAGTTTCATCACCTCCTAAATTTCCCTTGCATCCTTTTATAGCCTACTTCCGTCTCCACCTATAGTCTCTGGCAACCACTGATTTGTTTTTGTCCATTTAGTTTTATATTTTCCAGAATTACATTCTGTGTAACTAGAATCATGTAGCCTTTTGAGTCTGGTCTCTTCCACTTTCTTAGCATAATACACTTGCTAATACATAATCCAGGTTGCTGTGTGTTTCAGAGATTCATTCTCTTTTATTACTGAATCGTACTCCATTGTATAGATGTACCACCATTTGTGCAATGAAAGAGGAACTGCCCTGACTCAGGTGTGTGTGGAGGCGGGCAGGAGGTGGTGGGGCGAAGCAGTGGCAGGGGTTTGTGGTTGGAGAGCCCTCAGTTTGAATGTGACAGTGTGACACTGAGCTGCCTTTGCACTTTACCCTGTGATACAGTGAATGGAGACCATTCTGTTAGCTGCTGACATCTATAACTGGGGACAGGTTTTATAAAAGGTGGCATAGAATGTCGATATAATCAGAGATTTTCTTCTGTTAATTATGATAACTTTTCTAATTTCTAGCCAAATCTGATTTTGAGAACACTGGGGAAGGAATATCTGAATATCTGTTTGCTTTCGCATCGAGTTGCCTTGTTGCAGAATGGAGAGTGTCAACGTACTAAACCACGGTGCAAGTCCAGGGGCCTGCCAGTCTCCAGCCTTGGGAACCTGGGGAAGCTCTGTCCCATGCTGAAGTCCCACTGTAGCTCATCTTACTCCTTCCTGCCCTGCTTACCTTCCCTAGGTCTTAGAGATTCAGGCAAGGCAACAGATGTCAGACCCCATGAAAACCCTGGACTTACTTACACATGTTAATTACTTTTAAAAGCAGTTGTGCATGTGTTGTATCTTCATTATAAATCTGTGAAACTCAAAGGTAGTATATACCCCCACAGTGCTTCCAATAAAGGTGTGAACTCAAACAACCTTTAGAGGAAAGGGAGGAAGAACATCTATATGACATCAAATTTAAATTCAGTTAGTTAGGCTTGAGAGTCATTTTCCTAAATGATTTCAGGTATGAGGTGTGATTTTTTTTTTTCACTTCTGGCCAGTTTTGGATGAGTTAAAATCCCTTAATTTTTTTTTTTTCCTTGTAAGACTTTTGTATTTGATGTGTCTGCCTGGGCAGGCTGGGGCATTCAAGTGATGACGGCTCACTGCAGGGCCTGAGTGGATGGCTTTCCTCTGGGTGCACCGAGGGCAGAGGAGAGATGATGGGACATGTACGGTCTTTGAGGTGGATGTATGAAACTGAGGGCCAACTATGGAAGCTGTGTCCTAGAGGGTCTGGTTCAGTGAATAAGCCCAAAGCTGGCTGGAGCTCAACACAGAGCAACAAATCAAAATGAAGCCACAAAAAACGGGGGTTATGAAGAGGGAAAAACTAAGAATCTCGGAGGGCCAGGAAGTTATCAGTGTCTACCATGTCCAACAGTCACTCCTGAGGATAACAGCCCCATGAGGTTTGTTCTTTCTGATGAGTCACTGGGATTTGAGACATGGGTCTCAAGACAGAACAAGCCCTGGAATGATTAGACCAGGGTCTGAAGCCTGAGCCAATGACGTATCACCTGGAAACAAGGAGGTCATTACACTTCCTCATCCCTACCACCACCCCAACATGGCGTAGAAAGAAAAACATGTCACTAAGGACATTTGATCTTAGACAGAGGCGTATGTATTCACTCATGCCCTCTCTTGGAAAAGACGAAGAGGCAGCACCCCTTGATGGGGTATTCTGAGCCATGCTAAGCGGCTCCACAAGAGTTGGGGCCCACAGTGGTTTCCCAGCAGCAGTTATGACCCCTGTCTTGTCTCCTGCCCCCTCGTATGCCTGCCATCTGTCCTATCAGTATCCACTTTTGTCAGAAGAGCAAACGGAGGCTCAACATGTAACATTTAAAACTCCACCCAAAAATCAAACAAACTCACACACTGAGTGGCTAGAACTCAGAGTCTGAGGCTAAACTGGGTATTTTTCCCTATTCTACACCGCCTTGCCAATACGTTGATAAATATAATTCAATCAGCAGTCTATGATAAGCTTTATTAAAATGTCAAGAGGCTTACCAGTCAGAACGAAAATGCAGGATAAAAAACATGTTTGTGGATTTGACTAAACCCTACACTGTCAGAATATAATTCCTACTGTTCAACAAATCCAGGCTCACTCGTCTCTCATTCTATTGTGCTAAGAACACAAGGTGATAGAAGGAATAATGTTTTCTTTTCCTCTGCTCAAGCCTGGAGCTGAAAACGGGACACAGCGTGCCGCTTTTGGTTCCAAAGCCAGGGAATTTGAGAGCTGCCACCCAGATGCATTTTACTTCATCTAAAATCTTATCCCCCAAGTTCAGAACAACTGTCAACCTTCTAGACTACAAATTTATTTTCCTGTTCTTCCTTTTCTACAAAACCCACAAATCGTAATAAGCCTTTATTTTATTTTATTTGATTTTTCTTGGAACCACAGTAACTCCTAATCTCTTGTTTAAAAAAAAACAAAACACCAAAAAACACACAAACAAAAAGCGTGAAAGGAAGGCCAGACAGATAGAAACTGGCTCTTGCATCACCCTGGTTTCTCCTGCACCGACGCTCTTAGGAGGCAAGAGCTGGCATTGTCACAGACCTCAAAGGCACACCAGTCGCCGGTATGTACATCAAGGAACAAAGTGAAATCTTTCCTGAACAAGTGATTATCAAATTACAGACCTGTCACCAGCACTTCCTGGGAAGGGTCAACACCTTCCCTGGTTCCCAACAAACAGTGTGCGACAGGCAGATCGATGCTTCAGTTAACTAAACAGCTGGCTAATAACACAACTGACAGAGGACAAAGGTTGCTTTGAAGACAATGAAATATAAGTGCTTTTTAATACCCCCCCCTTTTTTTTTCCTATTCAACAGCTCAGTGGGTCTTGCTTTTTTCTTTTTCCTTTTCCTTTCACTAGATGAGGCTGATGGTGATTCTAAACTCAAATTTTAAAAGAAGAGGAGATGGTGTCCTAGTTGATGGTGTCCATATGGGGTGTGATTCGTTATGAATGAAGGAGTGGCAAGGGTGGGCGGAGAGTCAACTTGTGTTTCAGTCTCCCGGGAACGATGGAGGGGCCCCCAGTCAATTGTCATTAACTAATTACTCTTCTCCTTTTGTAGAGATAAATTGGTTCATCCAATGTGTTTTCCAAGTGTGTCAGGTGAATTGCATGAAAAAGGATAAACAGCACTCTCTCCCTGTACACTCTGTCGAAAATCTTAACAGCTTAATTGTTGTTCTGCTGATTAGAGAGGCAGTGCCAGGTAGTAATTAAGGGCTAGGTCTGGGACTGCTCAGATTTGAAGTTTCCTCCATCACATCCTAGTGTTGGGGCCTCGAGCAAGTTTCTTACCCTCTCTCTGTCTCAGTTTCCTAATCAGCAAAATGGGGATAACAATACGGCTGGTCGGAAAATTAAATACATACAATATGTACGTACATATTTTTAAAGTAAAATTAAAAAGCTATGTAAAGTACTTGGCATGGTGAAGGGACATAGTAAAATGGTAAACATGCAACAATATACTTTTCAATCTTTCTTCACCCCGTGACATGGGGGCACCATATACACATAGGGGCTGAGCCTTTTCAATGTAAAATATCTTGATTCTCCAAAACACTCATTTAATCAGTGATCTCAACAATTCTAGCACATCACCGCTTTAAAGTACTTTAGGGTTATAAAGTACTTTCCTATCCAACAAGATTTTTAACTGTCACAAAGTTCTGCAGGGTTAATCGGATGGAATTTCTATTACACGAAGGGGAACTGAAGCTGAGAGAGGGTATGTAACTTGTCAATGTACTCAGTCCAGTAAATCAGGTAAAACATTCAGATTCTGTAATCAGATCTCAGTCTAAATCTCTGCCTCACCACTTCTTAGCTGTGTGATACCGGGCAGCTGGCTTAACTTCTCTGAGCTGCAAACATGCCATTGGCAAAACCAGGATACCAGTCTACACCTATCTCATAGCATTGTGGTGAGGAGTAGTAAAGAAATAAAATGAAGCACTCTGCAGAAAACTTGGAACTTAGTAAGCATTCAGTGAATATTAATTGCTACCTGTTCATTACTATTATTGTTATTATTATCATCACTCTTATTGATCAGGTAAGGTGATTAATAGGGACACTATTTTTTAAAATTATTATTATCACAAAATCTGGTATCTTTCCACTCTATTATCATTCCTCCTCCTCCTCCTCCTTCTCTTCTTCCTCCCCCTTTTTGGGGACTTATCACATGCAATCAGCACACAGAATATATGAGTAATAGTCCTTTTCTTATGGATGAAAACTTTGACATTTTGGTCTATCTTATTCAGTCCCTTGTGAATCAGCCCCCTTGATCGTGTCCTCTGGGGACTGATGCTGACGAAGCAGAGTTTCTCCATCTGCAAAGGAAAGCTCAGACGCCTGGCCAGTAACCACTACCCGCTAACATGCCATGTCTCTCCGCCGGGGAGAAGGGGTCCAACACTTAATGAGCATCATTCATCTGATACATATTTACTGAATGTCCACTACGAGCTAGCTACTGCACTAGGAGTGAGGATGAAGACGGTAAACAAAACAAACCATATATTTCCAACACACGTATGACTGGTGGGGAGACAGAACTGATCAAATAAGTAATACATCACAGCATGGTAAGGGCGAAGGGGAAGGTGAGCTGGTGCCACATGAACACTTAGACTCTCTGATCCGTCCCCAAGGAGGACTCCCTGAGGTGGTCTCAGTTGAGAGGGTTCTGACAGATGAGTAGGAGTTAAGCCGGAGGGTTGTAAAGACCTGGTGGTTCAAGGGGCATGGAGCATTTAAGGGACTGATAAGGGTTTGGCAAGAGTGAGGCATCTGAGATTGCTCAGATCTCCCTCTGATCAACAAACAGATAACAGGTCAACCTCTGTTGGCGATTATAGGACTTGGGGACTTACCCTAAATGCAACAGGACTCTGATGGAAACTACAAACATGTGAAGAGGGAGGGTGGAGGAAACTCTTAAGATATGCATTTTGAAAAGACCACCCTGGGGGTGAGAACAGACAAGAGGAGGGAAGAGTGAGCACAGGGAGATGAATGAGGAAGCTACTCCTTGGGCAGTCCTTTCATGAATCCTCACAAAAATGCTGGGAGGCTGTACTTAGTATTCCATGTCTACAAATGAGAGCCCACATTTCCCAGGCATTAATTTACCTCCTCCAGGTGCTAGAAATGGCAGTTGACAGCTGGAGGAGTAGAATGGGTTCCAGTCCTGCCGGAAGAGCACCACCTATCTTGTCCCATAAGCTCACCTGTGGAAAGTGGGTGCCTCTCACCAGGAAGGGACACTGATAGAGTCCAGTCATCTACTTTTTTGTGTGACACACACCCACACGTACGCATGCACACATGAATTCACAAGAATGGGTGCTCAAAAAAAAAAAAAGAAAAATATCTAAAATGAAAGTGGCTTAGAGGTGAAGCTGTCCCCCTCTAGGGGTGAGCAGGCGAGGCCCTGGCTCTCGCACACCACTGCTGTGAATGAACTCAATTCATTTCTCCAGCTTCTCCCCAATCTGTGCTCCTCTTCTGGAAGTCCAGTCTCTGTGTCCTTGTGCAGGCTGAAGCCTCTGCCTGGAAAGCCTTCTCCACACCCATTGCACCTGTCATCAAGCCATCAGGCGGGCAAACACCTCCCCTATCTCTCATCACCATCTCCGTATTGCAGTTGGTCCTAGAAATGTTTTTCGACCCGTCCTCCTCCAGATCCAGCCCTAAAACTAACCCTGCCATCCTCTGGCTCAGCCCAGCCCTTCAGTGGGCACTCCTTCTTGTGTCAACTCTCCGCTATGTGGACTCCTTGAAAGCAAGGGCTTTACTCTCTGGACCTCTTCCCTGGCAAGTGTTTAAGAACAAGAATGGATGGAAGAGAGGCAGGATGAGAGAAAGAAGGTGGAGAGGAGAGGAAAGAAGGTGGCGAGAAAGAAAGAAGTGGGGGGAAGGGTTAGGTCATTAGATAAGTGGGGGCACCAGGCAGATAAGGCGGAGGAGAGGGAAGATGGTCCGAAAGATGGGAGTATGCCCGCCTTCAGCATAAAGGGGCTTTACTTCTAAATAAGTGCCGGCGAGAAACCAATTAGAACTCCACAGCGGCAACGGTGCAGTGATGACAAGGACCTAACAGGACATGACCCAGTGCTCATTGTAACATAATTAGCATTATGGTTTAGGCGCCCCCCCCCCCCCCCCGCAGGTTTTTCTGTTTGCATCATGGGTCAGGACATGCGCAAAAGGGGCCGAGCATGACTGCGCACGCCAGGAGCAAAAGCCGTCAATCAATCAAGAGACCACCTCCAAGAGAGGGTGTAAGAGAAGGGGCAAAGACCGCGGCTACCCGCCCTCGGGTCAGCCCGCCTCCCGTTCTTGGAGGTCTACCTTCCCTCTGCTAATAAATCCTTTAAAGTCTTTCTCTACTCAACGCTTCTTTATCTTTCTCTTTCGGGTAACACAAGAACTGGAGTCTTTTCCCTTCCCCTCTTGGGGTAACAGAAGGACTTAAAGTGTAGCTTATGAGATAAGGGTTACATGGTGCCACACGTGCTCAGCAGAATATACTAAGACGCACGTGAGCCTCGCCTGACCACCGTGAAGGGTGAAAGAAGGAAAAGTTACTGTTGTGTGATGACCAGGTCGTTCTGTCTCGGGAGAAGGGAAGAAATATTCATCTGACAGAGATGGATTTGTTTTGCTCATGGAAGTAAGGAAATAGAAGACATTCTGGGTGGCAGCCTGAAATATCCCGTCCTTTTCTGCAGAAATGACATTGTCCCCGAGTAGCCCCTGTCCATGGTCAGGAAGGCCTGGGGAGAGGGCTACAGGTTCTGTGCTGGCCAGAACTTTATCCTTGGTCTGGGGCATCAGAGACTGACGAGGGCTAGGGCTAGAAATATTACAAATTTGGAACATTCTTAGGGATGTACTTACAGAAGCTTATTTTTCAGAAGAGGTCACTGAAAACCAGGGAGGTGAAGTACCCTGCTCAAGGCCAAGCTGCCAGGAGTAAGTGCTGAGGGTTTATCCTCTGCGACCCACAACAGGAACCTGGCACACGCTCCTCCATCATTCATTACTGACGTATTTTATTCTAAGAAACATAAAACCATTTAATCTACCTTGATCGTACGACTCTGTGGAAGGCACGGGATTACAGAGGCAGCTTGGTATAAAAGCAAGAACACAAGTTTTGGAACCAGATGGACTTCGTTTTATAGTCCTGCCTTTCCCGGCTGTCCTGAGGCGACTTTGAGTAACTTATCTATGCCTTGATTTCTTTCAAGAGCTCTGTCTTCTCTCCCAAACGGAAGTTAAAAGGTGGGGACTGGGGTTGATCGAACTGATGAGACATCTAAGGGACAGAACACGTCTTGGGGTCTCCAGGGCTGGAGCCTAGGGCAGGGAATGCTCCCAGGAGAGAAGAGAGGTGAGACTGGCTAGCGAGAAGCATGTGGAAGAGTGAAGAGAGGTGCTCTGAGGGCCCCACCATCGAGATGGGGGCCTGACCCAGCCAGGCCAGAGCCAGCTCCACTCCAGCAGGCAGGGCCCTGAGCTGGAGGGGACCGTGGGGTGGGCTGTCTGGGAGGGGATCCTGAATCTTACTTAGAGCAGCTGGAGTATCAAGACTTGAGGCACATATAGAAGATCCATGGAGAAGCGTATGGACATAATTTGTTAGGAATAAATGTTAGTGGATAGGAACGTGTACCCACAAACTCAAGGGCACAAAAGAAGTCGTATCAACTTAATTTTTAAAAATCAAATTAAATACAACTTTGAACGTAACTTTAAATACGAATTTGATCTCAGAAGCTGATAGAAAATCCAACCTCCGGGAATACTGGAGTTTGTCCTCAGGGCTCACGAAGCTCCCTGCAGTCTCATGTGGAGCCTCTGAGGAGAGCCCGCAGATTCAGGCCACACCCGATATGCTTAGAAAAGGTAACTGCCTAGGGCCTTGTGACATTTCAGCTTTCAGCAATTCTGCCCCTTTTGTATTGTCTTGGGCACCTGGGCCTTTGCTAAGGCTGGGACTCTGGCGGCCAGGGTCCAGGCGGCGCATGTCCCAGCCTTTGGAGATTCTGCTCCTTTCAGTTGGGGGGGGGCGACTGAAAGGCTGCGGGCTTCCCAAGACACCTAGGACGTGCAGACCCAGACCTCTGTGTCCTTCCTTCATGGCCTTCCATAACCTTCTCTCACCTTTGCTTCTCTAGTGCTGTCTCTGACTCTCCCTTTCCTCTTACCCTGGTTACAACTCTAAAAGGCTTGACCCTTTCTCTGTCTAAACAATGAGTGTAGTCGCCTTAAAGAATTGGCTATCATAAAAGCCAGGAAAAGTAGTTCCCCTGGGGTGAGGAAATAAGACGTGTGGGCTCCTCTTTAGAATGGAGACAGGACCAGAGAGAGACCACCTCTGTCAGGCCCCCTTCTCTCCACCCATTTTTCCACTTCAGAGGAAGCAAAACACAGTATCTCAGTAAGTTATCTTGACACACTGAAGTGCCAAAGTTTTGAACGATTTAATTTTTTCAGTTGTGGAAAAATACACACGACATAAACTCTACTGTCTTAACCACTTTCAAGTCTAGAGTTCAGTATTGTTAAATATATTCACAGGGTTGTACAACCAATCTCCTGACTTTATCATCTTGCAAAATGGAAACTCTACGCAGTAAATGGCAACTCCTCACTCCCGCCTCTCCCTAGACCCTGGCCCACACTGTTCTACTTTCGGTTTTGATGAATCAGACTACTCCAAGTACTGCATATAAATGGAATCACAGAATGTGTGTGCGTGTGTGTGTGACTGGTATATTTTACTTAGTACAGTGTCTTCAAGGGTCAGAATTTCTCCCTTTGTCAAGGCTGAAGAATATCCCACTGCATGTATACACCACATCTGGCTTATCCATTCGTCCATCAATGGGCACTTGGGTTGCCTCCATCTTTTCACTATTATGACTAATTCTATGAACATGGGTGTGCTGAACAATTTAATTTTAACACACAAAGGAGAGTCAATAGAGGAGTATTTCTATCAGAACATAATTCTGGACACTCACGATGCCAGAATTCAGGTATTCTGTGAAGCCCCATGGGAGTGTATCGCAGGGATCATGGCAGGAGAAGGGACTGAGGGCATCAGTTACCTTCCAGGACCAGAGACGCAGCCCCAAGCACCCACCTCCCACGGCTGCTGGGAGGACTAAGGGAAGTGAGTGGAGAAAAGCACCCGGCACATAGTAGATGCTCCATATACTTGCAGCCCTCTTGCCTTCCCTTTGAACTCGCCCTACTCTGAGCGCAGACGGCTGGGGAGTGCGCAGGACCCAGGGAAGCTTACAGCGCATCAAGTATTCTGAAAGCGATTAGACTGCAGAGTCTGCCTTCTGTAGAGTCAAAACATTTAAAATACCATTAAACTGCTCTCCCAGCTCTGCGGGTTCCTGCAACCTACAGCTCACAAAATTTCTGTGTCTGCAGGGGTTCATAATATACTCCAGGCCCGACGCGGTGCCACACATGTTTCCACGAAGCGATTATAAGGCCGAGTGCAGTGCAGCTCGCGTCTTATTTTGAGATGGCAATTTTGCATGGCATTTATCTCTCCCCTTGATTATGTATTTTTGTTCCCTGTGATCATTTTTCATGGGGCTGGAGGGGGTCTGTTAGAGTTCTGTAATCTCGTTTATTTAGCGTTTTGATTTTCAGATTTTTGTCCTGTAGGCACCTAGTGCAGCAGCAAAACAGAAGCTCACATGTTGCCAGGGGCAAAGAGGAGAGAGGCAAAGAAAGGGCATTTATTCGGCGACACCATGCTGGAGCGGCTCCTGTGTCCAGAGCCTGGGCTGAGCGCTTTCTCTCTGTGATCTCTAACCCAGGGCTGCTTGGGAATCAAGAGGTTAAATGATGTGACCTGGTGTTCAATGACACTTAGTGACACTTAGGAAGTGCTAGTGTCAGGACTGGAACCCAGCCCCGACCAGCTCCTGAGTCTGTGCTCAGCTCACCACACAATGTTTATGCAGCCACTAAAAGCCAGGTGCAAAACAGGTCCAGGAAATACAGAGGTAGCAACACTGGTGCCCAGAGTTTGTGTCCCAGGCAGGGTTCTGCTTCTTTATTACCTATGACTCTATCTTCAGGCAGAAGTGACTTCCACAGAGTAAAGTGTTTTGAGAGCTTAAAGAAGGACACTGTCACATCATTTAGGCTAATTGGAAAGCTTTCTCTGGACCTGAAGAATTTAGGGCACTCAAGGAACAGAGAATTAGCTGTTTGATCAAAAACACAGAAGTGAGAGAAAATCTCAAATGTGGTAGCTGGGACTGAAGATAGAAGGCTGGTTCTCATACAAACCACAGTGAGGACTGAACTTGCTCTTTCTCAAAGCCAGGCAGAGGCTGCGGGGACCAGAGATAGACATGAGGTTCAGAACCCTGCCCCGGCTGGTACGCGCCAGGGCGCACGTCACGTGATCCACAGAGCGGGAATTGCAGACAGGGCAAACGTGAGCTAGGGAAGGGAGGCGCTGCCCCGGCAGGCGCCTCGGAAGAGCCCCTGTTTAGCACTTCGGGCATACCACCGCGCCTAAAACTTTGATGCTGGCGTCTGTTTATGGGATGGCGCTCAGCCTCCTGAGCCTGGCTGGCGCTGCTTTCACGAGTGAGCAAGCATCCTTCCACCCCCACACGGGGCGATGAGGGCTCTGGATTACCCCCGCCTCTCCCAAATCTCCAAGCCCGGCCACAGCAGCTTTCCTCCCCCAGCACCAACTTCCCTCTCTCCCTCTGTACTGGCGGCATCCCTAATTCATTTCTTAATATCAACCTGAATTCTGTTGCTTAGTAACTCCTTTCTTCTCTCCAATGAGCTAGGCTAGCTGTTCCCTCCCAAGTGCTCCCACATGTCTTACTGAAAGGTCTTAGAAGGCGCCACTATAATTATTTGGGTCCAAGTTTTCCTGCTCCACTGATGTGGTACATCTCCAGGGCTTAGGAGAAAGAGTTTATGGAACCAATGAATGAATAGGTGAGGGAGTGGCTGAGTGAACACGTGACTTCTCTGTCCCCATAGCCTGATGCAAGGTCCACACAGTGGGCACATGAGTGTGGGAGGGAACGAGTGAGGGTAAGAGTGAAGAAATGAATAAGAGAGTTAACAGTGGGACAAGGATTGGCTTCCTGCTCTGATCAACACCTTGTGACCACAGGTGGATGTGGAGAGTGACAGGCATAGGGACACTTCCCTAAGACAGATGCTGAGAACCTGCCAGAGAAGGTAGTGAGTGACAGATGGTACTCCTTCTCGGGGAAAAAAAAAAATCAATTGACCTAAAAAAAAAAAAAAACCAACTAACTAAAAGAGGATTAAAATCTTAAAAGGCAGTGTGTGCTTAGACAATTCTGTTATTGAGGCTTTTAGCAGGTACCTGGTAGGAATCTCTGATTTATGTTTTTTTCTACCATTTTCCATTTCATGTAGAACAACATTCTCCAAAGCAGTGCCCCCTGCCCAGTAATTCCTAGCAGGCAGCCACATGCCTCCCTTTAGCTGCACAGATAAATCATATCCCTGCGTATTGTGGTAAACAGCAGATGTCAGTAAAAGCAGCCTGGGGGAGCAAACAAGGCCACCCCAGACTTTGCAAAGGTCCGGGTGCAAACCCAAAATACATCACTTAACTTTCTGGGGGATCTTGGACAAATTTCCTTAATGCCTTGTTATTTATCTATAAATGTCTTATCTATAAAATGGGAAGAACATCTCTAGCCACCGCTGTTGTGAGGACTAAATGGTTTTTAGCAGCTGATCCCTCGGTGAGGACGGCGGAGGCAGCAGGAAACACGATCTGAAGCAGCAGGACCTGAGCTGCAGTCTTAAAATTTTGGAAAGCTCTCATAACTTTTTAAAAGGGTTTTCGTATCTCTCATTTGTTCTTTCAAACAGACTTACAACACAGGTCCTGCTGTGGGATTTTAAGGGCTGAGCATAAACAATCTCAGATTTGGAACCTCCACCCTGTTAATTCTCTAAGCACCATGTAGTCTTCGGTCTTCCACTTTCATTTACTTCCTTGAATTGCATTCATTCACTCATTCTTTCACATATTCCTTCGTTCATGCAATCATTAGCTGAGCGCCTACTCAGTCATCGCTGGGTTCTCGCCTTCATTCATTAAACATGTGATGGATACCACCTCTGGGGCAGGCACTGTGGTAGGTACATGAGATACAGACACAATCCCAATCTTCGGAGTTCACGCTGCACAGGATGAAGAGGTACGTGCACTCACACATACACACAATTATAAACACAGATGCATGACCAGGGAACCGTGGTAGCATAGAGGGGTGTGTGATTAAACACTGCCTGGGAGAAGCAAGGCAAGCTGCAAGGAGGAGGTGATGGCTGAGCTCCATTGTCATCATCAGAAACCAGCAGGTCCCTCAGAGGAGCTCTTTACTGGTACCCTCCCTTAGTTATGCAATGATAAGGTAGGGTGGCTGGCATCCACTGCCCTGGGGAAAAGACCAGAGTAGAGAATTTTATGGCCTTTGTCACATAGGGTTGGGTCCTGGGGAGATGAGAGATTAATTTGCAAAAGGATTTCAGAGCTTTCAGAGGATAGAGGGAACATGACCCTTAAAGGGAGAAAAATCTTGGCCAACATTAGCAAAGAAGAATTCACCAGGAAAGCAGGGAGTGAGGCTGGTGACCCTGGCTTGGCACAGGGCACAGAGCTATAGGAGAATCGAGGATCCAGCACTGCCCAGGGCTGAGACGGGGAGCTCCTCAGGTCTCAGTAGCCCTGACTCAGTGTCTTGTTAGTGCCAGCAGTGGGTGAGCATCAACGAGTGGACAATGAGAGCTGTAACCCTGGCGCTAGTTCAGGAGGTTCCCACAGCAGTAACAGGGGTCCAGCACACTGTACGAGTCAGCATCTAACCAGGAAAACAAAAACCATAGAGATTTTCTATGCAGCTGATGGAGGTAGTGCGAAGCCAAGGAGAGAACGGTAGGGTGACCCACAGGTTAGCAAGAGCGGAAACCTAAGTGAAGGGTAAGGAGGAGGTGTTACGTGAGCCCGGAGCCTGTGGCAGAGGAGGCGGGAGAAACACTCGGGCTTCTTCCTTTCACCTTGTCTCCCACTAGCACCGCCCATTGACTGAAGCCACTTAGAAGCCGGCTGACACGGAGGCCTGGAAACTCCCGCCTGCCGTCATCAGCCCTTCTGCCCTGCAGTTCAGGGCAGAGCGGAGGAAGGGTGAGAACGGGGCCGAGGGCAAACAGGCTAAAGCTGGGTCACAAGGGCATCCTTCCGGCACTGGACAAGCTCGGGCAGTGCAGAGCCCTCTTCCACAGCGACACCATGCGGCCGCAAGAAGTCGCAGCACAAGGGGGCTGATCAGACTTGGGTCCTCTCTCTCAGGTTTAATACACACCAGGGTTCTTGGACAGTCCGTGAGCGAGACATAGGGTCTCGGGGAAGAACTCAAGGGATAGTATCAGACGTCTTATCAAGAAAGCACACAAGAATTTGTTCAATTAATTGATAAACTAAGTTGTACTTGAATGTAATTAAAACCTAAGGTGGGAAGGATAAAATAAAAACGGTAGCTACTAATATTGAATTCTTACTATATGTCAAGCACTGTATTAAACACCTTACATAAATTAAGTCATTGATACTCACTGCAACCCTGTGAGGGTATATATTATTGCCCTATTTTACACATTAGGAAACTGATCTTCAGTGACTTGTGGAAGATCACATAACTAGTAAATAGCAAAGATAGACTTCAATCTCAGTTCCTCTAGCATCCAAAATATATGCTCTTAGTCACTATGATACATGGCTGCAAAGGGACAAAAGTGTGCCCTTGACATCCCAGTTAGTGTGCAGCCTGTGTCCATTCCACCAGGAGGGGTGGAGTCAAGTGACAAGCAGTCCAGAAAAGACCACCCATCACGAATGTATTGTGACATCCCAGAAATCAGCATAGGACCCTGATCAAGATACATTTGCACAGTGTGTAGCAGCAGTTGTCTGCTTTGCTCTGTAATTGGATAATCTAGCTCTAGTCCTGCTCTCCCCACTGCTGATGAGAGAAGTTTGGTCCCAGGGAATGCAGCAAGGGAGATGGGCTGAAACCAACCAGAAGAGAATTTGAGCTGATTATCCTGCAAAATATGTCCGGGCTCTGAGACGTTACACTATGAGAGTCCCCCAAGGGATGTGCAGAAGAGAAGCCCCATTGCCTTTAGCTCCTCTGAGCAAGTGCTGTGTAAACAACGTGTCTGCCGAATGGTTATGACAGTGTCTGCTATCAGCTAAGGATTACTGAGGGCCTCGGGAGCTGGGAGCCAGGGGCCCCTGCAGAAACAGACGGAGATGGTCCCTTGTAATGACAACCCCCGACGCAACAGCATGGCAGTATCACGTACACTATCTTTTTGAGCCTCTCAGTGGTCCTGCAAAGGAGGCAGGGCAATATCATGATCCTTGTTTTCTGAATAGGGAAAGTGGAGTCCAGGAAATAGAGGGGATTCACTGAAAATCGTACGGACTGCTGGTAGGCAAGCTGGAATTAGGACTCAGGTCTTGAGAGGCAGGTTTAGACCTCACTGCCTTGCCCTCAATTGAGATGTGGTTATGCTTCAACGTCTCTTTCATACTATCTGAGTCTTGGGGAGTTGAAGTGACAGACCTCCAAATAAATTCCTCTAACCCAAACATATTTTCTAAACACAAATCAAGGTCGCTGAGACAGCAATGTCTGGCTTAGCTTCAAATAACGAGATTAGTCCAGGGAGATGCCTCTCACCCATAAGGCAGATCTATGTGACACCAGGAAAGGAACATAGACTGTAGAAAAGAGGCTTGCATTTCACTCACCAGGAGCCATCCATTCATGGGACCCAGGTAATCCCAGCCTCAAAACATTACTTGTAATACGAGTGGGGACTCATAAAATGGCAGTCATCTCTGCACCCCCTTTCAGGCCTCAATAGACCATTTCATGATCCTGAGTCCTTTGAAAAGGGCTTCACTGGGAGTCTGTGAGCTTGTGAAGGGGGGCTTGCCAGCCTGGGGCAGTCAGAGAAGACTTCCTGGAGGAGGAGCTGTTGCTTCAGCTGGGGTATGGTGATTGTGCAGGGGTCAACAAGGATCCTGGGCATGGCTCAGTCCAACATTGCCACTTTTAAGATCCAAGTCACTTCAACTCAGCAAACACTGATCAGGTAGATACTCATCAACCTTTCCAAGAGACTGAGTGAGACCCAGGGAAGTCAAGATATTTTCACAATCATAGCACATTTCATGGCAGAGCTGGAGTTTATGAGACCTGTCTTGTGACCCTCAGGGGAATACATCACCTGATACCACCACCCCCAAACCTGCCCCTTTCTCTTGGTGCAAAGTAAGCACTGAGGGGCCTTAATCACCCTACTTTCCATGTTGTTAATGCTAATTGTGAAAATGCCTGACATTGGGATCTGTGATATTTCATGTACAGGTGATCTACATTATAACCACTGAGACTTTGCCTAAAAATTAGCTGATTGAGTTTGTCAGATCTGACTATGGTCTCATGAGCCAAAGTGAAATGACAATTTCATTGGACAAGAATGAACCCTGAAACAGCTGTTTAGCCTCAGACAAGGATAACGTCTTTCATCTTGATGCTTCAATAGGCTGGGACCCTCAATTTGGAGCCCAGAGAGAGGGTTGGCTGAGTCATCATCAGGGCTTCCGTTTTGAGCACATGCTACATACCGAGGGTTGCATGACCTCAGGTGTCCGTCGCCACAGAGACACAACAGAATAAGAATCGTTGTATTTTTTCACATGTGAGAAAGTTGGGGCAGGGAGATATTGCCACATCGCTTGCCCAAAGTTAGTCAGGCCGGTTAAGTACAGAAAGTACGAGATTCATACCAGGTTTGTCCAATTCTAAATCTCATGTTCTTCACCCTACATTGGGCTACCTACCAGAGAAAGCTGGTTTTGAAGGAAAAAATGAAAAAGCAGGGTGTCAGATTTGGCAGGAACTTGATGTCATGACTCTATTGGGGTGGTCATGGGCCTCATGGGTCTTCAATCACAGGGTCATCAGAGAAACAGGAGTAGCTGGAGATGAGCGGGAGGAGGCCTGGGCCCAGGGCACCGAGCACACCCAGGACTAGGCTCTGGCGCCCTGCTGTCAAGGGCAGTGACTGGGGACGGGTCATGTAATCACTGTCATCAAACCCACAAGGAGGTACAACTTGACACCCCTTTCAACTGTAAAAATCAAGAAGCCTCTCTATATTATGGTGCGCTGAGAAGAGGCTGAGAATCAGCACGATCTCTCATGCTTTGTTGGTGAGAATGAAAATTGGCATAACCACTCTGGGAAATTGCAACATGGAATATTCACAATTTTACTCCCAGAGATAGCCAAGAGAAACATTTGCACGTGTGTAACAGAAGACATGTTCAAGAATGTTAACAGCAGTTCTGTCTGTAATAGCAAAAATCTGGACACAACCCCGGTGCCATCCTCAGATACAATGATAGAAAAAAGTATGGTATATTCACTGGATGGTATATGATATAGGAGTCAAAGCACATAACCTACAGTTAGACACAATATTGTATTTTAGCAATATAATGTTACATAAAAATAATCCCAAAAGATTATGTACTTTATGCTAACCTTTTTTTAATACTGTTAAAACCAAGTTAAAAAATATTTTATACAAAGTGAAATGCAGATCACTAAATACAAGTCTCAGGATGGTGTCATCTTGGGTTGGGGAGGTGGACGGGGATGGGAGAGGTGAGGACCACATATATGATGAAGGTTTTATTCACTATGGTGGATTGCTGTAGTCATGGTTGTAGCAATGGCTTAAGATGACCGTGCTTCCCTGTATCCACAGCTTTGAGTAGTCCTCTCCCACCCTGACTTTGGGATTGGTTGGTGGCTTGCTCTGGCCAATGGGATAAAAGCAAATATGATGGAAGCTGACTTGAAATATGTTTCCACATTGATCTTGCCTCTCTTGCTCACTCTGGGAACACTGCATCCACTGCCACGTGAATCCACTCCAACTACCCTGGTAAAGAAACGAGGTCCAGCCAGCCCTGTCACCTGAACAGACAACCAGTACTAACCAACAGTCAGCACCAACCTCCACATGACTGTGAGTGAGGCTGTCCTCGACCACCCAGCCACGGGAATCACCCAGGGGAGCCCAGGGAAATTTCTAACCCACAGAATCATGAACTAATAAACCCCTGTTACTTTAAGCCACTGAGTTCTGGGGCACTTCATTAGATGGAAAAACTCATCTAAATTAGTTTTTATGTAGAGTGGTTATTTATTTTATAATAAATAAACAACAAACAAATGAGAAGCTCATATGAACCAATGATGAGAGCATATACAGTGAACCAAGGATGGCAATTAATCCAATTCTACGCACCTGAGGCTCATTTAAAAACAAACAATAATGACAAAAATTAAAACCCCTCTCTTAGCTTGATGATGATATCAGCCTGCAAACCCGTCTCCCCATCTAGAATTCTTTGTTCCTTCTGGCACAGACTGCTGATTAATAAATCCTTCCCCCATCCCCCAATCCATTCTATGGCTACATCTTCACTAATGAGCATAAAAAGGTAGAGATGGGTGCAGATTCCAGGTCAACTCAATAAAGACTCTTGTCCTGGACCCTCTTTTCCCTTTTCCTCCCTACTCTCTGGAATTGGAAAGTCCTAGAAAATCTCAAGATACCAGTTTTGAGGCTAGCATAGCTCTCCTGTTAGCTTCAGTCCCTGCTGGCTTGGGGACCCAGAGACTTCTTAATCTGCTACGTGAAAGGAACATCAATTTATGTCTTGTCTGAAATTTATATCTTGTGAATCTTTGTTACATGCACTTTAGTTCTTGCTCCAACTAATAAATTATTCCATACCAGTCGCTACCATAACCTACAGTGATACACATTTTTTTAAAAAATGAAAATGCTTTTATTATTTTATTCATTGTAAAAATCTCAAACCAAACAGAAGTGTATACAGAAGGTGTAAATCCTGGAGGTACTAAATGGTTTGGAATTTATCACTCCATACGTTTTACTACAGGTAACATCACACATGCCTGATAGACGGGATTGTACTCTATACTGTGACATAATCTGTGTCGGTTATGTAGTAATATATTATGTATCTTTCCATGCCAACATAAGATCTATATAATAGTCCATCTAATAGATGCACAATATTTTATTTTAAAATCCTCTTCTGTGACTGTCCTCAACTTTTCACTGTTTATAAAAAATGTTAGGAACATTTTGACATCAATTTCTTTTTTGGGTCCTTATCTAAATTGTTTCCTTAAGATGATTTTTAGGAGAGGGCTATCTGGGAGACAGAATATTGAATACATCTAATACATACCTTCTGTGGTGAACTATTTTAAAAATTCCCCATTTCCCTTAAGATAAAGCCCAGACCAAACTGGCCTGGCATACTCCAGCAGGGCCCTTCCTAACTAAGCTTGCCTCATCTCCCACCCCCCAGAGCACTCTGCACTTTAGACACGTTTACTATTACAGTTTTCCATCAAAGTCATCAAGTTATGTCATATGTATCCATCTCATGTTACTCCTTAGGTCTTTCATTATTTTGTATTTGTTTGCTCCATATGTGATACACACACACACACACACACACACACACACACACACACACACACACACACCCCTACCTTAGATTGTGAGCTGACTTCCTTTTCTTGAAGATCCAGCTCAGTATTACCAAGCTCAGGAAGCCTTTCATTGCAGCTGGATCACATCCTCGCCATCCCCCGCCCCCATCTCTATACCAGTTTTTGGCTGCTTTCATCATAGCTCTTATCACATTCTTTTATGTTGCTTAGTGTCTTTACTTACTTGTTCTCCTGTCTAGGCCATGTTATCCTGAGAGCAGAATGTGTTTGTCTATGAATTCTCCTTCTCCGAACAGTGGCTGGCACCTAGTAGACATTCACGAGACTGCACACGCACCTTGGTTTTCTCCAGGTGTTCTGGATGATGTCCTCCCCAAGATTTATTCTAGACTCCTCTCAGTAATACGTCTGCACCTGCCAATATTCCTCTGGCCATAATTAGTGTTGGCGTGGCACTGAGGTGACTCTAGGGCTGCATAAGTAACCCATCAGGGATTCCATCTAAGACCATGGTGAAGACAATCATTACAACGTTCTTTGATGATTCACAAAGTTCAAGAATAGTCCTACAGGGAATTTCCCAAGTGTTTATTGTGTGCTGGCCACTGTCTTAGGGTGTGTGGACACCAAAAGAAGCAATCTGAGACAGGCCTCTATTTCGAATTCCTGGCTAAATAGTAATTAGCGATGAAGCAGTGAAGAAGAAAAACCCTGATGGTACGTGTATTCTTGTTGCTGTTATGTTGGATGCGTGGCCGTAGTGTGATGGCTTTGTCAAAACCACCTGAATCATTTTGCTGAAGTGGGTCTGAGTAAAGACCAGTGTGTGACACCAGCCTGCATTCAGTTATTGACCCTGGAAAAACCTTTTATCATCCTGTGCTTCCATGGAGACACCTATTACAGAACTTTGGAACTTAGAGAACTCTTGGGGCTTATCTAACAAACCACTCATGTAACAGATAAAGAAGCTAAATGCCTACAACACTAATTTGACCCAGATCCCAGATGTGATTTAGTGTGAGAGCCAGAATGAGGTCCCAGGTCTTCTGAATTCACAACAACTCCCTTTCTATCACACTGAACTAGTTTCTGGCGGTGAGCAGACTACGATGGCCCTCCTGATCCCCTCCTCCTGGTATTCAGATCTTTGTGCAATCCTCGTGCCTTGACTGAATGGGACCTGTTAACTGCTTTTAACCAACAGACTATGTCAACTGTTACAGAAAGTCACACCTTGATGAAGTTACATTATACAAGGCTCTCTCTTGTTAGCAGAGTTACTTGCAATTTCTGATAAATCCCCGAGTCCAGTCTCTAGATGACAATAAAGCCCACCAAAACCTGAGTTTCAGCTTCGGGGGGTCCTACGCAGAGGACACAGCTGAGCTCTGCCTAGAGTTCTAACCCACAGAAACAATGACATAATAAACATGTGTTGTTTCAAGTTGTTAAATTTGTGGCATCATATTAAAAAGTAGCTCTCCAATGGAAATATCCGGGATTTCTTTACATCAAGATGCCAAAACTATGTACGATGACTGCAGTCATTTATTAACAACAGAAAATACAAAATAGGTGACCTTGGTATAATCAGAACCTCAACTTAATCAAGATGGAAAGGGAGAAGTGTCCAGCGCAAGACAGCCTAGATGGAGCGTACTTCCTGAGGCTGTCTGCTCATCTGCAGCCCTAACACTAACAATAATAGAGACTTTGTTCTGCGTGAAAGGTAACGGAAGCTCAATTCCTTCTTATACGTGGGGAAGAATTTGTATAGAAAAGACAGGCCAAATGTTAGAATATTCTATCTGTTGCTAAGCATGGAGGTAGAAGTGAATAAGGTCAGTAAAGACTGAATTTCAATAATTTAACAAATTAAGGCAGTACTAGTAACATCTCAGAAGGTTAGTAGAAAGATCATAAAAGTATATGACTTATTTCTGAGTTAGGGTGTCATGTTAATCATAATAAAATCTGTATCTCATTGGTATCAGCCAAAATGTGGGCAAAGGTTGAATGTTTATGCTCTAAGGAGATATAGGACACCTTTTCATAGCAAGGATGTCAAATAACTTACACCTTGTGTGTCAACGGTAATTGACTAACATTGGCACCTTGTACTGAAGTAGGCTTCAGCAGAGAGTAAGCTGTAGTCAACCAAGCATGTCTGCCCGTGAGCAAGGGAGGGTGGACGAGTGGTACGCACGTCACTCCCAGGCAATAGACAGAGCTGTAGATTTTGTGTTGAAATGTATGTGGTTTGACTTCTGACAATCATATTCACCAGTCTGCTGACTTGGTGCATGTCACCTAACTTCTCTAACCCCTAGCATCTCCAAACAGTTACCATCATAAGTAGTTTAAGAAATGATTAAGAGTGCCTACATAAGAATACCCAGTAGAGTGTCAGGCCTCTATCACACTTTTTTTTAAAAAGTCTTTATTCATAATTACCAAAACTTGGAAGTAACCAAGATGGCCTTAAGTAGGTACATGGATAAACTGTATACACACACACACACACACACACACACACACACACACACACACACACACACACACACACACATATATAAGCTTATATATATATAAGCTAATAATAATATCTACTTCATTAGTCACATCCCCAGCAAGTGTTGAGTCAAATCCTACTGAGTGGTGTTGGTGTGAGACTTGGAACAATGGTTATAAATATTCTTTGAAAATGGCAAATTACCTGAAATATAAATTATGGATGCAATTTTTACATTTTAATATTTAATATTCAACATAACTATAGAATTTATGTTTCTTAAGGGCTGGAATAATACATTTTTATTTCTGCCATTTCTCCCTTTTATATAATGTATAATACCATGCTTTGAACAAGGAGTCTTTTCAGTAAAAACCTTGGACTGAAGGAAGATTTCCTGTCCCTCTCTGAGGTCAGTGGGGCTTAGCAGGTTGAGGACTGTTTTCATACATGAGCTACCATGTCACATTTTAGGACGTAGACAAAATAATACAATGTTCCTGGTCAAGGGAGAAGCAAATAATAATGCTATAATATGCATTGTATGTATACAACACATGTATATACATATATCATACAAACATGTGTGTGTATAAAATCCTAATGCCTTCTCTACAGTGCCATGTTATTGAGCAAATTGATCCCAGCTATGCTAAGCTAGATGCAGTCTTAAACAGTTTGAGTGGAGCTCTGTAGCTCTGCATCTAGATAAAGCTACATCCTTTTGACAGGAATCTCTTATATTATTTATTTTTGTGAACATATTTCTCCTTATTATATGCAGGGAGTGTACTTCTTAATTTGCCAGTCAATTAAAATGCACTTTGATTAAGAGAAAAAAAAGATCCAGCACCATCTCTGAGTACAAATGCACATTCCTTAATGTAACAGTCTGTTTCAAATGTGGTTTGATTAACGTCAAATTCTCAGAAGGTACAGTTAAGAGAGAAACAGGCAGGGTCATCAGACTACGAATTCTTGTCAAAAAAGGATCAGTTCCTGTTTTACTTCATTGAGCTTTGTATTTGGTACCGTTTTTATACCTTTACGATACTTTATACATGAAGTCCTTTTGATATCCTTTCAAACGATGTTTAATAAAGTAGTGAAACTAACTTTTTTTTCACCAACTGTTCATAGTCACTGGGAGTGGGTTGCAGAGAATAGGAAAATTGCTTCTCCTCAAAACTGCTCAATAGGGATGAATGGTTAGTTTTTTTGAACACGAATCCCCTCCCTTCCCCCACACTTACATTTGATAAATGTGAGCCAGGGCCGATGCTACAAAGGGTAGAAACCAAAGAAAGAACAGTGAGGGCCCATGTTAGATTGCAGGGAGTATGTTACAGAGAAAAGAGGCCAAATTCAGAATCTGGAAACCTGGAATCAAATATCTACAGTCATGAAGAAATCAGGTCTTTTGGAAAGTTACTTAAGCATTTGAATGATCTCAATCACACTTTTCTATCTGCAGAATTGGGGATAACAGAAATCTCTTCCTGTTTCATAAGCTTGTATGTAAAATTTAGAAAAAATTGTTATATTCATCATTGTTAACATTTTTGAGTGTTTCCTGTGAATCAACAATAAATGAAATGTGTAATATGTATTAGGGCTCCACTGATAACAATAGCCCCACAAGATACAGCCTATCTGCATTTTTGGTTAAGCAAACAGTGTTTGAGAGGTTAACAGACTTACCCAAGATTATAGGTAAATAAATGGTATGGCCAAAATTCAGAGCCAAGCAAATACTGAGTCTGCACAGTTAACCGATGCACAATACTACCTCCCATGGTCATGGATATACATACTCTTAGGAAATCATAAAACACAAGGCAAATGAATATATATTATTCTTTTCAACTTAACTAGAGACTTAAAATGAGTTAAAATACCAAGCAAGGTGACTGATACTAAGCAAGACTTTGATAGTGTTTAGAACATCGATGTCAATCCTGATTTGTATCATTTGTTAAAACCTCACAAGAAGGGAGACGACTTTGCCAATCTCATCCCTATAAAGTTAGAGACAGGAATGTAGTACTATCTTCCTCCCTCTTCTGTATCCCCATTACTCCTTTCCCCTTGCCATAACATGCAAATTATGCTCATTTATGCTCTGGGTTGGTAACTAACTCAATGAAACCTCTTTAATTAATTTCACAGATATTTATTGGAAATCTACTAGGACTCAGTTCACTGTGCAGTGAATATATTCAGGCATGCAAAAACTTTCCATACAAGATGGCAAAATAAGCCAATGCTATTATGAAGCTATAAGCCTAGAGTCTTACGGGAATTCATGTGACTCACTTTATTGAGATAGTCACTTTATTAAGGTGGTCTGGAATGAAACCTCCAACATCTCTGAGGTATATATGTATAATTAAAATCATAAAAGCTAAGGATAATGAGAGAATCCTAAAAACAGCAAGAGAAAACCAATTTATTACATACAAGGGAAATCCTATAAGGCTATCAGCAGATTTTTCAGCAGAAAATTTATAGTTCAGCAGGGAATAGGATGACAGATTCAGAATGCTGAAAGGAAAAAAAACAAAAAACAAAACAACTTCCAACCCCAAATTCTCCAATCCCCAAAACCCCAGCAAGATTATCATTCACAAATAAAGGAGAGATTAAGAGTTTCCCAGATAAGCAAAAATTTAAAAAGTTTACCATCACAAAATCAGCCCTACAAGAAATGATAAAAGGAAATTTTTTAAGCTGAGAAAATGATTACAAATTAATAATAATAAAGCACACAAAAGTAAAAATCTCACTGGAAAAGTTAGTATGTAATAAAGGTAGTGGAAGATAAGAGTGTCCGTCGATAGATGAATGCATAAAGACGATATGTATATACACGCAATGGAATAGTACTCAGCCATGAAAAAAGAATGAAATCTGGCCATTTGCAACAACCTGAATGGACCTAGAGGACATTATACTGAGTGAAATAAGTCAGACAGAGAAAGACAAATACTAATTGGTTTTACTTACATGTGGAATCTTAAAAAATAAACAGAAAAAGATAGAAACAGACCCATAGATACAGAGAACCAACCAGTGGTCATCAGAGGAGAGAAGAGTGGGGGTTTGGGCAAAACAAGTGAAGTGGATTAAGAGGTAAGGGGATTACTTCCTGTAACAAAGGAAGTCATGGGGATACAGCCAACAGCACAGGAAACATAGTCACTGATATTGCAGTGACTTTGTATGGTGACAGAACTTTGTATGGCCACAGATTCTGGAGATCGATTCTTAATGCATATATGTTGAATCACTATGCTGTACAGCTGAAACTAATATAATATTGTATGTCAACTGTACTTCAATTAAAAGAAAACAGGAAGACATATTAATGTGGATACAAAACCCAGAAAGAAATGCCTCTTGCTCTGCATAACGTCCACAAAACAAATAACTGGGCTATCCTAGAAACCACCAGGGAGTAAAACCCTGAACAGTTTGAAGAGGTAGTAAATAAAAATTAACTGCAGAGAAGCCATTATTCCTAATTTAGGATGCATAAAATATCATTAGTGCTATCTCTATTGAGTGTTCTGTCATTACTGGTTTATTTTAGTAGACATAAAAATAAGGTCTTTCATAGATTTTTACTCCTGATCTCCTTCTGACTAAATTTTTATTTGTCATAATACCGTAAGTTCTTGTAATATGAACCACCCTTCCATGGTGTTTTACAGAAACCTATTCTTAATGATTGTGCTGTATTATAAAAACATTAGTTTTTGTTCGTATTGTTGTTATTATGGAAGTAAGAATTAAGCATTGTGATGAATATGAAACGAATACAGTTTATTACCTTCCTGGGTCTCAGTTTCCTTATCTTAGAAATCTGTGCATATCAGGGAAGTTACTAAACCCTCTTTCTTTTCGAATTTCCCAGTCTATTCACATTTTTCCTCTCTTTAAGCACAAGAAGGCAACATTAGGGACAAAGACCTCCAGTTCTTTCTAGTAAGTGCTCAAGATTAAGTTTATGTCTAGAAAGTATGAAAAAATTTGGGGAAAAAAATGGTAGGAAAACAGGAAGAGCGAACATATTTTTATATTTCACTCATTTACTTTATTTTTTAATCAATCAGTTCTGAATTCCAAGACATTCAAGACCTCTAACGTATTGCTCTACATGGCCTTTCCAACCCGCTTCTAGCCACTCATCTTGCAGCAGGAAGCTAGCTCTCCTATTCTAGTAATGTGTCCCCCACCGTGCACCTGCTCATTCTTTTCTACCGTTCAGGAAATCCCTTCTTTTATCAGCTTATAGAAAAAATACCCTCCCTTCACAGTCAGAGCTCAAATGCCCACTTTCCTGAATTTTTCTAACTAGAACGATACTTCCTTTTCTTTTATTCTCTAAACATTTCTATCTTGGAAGCAAAATCTGTTAATGTTGAAATATTTATTCCATTCTTTTTTTATGTTAAAGTTAATATCATCTGATTTTCTTCTCCTTGAGAAGCTCCTTGGGGCCAAAATTAGGTCTTACTCATACTTACACCTCATACAAGTGGTTAACAAAATGTGTTTATATGTCCTCAAAAGAGTACCAGAGTAAGGGGCAGAAATTTGGGGTTCCAGTTTTGGGCCCTTTAACAACTAACTATGTGGCTATAGATATATTATTTAAACTCTACAAACCTTCATTATCTCGTGTAATATGAGGTTAAAAACTTCTACTTCAAATGGAGGATTAAATGCTAAGGGGCTTTTAAAACTCTAAAATACTACATTACTTCAAGAATGAAAGTTATTAATGTTGTTCTTATAACTTTATTATTATGGTAGTCACTCAGTAACTATTAAATGTGTCTAAAAGAATGAAAGAGCAAAATTAAGTAGATAATAAATGTCATATTTGAATTCAGTTCTAATCGAATGGAATGACTATATACATTTATTTTCTTTCTTTCCCCAAACTCTATTAATATAAAATTAAAGGAATTTCGTAGTAGTTAAAAAAGCAATATTACAAAGAGAATAAAGAGGGGACAAGAACAGACATGGGATTTCTACAAACTTCTTAAAATTTGGAAGTAGATGGGGAGGTAATAAATGGCATAGCTGAGCAGGGGTTAATCGACCTCTGAACCTGGAGGGGGAAGCACCAAGGAGGAGCCGGCAGATCCCCACTGGCACCCCGAGAAAGACTTGTAGCCGGCAACACGTAGGAAGGCGCCAAGGGAGGGAGAAGGGGGAAGGGGGGGTTGTTAAAATGGGTGTGCAAAGCAGTTAGTTATTTTTCATATCCCCTTCTGTCTTCTGTGACCAGGAATTATTTCTTCTCCCTCTTCCTTCTCTAGCCATGCCTCTACCTGCAGGAGACTAGAAGTTTATACTCTGGAGACATGAATCTTGGAGGCTCTGCCTGGAACATATCAGGCATAAGGGAGGATGGAGATCAAATGTGGGCCAAAAATGAAGGGAGATGAAGTGAGAGTCTGGGTTTGCAATGTAGAGCCCCCAGCTTTCTTCCCTTGGCTGTTCCTAAAAGCAAGGAACAAGGTGCATTTATCCAAAGCTAGAGGCTGGAGGATCTCTCTAGAAAAAAATAAAAGAGAAAACCCAGGGATAAAGCATACAGATAGTAACACATGTAGGTTCTCCAGTGGGGGAGGGGCACTTGCTATCTCATTTCTCTCAAGTGGAGTTCAGGAGTCAAAGCCAACTCTGCCCACCTCCCTTTCCCCCACCCAGAGAATCTTCAGTCTGCCTTTAGTGTCTCATATTTAAATGTGAATAAGCATCTACTGAAGGAAGTGATGCTTTAAATACGCAGAGAAAGAGAGAATGAAGCCCCAAAGAAACAGAAGCTGGAGAAAATTCCAAACATGAGAGAGGAAAAATGATAATGAACTATTGAAACAAGTAGAGGCTGTAATTAAACAAAAGAAAACAAAACAGAAAACAACAGTATAACTGGAGATAAAAAGAAGTTCTAGAAAATTATTATGATTGTTTAATTAAAAAAAAAAAGATGGATTTAAACAAAAGTTCCAAAATTTCTTCCAACAGTTAAACTAAAAAGCAAATTTGGAAAGTTAACATAGGAACTAAGATGTGATCCAACATTCAACAAATAGATAATTAACTGAGATTAGAAGTTCATTTCCCTAAAACTAGCTAGACACAGAGAAAAATATTTCTTGTTCAGCTGACTGAGAAATCTACTGACTAGAAACACCACCCCAGCGGTAAGTCAGGACACCTAAAACTTGCCTGCTTCTCCCAATGACAGCATGAGGGAAGGGTAGGGGGTAGACCTCAGTGGCAGAGCATATGATTGGCATGCTGAGGTCCTGGGTTCGATGCCCTGTGCTTCTGTTAGGGGAAAAAAAAAAGTGTGAAGCAAAAGAACCCGCTGAGACCCACTAATCTCCAAATCTGTGGTGCTCTTCCTATTGTTACAGTGTGAAAAAGAAAATCAATTTCCTTTCCTGTTCTTTTTTTTCCCCCTTTGTCAATGGAGAGAAATCAATTAGAAAAGAAATGATAGAAGTTGTCACAAAAGCAAAGGACATAAGTCTGCAGACTACGGGTGAGAGTGCCTATCTCAACAGGTGAAGAAATACCCACACGAGGTCACTGGGAATGAAGGCAAGATCCTAAGACACTCTCATGGAGAACAAACAGCAAGTCACCTCCCAGCAATCAGGGGTCAGAACGGAATCAGACTTTCCACAGCAACAAGGAACTCTAAAATTAACTGAGAAATATTTTCAAGCTGCTAAAGAAACACGATTTCTAACCTGATCATCTGCCTTCAGACACATTTTCAATCAGATATAACAAAAGAATTGAAATGAGTTCCTTCTTAGGAAGTGAATGAACAGTTATAAGCATCCTCTAGTAATTAGAGGGTGCACTTTAGAGAAACAAGGAACAATGTGCCTGATTCAGGAAACGGGGTGTCTCCCCCAGGAGAAAACTGGAGTGTAATTAGTTCTCCTGGAACAGGAAACCAGAGGGCTCCAAAAAAGAGACCTCCATGTGGAAGGAAAAAAATTTGATTTTTAAATTTGGTAAAATTTGTTGAAGTATTTCTGAATAACTGGTGACACAAATATACAAAATTCATAATTAAAATAGTAATTTATTAGAATAATATATAAGAAATTAATCATAATATATAATTTGAAATGACAGTGAACAGTATTTACACGTTGTACTAATTTTTTAAATCAGGTCTTTGATTTAATTTTAAAAAGAGTGTGACAAAACTATTTTTAGAGCATGGAAAAGGGGGAAATATATATGGAAGAGAGCCAACCTCCTCTACTATAACAGAAGTAAAAATGTCTAAAATGGATACATCAAGAAATGATAATATATGTGATTTATTTAGACATATAGAGATCAATACTCAAACTGAACAGGACTCTGCGGGTCCTTCCCAGGTACAAAAGCCCCTTCGTATCCCTCATCTCTTGTTTGTAGATAAAAGGATTTAGTCTCCTAAGCCTTCCTTGAGTTCCAAAGGGCAGGCTCAAACAGTTACTAATTAGGGAAGTGAGAGAATGAAGAAACAAAGAAAAGCAGTCAAGCAAGAAAAGTAACGGTAGCTTAAGCAAAAGTTCACTGATAAAACAGTTGTAGTTCCTCCTCAGGGGATATACATAACAACTGTAACAACCGGATGCATATCTTTGAGTTATTCTTCAGAAACTAAGACCCTCACCCAGGTGAAGAATGGTGACTACATGCTGGCCACAAGCACATATACCCTAGACTGGCTGGAGCCAAAAAAGTCGGATGATTAAGATTCCTGAAATATCACCCTGCTACCTCACCATCAGCCAATCCGAAGAAAGTCGACGAGTTGCAACCCTCACCCCAAATGCTGCCCTTAAAAGCTATTCCCTGAAAGCCACTGGGGAGCTGAGGTCTTTTGAGCATGACCTGCCCATTCTCCTTGCTCGGCACCCTACAAATAAATGCTGTATTTTCCTTTAGTAGCACCCAGTGTCAGTAGATTGGTTTTATTGTCCTTGGGTGAACGGACCCAAGTTTGGTTCAGTAAGAATGCCAATGAAAACAGACAGGTGGAGGATGTGCGAGTTCAAAAGTTGGGGAAGAGATAAGACAAGGTATAATTTTTTTAAATTTTAATCTTCTCAGTACTATTTAAGTTCATAAATCATGTCCACACTGTAGAAATTTTAAATACAAATGAATTCAGAAAAATTGAAATAAAATTGCTCCAAAAGCAAAAAATATATTGCTAATAAAACTTGGTCATTAAACCAGGGTTTCCTTTGGCCTGTTCATAGCACACAAACCACGGATTACATGCGCAGAAGCAATGACTTCATAGGCCATTGAACATTTTAGGGTTATAAATAAATCTTCCACAATTGAAATCTCTGTGCAGTGGGAAGGAACCTGGTCAAAGTTATTGAAATGAAAATCCTGAAATTTCTAATTGTTGCCATTCATCCTGGGTACGTGCCAGAATAGTGTCTCCTTTTTCGATTATTTACTTTGATTTTTGGAAAATCAGAAGAAAAATAATTGTGCACAGTAATAATAATGCCACAGTCAAAATAAAGCAATAGCTTGGAAGGTGCCCAGGAAAATACTTGTTCGTGCTTCTACGTGGGAGAGAAGACAGTGAAGGGAACTAACATTCACTGTGTGCTTCCAACGTACCAGGCTTATTCATGCCACTCGTTTTGTCCTCACAATAGCTTTGTGGGACAAATTATGACCCCCTTTTTAGAGATGAAGAAATTGAGCACCAGAGAGGTTAATAATCTAAAGTTCACACAGTGGTAAGTGGTGGGTCTGGTACTGGTGCCTAAGTGTGTCTCATAGGAGGCTCAAAACACTCTGATCTTTCAGGACTTTTTCCATCCCTTCATCCTTTAATCCCATACTCTCATGGGGGTCCAGTGGCCACAGCCACGTGCCTCCAATGGGCTACTGATGTGCCAAGACATTGATCTCTTCAGTCTTCAGGGGAGGTGTATCCCACGCCCTTCACTCCTGTTTCTTTCATGTAAGTGTGATCATCAGCCATGTGCACCATGTGCATCCATGGCATAGAAAAAGAAACGGCTTGAAGCAGAACTAAACCTGCCCTCTTACACGTCAATTTTCAAGATGTCTGTACTCAAACTTTTCAGAACCACTCTGAAAAAGCATCCTACTGGGCAACAAATTCTTTACTGAGAGAGAATATTTTGACTTAATGAGGGCCATGAATATCAACCACTTCAAACCCTTGTTTTTTAGACCAAAAAAATGAGCTCGATAAGTAAAATGACCTAACCTAGACAGAGGTAAGGGCTCCTTCCTCAGGTGGCCCTCACCCCTCCCAGGAAGCAGGGAAGCAGGGATGCTTGTGGCTCTGCTCCGGTTGCCCTGCTGCGGCTCTGACCAGACGGCATCACACTCCCTGGAGGGTTGCTGGTTCATCTTTTCCTGTGGATAAGGAGCTCTAGGAGGCGAGGCACTGAGTCGTACTTATCTTTGTGTGCTCAGCTCTAGATCAGTGTCTGGTACATAGTGGGCACTCAATATTTATTAAATAAATGAGTGACTAAATAAAAATTGTGTTCATAGGATCCCAGCTCAAGGTCTGTTTCCCCAGCTTGCTAGCTCTCTGACCTCAGACAAGTCATTTATATTTGCAAATGGGCATATGAAGTCTTAGGCAATTATGAGAATTAAATAGGATTGTAAGAATAATGACAAAATGCTGATAGCAGGTAATATTTTGTGAGCATTTACTATGTGCCAGGCAAAGTTGAAATGAACTCATTTAGTTTAAAATACATTTCAAAGTTATAAATAGTCTGCCTGTATGGACAATGACCCGAGCTCCTTGTCCAGTGTGTTTCCCATGGCATTAGAACTCAGTCTGGGGCATATTTGGTTTCAATTTCTAGTCTTTCTTTGGAAGCAGATGAAAAGGTGCAGATGACTTAGACCAAGACTACGAGTCAGAGCTCTGATCTTGCCAGTCCGTGAAAATGGCACTGGGGAACCAAGGAAATGATGAGGGATCACATTTCTTATAACGCGTGGCTCTACGTGTCTTAAGAAAGAGAGAAAATTAGTATTCTCCTAATAGACAGAATGTCATGGAAAAGTTCAACCTTCTTCATAATACTGTAATTAGTATTTCATATACTATAATTTTAGTCTTGATGAGATAAGCACTTTCTGAAGAAATTTCAATATCTATATTGCTAGTGCTAGCAAAAAAAAGCAATTTAAAATGACACATTTTAATACATAATAGCTGCCCCAACCTTTTGATGTAGCAGCATGAATGAATATCAAATTCTCTGGGAGAGAATGAGGTTTGAGCTGCCTTCAAGGGGTTGGTGCCTTTATAAGGAACGCAACACGTGTCTGCTGAATGGAGCCAACCTCAGCGCCCTGGGGTTTTTGCTGATCAGGCTGGTGAGAAAGTTCCCTTAGGCTAATCTCACCTAGATTCAAGCAGACTCAACCATAGGACATGCTAGGAACCTGGTGGTATGGCTTGTAGCGAAGCAGGAGGGAGAACACTAATAATTTTGCATCACCCACCATATGCTAGGCATTATATTTCACAACCAGTTTGTCATTAACCCCATTCCACAGATAAGAAAACTGATGCTAAAAAGCATGATCTCACTACTGCATATGTAAGATCAGTAGTTATTTGAATCCAGATCTACCTGATTAGAAAATCCATGTTCTGAACATTGCAATAGCCTGCCTCCCTGAAACAGGTACTTCCTTTTTTGGTGATTAGATTCCCCAGCTACGTACACTGAAAGTGAATCACTGAAAGGAAAAAAAAAAAGTGGATATCAAAACTTTCCAATATATTTAAATAGCACTGATGGAGACACACATTCCCTGAAAATAACCCTAGCTGGTATGATAGCTACGGTTGGAATAAAGAAATTCAACCGTTTGGCTTGTTATCTCTTCTGTGACCGCTGGGTTCAGACTACCTGCTGGTATCGTGACAGAGTGGTTTGTGATTACAAATGCTCATACACATCCTCAGCGCGCCTCTCCTCTGAAAAGGCAAACACAATGATACGGCCTGGGTATTGTGCTATCTTCCTGTGAGTTTCAACAGATAACTTTGATCATTTTCCAAACAGCTGTAAGAGGTGTACAGACTGAGGCATCTACTGGGAATTGCAGGTTGGGGGTAATTAAATTGGGTCCTCTTCCCTTGGATGGTGCCCTGGGCCAGCGCTAATGATTACCATCACTGCAGGGATAGCACACGCGTCACGACTACTGTTACTGCGAGTATGAGAAGGAACAAGACAGAGGAGAAGAGAAGGGGGAGGTGGAAGAAGGGTGGGGGAGTGGGGAGACAGGGTATTTATATGCTAGCTGCTAGGCCTTCCTCATTTATGTGCCCTAGTGTGGATCAAAGTTGCTGGCAAATAACTGATCCTCAATAAAGAGCTATCAAATGTATGGAAGAATTGACAGACACAGGGAAGGCGAAAAATTCTAAAAATTAAGAACTACCCACATGACTTAATCTGCGATGGCTGCCATAACAAATATCACAGACTGGGAAGTTTAAATGTCAGAAATTTATTTTGTCAGAGTCTAGAAGCTAGAAGTCCAAGATCAAGGTGTTGGTAGGGTTGATTTGTGCTGAGGTCACTCTCCTTGGCGTGCAGATTGCTGCCTTCTCTCTGTCCTCACATGGCCTTTTTGTTCTGTGCCAGCACATCCCTGATGTCCTTCTCCTCTTCTTATAAGGGCACTAGTTCTATTGGGTTAGGGCCCCACCACATGACCTTTTAATATCTTCTTTACCTCCTTAAAGGTCCCATCTCCAAATACAGTCACATCAGGAGTTATAGATTCAATTTATGAATCTGGGGAGACACAATTCACTTCATGCCATCATAAAATTCAATTCTAGTTTGAATGTTATCTGTATTGTAGATTATTTCCTGATTCTTACCATGAGAATTAATGTCTCTATCCTTTGGGCTCCTGTAGCACATAACAAAAATCTATGCTTAGAACTCATCAGTTTGCTCTACTTTTTGGACATGACAGAAGATTTCTAACTGGTCTCTCTGCCTTTGGTCTTACTGTCATTTTTTCTCATTCATTCTGAATAGCTGTCAAAATGAACTTACTAAAATGCTCATGGAATCATGTTACCCCTCAGCTTTAAACTTGTCAATGAGCTTGTGAATATAACTCCTTGGAAAGAGTCTAAATTCTCTGCACAATCTGAGACACTGCCTATGAATGAATCTCATCTTTTATACCTCTTACCATAAATCACCCTCTGCCCACTCTGTACCAGAGAAACCTCTGCTGTTTTGTAAGCATGTTGTCCTTTCTGCAGATCCCTGGGCTAGAGTTCTCCCCATCTCACTGCAATGACCCATGGTCACTTCTCTGCCCTCTCTAGGATTAAAGACCTCCCCAGTCTCTCCACTCAAACTTCTCTTGTTCTCCCCTGTGTATTTTACAATTCTCATTCTTTTGTAAAATGTGCCCTGGACGGAAATCACAATAAGATATGTTAAGAAATAATCATACACATTAAAACATTGGCAGGGGCAGTTCCAATTGCTGTTAATCAAGGAGTAGCTCCTAGCAGATAAAAGTCATCAGATAACAACTATATACTCTGGGGAAAAAGGATTCTGAAGGCACACGAGAGCAACCAAGAGAAGTCAGGAACAAGGGTGGGGGGTTATCATTGATCTTTCCTTCCTTCCTTCCTTCCTTCCTTCCTTCCTTCCTTCCTTCCTTCCTTCCTTTTTTCCTTCTGTCTGTCTGTCTGTCTAACGCCAGGTCCCAGTTGGTCTTAAAGGTCTTAAAGGTTTGAGGAGTGGAGAGATGTTATTGTAACGAAAAGAGTGGAGAAATGAAGTATAAAAACCAAGAAAGGAAAAAGGCAAAGAAGGGGAATCTTAAGTTCCACATGTAAAAACTTTACCCGGATTTTTGGCTGCCATCTGAAATATGAGGGCATAAAGTAGGTCCCAGCTCCCAAGTAAGGTAAATAAAGCAGAGATTTCAGTTGATGCATAACAAGGTAAAGCTAAAATCTGGAGTTTGAGTTCAGTCAAGTTAATACTTTGTCAAAGAAATAAATACACATCAAAGGAATATAACAGAATCCAGAGTTTCTATAAAGTATGAACTACACTGAAGCATGATACTTGGGGGAAAAGATTAAAAACTATACCCAGACAACAACAGCTGTATTCTCTCCAGAATAAGGCTGAAAATAAAGATGTAGCAGGTAAATGACAACTGATAGGATTTGATGCCAGTGGATCTATAATACAGGAATGTTGAAGAGGGTTCTTCAGGAATGAAATGGAATTAAGACAGATGAAAAACTCAGAAAGGAATAAAAAAAAAAACACTGGAAATGGTAAATATGTAGGTAAATAAAAAAAGGCTATTATTTCCTCTATAATACATGTGACTGTTTAAAGAAAAAATAGTAATATTAGGTATGAAGTTTATAAATTACAAAGATGCAATACATAAGACAACTCTCGCACCTACTAAGATAGAACACATGTTGTGCCCTGAAAGAAGTCTCAGTGAATTTTCAAACATTGAAATCATATAGTGTATGCTGTCTCATCAAAATGGAACAAAATTATAAATACATAAAAATAGTATATCTGTAATAACTCAAATATATGAAAATCAAACAATATACCTTTAAATAACCCAGGAGTCAGATAGAATAATCATCTAGAAATAATTTCCTAATGAAAATATTTTAAGCTTAATCATAATCAAAATGCATTAAGCACTTTCTGGGCATGACATCATTTCAGATAAGTATTGATGCAGGTGCATGATTTGTTTTAGGGGTATGTTATAGCATCATGGTCATGACCATGAATGTAGGACACTGATAGCCTGAGTCTGAATCCCAGTTCCATCAACCACCATTTATATTGTGGTTTGAGGCAAGTTATTTAATTTGTTTGCAGCTCTGTTTTTACCAAATAAAACAGAGTTCCATTCAAAAGAGATGCTATGAAAATTGAATGAGTTAATATGGGTAAACTGCTTAGAAAGTGCCTGGGACACAGTAGGTACTTAACAAAAGTTAGCTATCATTATTATTTGTCCTCACTGCAGCTTTGGAACATATCCAGAAGAGAAATTGTGCTTGGTGCCTGGCACATAATAGGCACTTGTTAAATATTTATTGTTGAATGAATAAATTGTCTCTTTCTTTATTATGTCCTTACCTGGGCTTACGGATTGTACTGATCAGTTTCCATGCCTTACTTCACTGAATCCTCACAGCATAGCAGGTGATTACCTTTATGGTTCCCACCCTACAAATGGCAAAGCTGGGTAGAAATGTTTAAGGGCTTGTCTGAGGCCTCACAAAACACAAGCGGCAGACCGACTGAGCATCACACTCAAGCTCTTTCTCTCTTTTACACAACTTAATAAATGGGACTCAGATGCTAACTTAAATTCTTACAATATTTAGAACATGTATTTTAAAAGTTTAAAATCCCAGCAACATGTATGATGCCATAGGTAAGTCACCTCTTTCTGGTAGGGGGCCTTGGCTCAAATATCTCTTGAGTTTACACCATGTGGAAACCAACAGGAACCTGTAAAATCTAAGCCCCAGAGTCCCCCTCTGCCTGGCCACACTCTCAGTAAAGGCTCAGCCTGTTGTGTGACTTCCTCCCAAAGTGCCAACTGGGAAGCGGGAGCATTGTTCCCATCCTTGATGAAGCTGGCACAGGGGCTCCTTTCCAGCCAAAGCCCAGAGGGAGGAAAGGCGAGATAAACTTTCTCTTTCCCTCCCTACCACACTCTGAGTGGGTCAGAAAGGAGCAGTCTTTCCTTTTATCTGCTTTATCTCATACTCTCTTCTGATCACAGGTAGAAAGAAGTTCACTCTGGCTGACTCAGTCTGAGTCCTCTACACTCAGCTTTTGCTATGTTAAAGGAAACAAAACATTTTGGAAAATCCCTTCTCTTACAAAGCTTAGCAAAAACCTGTTTTGCACATCGGAGGCTGAAATTTCGCTCATTCTTGATTTTCCTCATTCCTTCTTTCAACATTCTTCCACTATGAGTCTTCAAATTCGACTAGGACAATGGATGTCTTTCTTTTACTAGGACAAATGTCATGTATTCAGAAAGGGGAAAAAAAGCACAATAGCAATTTTAAAAACATTCCTCTCAGTATACAAGCTTGCTATTGGTGTCAAATGACTATAATAAAACACTATACACACATACTTCAGTTTCACCAAAAAAGTAAAAAATATAAATTAAAAAAGCTAGTAGCATTTTACACACCGTAAGTAAAGGTGAGTATTAAAAATTAATTTCTAGTTATTCATTAATGTCTAGAAATAGTTCAGGATTGTCTACAATTATTTCAAAGCAAATTGTAAATTTAAATTTTACTTTTGTAGGTTTTTTTATCCAATGGGACAACTCTGTGTGTGCGTGTTTGTGTGTGTGTGTGTGTGTATGTGTGTGTGTATAGATGAGTATCCAATCCTCTGTACAAATACTTAATGATTTTCTGGTGTTACAAATCGGACTTTTTAAGTCATTTCACTTTCCTAGGATGTGGAGTTATTTATGAATCATGTCCATTAATTAGAAATTCTTGTTATTGGAGAAATTTTAAAAAACATTAAAAAAATCAGTAATTTAGACTTGCCATTTAGCATGCGCTAGGTGCACACATGCATTTCTTTGCTCTGTCAGCTGACAGGGCCCAGAAGCAGCAATATCCTAGTAGCTATGGCAAAACTAGCGCCTAGATGTTGGTTTCCAAAATCATACTCCAAGGGAAGGAACACAGGCTTCGTGGAGGACTGGCTGATTCTATGACTGGGGCGAGAAATATACAAGATGAGCCTAGAGCATCGTACGGGGCCGGAAAGTACAGGTGTGCTCAGAAAACAACAGAACTAGACACATACACACACACGGAAAGCCAAACAAACCCCAACGCTGAGTATATGTCAAAGGGATACGGGAGCCAACTAAAAGAGTTCCCAGAGGCCAAAGCTGGGGCAATTTGAGGGTAGTATTGGATTTGGACCCAAAATATAAAATACATATCCATGAGTCCATACTGATGCAGATAAATGACTGAATACATAAATGGGAGACAATAGGCAATTTTTTCATGCAGAATAATCCTAAATTATTCATATCATTCAGTAGATACTCCTTCCTTAAGGAGGTAGGGTGTTATTCCTCACTCCTTAAGCATGAACTATATGTAGTGACTTTCTTTTAAGGAGTCAAGCATGGAAAGGGGGAGAAAAATAGTAACTTTACAGAGGTGGAACCTGGCAAATACCATCTCAAGTCAGGTGACCAGTTCTGACCTCAGCAGTGGTAAGTCGTACTGATAGCATGTACCCTTGATGAGATGTGATGTGATGTGATTGGTACTTTAACTCTGTGGTCTTCCTCCCCAGACACATTAAACAGTTTAATCATGGGGAAAACACACACACACACACAAACACACACACACACACACACACACACAAACACACACACACACACACACACACACACAAATTCCACTTGAGGGATATTCTACAGAATCCCTGACCAGTAATCCTTAAAACGGTCAAGGTTACCTAAAACAAGGAGTCTGAGAAACTGTCACAACCAAGAGGCACGTAAGGAGATGTGCCTTTTAAATGCCAGGTAGGATCCTAGGTGGGATCCTGTGACAGCAAAAGAACAGTAGGGAAAACTGAGGAAACCTCAGTTAAAAAAAATGAATGTCAGTTAAAACTAACGTATCAAGATTGGCCCATGAACTGTGACAAAAATACTTGGTGTCAGGTGTTAACGGTGGAGGAAACGGTGTGGAGGGTGTGAGGCTTATGTGAAATCTCTGTGCCATTTCACAATAATTCTGCAACAATAAAACTGTTCTAAAATTAAACAGTTTGTTTAACACATGCCCCTTCTCTATTACTAAATACGCCATTCGTATTTGTAAGCTTAGACAAATACATGTTCTTCGAATGTAGAATTCCCTGCCCCACTCATTACCCACTTAATGAGCAGGCACGTTGTATGGAAAATACCTTCACCTGGAGATGAGGTCCATTTCCTCACTGACCTCTTCTCTAGGGAATTGTGCCTCCACAAATCACTGAAGTCACGTGGACATCGAGGGACATGCAAAGGTGCGTGGGATCAGTTACTTCTGTCATAAGACCCAGCACGGGCAAGAGGGCAAAGGCTGTGCCATGCAAGCCAGCACGGTCTCGTGTACCGTTCATGCCCCTTGCTTGCTGAGCCTTGTCCCCACGCAGTCCTACCCCATCATCATACGTGTATATGACTGCTGGCCCGGCCTTTCACTAGAGCCATCACTGGGAGGGCAGGAGCCTGGGCAGTGCTGTTGAAGCCTCTACCGCCGTTCTCATCCACACTTCAGTGTCGTCATCCAGAGACCCCTTTTCAATCTCTGCAGCTTGACTTACAGACACTACTGCTGTTGCTACCATTGGTTTGTCCTTCATCACTTTCTAATTAGCCCATAAAGCCTTTTACTCTACAATTAGAGCCTCTTATTTTCCTCACCAAGTCCTCCTTTTGTTCTCTTACAAGAAACCCTGTCAAAAGCCTTTAACAAGGCGTAGGCAATATGGATTACAGGGGATGAAGGGCAAAGTCAGAGTCAGGTACAACCAAATCAGGTCGAGGCAGAGGCCAACAATGGAATTTTGGGTTATGATTAAGTTAAGGATCATATTCTAAGATCATCTACTAGCTTTTAAGATAACCAGTTTCTCCTAAATGAGGAAAACAAGTTGCTGCGCCAGACTACAATAAATATTTTTTTTCTTCTTTTATTTTCATTTTCGGGGAATGATAACACGCTTGTACAACCTAACGTTGTTTTTAAAAATGCTACATGCATGTATTGCTATTCAAATGAGATGGGAGAGCTTCCACCTCATCTAGACCCAGCAAAGAATTCATTTGTTAATATGTGAGTTGGCTCCTCCAGGGGTGAATACCCAGTTTTTTGGTTTTTTTAACTAATACGACTGGAGAAGTGGTAAGCTTTCTTCTTTCTATTTCTTGTTTTTCATGGTGGTATCCACTGACACTTACCTTTCATTTAATGTTGTATGTGAGTATGATAAATTACAGAGTAGGATGTCAGAGACAAGAGCAAAGGTTTAGAAAGAGGCTGCATTTGTCGGTAGCCCAGAGATGGGCTCTTAAATGTCTCTGCCTCTCCTTCTAACTCTTGCTCAGTACCAAAGGACAGATCCTGGTCCAACCACTGATGCATTCTCTATTCTTCAGATCATGTAGTGTGGGCTACCTTTTTTCCCAATGGATCCGCCAACATGTAAAATATCAATACCACCTACTCTTACTTAAACACATGGAAATGTATTGCTCTTTTACTGAAATGATGCCTTTAATAATGGGTTTCTTCTGTTCACCATGTGGAGATAAATTCTCAGGGCTTGCCTGGCTGTGTCTTGGTCTCCCTAAGCACGCTGCTGCTCAGCCATCAGGCACCCAGCTTCCAGAGTGCAGTCAGAAATAGAAATCAAGGCTGGCTGCCTACCAGGTAGTGGCAGGCAGACCCACATCCTGACTCCAGGGACCACACTGGGTTTTGCTTTTCCCTCTGCAGATCAATTGTACAGTTTCTACAGATCTAGGATCTGGCATGGGAAACAGCCCCTGGCCACCCACTCATGGCTGAGTCTCAGACATTTTTCAATAAGTTCCTCCAAACTGCAGTAAGGGAGAGGTGGGTGTGACTGGGGGTAAACTCAGGATTGTCTGGACCTCAGAGAGCTGGGCAGCCAGAGATTGGCTCCTGCTCTTGCTAGTGCAACCCTGGGTGGTGTCACAAACAAGGACAGGAAGTAAGCGGACACAAGACTGATCATAAGCATCAGCCAGTCCTGAACATGAAGTCACCATCCTCTTCTTTGTAAAAATTCCATCTCCCTTTTCAGACTAAGAATCAAAAGAGAGACTGACAGAGAGAGGGAGGCTGGGAGAGAGAAAGGAAGAAAGAGGAGAGAGAAAAAGGAAGAAGGGGGAAAGGGGAAAAGGGGGCAGAAAGAGGAAAGGAATAAACTGGAATGTTCCTAGGGATTACTGCATGGGGTACACACAGAGCTGAATCTTTCAAGTTTCTGACTTAACTTGATATGATCATGAGTCGTCTGTCATCGATGACCAGCAGGACAGAAAATGTCGGCAACGCATGTGGAGCAGGGGAGGTGGGGGGGGTGATATCTACAAGATCTATTCTGTAACAGACACAGAGCTGGACACAATATAAATGAGTCCTTAATCCTCACCACCACACTATAAAGTAGCTATTATCCCAGTTAACTGATGAGGAAAATGAAGTTCAAGGCTCCAAAGTAATTTCCCCAGAATCTTGGTCGAGTCAGGATTCAAATTCCTATTTGTCCAATGTAAAGTTCTAAAACATTTCCAAGCGATACAGTGCTTATTTGGTACTACATTTAAAAATAAATATAGTAATTTAAACAATCCTTGAAGTTATCCTCTTCATAATAATCTTTGGAAGATCTCTAAAGCATGCACAGCATTCAGAAAACTTGAGACTAAAACCCAGGAAGTCCGGCCCAATGTATGATTCTCCACAGAGCTGGGACTACGGTAACTCAGAAAGTAAGGCCAAACTTGGATGAGCAGTAGGGAAGAAGAACATATTTAAAAAGAGCTGAGGTCACTGCTGCCTGTCTTCTCAGTTACTCTGTGGGCTGATTTCACTTGGACCAAAATCAATACTTTATCTTTTTCTCCTCCATCATTTCTCTCTTTCTTTTCTCTTCTCCTGTCTTTTACTGTTTGATACTCCTTTAAAGGAGAGGCAGACAGATTAGGTCAATTTTTTTAATGCTGAGGAAACACATAGACAGTCGCCTATGCTTTATAATATACAGAGACATAATTTAACTAGCAGAGAAATAATTCAAATAATTTAACTAAGAGAGAAATCCGATGATTGTGTTAAGGTTTGAAGAAGTCCCTGAAATCCAGGGCACTTCCCTCTTTCTGCCCCCATCTTACCTCTCTCCCTTCATTAGCTATTAGGAGAGAGAAGACACTGGCGAGGCCAGTCATGTCTGAGGTATCCTGGTGACTAGTGGATGACAGGTGTCATACTCAAGTGACTCTCATGTGTGCTTCTTATTCTTTAGAAGACACGTTTCCTGTTGCTGTCATTCCATGAGCCTGAAAATACCTATTCAAGGACATTTTTGGTTTCCTCTCCACTGGAAAAAAAATCACTATGGTTTTAATAAAATTTGAAAATTGGGCAAACAACATTTTTATATTTTATTGAGTATCTGCTCAAAACCAGCATGGTGTTGGTAGCACAGAAATCCGGGTCTTGCCATTTAAGTAAACAATTGGCACAAAAAAGCTATTCTTAAACAAGGGGGTCCTTGGTTCAATAAAATTGGAATCTTGGTTAAACTTCTGTAAATGTTTATTTTTTAAAATGGCTTTATTGACGAGTAATTGATATACAAAGAACTGAACATACTTAACGTGTACATCTGAGCTGGGACACATGCAAACCCTCATTATGCTGTCACCACAGTCAAGTAACAGACATAGCCAACATCTCCCAAGGTTTCATTGTGTCCCTTTGTTTTGTTTGTCTATTTGTGGTAAGAACACCTAATGTGGGTTCCTTCAGTGCAAATTTTTTCAGTTGTAGTTTTTATCGTGCTAATATACATATTGGTAATTCAAACTTATTTGACCATCTAACCTTTATATTTTTCATTTAGGTTAATATTAATGGAAGATATGATTGGGCTAGTGTTCTCAAAAGCACCCTTGGAGAAATGTTGCCTTAAGACTCCTTATCATCTGTTTCTATTCTGTGGAGGTTTGTACCAACCTTGAGTTGGTAGACATCACGCTAAGGAAAGAAAAGAACTTCTCCACCTATTTTGAAAAGAAGGGGCAGAATAACTTGCGTTGTTATGGATGTTTAGCATTTTTGGAACCCTAGTGACAATTATTACCGTGTTTCATCTTCACAATGTCCTGGTGAAGAAGACAAGGTTGGTATCTCTGCTACTTCTGCTACTAGCAACAATCATCAATATTGAGCGTTTATTATATGCTAGGTACTTAAATTACCTTGCTGTTGAAAATAACCTTCAATAACCACTACGATCTACTATGCTAATGAAGAAACAGAGGCTCAGAAAAAGTACAGTGATTTCTGCCCAAGTCCTGACTCCAGAAGAGCAGTTGACAATTTTGAGGCTTAAGAAAATCCCAGAACTTATTCAAAGTCAAGAAACTGTACTCAGTTAGCACAGAAGAATTCTTCCCCTTGACTCAGGCTCCAACCCTACTACCACAAGCACACCTTATTATGTGGTTTTCTTTGTTTACCCTCCACCCCTGTCCCAATAAGGAGAAAGTACAGTTGAACCATTTAACAGACCAAATATAAATACACTTAAGGGCTATAAAGAATAAAAGTCTCAGGGTTGGAAGGTAACTCCACTAGGATTCTAGTCTAAAATGGTGTCATAGAATGTGGTAGCCAACGAGTTGGAAGACCTAGGTTTTGGCTCTACTTCTGCTGTGTAATATGTGATATAATCATTATTTTCTCATCTGTACAATGGGGAGAATAACTCACTGTGATGCTGGTAAAGGAGGAGCTCCACAAAAATTATTAACTTAGAGCTCCTGCCCATCTGAGAGGTGGTCTTGTCTAAATAATACAATGAGTGTGTATTATTTCAGCCTTGGGTAGGTTTGCCAAACATTCTGACAAGTGTTGGTTTCTTGGTTTCTTCTTTTATAAATGAGGTTAAAAGTATCTCCCTACATATATCAAGTAAAGAATAGAATATATACTTCTTGAACTCTTCCTAATGTCCATCTTATTACATATTTCTCTTTTCCAAAAAATACTGCAAAATAAACTCAGGATACAACTATACTTTTTAAAATAGTAAAATTAATGTTTATCAACTCTAAGCTGGGGACAGTTGTAGCTGGCATGTGAGATTAGTTCTGGCTGATGTCAAAGCCCATGTTTGGTCCTGCCACCCCAAGCTGCAGACACTTAGCAGGTGAGGAACAGATTCAAGCTGTTTCCTTTCTCCTTCCCTTTAGTGAAATTTCCTTCCAGCAGCACTTATCTGGCTGTGCCTCTGTATTTAGGAATATTTACCAGGGTGTCTACATGCAGTCAACTCCTGTCTTCATATGTTTTTCTAGAACAAATGTTGGGAGCCTTCAAAACTGAATTATGCCAAAGTGTCTTATCAGGCACAGAGGTGTTAAGACAGCCCCGACCAGCCTGTTGAGACCTTCACAACTACCCTATAATTCAACCTTAAATATCTGCAGAAGCCTGGAGGTTACATAGAATATGCAAATTGAAACTCCCATGAAAAATCACACTGCCTTCCATTGTAATGATTTCATTACTGATGATAATGGCAGTTGTATGCCTGTGGACTCCATTCAAACCCTCCAGCACCTTCTAGAAGCGTGAGCCTTCTAGTCTGAGATGGGATGGTCTCCAAAGTACAGATAATAATACATGTTCTTTCTATGTTCCTTCTCCTCCTATATGGACATGGAAGAAATTATCCACTTTTTCTGGGAGTTAAAAGAATGTACTATATCACTTTTGCCTTTGCTTAACCCTCCTTTTACCTATTTATGTCTGCTTGACACTTGAAATTAATAATAAGGGCACAAAATTACAGTGATCCCTAATGAAAGGTGTCAGTTTGCTGGCTTACCAGAGGTATTCTCTGGTACAGGTCTTGGTGCCATGATTCCATGCAGTGAGGACTTCGAAGCACCAGTTTGGATTTCCCCAGCATATTCCTTCCCCTAGTCCCACAGAGCTCTCTTAGAAGTCTTTAGAAAGATGGAGAATGTAGACAGAATTGCACACTGAATGGATTAGGCTTCTAGATTCAATTTTTTGTCCAAGTGAGGTACATTTGGAAGGAAAGAGCAAAGCCTATATTCACTCTAACACATCACTGCTTTTCTGCTGGGAACAGTGGTCCATCCCTCTTACAACCATCACTCATCATGGTGGGAACTGACACCTCAATAAATGGTGATGAGCTCACACTTATTTCAGGCCACACAGTCCGGAGCCAATATTAAGAACTTAGGCTGGGCTCAGGTTAAAGAGGATCTGAGTTACAGAGTGCTGTGCACAGAGTGCAGGTCTTAGAGTCTGTTACCTAGCAGGTGTATGGCATTAGGCAAATCTCTGAACTTTTCTTGATATTAGCTTCTATATCTATTTGTCAAACGGGTACAGCTCAATTACCCCTTGAAGTAATGCTCAGCATTAAATAAGGAAATGCAGGTCAAAAGCGTACACCTGGTACCTTATATTTGCCCACTGCACTATAGTTCCCTTTCCCTGGATAGAAATATTGGCAAATGCTCCTTTAGCTCTATTTCTGTTGTTCCTCCAAATGAGAAGTAGTATGATCCTACAAGTGGTACCAAGTGGTAGGAAATAGGGTCCAGAGTTTCCTACACATTCACTTTTTCAACGAGGCTGTCATGCTTATGCAAGACTGGAACCAACCCTGGAGCAGTGTTTACAGGAAGCTTGGAATTGTGTTTGATGGAAACAAGCAGTAATGTGATCTTTCAGAGAAAAGCAATATTAATACAGGGAGATCCTGATATAACATGATGTGAAATGGATAACATAATAAAGCTATATGACATTTCTGCCTCGGTGTGAGTTCTGTCTGGGAGCCAAACTGCCAAGGAAAAGGATGCAGGTTAAGTGAATGAGTAAGACTTCCCTTCCATCTCAGAGTAATTCAGTATAGAGGAAGGCGATGGCCCCCATGACTCAAGTTGCCTTATCAAATCCGGGTTTTTTCCCTTATCAGCCAAGAGACCCAATAAGACGGGGGAGATATCACCTACAGACTTGGGACATCACATCGCACATCCATGATGAGAAGGGGAGTATCATGGCTAGGATGGCAGGTTCTGGAGCTGAACTGTCAAGGCTCAAATCCTAGCTCTGCCACTTAGAAGCCATGTGACTTTGGACAAGTCATTTAATTTTCTTCAGCCTCAGTTTCCTCATTTTTAAACTTGGAAAAGATAATAGTACCCCATCTTTAGGGTTGTGTGAAGTTAATACTATAAAGCACTTTGAGCATGGTTCACTGCATTGCAAGTGTTCAATCAATGTTGGTGCTTATGTCCCTAAACATGTTAGACACTTGCTGGTCCCATATGCAATTATACAGTGTAGCTTGGCATATTTGGGTTAATTCTTTTTGCATTAATCTAAATATGAATATCTGATCGATGTATTGAAAAAATGTGAAGAAATGCTATTCCTATTATAGCATTTAATTGTGGGTTTTTTTTTAACACATACTTCTTTATTACAAGACTGAATTTCTTAAGAACAGCCAGTGACTGTGTGATTTTTTTTCCTGTATTCAGAGTGCCTACCACCATGTTTGGCAGAGCAGGTAGTCAATAAAATTTGGTTGAAACGTTGAGTAAGAAACTGACCAGGTAATTGAATGAAAGAAGCAAAGACTGCCTGGAAGATCCAAACCACTTGCAAAGTATTCAAATCCTTCCTTGTGTCTCCATGTTTGTGTGTCTTTCAGAGCTAATCCATTGCGTTGGGGGCTAATGATAAAAGGGGCTGTACTGAGAAAGGGCCACCTCTTAAGCCCAGGCACTCCCTTTCTCATCGCATCTGCTCGTGTTTATGTAAGCAAAAAAAAAAAAAAAAAAAAAAAAAGCATGCATTATATTTTTATGAGCCTTGCGGTTTATTCTGTTTTGTTGTCAGACCTTTGGGAATGCATTCTATAAACTTTATTGAGACAAGATATCTAGAGACGTTTGCATATGTCTGAGCTCAGCACAATATTACTTTTTAATGCACTTTTGACTTTGCAGGCAGAGGATACAGTAAAAAACGTAAAACAGCAGTAGCTGGGGCTTTTTTATTACCTACATTTTGCCTTCTTAGTTCGAAAACAAATACCTCATTCACATGAGGTAAATTAATATGCATTAGTTTGACACAATTACAAATTCTGTTGTTGAGTAAGAAATGGAGCCAGGACAACAGGTACAGGGCACAGGCTGGACCATATCCTCATCGGCTGACATCAGGGCCAACCTATTCCCTGGATGTTAGGAACACAGCCATGCAGTGAGGCGCAAGGAGAATGAACGCAAATGTAGACTCCCAGGCTCAGAGATGGAAGGAACTTACATCCTTCCAGGGGAAGAAACTCAGTCGCTGGGAGGTCAGGTAATGTGCTCAGTGTCATCTCCTTATCATATCCTGTGAGAGGGGGAATCAGGGCTGAAGTTAAAGTGTGAAGCTCGTACCATGGGGCAAGGGGCCAGAGCATGAAACAGGACCAGAAGGAAGTCCGGCATGGTTGAGCACAAAGAAAATTCACTAAGATGACAGCAAATTGGAGCAAAATGAGCGTCAGAGCCAAAGCTGACATAATAGTATGGGGTCAGGCAAGATAGGCATTGACAAGAAAATAAGGTCTGCTTCGGCAATTCTAGGTCTTTTTTGATTCCATATAAATTTTAGGATTATTTGTCCTAGTTCTATTAAAAATGTCCTGGTAATTTGATAGGGATTGTATTAAATCTATAGGTTGCCTCGGGCATTATGGCTATTTTAACAATATTAATCCTTCCAATCGCAGAGCATGGATATCTTTCCATTTCTTTAAATCATCTTTAATTTCCTTAATCAATGTTTTATATTTCTCTGCATATAAGTCTTTAACTTCCTTGGTTAGGTTTATTCCTAAGTATTTTATTTTTTTATGTAATTTGAAAAGGGATTTTTTTTTACTTTCCTTTTCTGATATTTCATTTTAGTGTAAAGAAATGCAACAGATTTCTGTATGTTGATCTTGTGTCCTGTTGCCTTGTTGAATTCATTTACATGGATGGACCTGGAGATCATCATAGTAAGTGAAGTAATATAGAAAGAGAAAGAAAAATACCATATGATATCACTTATATGTGGAATCTAAAAAAAAGGATGCAAATGAACTTATTTACGAAACAGAAACAGACTCACAGACATAGAAAACAAACTAATGGTAACCGGGGGGAGGAAGGGCAGGAAGGGATAAATTGGGAGTTTGGGATTTGCCGATACTAACTACTATGTAGAAAACAGATAAACAACAAGGTCCTACTGTACAGCACAGGGAACTATATCAAATACCTTGTAATGGCCTATCATGAAAAAGAATATGAAAAGGAACGTATGTATGCGTGTGTATAAATGAATCACTATGTCCTACACCAGAAATTAACACAACATTGTAAATCAATTATACTTCAATAAAAAAAAAGTAAGTACTAATTGAATTGCTAAAATTAAAAAAAAAAAAAAAAAGGAAAAAGAAAATAAGGCCTGAAGCAGTGAAACTGGGAGGCAGGTTGGTGAGGAGTAATTCTGAGGCACAGAGGCCGCTGGGGCCCAGTCTGGCCTCATGAACTCCCTTCTCTGCAAAGGCAGCTAAATCCCAGCTAAGAGGAGGCAGCTCTGAGACTGACACTAAATTCAAGAGACTAGAATCCAACACCTAACACGGACGGGCTGTCTCCGGCCCTTACCCTTTCTTCTTAAACCAGACTGTCCCAGCACGATATAAGAAGTGATTGACCCATAGATTGTCTTTCTTTGCTGGAAATTACCCTTAAACTTGTGGCTAATTGTGAGTTACATGAACAAACTTTTCCAAGTGAATTGACCCTGGGAAGCAGCATTTCAGGAAAGGTACAGCAGAATTTTCTCTTTTCGGATTCCTGATCACAGACACATTCTGGGCTGCAGAGAATCAAATGATCAATATTTTGGGCTCAGGTGGTTTTATGGCAAAATGAGAGGAACTGAGATATTAACATGGGGGCCTTTCAGGAATTTTGAGTAAAAGAAAAAAAAATTCTTCAACACTTTTATCTCTACAGGTAAGAAACTTTAAAGTTTACAAAGTACTTTCTTATTTTTTACAACTGCCTTTGATAAGAACAAGAGAGGTTAATCGACTCGCCTGTAATTACAAAGCTGAGAAGTGGCACAGCTAGGATTTGAACCCGGGTCCCCTGAACCAATGTGGTGGTTTTTCCTTCCCACTGCATGGCTTCTAAGAACATTTGTGTTCATGCTGGTGGAGTATGGGAAATCCTGTTGTTCAGAAGCATAAAGAGATGTGATTTTTCTCTTACATTAGATGCAGAAGTTTGTACCCATTTGAAAGTCGTTACTCTCATAAATGTATCAGAGACAACATGTAGTTTGCGAACATCAAATGCAAGTTCAAACCACCAAGGATGAAGGGAGGTGGGGGAGAAGGGCAAAAATCACAGCGGTGAAAATAGCTGGTCTTGGAATTAGACCAACAAGGGTAGTATTTGGGTTCCACTGATTAATAATTGTGTGTTTCACAGATTTAACACCAGGAAGCCTTCCCTGACCTCCCCTGGCCTTCCTCCCCACCACTGCCATGGCTGAGTAAGGAGGTCCCTCTTCCTGCACATAAAGCATCCTGTATTATCCTTGTAATACCTTGTAATACAATTTATCATAGCACTAGAAAGTGAGTTTCTTAAGGACAGAGGCTGGGAAGATTTGTGTTTATATCACCAAGGCCTAGCACGGTACTCGATGTGTGGTGGTGTGTTAGCCAGGGATCTCCAGAGAAACAGACAACATCCTCCTGTGCAGAGAAAGAGAGAGGGGGTGGGGGGAGAGTGGGGGGGGTGATACTAAGGAATTGGCTCATGTGATTGTAGGGGCTGGAAAGTGCAAAATCTACAGGGCAAGCTGGCAGAGTAGACAAGAACAGCTGATGTTTCAGCCTTGAGTCTGAAAACATTCTGGAAGCAGAATTTCTTCTCTGTCTGGAGACCTTACTCATTTTCTTTTACAGCCTTCAACTGATTGGATGAGGCTCACCCACATTTTGGATGATAATCTGCTCTACTCAAAGTCTACTGATTTAAATGTTCACAGCGTGTCAAAATTCCTCCACAGCAACATCCAGAATGGTGTTGGACCAAACATCTGGGCAACATAGTCCGCCAAGCTGACGTACAAATCTAACCACCCCAGGAGACTCTCAATAAACAATGGTTTACCTGCCAGGTATCTTCTGTCTGCTCCTTAATATCTACCTCCATATTTTTCCATTCTGCTCTCTGTCCTAGGAGGCTGTCCTGTATGGACCACACTAACAGGGCCCTTGTGTCTTCTGGCTTCCACTGGGTTCAGCCAGTAGGGGATCCCAGGAGGAGATCAGTGGTAGGAAAGAGAGTGAGGTCAGAATGCTTATCGTCCTCTTGTTCGCCCTGGAAGCTCCTCTAGGACTGCTCTGTGCCTCGATCAAGGGTCACTGTACTTCTCAAGGTAGGCTGCTCTACCTGCCTCTCTCTCATTCCAGGTCCCGGTAACCTCTTCCTCTCCAAAACCTTTCAAAAACCAGGATGATATTAGCTTCCTTTCTGCTACCCTTGAGTTTCTACACTGCCCTTTGTGGTCCCCTTCTATTTTGTCTACACTTTTATCATAAGTTTCCTTAAAAAAATAAACCTTTTTTGAATGAAATCAAATAGTCATGAATTTACTGATTGATATAGTTGACTCAATAAGTTTTTGCGTTTAACCTGTACAGTTTCCTCATCTGTAAAATGGAAACAAAATGCTTTAAAATACAGGGTTGTTAAATGATTAAACCCAGTAATATATGTACTATGCTTAGCACACATGGCAAGCACCTCACATAAAATAATCACTTAACAAGTGTTCAATTATCATAGTAGTAGTAGTGGTAATAGTAAGGATAGCAGATTTGATACGGTATGGTCACTCGCCCTAACTACAAAGACACGTGGTAAAATGAGAGTTGGCAGGCTCACTGAGACCTTAAAATGCATCATTAATTTATTCATTCACGTATCAAATATTTACTGAGCATACTACCAGTGCTAAGAACAGATTCTCTCCACCCTTCTTACCATGTGAGCTGAGGCCTTGACCAGCTCACCTTGACAGTGTAACACCCCCCTGACTTGTCTCCCCGCTTTCACTGTGCCAATATCAGTGTCCCATCGGTTCTCCACGTGATGGTCCTTAAAGACATGTCAGATCATGTGCCTCCATTGTTTCAAATTCTATGATGGCTTCTCAATGCTCTTGGAATTGGGAGTACAATGCTAGGCTCTCCATGAGCTGGATCTTGTTCAGATCCTCTCTTATCTTGAGAAACTCTTTAATTGAACTACAACCACAGTCACCTTGCTTTGGAGCCACCAAATTCTCACTTCACCTGTCATTTCTTACATTTGAGCGCTTATTTCCACCCCACCCCCAATCCATTTATTTTCTGATCCTCCCACTCACTAGTCAGGATCCTCAATCATAGCTTTTAGCATTTATTTCTTATTGCAGTGCAATTCTTCACATTTATTGATTAATGTGCTTCCTCCACTAAAGAGTAAGTCTTAGGAATACTGACATTTAATTCATTGTCATATCCCCTATTACCACATAAGTGTTCAGTTCCCAAGACGTGGTCCTGACCTCAGTAAAGCTCATCATTTTGTTCCAGGTGCCTGACTCCTATGAGCTGTGGGAAGAAATACGAACTCTGCTCTCTGTCTCTAGCCTCTAAGTAGGAAATGTCCATGAAATGCATAGAAACTAAGAGACAGTTGCGAGGATGCTGAAGGAATTTGACACTTAGAATTAGATCTCACGAATTTAAATCCCACTTCTTCACCTTTAAGGCCAGCTCAGCATGAGCAAGTAACTTAACCTTTGAGAACCTCAGATTTTGTTATTAAAATGAGAATAATAATGACCACTTCACAAGCTTTCTGGAGGATCAAGTGACATAAGATATTAAAAGCACCCAGTGCAATGCCTGGCACAGAGTAGTTTGATAACTTTTATATTTTTACTTGCTATGATCACTAGCATTATCATTCTCACCACAGTCATCGCCTGAGCCCGTGCAATGAAAGGCCTGTGGGGATGTGTATAGAAATAAGTGGATGAGACGGTTATATATGAAGCCATCACCCACTATCCATCTCCATGAGATGTCAAAGGCAAAACTTAAGAAGTTACGTAGTATGGTTCAGAACCAGCTTTGTAGAAAAGTTCCTGATTCCTCTGGTATTAATCTGGGGAGGAAATTGAAAGTTTGAGTCAATCACCACCAGGACAGGGGTAGATATAGATACGTATATAGTAGCGTCTGGGAGGCAGAGCTAGAAGTACAGGAGGTTAACAAAAGAGGAAGTTATGGAAGTGTTAGGCCTCCAAGGTCAGGAGGCCCCAGAGATGCCAAAACCCATGGTGTGGCCCCGTGCAGATGGGTAAATAAGGGCCTGGAGCCGGGAGGAAGATTTTATATGTGGATATGAATACATGTGTGTGTGTGTGTGTGTGTGTGTAAGTATGTACACGCATAACTGTGCACACACACACACCTGTGCACACACACACACACACACACATATACCTATATATGTACATATTACACGTATGTAGATACGAAATTTTCTGTTTATTCCCTCTAAAGACAGTATTCCTACAAATGAAAGCCATTTTCTGAAGGGCTTCAGTCTGGTGGTGGCTTTGCAGACTTGGCAGAGACCTTCAGGTGAGAAAGCAGCAACACTGGGTCCACCCGGGAGAAACCAGGAGACTCTGAGCCGTGCATCCCACCACAGCAGTAATCACGGCATCTTTAAGGAACGGTTGATTACTTTATTATAATGGGGCTCAGAGTGGGGTTTCTCCATGAGACTGATGTTTTAACACTCACTGTGATAATCCATCTACAAATGAATCAAATCTAAGTCTTAAATTATTGAAAATCATTCAAACACCCGAGTAGGTGACACTCATACAAGGAAAACACACGGTAAATGTTCTATCCCCAGCAGCCTCTTGGGGTGCTTCTAGTCTGTAATGATGCCCTGCACAATGTAGGACCTGGTTATCTGCACTGCTCTCAGTGTGCTGCTGGTAAAGAGAAGGGCCTTCAGAGTCTGCTGGAGCTGGACATGAAATCCAGGCCCCCTTCTAACTAACAGGCCATCTCCCTGGTCCCAGTATTGGTCAATATCCCTAGTCTATGTTATTAATCTTACTAAGTTGTCTCAAATCCTTAGTGGACTAGAGACAAAGAAAAATATTATTTATTCTGTGAACTTGGGTTATTCTCTTAATCTCTCTGAGCCTCAGTTTCCTCATCTACAAGGTAGAGATTATAGCATATATCCCAGTGGGTTATATACGAACATCCTGTCTTATTATAGAAGTAATTCAGGAAATAGAAGCACTTGGGATGACAAAATGAGGCACAGAGTGTAAGCTGCCTGTCTAAGTGTCTGGAACAAGATACACAATCATTTCCTATGAATCCTCCTCCTTTGCTCATTTTTTTCCCTCTTCCAGTGAGAAATAGAAAAAAAAAAAAGTTACAACATTTTTCCCACTATCTTGCCTTGGCTCCTTGTCTCTTTCAGCTTTTTCCTGAAACAAATGCATTGAATTCCTCCTATATACAGATCTCAGTGGAGACTGGGGACAGAAATATAATGAAGCAAAGACCTCTAACTTGAAGACACACACTCAGCCCAAAGGGAAGAAAGAAAAATACATGAACAGTCACATTTTAAGGTGTACCACCAAGTACTACACAATCACGAGGAAGGCTGCCTGGGGAAGTGACACGGTTTCTGGCTTTTAATATGAGCTGGTCTGCTGTCACTTCTCCTCTAAAACAGTGTCATCAGGCTGCTGTTTTTTGGTCTGGGAACACCTGTATTTGTATGTTAGAGGAAGGGTTAATTCAGTTCCAAACACAAACCACCTTCTTAAACGATGACCAAATCTACCTAAGAAGTAAATGTTTTGGAATTTGTTCAACGTTCGGCAGAAGGAAGACTTGAATGGCCCTCCAAGGAAAGCAGATTACTTGGTCCAGAGATTGTCTCTGGCCCTGGCCAGTCTGCCAAGTCCTGCTAAAGAGGACCAGGCATTGCTGGAAAGCAGTTTGTCCTCCACCACCCCCACCCCCGTTTCTTTCTTTTGTTATGTTCAGTGCTTTCTTTGCAATCAGAGAGGAAGTTAGCTCTGAAGATACTGCAATCTACAATATTTGAGAAAATATCAAATCACTATTATTTATTAGCACTGCTCTTCCACCAGCTACGTCTCTGAGATATAATCTGGATAATGAAAGTTCTGCTGCTTGCATTTCCACATCTGTTCAAAAGAGTTCTCACCAGCCACTAGCCCTGTGGATAAAAAGCCTCACATTACACTCTAACATCTTCATTGACACTCACTCCGAGTGGCTTGGAAATGTGTAGTTGTTAAGTCTGCATTTTGGCTCTGTTCCTCTTGGGCCTTTTGCAAGCACAAGTCTTATCCAAGAATGCAGCTGAGTACCATCTACATCTACATAGAAGTGATCTACTTGATATCTACGTCTATACCTGCCGCAGTCACACACCTCTTTTCTGATAATAGCATCCTACTTCTCGGGGAAATGTTTCTTACACCTGCTATAACCACATGGTCCTAGTGGCAACAGGAAATCTCAGAACTCTGCCTTCTTGATATGAATGTGAGCATGTGGTCCAGACTGGGCCAATCACAAACTTCCTTAGGAATTTTCAAGTTGGAAATCGGGAAAAAAAGTCTTTTTCTTCACGGTGGTCTAGATTGGCTAGACGTGAGCCAGGTACTGTCTGCATCTCAGTTGGCTGAAACAAAGGCAAGTTGCAAATGAAAGGAGGGATGGGGGGTGCAGAGAGAAACCCTGCGGAGTTCCAGACCCTGGTTCTTGTCATGATGGAGGCCTCCCTACATCTCTGCACATCTTACCTCTGGGGATAGGAACCAATAAATCCCCCTTGTAAATACTCTGGTTTAAGTTGAATGTCTGCAACTTGCAACCAAAATCATCCTGAAATATTTCCCTCTGTCATTCCTACATTTTTTTAGGAGGCATTTGGTGGGGTGGGGTGACATTGTTCCAGGTCCAAAGTCAAAGGTAAAAGGTTACCCCAAGATTCTAAGACTAACCAAAGTACAATCCTGGAATGGGAAGAGGTGTAAGGAAAAGATCCTGGGCTTTAGGGCTCTCTCAGTTTGCTAGTGCCGCCGTGACAGATCACCGCAAACTGGGTGGCTCAGAACAGAAGCTATTTGTTCTCTCACAATTCTGGAGTCTGTAAGTGCAAAATCAGTCCCTCTAAAGCTCCAGGGCAAATCCTTTCCTGTCTCCCCTGCTTCCGCTGGCCCTGAGTGTTTTCACACAGCACAGCACCAATCTCTGCCTCTGCCTTTAGGTGGCCTTCTTCCCTCTGTGTCTTTTCGTCCATTTTTTTTGTGACTCTTATAGAAAGACTCATTGGATTTCAGGCCCATCTTAATCCAGTATGACCTCATCTTGAACATTACCTCAATTCCATCTGCAAAACCTCTATTTTCAAATAAGTTCCCATTCTGAGGTCCCAAGTAGATACAGATTTGGGGGAGATACTATTTAATGCACTACATGTCCTAAAACTGAAATAAGGGTGAAGTCTGGATCTTATAATAAACTGTTGTCTGTATAACTCCAGGTAAAATCACTTAAACCCTCTGATTTATAAATGGATGTGATGTTAACTATATCTCAAGAACTGTTTTAACATTAAGGGCAATGTAGGAACTATACCTTTCCTAGCGCGTGACACAATAGATGCTTAAAAAGTATAGTTGTACAACTCTTTTTCTTTATTAATGTTTCCATTGCTTATCTAAAAAAAGGAATAATTAAATATAGGTTTCAATACATTAAACAGAGGTAAAAGCAACTTACTGTGGAAATTTCACTGAAGAGGAAGGCTTCGGGGAGAAGATGGTATGTTTAGCAGGACCTTAAAAATTAGTAATTTCATTAAGTGAGAAAACTGGATGTGCAGTTAAAGTACAGTTCAGGAGAAGGTCTAGGCTGACCTGCTTAAAGCAAAGCACAGCCTTCGAGGGGCTCAGTCCACTCTACACGATTCCTCTAGCACTGCAGAAACGCACATGCTTTAGACAAATCATCGGTTGCTAATTTAGGCTTTCATACATTTCCGTATCAGAGTAATCTTGAGATTACAGTCTAGGATGAGAATTTGGAAGGTAAATTTTCTCTACTATGAAAAAAGGGTGGATTTTTATACTTTAAAAGTAAATACGTGATTAGATTGATATTTTACAATGAATATTGAGGAACCAAAATTTTGACTAATACTATGACATTTGGAAAGTTCGTTGAAATTTACATGCTATTTGTCATTTTCCTCAACTATATGGCAAGTCCCCTGAAGACAGGGATGGTGGCTACTCATCTCAGTGTCCCTAGTGCCTGGAACATAACAGGTCCCGATAAAATATTTTGTGAACGAGTCAATGAAATTGCATCACAACTTGCATCCCACGTGAAAAATCTGCCAATATGCAATCCTGAGTCATGTACCTGCCCTCCTGTTAATTTTTTCCCATAACTTTGCTAATGAGAGTCAAGAGGCCCAAAAGTTGGACGTAAGTTAGGATGGAATGTGGACAATTGATCGTTCAGCTCTGTCTTCTGCACCCTCCCCTTCCCAGTTGATTATATATGTAGTGGCCAGAGCAAGCCTTTTAAAATGTTAGACCTTATCACTCCTCTTCTCACAAACTTAAAAGTTGTCTTTGGCGGTTAAAAGATGACTATAAATTCTAGCTACTTCTTTTTTTAAAAGGTGGAGTTTAATTCCATTTCTCCTCCCATTGAATCTTTTCTGGCCTCAAGGGGCTTACTTGACCAATGGAACATGATGTAAATAATATTCTGGGACTTCTGAGCCTACCTTTTATTTTTCTTCACATTTATCACTAATAATATTTTGTCTATTCCCAGGATTACATTATGAGCTTCATGAAACTACAGACTTTGACTATTCATAGCTTTATTCCCAGTGCCTAGAACAGTTTCGGTCACACAGTGGGCACTCAATAGATAGCTATTCAATGAATGAATCCATTGGGACTTAAAAATTGGTATCACCTCACACCAGTCAGAATGGCCATCCTTATAAAGTCAACAAATGATAAATGCTGGAGAGGGTGTGGAGAAAAGGGAACCCTCCTACACTGTTGGTGGGAATGTACTTTGGTGCAGCCATTATGGAAAACTGTATGGAGACTCCTCAAAAGACTAAAAATAGACCTACCATATGATCCAGCAATCCCACTCCTGGGAACCCTAATTCAAAGAGACACCTGCACCCCAATGTTCATAGCAGCACTATTTACAATAGCCAAGACATAGAAACAACCTAAATGTCCATTGACAGATGACTAGATAAAGAAGTTTGGTATATTCATACAATGGAATACTATTCAGCTATAAAAATGACAACACAATGCCATTTGCAGCAACATGGATGACCCTGGACAATGTCATTCTAAGTGAAGTAAGTGAGAAAGAGAAAGAAAAATACCATACGATATAATTCATAAGTGGAATTAAAAAAAAAAAAAGACAAATGAACTTAAATGTAAAACAGAAACAAACTCACAGACATAGAATACAAACTTGTGGTTGCCAGGGGACAGGGGAATGGGAAGGGACAGACTGGGAGTTCGAGATTTGTAGAAACTGACAGGTATACATAGAATAGATAAACAAGCTTATACTGTATAGCACAGGGAAATATATGCAAGATCTTGTAGTAGCTGATGGTAAAAAATAATATGAAAATGAACACACGTATTTTCATGTATGACTGAAAAACTGTGCTGTACACCAGAAATTGACACAACATTGTAAACTGAATATAACTCAAAAAAAAATTGGATTGTTAACACCCCACTGGTGACAAAGCAGTACTCTAAGTGTTCCCCTTTCCTGGCAGGAGACAGGCTGCTCAAATTAATTGTTATTTCCTCTGCTTAAATTTCTATGATTTAACTTAATCTTTCCTCCTTGCCCTTCAAACCCATGTGCTCTTGATTTAATCAGAGGGATCAGAACCATTGCACTTCCTTTGCCCTTCAGTCACCAGCAGAAAAATGATGGACAGTAAATCATGTCTGAAGGGGAGCTCTTCCTCTCTTTTGCCTTTCTCTGCATGAGGGTTGAACTACATTACCCACTGGAGTAAAATAGCCCATATTAATGTATATTTTAAAACTTGTTTCTTAGAGTCTTTGAGTATGTGTTTTTGTTTCTCCCAGTTTTAAACAAGGTGGCAGTCCTCATAACTTTATAAGGAAAAAAGACTCAACAGAAGGAAAAAAAGAAGTAAATTGACATTGACTGAACATCTATGACAGGTTAGACTCTGTGCTTCAATTTTTCACTTTACAAAATATCTAGACCTTCTTTCTGGTCTCCCAGCATCGGGGTTGTTTCTAAATTTAAATCTCTAACACTCATACCACACAGAATTGCAGGCATAAGGCAACTGATGTCATTGTCAGTATTAAGCAGATGATATTGTCAGACGTTTAATGTTAGTGCACATATGTAATGATATGTTTCTCTTTTTTCTTCATGTGTAAGTCAGAGAGCCTGGGAACTTCATATTTCTAACAAATCAACCAGCTCCTGAAAACGGAAACTTTAGGAGGGCGAGGAATTTTGCTTGGCCTATACTTTTCCCCTGTGCAAGAATAGTGTCACCTCCATAGTAGGTATGTGGTAACTGTTGTTGAGTGAACACAGTTTATCAGAGGGTCCCCTTACCATGGCTGGTCTAATAAAACATTCAAACTACTACACAGCATGTTTCTAGTTATCATAAAAGAAAATTTCTCCCCAGTACCCTGAGATGCCTAACCCATTGATTGAACTCTACGTAGCCTCACTTATCTAGACTTGATGCAACTACTTCTACGTCCACTTCAAAGTACGTTCTTAATATTCACAAGTGCCATTGCTAAATATGATTATTTCTCTTTTTCTGGACCATTAAATACAATGATCACCTCCCAGAGACCACCAAGAGCTACGGAAGCACAACTCAGTTCCAGCTAATCAGAGTACTACTTTATTCCCCCAGTTTCCTTTTCCCAAACTCTTCACTTTCAGCCTTCTTATTCTGTGTTTCATTTCTGGTGTGCTCTTCTGGTTCGGCCTCACATGATCTTCTTTGATTTGGTGCTGCCCTTCCCCCACGCACACATACACTCAAGCATCACTGGATTCTCCCCTCTCCGTTCTCTCTTGCTACCAGTGGGAGCTGCAGCTCCTGTAAGAAATTGCCTCTCCATTCATTGATTGAAGAATATTTTTATTGAGCAACCTGCTATTTGTCAGGCACTCTTGTGGGTGTTATGGCAGGCTTGGACCTTAGCCTCTGTCCCTTAGACGTCTAACTACCTGGCCAGACTGCTCTTTTACACTATGTATCAGTAACCAGGGATTCCGGCAAGAAGGAGTGACCAAATGATGATAATCCTTGAAGAAACAAAGACTTCAATAAAATATCTGTTTTATTTTAAGTAAAGTAGGTATGGGGCAGATATTCAATGCATGTATCACTTTGCAAGAACAAAAAATAGTTCGTGCATTATAAATAATTGTATCTTTCAAATATAAATAATTATAGCTATTGAAAAAATACATGAAAAATAGTAACAAATGAGTAGGTTTGCTCAAGAAAGCCCCCACTGTTAAGAGGATGAGTATTTTAAAATTTGTAGGTCACACTTTGTTTAGATTTCCTTAAACGTCATCTTTGGCTCACTTCTGGTCACTGTGTGAGATGAAGGTGTTAGAGGCATCAAACCATCAATGATTCAGCAAGTATTTATTTAGCATCTACTCAGCTGTTTGCTGTACCAGGTACTAATATAGACGAAAGTGATTAAACAGGATTATCCTGGAGATATTCGTGCACAAGGAGCAGTAAATGGCGTGTCAGCAGTAAATGGAAGTTAGACAGTACTTCACAATGGGGAGCTAGATTTCAGCAACGACCTCAACCAAGAAGTTGTTCTTCCCACAAAGAGTGTATCTGGCTTACTGCCTTGGAAAAGCACGGAAACTCAGGAGAAGTAGGCAGAGATGGTAACAGGGCACAAAGTATTCAGAACAGGAAAGAAAGAGGGGCTTGTGGCGCTAGGCAAACAAACAGACAGAAGATCCTTTGGTTAGTTACAGGGAATTAGCATCAGTCATTCAGAGAATCTTAGAGGGACAGACCTTCATACACAGTAACTGATAAAGATTTGTAACTGATGCCACCATGAGTGCTGACATCAACAGAGACTGAGAGCACATTGCTAAATGGCAAAGGCAACATCGGAGCCTAGATGGTCATGGCATCATGTTCTCTGACTTCTTCCTGAATTTTTAGGCCACATTCTCAAATACTACCACTCTGACAATTCTCGGATTGAATGCAGACCTTTATTCTTTTGACCTTAATGTCTTCTAAATGATCCAGAATCCCTCTCATGTCCTTTCTCTCCTTAAAACGTGAAGGAATCAGAGCTGTTTAACGTAGGCCTGTGATTCTCTGTTTCATTGTCGGCCTTTTTTTGCAGCTTAGACTCCCTGCTAGACCGTCTTCCACACTTGCTTATAACCCTGCTGACCGAACGGGCTGAGAAGGTGCAGAGGTATTTACTCCATCCATTTACAGCGAGGATGGGGGTTGGGGCTTCCTCTCTATTGACTTCTCTCCCTCAGTAATCTCGTTTGGTCCCGCGGCTTTAAGTACCATCTGAAGTTTTATGGATCTCACATATATAACTTCAGATCTCTTTCACTTCCAGGCTTATACATCCAAGGCCTCTGGACTGTCTTCATCTTAACATCCAGTAGTCACTTAAAACTCATAATGTTTAAAAAGTTTTCAAAACAGAGCTTTTGACTCCCTCACACAAAATGTTTGCTCCCCCGTGTTTCCTGATATAAATGGTTGTTCAGCCAAAAGCCAAGGAGAAACCCCAGTTATTCTCTTCCCTTCCCCGACGTCCCCCTGCACCATGTTCAGTCCAACGTCAGGTCCTCTTGTCTCTGAAACCGACTCCAAGTTCATCCCCTTCTCTTTACCTTCCAGAGCCATGTCTTCAGCCCACCTGTCTTCATCTCCAGCCATCTCTAACTCATTTCCCCCTTTCCACTCTTCGTCTCCTTCCATCAACTCTGTACCAAGTCACTGATTTACTGTATTTTACTACAAAGTAGCTAACACTTCAAAAACAATTTATATCTCATCACTGTTTTGCATAAAACACTTCAAGAGCTTTTCTACTGACTTTTAGAATAAAATCCAAACCCCACAGCATGCATGGCTTACAGACCACTGTAATGTGCCCACCACTTACTGCCTACTGTGGTCCACTCTCCACTTTGGCCACTAATGGCCCTACATCACTGGCCTCCTGTTTTCCATTTATTCATTCATCATCGGATTGAGCAGCTCCTAAGTACCACTATTCTCCAGCAGTGAACAAAAATGTCCCTGCTCACAGGAGCTTTCACATTAGTGAGGGGAACAGGCTGTAAACAAACACATATACAATTCTGGATGGGATACTGTTACGAATTAACAATAAAACAAGAGAAGAGAACAAAGAGTGAGTAGGGCTACTATAATTTAGACAGAGGTGGTGTACAGCAGAGATCTGAATGAAGAAAAGTTATGAGCCATGTGAATTCTTACAGGTGACTATCCAAGGCAGGGGGAACAGAAGGGGCGAAGTTCTGAGATGGAGCTTGCCTGTATTTTGCAGAACAAGAAAGGCTGAAGAACAGAGAGGCTGGAAAAGAGTAAAGAAAAGATAGAGAGAGATCCATGTCCCAGGTTTTGTCATTCTTTGGAAGGACTTCAGCTTTTACAGTGAGTGAGGTAGGAAGCCCCTGGAGGACTCTGAGCAGAGGAGCAACGGACTCCCTCTGGCCCCTGGGAGATGACAGGACGAGAATGGAGGTGGTAGACAAGTGAGGGGACACTTGGAGGAGCTGAGGTCAGAAAGGGTGGTGTCTTGGATGAGACAGGATGTCGTGGAAGTGGAGAGAAGTAATGAATTTAGGAATGTGACTTGAAGGTAGTACAAACACAACTTATTCCTGGGTTGGATGTAGCGTACGGGCAAAAGGGAGCGGCCAAGAGTGAATGCACGTTTTGGTCCAGCTAACTGCATGATGAACTGCAGCGTCCACAGTGTCCTGGCTCCTAATACAAGTCCATAAACAAACCATTTATTCAACAGTTATTGAACGCCTATTGTATGCAGCCATAGTTTGGGGCAGTGGGTGTGCTGAGATGATTCAAAATCTGTTCCTACCCCAGAAGTATTCAGAGTGGAACACGAGAGACAGATACATAAAATGCATGAACATCTTTCATGCATCCATCAGCTGAACACAATTCAAAGGAGGCACACCAATTCCAGCCTTGGGTAGAAACCCTAGAGTTATTTCCAGCCTTTCTCACCCCATCCTTTTGTGTCCTGTGGCTGTCTGCAGTTTCATCTCTTCTTTTAATTTTCTACAAAAGCTACAAACCAAGAATATCATTATTTAGTGGCCACACAAATGGCATACTGTTTCCCATTTAAAAATAGTTCACCACTCCAATGTTAGCTCAATTTCTTTATCAGGAAAAGGAGACTGCAGGCTGAGAATACATTGATCTAAATATCTACTCGGTTGCTAAAAGGAACACAAATGGATTCATGAGTAATGAGGTGATTGACCTTATGCCACTAACAGTAAATCCTTTCAGCGAGAGATTTCCCTGTAATTGTTGTAATTAAGGACACCTTTCTGGGCCTATACTTTTGGGTGCGTGGAAGTCACATACACGCCAGGAACTCGGATCAATGGAAATTTGCCAGCCTCCATCAACACGGTCTTTCTGGGCTTCTTGTTCCAAACACAGAAGATATGGCCAACTTCTAAAAAAAAGGGAACACTCTGTGCTTCTGAAATATGAGCGGAGATGAAAGACAGCAGGTGGCTGAAACTGGATGAAATGTTCACATTTTAATTAAACCATCAATGCAATCACTAATGATATGAATATCAATAGTTTCTTGAGGGACTAAATGACTAAGGCCAGTGCAAGTGAAATAAGCTAACAGATTTTCTGAGTCTATGTTAGATGACCCATTTAGAATCATAAAAAGTTAAACTTATCAGTCATCTGCTTCTTGAGCAAGTTTGCCCCCTGCTCCTAGGTAAGTTTATGGGGTCCTGATGCAACACTCTGTATGTACCTGTATTTTATCTTCTCCCCTTGTAGATGGAAGTTGTGTGTAGAGAGCATCCCTGAGTCTTCATGGGAACTTACGACACGGAGTGCGTAGGCCAGTGTTAAAGGTGTCTGGTGATCCTTTCAGTTACATGATTGTTACAAAGGTACTGTGATTGCATTTGTCAGGTGCCTGCTCCATATCACTTTGAGGGCTATACACACCTTATTTCACTTACTCTGCATAACAGACCTCCAGGGTAGGTATCATCACTTTTTAAAAATACCATTTTTATAGGTGAGAAAACTGAAGGTCAGAATGGGACCAAGGTCACCAAGCAAAAATACTGTGGCACTAGGATTCAGTATTAGGCTGATACGTGTTCACAACCATTCAATGTGGATCTTGGGCTCCTTGAGGCCAGGAAACAAACTGGTGGGACACTTGATAATAATTTTCTTCAGGGGTGGCTACATAGAACCTTAGAAAAAGAATTACTGATAAAATACTTTCTCTTTAGCCTACACACGGGTTTCTCAAATTTGGCATTGCTGACCTGTGGGCTTGGATAGCTCTTTGTTGTGGGGGCTTCCCTGTGTACCGTAGGCTATCTGGCATTGTCACTGGCTTCTATCCATTGCATGTCAGTTGCATCCCCTCAACTGCAACGGCCTAAAACCTCTCCAGACATTGATAATGTCCCTTGCCCCACCTTGAGAATCACTGGTCTGCGCATAGAATACAAATTCTGTCTCATGCTTCTTACAAGAGGACAGTGTCTGTGTGTGTGTGTGTGTGTGAGAAAATTTATTACAGGACTTCCTCCAGCTTGACTATAATGAACTCCACCTGCAAGTGAAGTGAGGACAAAGACTGAAAGAGTTGCTAAAATATTCTAAAGTTAATATTTAAGTCAAATGGGATCCATGCTTTGTTGGAACAAAATGTGAATCTGAAAGATGAAAATAAAAGTCTTCGCAAAGGGGCTTCTAGGGTTTTTGAATCAGGCCCTGGAGTCCCACTCCACTAAGCTTTACGGCACACGTCTTCTTAACGGCAACCAGGGAAACGAGGCACTAATTCTGCCCCCTCCCCGTACACACAACTCCAGATCTTTTAACAATGCAGAAAGGAGCCACTGTGTGCGTCACACCCAGGTAAAATAGACCATAAACATTCATTAAACCACAAGACTGGAAGCACACGCTCCTTTCCGGATGCCGAGGCAGAAGGCAGTCAGAGGCGCTGGCTGGGTGAGGGCGGGGGACCCTCCACACGGAGGAGCAAGTGGAGGCGGATCTTCGGAAGTGACTCAGGGAGTTGGCGGAGTCGGGGTGGGGAGCTCGCTTACTGAGTTTCTTGGTATGAGATGTGCACATAGTAGGCACGCAAGAAATGTTACTCACTGTCCTGCTACATTTTTAGAAGACCCAGCATTCACTGAGTCATTAATTACTGGCACTGACCATACAAACCACAGTACATAAAAAGAAAGAGCATTTAGTCCCTGTCTGTACATGTGCTACACAGTGTTTTTTGGCTTATTACATGCTTTATCTCTTGTATAATATTTCCTATTTTACAGGTGAAAAAGGCAAGGCAGAATGACTTACCCAAGGCCATAAAACTAATAAAAAGGGCCCAAAGTTTGAACGTAGGTCTGTGTAATCCAAAGTCAATGTTCTTTCAGTTTATATTACAGTATAGAGAATGTAAAATGTGACATACTTCATGGTAATTCTCCTTAGCTTAACTGATGTTCAAAATCATTCTTTTTGACAGGGAGAATAAATACTCTGACCTCTAATTGCAGCCGAGCAAACTGAGCCTTGTTCCTGTTCCAAAATCATGACATTTTCTCCAGGGACATGATTAAGCTTAAAACTAAAAACAAAGAGAACCAACAGGATTTCTAAGGCTCAGCCGCCTAGACCACAGTGGCAGAGGTCAAATCCTGGCTTCATCGGTTTTCAGCTGTGTGAACACACAAGTGACTTCACTTATCTGTACCTCATTTCCTTTCTCAGAAAAATAGCCATAATAAAAGTGTGTCTCACAGCATGAAAGTGAAAACTAAATGAGATTATGTACACAAAGGGCTTAGAAGACTGTAGGACACACAATGGATCAATAAATGCTAGTTATTATTATTTTAGCAAACATCAACTGAAGACCTACCCTACACATGATGGCAGGCTAACTGCATGGGGAATTCACCAAGTATTTATTGAGAAACTACTATGTGCTGAGCACTGCTTTAGATGCTTAAGTTATATCAATTATTAAGCAGACAAAGGGAAAGGCAAGGTCACCCTTTCTGAACCCCTTACAGTACAGATCATATACTGACTTTGGAATCTTGACTGGCTAATCCACAAATTCGCTGTCATTGTGAAATCTCTTCCCTCAACCTTTCTTCCTTCATCATTCTTTCATCCCTTCTAAGTGTGCCCAGTCTCCAAGCAAAGGCAGATATACAGATGGGATTAAACCAACACAGACAGACAGACAGACAGACAGACAGACATGTTAACTATTCAATCTATGCAGATACTGAGTTAATATATTCATGCATTATCTCATGTAATCATTTAATCCTCATAACAGCCCTATGAAATATATTCTTTAATAACAGTCACTTAACAAATGAAAAAAAATGAGTCTCGGAGAGGCTAAGTCACTTTCCTGAAGTCCTACAGCCAGTGAATAACTTGTCTGTCACTGGGAATAAATTATCTGACTCCAGAGCTCTCCCAGATGGCCTTCTGGTATTTACTTCCTTGTTCTAGTCAGGCACTCCTGTAAGTATTCCATCTGTACCCTCTTCTTGGGAAAGGGCAACCCTTCAGGGAAGGAAAACATAACTATCTTTTCAAAGGTAAGAGAGCCTTCTTTGGAAGCAAAAGCTCAGCACTCACCTAAGATCACAAAACTGAGACGGAGAAGAGCCATTACATGGATTCAGGTTTGACAGAAAATATTTCCACGTGTACTTTCCCCTCTGATCTTTATTAGCAGCAGTGGTATTTAGGGTCAAAGGGAAAATTCAGCGTGGGCTGTTCTTTCACAAACGACCCCCAAATGAAGCCTTTCTGATGTTGTCTGTAAACGAGGTTAGACATTCAGAAGCAGGGATACACTAGACATACGTATTGAAGGAAAATAGCATCCAACCTGTGTCCCACTGTTAACACAAACTACCTGTGGTGTACCATGAATGAGGATTCTTATAAACACTGTAATTATTCTTGGAACATACTTCCATTTTTATCTCAAATGTGTTCATTCATAAAATGCAAATATTTAAAATATATCACAAGTTTTAGCACCCAATTTTGACATTTTGAGACTCGAAAATGCAAGTTCTCAGAGGACTATCCATTAGTGAGGACTCGGGCTGGGGGAGAATTATTAGTTTGTTCAGAAAGGAGGAGAGTGCGGGGGAAAGATCTGCAAACATGCCATTGGTTAAACTGAATCTCATTTAACGCCTCTTACAGATGCTAGGAAAATTAGAATGGTAGACTAATTTCCTTTTCTTTTTAATCATATACTGCCCCAGTTAGGCTGATCCACATGTGACCTCTAAATTTGTAAGTGCTGTATAAATAACATTCGAGTGGAGATTAATTATGAATAGCAAAGCCAAGGAAGTAAGAGATGATCTAAATAGATTCAAAGTCCATTTGGTTCAATTCTAGTCCACAAGCATTTATTGAGTGTGCAGTATGGTCTAGACACTGTTGCTCAGAATACACAGCCAGGACTCATCTCCTGCCTTCAGGAACTCACAGACTGGTGTGAAGGGAAGAAAAGTACCATTCGCATCACAGGACAGTGTGATAGTGGAGACATTAAGAGTATTTTAAATACAAAGAGGATGGGGCACTTATCCATGGAGGGTGGAAAAGGCTTCAGGGAAGCTATCAGAATTCAGAGAAGTGTTAGACTTTTGCCAGGCAAACAAGCAAGAGAGCGTTCATGAAAGATCTGAGCAAATGCCCAGAAATGTGAAAACGCGTGAACTATTTGGCACATTCTAAGGTCTTCTCTCTTATGTGAGGATGCCCATTAAACCAAGCTGTGCCTACATTACAAAACGGAGACTCCACGGTCTCACCCTGATCAACTGCATATTTTGAAGGAGACCTTCCAAACACATCTGATAAATATACTCCTTTTAAAGAGCCAATTATTTGAGTTTCCCAGTGGAGAGAATGTAAATTGTGGAGTAGGCACAAGAAACAGAAGTTCTTATAGGAGAGCAAAATAGCCAGACATTAAATACTGAAATCCTTAAGCTTTTTTCCTGCTTTGGAATGAGGCAGGTATACAGTTACATTTCCATGTGTGTTACATATCTTACAAAAATTTCATCTAGAGTTCTAAAGCTTCTAATATAAATAAACTCCGCTAGTAAATACAGTTTTACATTCTTTTCCATTTTATTAAGGACTGTAATATTCTTTGTAGAGTTCATAGCCTCATTTTAACCTAGAAACGGTATAGGTGTTTGGAAGCGACAGCCAGGTGTATTAATAACCCCCAAACAAGCCCACTAACCTAATTATTCACATACCTGTAGGAAGCCTCTCTCTCCCTGCCTCTCCTTTAGTACTATTGGGACAATTCACATTCAGCCTTATATAGTCTTCTTCCAGGTACGGTTCTCTAGGAAAATGGGAGCAAGGGACAAATTAGCGTGATAAGTGTGTTCACGTTGTTATGTTAGACTTTGGAGAGAATGATAGGAACACACTCCCCATCACCCTTGTTTGGGTGCTCAGCATCCTTAAGTTGACCGTCTGGAGAAGCTGGAAATTAGGCCTCTGGCTAATGGAGGTGACATCATTTTAATAGATATTAAATGTCATATGCAAAAAGTTGACAAGTCTAATTGAGTTTTCTTTGATATTAATCAAATTAACTGACATGGAAAGTTTCTAAGCCTAATGAACACAGGCTGCTGTCCAAACCAGTTACCATCCAATGTGTGCCAAGATGGACAGACCTAATTGTGCTTCCTGAGCGGGGCATTTGGGTACTTGGAAAGAAGCTTCAGTTGAAAGGAAGATCTTGGAGCTTTGTGTATTGTAGTTCACTACTTACATGTCTTTCTCTGCAAACAGATAACGAGTTCAGAGACAGTAAGAATTGTGTCTTACTGTATATCCCGCAATGCAGTGTCCTCAGGGCCTGCATCTGCTTGTCAGAGAGGAGGCCTGCAGGGAAGGTCTGATGAAAGAACAGATAAATGGAAATACATTTCTTACAGCATCCTCAGGGTTGGGAACCCCTTGTAGCTTATCTTTCTTCAAAAGCTTTGTTGACTGCAGCTTCTTCCAGGGTGCAAAGAACTTCATTCCTTTGTGTTTCCAGCACCCAGAAGGGCTTTGAATAAAAGGTCTGTGCTGGACAGCTTTTGCTAGCTCCTGCAGGTCCACTTTCTCTCCCTTTCTGCTCTGCCTTTCGTCCACGACCTCAACAGTCTCCCTTATGCTCTGGTTTCTGGTTGGTTTGGTCAACAGATGCCCCAGCAGGAGAGGAGAGGGATGGAAGGGAAAAAAAGCGAAGCTATGGTACCCATTTCCAGGCTCCCTTCCTGCAGGGACAACTCAGACAGGCCCTGTCCCTCTGCTGACATCACAGACCCTCTACAAAAGCCAGCTCTGTAGTTCTCTTTCCTTCCTGCTTCCGGTAACGTTTTCCTCTGCCTTACTCCAGGCGTCAGGTTGCTGCATCTCATGGTTACTAGCTCTGGGTTTCTGTGCTGTCCGGTCCATGCCATTGTAAACAGCTTCCTTGTTGAATCCACCTTGAATGATCTAATTTTACTATGCCTTTTGTTTCCTGTGGGGACTGCGAGTGATAGAATAAAATGATCAGACCCAGTGGCCAAAGTGGGATTCGTGATGGAAGAGATGCAACTGTACGTGCGGAGGCTGGGCAGGGGTTGATGTATCCGTTCCAGGAAGAGACACAGGTGGCCTGGACCAGCGCGGGGCTACTGCGGCCACTTATTTTATTTTCTGTAAGTATACTGTCCCCTTCAGTCTAGGAGCAGCTCCTTCTGTGCAAGAGCTTTGCCTCATACACTCTAACCCTACCTCACGCCCCCGCCTTGATTTCTCCCTACCACTCCCCTCCCGCCCGCCCTACCCAGATGGGGCGGGGCTGCCTGGCACAAGCCCACCCAGGAGAACAACTGGACCCTGCAATAACACAAATTTCGATATAACAAGATTAATGATTCACTTCCATCCTCTGAAACAGCTTACCCTGGCTCTATCATTAATCTTGTAATAATACAATTCTGCATTTGGTGAGATGGACTTAGGTTTGCCGAAGGAATAAAGGGATGACTGAATATTGGGAATTGGGTGGAGGTTGTCTGACCTTCAAAAATGTAAAGAACCTGCATTGGCTGGCAAGATAAGCACCTTGATATTCCTAGGAAAAGACTGCCTTTTGTGAATAGGGAGGTCAAGGGAATTACAGATTAAAATTAATTTTACCAGCAGCTACAACTTGGGGGAAGACAGCAGCCATGACATAATCACTTCCTCAGACCCTCTTCATTTTTTTTTTTTTTTTTTGGTGAGGGGGTAGGTTTATTTATTTACTTTTAATGGAGGTACTGGGGATTGAACCCAGGATTTCATGCATGCTAAGCATGTGCCCTACCACTTGAGCTGTACCCAACCCAACCCCCCCAGACTGGCTTCACTTTTTAGTTTACAAAATACTTTTTATATATTTTAGCGTATTTGTTCCCAATTTTATGTTTGAGTTCTTCAAGAGAGGAATGAGGACCCCTCAGACCCAGGGCTCCTGATTTCTTGTCTTTCTGAATACTCACGAGGTCCCTCTTTCTAAACAACCTTGACTCTAAACAGTATATCCTGTTTCACTAAATTGACAAATGCTAGAAATAGAGGCCCTTCGGCTGATTGATACACTCCCTACTCAACAGGAAGGCAACTTGAATTAGCGCCATCATCAAGCCATTATGAGAACCAAGGTATTAGCATAACATCAATACCTCATTTTAAGAAGCTTGTATTTAATGGTCTTGCATTTAACAAGCTTCACTCACTTAAATTCAAACTTTTCCTTCTCCAGTTCTGGAAAATGAGGCGTTATCTCCGGCATAAAAGCATTCCTTGGGGAAGTGGGGAGTAGGGAGAGAGACAGACAGAGACCAGCTCGGTAATATCTGTAATGTCGCATGTGATACTGGTTTACTTATTTGTGTGAGGCCTGTGAGGATGTAGATGGGACACATTCTTGCTTCCCTGTGTACAAGCTGCGGAACTTCTCTGAGACTGAAGCTTCCTGATTTGTAAAATGGAAACAATAATGCACCTCTCATAAGGCTGCTGTGGAGATTAAACAAAATAACATTTGAAACTTCTAAATTCCGGGCTCTGCCTATGCTGCCTGCCCCAGTTTATACCTCTAAGTACTTTAAGTGGCCCAAATATCTCATGTGTCACAACCCCGCAGAATGCCTGCACATTTCCACAGAGGCAGCGAGCTGGGGGAACTCATCCAGCCTTCCCCGTGAACACTCAGGGCCCTCTCCTGTTCCACCCCAGTCTCTGCCTAGATCGTGGCACTTAACCTTGTCTTTTATAATAGATGAACATCCACCCCCACTTAGAATATATTCTTGGCATTCTGTTTCCTTGGATGGGACCTGCATTGCTCTCTAAGGCTGAGGTCCTGGCTCCTCCTGCCTCCAGCTGCCTCACGGAGGCAAACACGACCACGTTGTTAACTGCTGGAAACCCAGTCCTCTGTAACAATTCTTTTTCTTAAGCTGGACTCTTCCTGGAGGTAAGAAGTCATGCAGATTTTTAACAGATATTTTGTGATGGTTGAACCTGAAAACAGACTAACATTTTAAATGATTGCAAGCCCCTTCTGAAGTAACTTGATACCTCTATCAATAACATTCCCATTTGACTGTCTCTTCATCACTGACCTCAAACTGGTCCTCGGTGTTCTCTGAGGGTTCAGAGCTCAGGAAACTAATGGGGTAATTCCGTCGTGAAGGGAAGTGGGAGCCTTCCAGATATGTATTTACTACTACCTTAGAAGTCATGATTTTTTTCTTTTTAACCCTAAGATAAATTTAATGCTCTTTGGAGGTGGTCTTAGCTCTACTAAGTGTGATGATTGACTGTATGAGCTTAGTCTAGTATCTGACTCCACCTGGGATTCTGTTTCTTTATGTGTAAAGTGGGAGAAATAAAATCTACCTCCCACTTTTGTTATAAAGATTAAACAAGTCCTTCATTCATGTAATAAAGTTAATTGTACTATTTCTGTACTTCCGACTCTCAGTTCAGTGATGGAAATGCAAAGATGAGTGAGGCCTTGTCCCAGCCTGGCAGGATCTCAGTCTAGAGTAGGGTTAAGGCAATGAATAGGACCATCAGGTACCCTGGGATGAAGGAAGAAGTGTGTAAAGGAGGCATAACTAGTCCAGGCCTGGGAAAGTCAGGGAATGCTTCCTGGAGGAAGAGTCCCCTGAGATGACCCCTGAGCTGAAGAGTAGAAGTTCTTCAGGCACAAGTGGTACATGTATGTTTTGGGGAGTCATTAAGAGGGCATTCCAAGTGGAAGGAGGAGATTTAGTGACAGTACAGAGGACAAATGGTTTGGGAGTTTGGTAAAGCTGGGGCACAGAGTGAGAGAAGTGTGGTGAGGACGGGCTACCGCTGGGAGAGTTAAAGTGGAGGCGAGAAGCGGGGGCACATGTGCCCTCTGTACCCATCCTCACACCTGCTGCCTCGACTTTGACCCTGATTTCTCTTCACAGGAGTTTGAGATTATTTTCTGAAGGTCTTCTGGTTTCTAAGCTTGACCTTTCCACACTCCTGTGAGAATTATTTCCATAAATCTGATGATGTGGTTCCACTGATAGAACCCTTTACTAATATTCTCTCATTTCAGGAGCTGTCCTGTAAAGCTGTTCCTGGAAATGTTTGTCCTGGGAAATGTTCTGGGGTTGGGCGTGGAGGGGTGGGGTGGGGGTGTGGGCACAAAGAGTTCCGTGGGGAGCATGTCTGGGAAGCACTTTTTATTCCTTCCTTTTAGAACCCATATCAGGATCTTAAAGGCTCTGAGAAGTCCCGCAGTAAAGAAACATTTTGACTTAACCTAGAATTCTTGAAGTTATTTTAACCATTGAACTTTTTTTCCTTTTCATTCTTTGTTTTCCCCATTTGCAGTCTATTTTTATGCACTAGCAGGAGTTGTACACAGAGGCCAGCCTGGGAAAGGCTGGCTCGTGGGATTAAGTACAAACTTCTGAGAAGGAATAACATTTATGACCCAGTTCCCCAGGTCTTCGGCTTCATCTTCCACATCTTTCTTTGTCATCCTATTTATAGTCCCACTGAATGATCTGAGGTTCCCTAAATTGATGATGCTTTTGTGAGGATCGGAGGTGCCTCGTGGGAGAGAACTCAGCTGTAGGGGAGAAGGATCCAGATGCAATGAGCTTGACTTGGGATCGAGACTGCAACCTTTGGAGGGAGACAGAAGCTGGGCGTGCAGCATGGCGGCTGCCGCTTGGTACCACTGACGCCGCCTAGCCCACCAGAGGAATGTGAACAGATTCCGGTGTCAGCCAGCCAGCCAGGAGTGGAACTCACAGGCTAACTGTGGCGTTTCCTCAGTTCTTTACCATTTGAAGCCCAGTTTCCTGAGCTATAGAAGCGGAATAACAATAATTCCTGCCTCAAGGGCTACTGAGGGGATTAAATATAAAATGCCTAGTGTACTAGCTGGCACACAGTATGCATTCAACAACTCTAGCTATCATCATTTATGAGTAATTATTACTAATTAACTACAATGTTAATAATAGCTAACATAAATACACTGCTTACTATAGTGTCTGCACTGTTCTGAGAATTTTGCTTATATTCATCATTTAATCTTCACCACAACACTACGAAGTTAGAATTACTGTTACCCCATTGTACAGAGACATGAGTGGCTTAAGTAAAAGGTGGAATCCTGATTTGACCCTAGGAGGTTTGACTCCAGCATCTGTACTCTGAACTACTACCCTAAGCTATGAGCAAAAGAATGCAACGTTATTTCACCAAAAGCTTTACAAGTGGTTTGGGGGCACCCAGAAGCATCCCTGTTTCAGGTTCTTGCTTCTAGAAGGAAACACAAAAGAAAGAGAGAAAGGCAAGTTCTCTCATAGTGCCAGATACCCCCGTCCTGGAGCTCGGACAGCAGCAGCAATACTCAGTACAGAATAGCGCTGGCCAGCAAGACTGGAATTGCTAAACAGCACACGGGCTGCGGCTTAGAAATTTCCAGAAGTACTTGTAAGGGTTTTGTGGGAAATGAGAGGTTCTGGGCTGACAGACTGGGACAAACATGACTGCAGTTATGCAACCTCACCTGTGCCCCTAAGTAGACAGTCTGGCTTGCTCCAGGCTTCCTGGTCCTGTGGGCACCACCCTGCTTTGTGAGTGACTCTCTTCCCTAGGGGAGCATTCTGAGGGAAACAGCCTGGGCAGACCCTTCCACTGGCCCCCTTGTGTCTTTCTGCTTTGGCTCTAACGATAAGGGCTCTTCAATAAATGCATTTTAAATTAAATGATATTGAAAAACTGAAGAAAAGTCCAAGTTTATCACTGAAATGTTCATAATAATTGGCCTCCTGATACTGTCGGGACCTTATTTGATCTTGTAAAAACCTATCATGGAATATATATAATTTGCTTCCAAAATAATTTTATGCAGTTTGGAAGTGACACAAGCCACTTGCAGTGTATGAGTAGTTTGAAATTAATGTTCATCTTTCAGCCTTTTATTAAGTTGGCAAAAAACCAACATAATTGCAAAAAAAAAAAGTTTTTTTTTTTTTTTCTTTAAAAAAAAAATAATGCTTTCTCTCTATAAAGCTAAGAGACATAGTGAAATGATTGGATCTCTTTGAAAGTGGCAACAGTCAAGTACTGGGCCTTTTAGGTTTGGAGACAAATGAAGTAACAAGCCTATTTTGGACAAGTCTGGGACCTCAACATTTTTGCTCCCGCTAAGTTCTCTCTGATTTATGACTTGGTTTTGGCTAAGAAAGCAATCTGGTGCAGGGAAGACCTGCCTCCTGCTGATGAGATTTGAATGCCACGTTCCTGCTATTTACCTCTTACCAGTGGGTGACCTTGACTGATAAGGGAATGGTGACCGGGGGCTGCTGTGTTAACGAGAATGGGCAGAAAAACATTGCTTTCTTACGTCCTACCAGACACAGGGCATTAGGCTAGGGGAGGATTTCTCAGTCTCCACACTGCTGAAGTTTGGGCTGGATAATTCTTTGCTGTGGGGACTGTTCTCTGGACTCTGGAATGTTTATCAACACTCTAGATGCCAGTAGTCTCCGCTCCCTTCACAACTGTGACAGTCAGAAATGTCTCCAGACGTTGACAAGTGTTCCTTGAGCGCTGTGGATGTTAAAGGATTTGGGGCTAATCTTTTTCTTCACATCATTCCAAACATGAAGCACCAAATGCAGAAGGAGGGTGTCATTTTGGCTCAATTATCACAGTGAGATTCCATCATATCTGGTCCCGGAAGAAAAAAAGTTAAGCCCCCTCAGCTGTAAGAACTCAGCGATAAAGCACAGAGTTGGATGTTCCCACCCTTTGGTCAGAAGGAAGTCAGAAGAGAATTACGGTACGAGAATGGGTTTCCCAGCGGGAGACAGGGTGGGAAGTCCACGTGCTCCCTGCGTGACCACTGGCTGGTTACTAAGCCTTACTGATCCTCATGTTCCTTATTCGTCAGTGGGGTCTTTTTTTTTGGTCAGTGGGTCTTATGTTGTCCTTCTCAGTCCATGATTGCAGAAGCCTTTGCTGTGAAGCTTAAATGAGATCACATCTGTGAAAGAGCTGATCAGAGTAGGTGCTCAATAAATGACAGTCCTCAAGACGGTTACTGTCCTTTTGTCAGGAACTTGGGGTCTGTATTTAAGCCTGTTCTCTAATTTGAGCTCAGTCTGAGAGCCATTGAGTTTCTGGATTAACAAAATGAAGTCAATTGTTTTCACGTATACGTTTGAAATTTTTTCTCAATTACGTTAAAATCTCTGGTTTGCACCCCAGCTTTTGAGAAAAGGCCCCGATGTTTTGTCACCTCTGGGCACTGTGAGTGCTAGTGGCTTTCTGGAGTCTGTAGCCCAGGGAACAGCACTGGCTCGAGTCACAGGCAGAGATGGATGGATTCCAGCCTAGTCCACAGACCTTAGGTGAGCTGTCTGAAGCTTATGGCTCTCAGTCTAGGTAGAAAAGGCCTGGAATGCAAGTGTGGCCTCATGGAGTAGATCCTGGATTTAGCTCAGAAAGCCCCGGGCTCAAATCCTAACACTGCTGCTTCCTCTCCAAGTTGCCCTGTGCAAGTTACTCTACTCTTAGGGCTCAGTGTCCTTGTCAGGAAAATGGGCTTGATGATAACTCTCGTCACACGTTCTGGACCTGACAAAATGCAGTAACTGAGATATGGGTGCTCCTGGAATACTGTGTGCCTTCACTTACTGTTTTAGTGCCATTAAGGCTTTGTAATACAAAAGCATTTTCTAAACCAAGACAGGACCAAAAGGAAACGTTACAAAACATAGGAAACCGTTTATTGACTTCTGATGACCAGAACTCCATTGTGACAAGTCAACCAACTCTCAAGACCGAGCCTTCCAGAGAAACAGTAGCCCAGCTGGCAGAGGGAACATCCCACACTTGATAAAATCCCTCCTTACAGAGCCTTCATACGTGGTAAGACTTTCTAAGTTAGAATCCTAGACAGACAAATCTCAAGCACTCTTAGCCATCATCCATTCCTCTGGTTTACAAATGCTTTTAGCAGTGGCGTCTTTTACCTGCAATGAACCTTTATATGGAAGCTCCCAAAGTAAAAGTGAGACTGAAGCCTAGGGGTAGGAGGTGCGGTGCCAATCAGATGAAGCAAATAAGACCTAGTTAGTTTGTTTGCACATTTAGTCAAAGGCAAAGCACAGGCTAACATCTGCTTTCATTTTGCTGGACCAGGCTGCCTTCCATGGTCTTCAAATGTGTAATTTTGCATCTCAGCAGGAGGGATTCATCCTCACTGAAAAACACTCTTGCAAATACTACCACTACCATCCTTGCAGGATAGTAGACTGGAGAGAATCTAAAGTGAATTCCTTTTCCATGCCTCACTTAACTTCACCGTATCTCATTTTGTAAGTAGGAGAAAGCCTTCTCAAATTCTTTCAAGTAGCCTTTCCAGATCCAAAAGCCCCTCCCTTTCACCAGGGCACTTGAGCTTTGAGAAAAGGGGGAAAAATATCTCTTGAATTCATTTTTCACACCCATCCTCTTCTCCAGCTATCTTTCCCCACTTAAGAATTTGTCTGGGAGGCTCAGAGATGATTTTTTGAATAAAGTGCTCAGTAATGATCCCGTGAAGAAAAAAGCCTACGCATTTTCGAAAGCCCATCACCCCACAAGTATCTCCCCTCCTTTGAATTCTGAGTACTGTTGCAAAATGCTTGCTAAATAAATGTGAATAAGATAATTACCTACTTCCATTTCCACAAAGGCTTGATGGCAGGTGGAGTTAGTACGACAGAGTGCTCACATTCAGTAATAACTTTGTAAATGTTGTTTTCTCATGTTTCGATACAGTAACAAGTCATTTCTGGTTTTCACGTAAATGTTATCAAGATGATGTCAATTGTCATGCGAATGTCTTATCATTCACTGTCCATTTTAAAGCAACTAGTTTAAGCAAGAGTTATTTCCAGAAGACAAGTATCCTGCTAAGGGTGTCACTCTGAATTTGGGGTTTCTGGAAACTGGGATGTTGGCCAGACATAGACAAGGTGAGACATCCCTTTTGTGAAGATGACGATGCTATCTGATCTGCATCTAGCTGCCTCCTTCTCAGAATCAAGGCAACATCTCTAGGCTGCCTTGCTCATCCTGCCTCAGCAAAGACCATCAGTTGCTCCGTGATTCAGAAATGTCCCTGAGGTGAGGGTGGAAAGAAGACCTGCTAATTCTACTGAGGAATCATGGGATTTCTTTCTTTTGAATTCTGGGACCTTTGTCAAAGGAAGGGATTTAGAATAATTTCTGAAGATTTCCCCTGAGCCTTTCCCCCTTGATACCTGGATCTAATTTATATTTCAAAGCATCATAATGTCACAATCAAATCTAATCTATCTGCTCCTTTTAAAGGGGAACATTGAGGTCAATCCCAGGTGAGTGTCTCGAACCTGGACAAACGGTAAGTTCATGGTTAGTTAAAGCTGGAATAAGAACTAGTCTCACCCTTGTCTTTTTGGTGTTCCTTCAGCAAGCCTGCATCTCACCCTGGATGCCATCCCTGTGTCTCTCCATGCTCTGGGGTGCTCCTGTATATTCACTGACAACCTCCGGCTTAATCAGAGAGGTGAGTCCTGTGGTGTGGCCGGGGTGCAGGGCCATTACCTTCATACCTCAAAACAAAGTCCGATGTGAGTGAGACAGAGGAGTACCCAGAAGGCCTGTCGTAGCAATTGCTCTAGAAGATTATCCCACCTTTTTTGTTGTTTTTGTTTTAATATTCTGGGTTCTAGAAATAAAATACATTCATATTCCTTCATCAGCTGAATTATTTAGAAACAGCAGGAAGTTTCTCATCTAACACACTGGATGATTCACATGGCCCCTACACTACAGTGATATAAATTTTACAGCATTTTTGCTCTACCTCAGATTTGAAATGCAACCAGTTTTTCTATTCGTTTTGTTGTTGTTACTGGGTTTTTGTTGTTGTAAATAGTAAAATAAATAGAAAGTAAATAGAGTAAAAAATAGCAAGCAAATAGGGTAAAAGTAAAGTAAATAGATCAGGGGAGGAGAAGTCAACTGAAATTGGAAGTGGAAGGTGGGGAATCAACAGGTTTGATAATGGAAAGTTGACACAGGTGGGAGCACAGGCTGAGGCTCTACTCCAGCTGCACTGGCTCGCATCCTGCCCTCGCTCGTTCTGGGCCATGAGAACATGGGCAAGTCAGTACCGCTGAGCTTGTTTACACACCTACAAAAAGCAAAGAATAATAATACTAACTCCGCAGGGACGGACGTGTTAGGGTCTCACCAAACACCTTAATGTGGGAAAAGCTTATTCCAGTGCAGGCATATAGTAAGAGGGCAAATTAATATTATTGTTTATTAATCATTATTAATCAAAATACACAGAAAATACCTCAATTCATTTATCTCTCCTCTACACACCCTCAAAAAATTAAACAAAATGAAACAAACAATAAACTAGTGATCTTGCTTAGACCAAGACCTAACTAACATAACTTTGGAGGATGAGAGTAAATCACATACAGATTAAGGACACATGAATATGTGTGTATGTGTGGATGGACAGTTAAAGTGGCTGTCAATTTTAATGACTAAAATTTCTCATGCTGTTTGAGAAAAGTTGGGTTAGCTATCTAAACTCCCCACTTCACAGATGAAAATACCGAGGCTCAATTTTACACGCACAGTGAGTACTGGGACAGGCATTGCATCCAGGTCTGCAGGCATCCGTCACCCTGCACGTCACCATGGTGTACCTCGCAGAGAGAAGCGGGGAGGAACAGGTGAGATGTAGCTGGAAGACGGAGCTGAGGGAAACTGAGGGGATAGGACTCCAGTAGCCCATCTCCTCAGAAGGGAGAGGAAGCCATCTGCTCCAGAACAGATGCCCCACATGAGGGGTTGGTTGGTCAGGAGCTGGGCAGAGGAAAGTAGTTGGAATTTAGGTTAGCTACTGAGGAGAATGTGAGAGGAAGTTAACACAAGAGGAGGGACGGCCAGTCATACCTGGAACTTTCTGTGTGATCTCTTCAGAGGCTGTCTTTTATTTTATTGTTTTAAAATTTAGTTAATTACATAATTAATTAATGCATTTATTCTACATACTTACTTTTTGCTGAAATAGCACCACTTCTCAGGAGAAGGGCACATTTTCCAGTCGTTCTCCCAAGCGTCACTCTAACTTGAGTAAGCGAGAGGCCCTGGCTTAGTAATGGGTGAGCTCCCTAAGTCCTAAGAACCAGAGACGCAGACACCTCACGGGCTTGGCCTCTTAGCAGGGGAAAGACTGCGAGCCCCTGGGCGGGCTGCCCCAGAGGGCCTCACCCACATCCTGAATGGTGGCCCCCGTCAGGTCAGATTCCTTCACTGAAGTCATCTTTGTTCTGTCATCTGCCACCTTTCTCTCCTTTTGAATTTTGGGAGTTGGAAGAAAAAAGTTTCGCTGTCCATTCATATATTTTTCATTCACTTATTCAACAAACACTTTTTCGGTATCAACTGTCGACTCAGTGTTTTCTATACAGCATCTCAGTTTCATCTCAAACCAGTGCTGTGGGATGGGTTTGCAGCCCACATTTCACAGGTCAGGCAGGAGGTTCAGAGCTGTGAAGGGATGTGGTCACTCAGGAGCATAGTGTGAGTTGATCTGCCCCTAGGCTTGTCCGCCGGCCTCCGCTGCCGGGGCTCTGGCCCCTGCGCTGTGATGGGCTGCTCCCCCTGGTCTGCCTGGCCTCTAGGACCTGAGGGATTGGACAGATGGTGGTGCTGAGCTTGTTCCTGGAGGGCAGAGAACCACACCGCAGAGTCTACAGCACTGGTGGGACCAGACATGTACTTTTGCAACCTTGGCCTCCAATTCGGTTTTGCCTCAACGTCAAGGTATTTCCACATTCTGAGCCCTGTGGGAATCTCCAAGGCGCAGACTCGGGTGGTTTCCAACCCTGAGAATTATTACAGTAGCTAAGTAATTACTGCCCCATTAATTTGGCATGCATTTGCCACTATGTCACTTGAGACCTGCTGTGAGGCTTTTGGGTGAGCTTTAACTTCAGGGTATGTGATTTTTATCCACAAGGCAGCTTCGCTTTTCTACTGGATCAGAAACATGCTGAAGAAATATGGAGGCCAGACTGAATAAAATGGCCTCCTTTAAATCTTCTTTTCTAATTCTATTATTTTCTCCTTTACTAAGTTTAGAGCTACCTTAGAAACTCTAATCATCAAAGTTTTGGCTACTTCTTTTGAAAAGAGGGACTCAGAATTACTTAATAGGACAGAATTGACTAATCTTTCCAGGTCACCTGGACTCCTTTCCAGGTAAGTCCTAATTCTTTTTTTTTTAATTGAAGTTGATTCACAATGTTGTGTTAATTTCTGGTGCACTGCACAGCGATTCAGCTGTACATACACACACACATACATATATTCCTTTTCATATTCTTTTTCATTATAGGCTATTAGAAGGTATTGAATATAGTAAGTCCTAATTATGAGTGTGTGTGTCTGTGTGTGTGTGTGTGTGTGAGAGAGAGAGACAGAGGTAGGGAGGGAGGGAGAGAAGGAGAAAATGGGATGAAATGAGGGAGGGAGCAGTAAGACAGAAAGAGGGAGGGAGAGAGGCAAGGACCCTTCCCTCGCCTGCACTACTCCATGCTCCAGAGCGATCTTTTCTAAAGTACAAGGATGACTGGTCATGTTCCTCTCCTACTTCCTGGTTCTCCATTGCCCTTTAGTGAAAGTCCAGACTCTTGGACACATGACAAGTAAGGCCCTTCCAAATCTGACCTGTCTACCTCTTTACCTCTCCTGCCCATCTCTGGCCATCACTCCCTCCCTCCCTATGTGACAACCATACCAAAGGGTCAGCACCCTTCCCGGGAAAGGTCTTCATGACCATACACCCAAGAGGGCTTCTGTCTCCCCTCATCTGCCTCAAGCTCTGATGTACCCTTCAAGCCCCATGTCAAACACCGCCCCCTCCATGAAGCCCTGCCTTGATTTCTTCAGTCAGACCATGGCCTTCTTTTCTATAAAACCATTGCCTTGTTTACACACCTTCATTCTGGCCAGACCTTCATGTAACAACACACATGCCTGTTTGTCTTTCTGCTTCTCCCACTAGGCTGTGAACCACAGAGGCAGGATCATGCTTCCATTTATTCTATGCCATCAACCTTAGAACAGTACCTAGAATGAAAATGGCACCCATGAACTCTTCAAATATGGGTGGGAGGAAGGGAGGCAGGCAGGAGGAAAGGCAGACACGTGAGTGAGAGTCAGTCTTTCGCAAGATGCTCCAGGCCTGTGTCAGGCACTGAGCACGTGCGTTAGAGATGGCACCTTCCTCAGTCCTCACAAGAGCGTTTGCTGTTAATTATCTGGACCAAAATATCAGCCGTGCTGAGGCTGAGACACCCTGCAATAGCCCTACAAGTTTGGGATTAGCACTTCGGTTTCCAGATGAAGGCACAGAGATCCAGAATATGACTAAGTGCACACATTTAGTAAAAGAGAACTATTTCTTTGTAAAAAATACAGACCTGGAGCAGATGCTTTTAGAGCCTCCTAAGTCAATGTGTATGAGAGCAGCACACCTGTACCTTCATATGGTTGGACTCCTTTTTAACCTCTAGGGCTATAAACCAGCTTTGAGCCAGCATTGTTCCTGAATTTCAATCAGAAGTGAAGTCCCAGAGGAGGCCACTCAGTCATGAACTGTTCTTTGCAGAATCAGTGGAGTCACACACCACTTGTGCAATTCAAATCCCCTCAGACAAAGGCAGGGCAATTATTGTTTTTTGAGAAAATGAAAATCTAGATTAGAGTGTGGGCTTCAATGCCTCTTTCAAACCTTGCACAAATGAACAACAGGAATCTATTATTATTATTTTCCAATCACAGCATGGCATATGTAACACCATCTGCAACCCCCTTCTCTTTTCTCTTTTGATTCTATAAATACTTCTATACCGTCACTGTCTCTCTCAAAACAAAGTATACTGGTTAAAAAATTTAGAGATAAAATCCGAAACTTCTCAGAGTGGTTCATTCAATTCAAACTAACCAGCAACCAACCAAATACATAAAACCATAAATAAAAATCAACCTGTAACAAAATAAAACTCTATGAATTTTTTTTTGTGCAAGAGGTCGGGCTTTACTTGGCTCTATCACTAATTAACCATCTGATTTCCTCTTCAGAGCCGAGTGTTGGTTTATATAACATGTAGTTTCTAGAGTTCCATGGTAAACTGTGGAGGGAGTACTCAAAAGAGGAAGGGACATGCTAGAATGCGTTTCCTGTGTCAGATTGGAAAACCTTCCATCTAGTTTTGTTATTCATGAGGGCCCAGAGGACCCTCTATTTACCAAAGTGAAAATGAACGCTCTAGTTATAAGAATACCAGTATTATTGAGGAGATCAGTAACAGCCGTTCTCTGAAGTCTTGGGTTAACAGTAGCAGATGCATGTATAGAAATGAATTTCCCAATTAGAATTGAGGTAACAAAATCACAGGACAGCAAAGGCCAAGTGGTAGCATCTGACGTCCAGTGAGCACATTCAGTGTAAGGGAAACAAAGTCAGAGTGGCTGCCAGGGGAGCCATCCCTTCAGAGAGCTGCGGAGGTGACTGCCAGAGCAAGCCGTTCCTAGGGGTAAGAGAGATGGCCAGCCAGTATGAGTGTTGATTAATATATACAACCAAGCGATCAGGAATGGATAAGCAGAAAACTGAGGTCAGCTGAGCTGATAAAAAGCTGCGACGTCCTGCCAAGTTTCTAGACATGCTTCAGTTCTTGAACCCTTATTCCATCAATGGGATGAAAGGTGGAGTCCCCATGTGGAAGGCTTCTAAAGCACCATAGCAAATACCTAAAATAGTGACTCCCCAGTTCTCCCCCAAAGGAAACTCCAGCTATTTATTAGGTAACTTTAAACTGAGAAACATGAATACCCAGATCTTCTGAATAATGTTGGACACAGGGTGACGTCTGTAGACTCAAAGTGCTGTTATGGCCCCTGTTAGAGCAGGGGCATAGCAGAATCAAGTAATACATGAAATTCTGCTGCAGGTTTATTTTGCTGTGTGTTCGTCTGTGCTGTGATCACCTCCCTGGTTCCCTGATTGAAAAGGACATGTTTGGAAGTTGGCAGAATACTCACTGATACTGGATTTGTGGGGTAAGAGCAAGGGTGGCAGGAAAGACCAAGTAAGAGCTCCTAAAACTATTATTCCTATCTCCACCCTGGCCAGGATCGTAAGTGAAAAAACAAGCAAACAAACAAACAAAAACAATATTGTAAATACTTTGCTTGAGCCCAAGTGTCTGCAGGAGTTGTTGAAAGCAGCTGCAGTCTTATTATGAAGACTCCTTCCTGAAGTTAAAAGGAGCCATGGCCTAAGGCCTAAAGGTACGTCAGACCAAACTCATCACGTGAGTGTCCTGCCAAGTCAGTGTTAGATTGTGGTAATTTTGGAAGAGAATGGTCATGCGAAACCCTACAGATAACAACCATAAAATACTGGACACAACTTTAAAAAACACTGGAACATATGCAAAAACAGGCAGACTAGAGTGTTTAATTTAGAATAAATGCAACTAGAAGGGTAAGCATTGGAATCTGTTGCTTTCTGGCCCAAGGGCTGGCCAACAAATGTAGCTCTCATTGTAGAAACCATAGTAGGAAAATCTATAGTTCAGAAATGGAAAAGCAGCTGAAATTTTAAAAGAAAAATTCTGGCAGAAAAGGAACTTCAGGAGGGGTGAAACCTGATTTCAATTCATAAATGTCTAAATTGCTAGTTGGGAAACAAACTATGCACATGTGGAAGAAAATGCAGGGATTCCTGTGGTAAAGGAGAAAATATCTGAAAGGTATCTCCTCATGGAATATAGAGGTATGTGGAACCAGGTATGTGAATTTGATGTTTTCCATTACTAAGTGTATTCCTCAGCCATGAGCATCTCAGGTGGCAGAAATCTAAAATTTGACATTCTTGAAGTATCAGAATATGAACCACAAAGCTAGCAGAACAACTGAAAATTACGGAAATCTCTAGAGGCAAGGAAACCATAGAAGTGAGCAAACACTATTTTTGCCCAAATCTTTGCCTGATCTCCAAATTTCTCAAGCACAAGGAAGATACACAGGAGGCCAGACTAGCAGATCAGCAGAGGATGCCACAGGAACTGATGTCAGTAGGTATATGCTCTGGGGGAAAATAAGTTTGCAATTTGAATGTAAGCAACTTAGCCACCTAACAACCCTAATAATCCTCAAGAGAACAGGAAAAAATCCTGAGCCAATAGTGTATTACCTACAATGTCCAGTTTTCAACCCAAAATTACTAAACCAGCAAACAGAAAAGTATGACATATATTTAGAAAAAAGAGAAAAAGGGTGGCATAGAAATTGAAGCTGTTCAAGAGAAGGTGCTGACTTTAGCAGAAAAAGTCTTCAAAGCACATATTATGCATACACTTAAGGAAATAAAAGAAAATATGCTGAAATGAATGAAGGGGTATAAAATTTCAAACTATTTAAAAATGGAGAATCTAGAGCAGGAAAATAAAATAGCTGAAATAAACCAATTTCCCAATCCAAAGAAAAGAGGAAAAAAGTTTCATGAAAATTAGACTCTCAGAGACCTATCAAACAACACGGAGCCCCTGACATATATTTAGTTGAAATCCTAAAAGGAGATGAAAGAAAGAAAATGCCATACAGAAAAATAACTTACAGAAAACTAAATTTAAAACTAGATTCATGAATTTGGTTGAAAATACTAACTAATATTAATAATATTAAATAGTATTAAAATATATAACAAGTAAGAAATCTCAGTGAATCCCAAGTAGAATAAATACAAGAAAACTATCTTTAGAAATATCAAAGTCAAACCACTAAAAGATAACAAACAATGAAAAGAAGATCTTAAAAGAACCCCTCCAAAACGAACAAAGAAACGAGCAAGCAAAAGAAAAAGCCCAAATCAACGACAACAACGAAAACCCAACATGTTACCAACTGGGAACAGTGGTAAAAATCGTGGACTTCTTATAAAAATTATGGAAGCTGTAAGATATTGGGAGACTAGAGACAAGCAGAAACAGCCCATAATAGCAGAAAGGTAAAAACACTAGGAACATGTAAAATTATAAATATAAACGCATGTTAAACAGAACTTCAAAATATGTGACATCAACATTTATATAACTAAAGCAATGCTTATAGTTTTTTATACTCCCTCCCAGTAATTGGTAGAACACTTAGACAAAATATAGAAATATATTCTATATATAAAATACAGAAGATCAATCCTCTTAACCAAACTGGCATTTATAGAAAACTCTGCAGAGTGTACTTTCAAGTACATATGGAATTTTCACCAGTATGGACCATATTCTAGGGCACAAAACAATTATCAATAGATTCTGAAGGATTGAAATCTTAGAAAGAATGTCCTTCGGTCCCAACTGAATTTAAGTAAATAAAACATCTAGAAAAGCTCTTAAATCTGGAAACTATAAGTGACTTATTTAGGGGAAGAGATTGACTGTTGGGACATGAAAAAATACCATTGTTGTGGTTAATGATCATATATTTGTCAAAACTCATCAAATTGTACACCTGAAATTGGTGACTTTTACTGTATATAAGCTACAACTCAATTAAAAAACATTATGTATTGGGTAAATGGCTATTCAAGGATGCAATGCAGAGTTGATATTCCTTCTGTTTCTCCCATTGTACTCCCCATTCAGTGAACCCCTGCACACAATCTAGTGGAATCTGATAGACTACGACGTGTAGACTACCACAAACCTAACCAGGATTTAGCAGCTTTTTAGCTGCTATGCAAATGTTTATCTTTACTGGAAAAACAAAGCCTTTGGTTCCAGGTATGCAGCTATTGATTCTGTGAATACTTTTTCAATAGCTGTCGTGAAGGACAATCAGAAATAGTTCACATGCACACGGCTAGAACAACAAGGTACATTCATGGTCTTGTCCTAGGGCTACGTTGATTCTCTGCCTTTCTAAAACAATGTAGTTTAAAGAGACCAGGACCATTTAGACATTCTGAGGAATATCACATTTGTCGGCTATACGTTTGATATTTCAATGTATCTGATGAGAAAGTATTCTGGATGCCTTGATAAGACACACATTCTCCAGAGGGAAGGAGATAAAACCTACAAAAATTCAGGGCCTGATACATCAGTAAAGTTTTAAGGGTCCATGTTGGTACCTTGTTCCAAAGGACAAACTATTCCACGTTGCTCCTACCATTAAGAAAGAAGCACAATGCTTGGGAGGTCTCTTTGGATTTTAAAGGTTTCATATGCTGCAATTGGGAATACTGTTTTAACTCATTTAATGGGTGATGCATAAGATGCTAGTTTGAGTGGGACCCACAGCAGCAAAGACTGTATTTGAAGCACGTATGCCGCTGGACCATATGATTCAGCAAATTCTGTGGTACTAGAGGTATCTATTGTGGGTAAAGATGCTGACGAAGCCTCAGTGAAGCCTCAGTAGAAGAGTTGCAACACAGAGTCTTATAGCTCTGGACTAAGGCCATGCCGTCACAGCAAACAGAATTAATACATCATTTGAAAAACAGCTGCTAGGATGCCCCTGAACTCTGTCAGAGACTGAGTATCTGACTACAGAATATCAAAAGACCTTGTGACCAGAACTCATCATGACCTGGGGGGTAGTCAACTGGTCACTCAGGCTGGGTTAAAAAGCAGTGGGACCAAAATCATGAAAAGTTTGGAGTGGATTTCGGTTTAGATGCAAGGTGAAACCCCTCTGGAGACGCTCATCAGCGCAGTGAGGGAAGTCAGGGATAAGACAAAAGAGAGGGAGCCGGCAACTGCAGACACAGCCGCGGGTGTGTGCAGCCAGGCGGCAGCATGTCAGGGAGCGAGCCCAGCCCTTGGGACAACCTGAGCTTCCAGTCCCGCCGCCATAGCCTGTCAGCCCAGCCTGCGTTCTTCTGCCCTGTGCTCCAGTTGGATTCCATCACTAAAAATCCATTTGTAGTTCTATTTACTGCATGTGGGGTGTCTGCTCATAGGATTACTTCAATTTACTCAACCACGACACACCAGGAAACTCTAAGCTGGGCTTGTTGAGCCACACTGAATAGTTAAGGAAGGTGAGGAAGAGAGAGGTGAGACGACTTGCCTAGTGTCACAGATAGTATGTTCTGGAGCCAGGACTCTGAGATCTATTGCTCAAACCAGTGACCATTCTGGATGAGCTAACAGGTATAATGGTAATGTGCACAAGACTGTAACTCCTCAAGCGCAGGGATTTTTGTATTTTGGGTTAATGATGTTATTCCAAGGGCCTCCAAAAATGCTAGTCATGTGGTAGGTGTTCAATAAATATGCACTGAATTTGAATTTATCTTTCGTAATATTATATGGAGCCGTAACATGGTACTCACGGCTGCCTTTGATAGGTCTGTCACCTAAGAGCTTGGCACGAGATCTGGCTCCATCGCCTGTATATATTAGGACACTTCAGAGTCTTGCATTATTAAGAATCTATAAAAAGGAAACAACAAACCCCTCTATCCAGAGTAACGTGAAGCTAAAGTATATGAATGTGGTAACATGTCACTCACTGACATGTGATAAAAATTACTTTCATTCTTTTCCAAACCCTTTTCTAACAGCTTCTATCCAGGATTACCAGGTATGAGTATGCAGGTTGTACATCCATGACTCTAGGAGATGTCATTTATATCGCAGTCTCTGTAAACAGTGACCCTAATGTTTTATGGAACAACCCTTAAGGCTTTCCAAAGCAGTTCTGAATCTACAACAGTAACTGGAGCTTAATGAGAACACAGTAAATAGTTTTCAAGTGAATCATTCATCACTCAATGAATTAATGACACATATTATTAAGACGATCTATTTGACCCTAAAATGTTACACACTCCAGAATATCTTCAAATGTAACAAGTGCTAAGAGCCCGTTCAACCAATTCACAATCAAGTACACATCCAGCCCTGTGCTACGCACCAAAGAAAGGAGACGACTGAGTTAAAAACAAGATTCGCATTCACGACACCGTAGAAACTTCCACTGTGATTTCCACCAGGAACTGCCACGTCACCACATCCATTGATCACTTCTCTGCTCTGATTTTACTTGGCCTCTCAGCAGCATTCAACAGCCTTTCCTTAGGGAAACCCATTTTTTCTCTCTTGAATTCTGTGTTTTTCCTCCTGTTTCAAAGATGACTATTTCTCATTCTCCTCTGCTGGCTTCTATAGTGGATTCTAAAAGTTGTGAGTGGCCCAGAGCTCAGTTCTTGAATCTCTTCCATGTACATTTTCTCCCTAAGTCAGTGGTTCACAACCTTGGCTGGAGATTAGAAACATACAAAGAACATTTAATGACACGGATGCTCAGGCTGCACCTGGGACCGATTACATAAGAATCTTTGAAAGTTATTGAAGCAACAGTATTTTTTCAAAGTTCCAGGTGGTCCCCCTGTGTAGTCAAGGTTGAAAGCCACTGGCTGGGTGACCCCATTCATTCTACATCCATATGCTGTTCATTCCCACAGTCATGATTCCAGCCAGGGGTCAGATTCTTAACTCTGATTCCAGTGCTGGCATCCGTCCCTGACTGATTCCATACACTTCTGAGTTGTTTTGGGTTTAGTCCTGGCACAAGCTTTTCAACTCTGGATGAGAACCGCCTGGACCCCACGTATGACTACCCAGGAGCTAATTCAGCTTCTTATTGACATTCCCTTCTCTACAAGCATGCCCCTAACCCCCAGCAGGGAAGACATTCAGACAGGCTGCTAATAAAACATTAGAGGCTCACTTTTATTACATGTCTACCATGTGACAGGTGCTGTGCGTGGGATTTTATATATTTTATCTCATTTAATCCTCAGAACAAACCCTTTGAGGGAAGTATTACACCCAAACTTACAGAAAATCAAGGCTTAAAAAGGTGAACACATTTATCCAAAATCACATGACTAGTAATGTGGAAGGTAAAAGCCTCAAGCCCAGGTCAGTTTTTCTCCATAGTCCTGCATACTCACTAAGCATCCTGCTGCCTGAGTCTCCGGACTTTCCGACTAATGACCCATACTCCCCTCCGAGAATGCACTTTCGTTTTCTATCATTATATGCCAGCAAATCTTTGGAATTCTAGAAAGTTAGGTTTAGACGGGGCTGGCAAGTTCTTAGAATTCAGTCTCTCATCTACAGATGAGGCTTGGCAAGGTTTTGAGAAAGAAAGTTACTCTCTCAAGCTCCAATAATTAACTCGTGTCCAGGCAGGGATTTAAACTGGGTCTGCTATGAATCCAGTGCTCTTCCCAGAACATAATGTTGCTTCCCACTCACGTGGAGCAGTTCTAATAATTTATTTTTCCCTTCAACTTATTCAAGGACCCTTCATAAAACAGGCTATGTGTTGTGCAGCTGCGTGAAATAATTATTTGTTACATTTGCTGCACTCTTTTTACCTTTAATTTCACTCAATTCAAATAGCCCTTGCTCGCCAAGCTACTTTAACCACAGAGCCCTTATGAGGTTTATTTGTCGCTGAAGTCTTATTTTCTGAGGTAAATTAATGATGTGTTATTCCTAGAGATTTTATGGTGCTTATCACTATATTAACTCACATCAAAAAAATCACACCGAGCTATTTTTCAAGCCCTGACAAAAACAGCCTAGAGAAATCCTAGTGAATTGGGGGCTTTGAAATATAAACGCACATATGGATCGCATATTTCTCATAAAGAAAATGTCTTCATTTCACATTAGGTAAAAGCTTTCTTTAAAAAGTTGTCACTTAGCATGGGAAAAGATTCATTCCTTCGCAGCCTGGTTTCCAAGAGCAGAGGGACCGGTAGTTCCTTTGAGAACAAGAATTATGAATTGTAGGTGGTGGTTTAGTGTGGAGTCAGAGAGACTGCAGTTTGAATTACTGATCTTCCGAGGACTAGTTCTGCATCCTTCAGTATGTGATTGGAATTCTCAGTGCCTCAGTGCCTCATCTGTAAAATGGGTATGGGAATATTTCTTCAAAGATGAGGGAATTGAGTGAAATAAGTAATAAGTAATTAAGTGAAGCAAAATACTCTCAGTGTCCTAGACCATAATAGAGTTGAATAAATGTCATTTATGACAATAAATGTTGTTTTTATTAGCTTAAAGAAACTCATCACTTTTCCAAACTATTCTAGGTAAGTTCCGCCCTTTTCCTTTCATCATTCACTTACTCATTAAACACACCTTCATTCTGTGCCAACCACGCCAAACACTGTATAAGATGCTGAGTATCCTACCTCCTTCTAAGAGCTTGGGATCTAGGGTGGAAGACAGACCAGGAAACAGGAGGTTGCAGCCAAGCTCAGTAAGAGCTCTGATGAGTAAGTACCGGGCACGTGCAGCCCCAAGAGCATCTCTAACCAGGCCTTTTTATTGCGAAAGATTTCCCCCATGGAGTAACCTCTAAACTGAGCACACAATAACACTCTTCCAACTTTGGAACAGACTAATCAACCCAAGTGGTTCCTTTGGGGTTAGGGTAGGTGGACAGAGTATTTCTCATAAAGCTAAAGGTAACTGTGAAGAGATACTGTTTGTGTAAGACATAGCAGTATGTGTGAAAGCTCTGTTGAAGACCCCAACTCAACAGCAGCAGTCAGAGAAGCAGAGGGGGGGTCCAACCTCCTAATAAAGGAATGCAGGGCAGGAGAATTGAGGCCGTTAACCTTTACTTGAAAGCCAAGAACTGTCAGAAACTCTGTTTAACACCATTTTCCTCTCTCTCTCTCTCCACCCCTCTCTCACTCTTGCTTTCCATTTTTTAAAGAAATTTAATCACCATCATAAATTAGGAAGGCTGTGTTATCCTCATTCTACACAGGAGAAACTACATTCCAGAAAGTTCATGTTACCTTGCCCAGGGCCACACACTAGTAAGTGACCAAGGCAGGAACTGGGATTCACCCAGGCTGGCTGTGCTGTGGTCCCTCTGCCTGGCTATCAGGGTCTCAGCTAAGCTGGCTGGGTACGGGGCAGCAGGTCACAGGACCCAGAACTGCCCTGTCCCACCAGGCAGGGATGTATGGCCCAACAGTTTTCCCCAGGCACGCCATGAATCATAAAAGCAGCAAGACTAAATCAGGACTTGCCTTCTGCTCAGCGGCGGGACCTTCGCAGAGGGCCAGGCAGGCTGTCATTGGCTCAGGAACGGGCGGTGCCGGGGCAGGTGGGGAAAGACCTTGTCTCATGTTGGGAATGCGGGAGAGGCAATGCGGGGGTCCTGGTCTCACATCCTTGGGCTGTTAGGGCAAACCTACTCAAATTGGCAGCAAGCTATTTGTGGCAAGAAGGATTAAAAGGGTTCTTCCTTATTTTAAAAGGGGAGGATGAAGTTGCTGACTGAGATAAGTTGTGGATACTGAGAAAGGGCCTGGAATAAAGGAAAAAAAGTGGAATTGGGATGGAGAAGGTGGCAAGATGCCGAATCAGCTCTCTGGCAGCAAATGGAACTAAGGGATTTTCTTTCTCTTTCTGACACGACGAATGTAGAACCTTCTTTGCATTTCTTTTTCTTTACACATCTAAAAGTTCTCTTTAGGAACAATGCATTGGAAATGCAAACCAAGAAATCTGGCCAAAACTCTTGACAAGACAGACAGTGGGGAGGGGGCAGACACTGATACTCAGTTTGGTCCAGAGGGATGAAGAGTGTGTCCTCCTCCTGTGCCAAGGATGAACCTAAGATGTGTGAGTCCCCCTGTATGATGGAAAGAGAGGGGAAGACAGAAGAAGCACATTGATATTCACTGAGTATTAACCGTGGTCCAGCACTATACTCAGTAAAATACAATATTATATAATTTAATCCTCAGAGAAAGCCCTGCTGGGTATAGTATATTGTACCCATTTTACTGAGAAGGAAAACTAAGCAAAAAGAGGTGGTCCAAGGTCACCCTGCTGATAAGTGGCAGGCGGGGACTGGCCGGGGACACAGATCCAGGGCATCCAGCTCCACAGTCCAGGTCCCTGTCACTGTGTCTGATCAGCAGGATGACATCCCTGCCCCCTCTGCCCTCCTCGTGCATTGGAGATGATGAGCCCTCAGGTAGCAGGTAACCCTCAGGTCTCTATCCCATCCACAGAGTCAGAAGTTTTAGTTTTGCTCCTTAATCATAAAGGAGAAGTTTGGAAGAGAGAAAGAATAGTTCTGAAGTGGATTCTGAGTTTGAAGATACCTGTTTATGAAGTCAGCAATTTCTGCATTTCTCCCTAAATCCGAACCTGAAAGTGAAGGTGGCTGGTCCCTCCCCATCCACTCATCCCATCCATCTATATGACAAACATTTCATGCCTGCTATGTGACTGACCTCATTCTAAGTAAGGGGCAAATGTCTTTTCCTTCTCTGGTAGAACCTCCCTATAAGTTAGGAGGATCAGAAAAGGCACACCCACTGTATAATGGGGTACAAAGTGATGACTTGTATAATGGCAGATTATCCAAGATCTGTTTGAACCCCAAAGGAGCAGTGATACATACAATCTGGGGGATGGCATGGTAGAGGAAGCTTCTACAGAATGATTTCAGATTAGAGTCATAACAATGATTTGGAGTTGGCCAGGCGGGAAGAGAGGTCAGTGGAAGTAGCAGGCACAGAAGGAAAGGAGGAAAGACGTGGTTGGTTCGGAGAACTAGACGTGGGTGCCCTTTGGATGGGGGTCTGGATGCGCACAGGGGCAGGAGAGCAGACAGTGGGTGGGTCAGGGAGGCCTGTGGGACTTGCTCAGAGCCTTAACCATTCTACTGAGGATGAGGCGCCACAGAGGAATCTTGCTCAGGGCGTGACTGGATGAGATCTGTGTTTTAGGAAGTTCTTGCTCACACATGGCAAGATGCGAGATTCAGGCATGAGCTAAGTATCCCAGTCTTTTAACAAAAATTTTAGGTGACATTCATTCACTCATTCATTCACTTATTTATGGTTTGTTTGTTTGTACTTAATTATTATTTGCATTTAGGTATTATCAACTATATTCATTTGTTCACTCCTTCATTAAACATTGATGGAGTGCCTGATAGCTGTCGGGACTGAGTGAGGTCGACTCAAGGGATATAAAGATGAGTGCAACCAGATGTGATTCCTGCCAACGTATAATACTGAGTCCAGTTGAGAAACCAGAAATTATTCAAATAAGTGTATAAGTAACATTACAGCTGTTACAAGAGCTTTGGAGGGGAGGGCATGGTCCCACCATAGCCTGTTAGTGGAGTGACATGCCCTGAGGTTTGCAGGATCAGCGGCAGTGAACTGAGAGCCACGAGGAGAGGAGAGTGGCCCAGACAGGTGGCCAGGGTGAGAAAACCCTGTTTGCGTGGGAGGATGGAGAAGGTGGGGATGGCTGGAACCTAGGAGGTGAAGGAATCAGGGTGTGACGTGAGGCTAGAGGATCACGGGTTTGGTCTGTGAATTGTCAGCCAACATGATGCAGAAGGAGGTTGGAAACGCGCCTGTGCACCGGGAGAACACACCCACCACAGGAAGAAGATGAGCCGCACGGAGCAAAGCCAAATCACCCAGCCCGTCCCAGCAAAGGCCATCCTATCATCGGCAACAACCCAATGAGCCTGAGCATGGGAGTAAGCCCAGCTGAGACCAAACGAACCACCAGCCAAACACAGCCTTCAGTTGCCAATCTTCGGTCTCCTGTGAAATAAACGCTTATCATTTTAAGCCACTAAGTTCGGGTGGTTTGTTATGTGTGCATGTGGAGTGGGAGGTGGAGGAGCAGACAGGTGTCAAGAATGATTTTTAAATTCTTAATTTATACATCTGGACGAATATTAGAACCATTCTGTGAGCTGGGACCATGATTTAAGGAGACAGGGAAAGAGCACTATAATCACGACCAGGAAAACCAGAAGGTTGCTTTGCCGTGACGATGGACACTGCATTCTGAAGCACCAATTCAGCCAGTTTGGATGGAATACAATTCTCAGATCATTCTTTTGCTCCTGAGTCTAATCAACCTGGGTTCAAATTCTAACTCCGATACTTAATTTTTACGTGTGACTATGGTTACTCAATTAACTTTCCTGAATTTAAATTGGAAAAATAGAAACAAGTTCAATTTGCAAAGTTTCTGTGAGGACCACGTAAGTGGCAGTTGAAGCATGAGCCGCATTGCTTGGCCTTTATTTCATGCCCAGAGCACACCTGCTATTATAATGTAATTACACTACTCTGTGTCCAGGCTGTTTTCCATCTGCTGGCACAGTCTCCTTATCTTTCCAAGTCTTCTTTATGCTTAAACTTCTCTCTAGAGTCACCAAATCCTTGGAGACCTCCCAGGTGATTCTAAAACTCCACTGACTCACTTTTCTGAATGCCTGTATCTCTGTATCTATTCATTCATCATACATTTATTGAGCACCTACTATGTGCTGGTCACAAAGAAGAATAATTACAAGACACTGCTTTGCCCTATTCACAGGGGACAAATTCCCCATGATTTTGTATTTTCATCTCAGAAGGAGTATTCATTTCACATTCCAGGTTACAAATGGCTCTGATACACAGAATTTTATTTCTGGCTCACAAAAGAGAACTCTGCTGTAGAGAGGCAGGGCGAGTGCTGGCAGCCTTATGTCCCTTTTGTAGATGAGTGTCAGCTAGCTGGCCATGCCCCTAACCTCCTTGTCAACTGGTAGGCAACTTCACCATGGAGCTTATCAGATTTTATTTTGTAATGTGTTTGCCTTCCTTGATTATACGGTGGCTTCTGAGCTCAGGGACCTCAAGTTACTTATCTCTCTACATCTCTAGTGTCCTATAGTGTCTAAATGCCTATTATTTAGCACCTAAAGACTAGGTACTTAATAAATATTTGCTGTGTGAACTAGGGTCAGAGAGTTTGAAGGATTTGCTCAAATCCTCATGATAAATCAAAAGCAGACCTGGGGTTAAAATATAGTTTTCTTTCTTCCCAATTCAGTGCTCCCTCCACTATAACACGCTGTCTTCTATTAACTTCAGGTTTTTGTGGCTGGTTTTATAAAGCAGATTAAAGATGTCCCAAAGAGAAGGCAATGTGTTAAGAGCGTAGTATGTGTTAAGGAATGGAAGGAGGTGGGGGCCAAAGAAATCATATTTATTGAGGGTCTACTACTCCTATGAAAATAACTTATGTAATTGTCACAGCAACTTGACAAGGTCCACATTATCACTGCTTACAGATGAGAAGACAGAAGTTCACAGGGGTAAACTTGGGTTGGTTTCCACTCAAGTAAGCAGGTAAGTTACAGGGCTGGCATCATAACCCAAGGGGATCTAAATTCAGCTCCTGCTCACCCTTTATTATAGCCTACAGCAAAAAGTGACCATGGGGACAAACTGACCAACAAATGAATGGGTGAATGCTGTATTTTTGCAACTGACTCTCAGTTGAGAGAATGGGCCTGAATATGACAGCTTTTCAAATTCAGAGGCTGAGCCCCCTAATCCTCAGACTGTAATTCTCACTCCTGTGGCTTTGTAAATAATGTTTTTTTGTCATTTCATAAAATGACTCTGATCAGGAAAGGATTGATCATTTCCTAAGACTGTTTTGTAAGAAATGCCCAAAGCCACTCGGTGTCCCCTGTTGGTGCTTATTTCTCTGTTTTTGATAAAATATAATTGTCTTAAGTCTCTCAGGATTGATTAGATGGAATGTTCAAAAGGAAAGCTGTCTTATTACTGACCCTACATCCTTTAGTTAATAAGTTTTTTTTTTCTAATTTTACTTCAAAGATGAAAGTTTCTTAATTAACCATCAGAGGTTCTCTGAAGCTAAGTATATTAAAATCATATTATGCCTTTCTAAGGCTCTCCTTAGATTTTTATTAAGCAAAGCTATTGGAAATAAAGATATGAGGATAATTTTATCTATATATAATAAAGAAAGATACACTTACGAGTTTTCTATTCTAATCAACATCCCTGTCACACTGAAAAAGTCAATTAGTTTGTAATATTTAAGAATGCTAATAAAAATGAACGTTATTTAGCTAAATCTTGTTAGCTCTGGAAATGAGAAACAAGAAAATCAGGATAGAAAAAAAAAGATCAGAGCTTAATTCCAAATGTAATTTAGCAAATGTGCATCAAAGCAACTCAATCTGTTTCAACCATAACTTACTGATCACTGTCATATGCCAATCTTCCTTGGCTCTGCGGTAGAAAAATTCAGACACTGACCCTGCTCTCAGCAAGCTCCCAGCTTCATAGGAGAGAGTGATTTTCACTGTATCAAGTAGGAATGGACAGGTGCTGTAATAAAGGCACATGCAAAGCGATGATGTGGTGGGAACCTGGCTCTCCTGAGGAAGGGGGAGCCCTGATTCGCCAATTTCCATGGTGTAAATATTTCCACCACAGTTAATGTTCATGGTCCCAATTAAAAAGCTCCCAGTTTGAAAATCAGCTTAGAAATTATTGAGTGTTTAACAGTTGAGTCTCGGGAGCTTTATAAGCCAGCTCCAACACACCACTGAAGTGTGGGGAAGGCATAAAGGAAATCAGCAATGAATTCTGCCTGGACTGGAGCAGGAGCAGGATTCTGACCAGAGGAAATGGGAGCTAGTCCCAGAGGATGAGCAAGACAGAAGAACTGAGAACAGGGAGGAAGAATGTTCCACGCAGAGGGAATGTCTTGTGCAAATTTAAGCAGGCTGAGAAACAGCAGTGTGCTGAGGCATGAGTGATCTGAGTCCCTGAGGCCGGGGCTCTGGAAGCTGATGTGACACTGGGGCTGGATTGTGAAAAACCGTGAATGCCACACTAGGAGTTATAATCCCTCTCTACAGAAAATTGGAGTCTCTGGAGGGGCTCACAAAACATATTTGAAGAAAAAAACTACTGAAATAGCCTAGGCACAGATGGATACTGCCAAATGGTCAGGCATTCTGCAAACAGTTATTTTCAAAATGACTGATTTCTTGGCTAAATTTTATTGTTTTTCAAAGAATTTGGCTTATTTAGTAGCTTGGTCATAGGAGGAAAGAGAAAGCAAAGGAAAGAAAGGCAGAGGTAAGAAATTGAAATTCAGCTATCATAGAAATCCAGGATTATCTAAAAAAAAAAAAAGCAATGGGTGCTACTTAAGAATAGAGAAGATATAGGTATGAAAAAGACAAAAATAAGAATTATCTGTCATCCCGTCTTTTTAGTATCTTATGTATATATTCATAATGCACGTATTTCTAAAATTGAGAATCAGCTTATATTATGTATGTTGTACTAAAATTACTCATGAACAATTCCCCAGGTCGACATGTACTATTCTACACCCTTATTCCAAATGATTGAGCAGTACTCTATCACATGTAGGTAACTTAATTTGTTTATCAGATCCATTGTTTATGGACATTAAGATTGTTTGCAGTTTTCTACTCTCCTAAATGGTGCTCTGATAAAAATTCCTTTTTATTCTTGGTGCACAATTTGACAGAACACATAAATAGATGTAGATTTAAAATCTTTGTTACTATAGGGAAATAAGAAAATAAAACACTACTTTGCAGTTACCACCTAATCACTTCCACGTCCTTAGCCCTTCCTTGCTCTTTGAAAGAATTTATTGTTGAGATGTCTTCAATATTTTACCTACGAGAACAAGTTCTCACGTGTTTCAGGATGTATGTAATCTTTCTCTAATGACAGCTAAGCACTGGGTTCTGCTGCTTACCTCTCCCTTTAAGCTATACCTGCAGCACAAGGTTTTATGGCAGATATCTCTATGGCCAAATGTCCCCCACTGAAAATTAAATATCACACTTGGGTTAGTGTGAGGGGTTTGCCTGAGAGCTCGTGGATGTTTGGCACATGGTTGGAGGTCCCTGACACAGGAAGTGGATGGTTAGGTCAGCTGATAGCCAGTGGTTCCTTCTGGGGCATCATGGGAAGTAGAGTTCACACAACACTTTCTGATTGAAGGCTTGCTATGTGCCAAGCCTGGGTCTGGGGACCCTGAAAATTCAATCCAGGACCAAGCTCTGGATAGCCCTGGACTTCAGCTTTACGCATTTGGACTTTACCCTACAGCTTACATTAATTCTGAAAGGGTCTTCTACAGGAAAAAAAAAAAGTATGTGGATCTAAGCACAAGAGAGAAAAATCATCTCTTACAAATGACCACTCGAGCATCTTGGAAGAACACTTTTCTTTTCTCCAAGTGATATATTGCATTGCTCAAGTAATGCAACAAATTTTGAAAATATGTACCTGCTGTATAGCAGATAACCTATGAGAAAGAGAAGGGAGGCAAAATAAAATCATTGCCTGTCCTAAAAGAAATGCACAGTGTATTTGGGAGTAAAGTACATAAGCAAGTAGTCACAAAGCAACACAGTAAGTGTCATCATAGAAACACATAAAGTACAGAGACATGAGGGAGAGTAGGACAGACAGACTGGTGGGGAGATGGCAAGGAGGGTCACGGACTGCCTCATACCGTGGTGATGCTTGGAGTGGGTTTTAAGGTAGGAATGGAAAGTATTTAGAAGGACAGAAGGCATTTCAGAGACACAAAGCAGTCTGTGTGAAGGCAAGTAGACTTGAAAGAGCCTATATATTTATCATGAAGGGTGTTGTATGTCATGCAAAGAGTGGATTCTGGCTGTAGATTTAAACCTGAAGAGTGATACACATGGTCAGACCCGAGCTGTAGACCAACAACTCAGACAACCTGTGGAAGATCGGTTATAAGGTGATAAGGCTCCAAACGGGAAAAGGAGAAATCTAGCTGGAGAGAGAACGGTGGCCTGGATGAAGGCAATGACAATAGGGGGAAGCAGATGGGACAGATATGAGAGGTACTGAGGAGATACAAATGGAGAGGGCATGGTGACTTAATTAGATGAGTGGATGGTGAAAGACGATGATTTCTGGCTGGGGTGGCCTGGTGGATGGTGGAGATTTTAAAGAGATTGAAAACAGCAGGAGAAGCAAGTTTCATGAGTTCAGCTTTGGACATAATGCTTTTGAGATACTGGGAGGCATCCGAGTGAGGATGTCTAGGTAGCAAGGGCTTGTATTGCTAGATCTTGCTGAAGATTACTGGGATATTGTGAATCATGAGACAATAAAAGGTTAGCACTTTTTAATGTTCCAATTTTTTTTATCAAGATCATAGCTTGTATCTCCCACCATGTACAAACCAGAGGCTAAAGGACTTTGCAGCTTCACAGTTGGAATCTGTGGCTTTTCTCATCAGCAGCAGAGTCCCATAGACTCTCTGGAGTGACTGCTGAGAACTCAATGCAGGACATCCCCTAATTAAAGATCACTACCAAGTTCAGGATGGCCGGAAGCAGGAAAGAGGTAAAGCGTGTTTATTATCAAACAGAAACTCTCACCAATTCTAGCAGTGATTCTGACTGAAGTGCTAGCAACTGCCTTGACTGGCTTTCATTTTCCTTCAGAGAGCTGCACTTTGCAGGAAAACATAAATCGTTGTCTTTTTAGCTTGCATCTTCAGATGAAATAGATTTACATGGTCAATTCACTCATTCTTTCAACCAACTTATAATTGAGTGCCCATTATTTAAGGTTCACCTTTTTTTATTTGGGGGATCAGAGATGAGTAGGAGTTAGTGCTAAGCAAGACATGGCCCTGGGTCTCCAGGAACACAGAGCAATTGTTTTTCTTCATCATTATTGCTGTAGTTACTATGACTGTCGTTAGTGAACAAAGATAATGGTGATACTTTGTGGTTTTGCTCGGTCTCCCTCCCAGGTACGGTGCACATACTGCTGGGTTAAATGAGTATCCATGGGACTCCCTTTGACCAGGGAGAATGCAATGTAATGCAAGGGTTCCTCCCGACCATGCTTAAGGTCATATGTGGGGGACTTGCTTTCATGCAGACTTCCAGACTCAAGTCTGGAAATTCTGCTTCCTTAGGTCTGAGGTATAAATCTGGTAATTTTTCATTTGTACAAGCACCTCCAGGAAATTCTGAAATAAGTGGTTTGTTGGGTACACTTTGAGAATGCCTAGTGTCTTGAACACAAGGACGGTGAGTTCTAGCTGACCATAATGTCAACTCCAACATTACTAGTGGCAAGCTGTGTGACCTTGGGTAGGTTTTCATAAAAAATAATTTGAGCCTCAAATTACTCATCTCAGAAAAATGGGGGCATTTTTGTAGGACTAAATGAAATTTTGTGTATAAAAGAGTTAACATTTAATTGACACTTAATTTTAGGTTTTCTGCCTCGTTTCCCTTTTTATACCCCAATTAGCACTCTGTTTTGGGCTTCTAATCTAGCATTTACCCTTTCTTCCATATTAGAATTCCCTGTGGACCTGTTTTCTTTCTCACTGCACTCTGCACTCCTTGAGTACCGGGATTTGCACTCATTTTATTCCTATGTCCTCAAAACTTGCACACAGCAGGCATACACCAAAGTCCTTTCTTAGAAAGTTAGCCTTCTACCCTGGCACGCACTTTCCTTTATGATCTTCTCCCAATATAATCATGAATGTGTTTGCAAGAGTCACACTTCCTACAACTCACTAATTCTTCTTTGTCTTTTTATAGCACAACATATTTAGCAAAAAATAGGATCACACATGCTTTAATTCCCTAATCAAGAGGAAATGCCTAATTTAAATCAAGGAGTGATAGAATCAAATGCTTGTTTTGACAGTTCATACAGACTCACTCATTGGTTGCTCCAAGAATGAACTGGTGACTTAGGTTAGAGCCTGGAAGCTGGCAAATGTATTTATTATATCAAATTATGTGTTTCACTTGGGAATATCTACTGAGCTCACTTTGTGTGTCAAATACAGTGTTGGGTGGTAGAGATACAAAATGAACAAAACAGTTATTAACTCATGGAACCTATGGGTTCGTAATGATAGCAAACAACTCTACAGACAATTTCAACATAATATGGTGTATACTCATCTAGAGGAAAGTGTGAGATGCTTTGGGCCTCCTGACCTACTGGAAATGGGAGATGGAAAGTTTTATGAAGTTGATTATATCCAAGATGAAAGCTGACGTAGATGGTGGCAAGGTGAAGGGATTAAAATGTGCTCCAGGGAGAAGTCACAGCACGAAGGAGATAAAGAGCTCCTCATGCCATGATAAACAAGTGGCTCCGCCTGGTTTTTAGGGAAGAGGTTGGAGCAATGCATGTGGAATCCTGTCATGGAGAGACTTACTTTGCTCAGGCTACGGAATTAGCTTTGCCCTGAATATGAAGAGATGCCATCAAAAAGTCCTAAGTGCAGATGTGACATAATTCTAATTTTAAAGTCCTATTTTCTGCCCACTGTAAATTTTTCCTTTAACTGATTTTAAAAAAACTTTATTAAATACATTTATATATTTCCCTAAGAAATTTGAGCTTAACTTTCACACTTGCTCGTGAGTTGAACATCTAATAAGAGCTGGTGACACTCAAGAGTTGGATATCATAAAAATGTCATCTCAAAACAGAAGGCTGTTAATTATTTATTTAAAAATAGCACACTGTCTTTAAGATCACATTAGAACATTCTAGTGCAACATGGCTTCTTGCTGGTATCACCTCACACAGCCTCTTCTAACCTCTCAACACTACTGGTCGGGATAGGCTAGGTCACGCTGCAGTGATAAACAACACCCAACTCTCAATAGTTTTAAAGAAAGCACAACAGTATCCATTCTATAAGTTTACTGTGGGTGACTGTCAGTGGAAATGGCTTTGCTGATTCTAGTCTCATGCGCACTCAGGTTAATGGAGAAACTGCCTTCTTAAAAGTTGCTGGCCAGTGAAGCAGAGAAAGGCAGAGCTCTGAAAAATCAGTGCAGCTCACAACACATTACCCAGAGTTGTCCTTACTCAGCCACAAGGAAGCCAGAAACTTCTAGCCTACCATGTACCCTGGAGAGGAGAAAACCAAAAATACTTGACAAAGGTCATCCATTACTGTCACACTAATGAAATAGCTATGAAGCCTAGGAAGAAAGACAGAAGCTCATACTACCACCTGGATCCAAGAATGACCAACATCCTTTCGCTAGAATCTTGAAGAAGGCAATCCCTGGAATGCCTGAAGGCAATGCCTGCCATGCCCGTCAACATTCCAGTCCTACAAGGATCCAATCACCAACCACTGCTGCACCACCACCTGCCACCACCCCTGCCCCAGGGCAGAGAGGAATTTAGGGTAGAGAAAAACAAGAAGCATTCTGTGCTTCTACCAATAATGGCCCTAAATAATTAAAATGCATATCTAAGGAACGATTTCAGTGAGCTCAGATTCTTGCATATTCCCATTCAAAGAAAAGCACTAAAATCTTTAACTTGAGATGTTTGGTTTCTGTGATTAGTAGTAATCTTTGATGCTCAACTACATGTTGGTTTTGCTTTTGTTTTTTCCAGTAAAAAAAACTACTATATATCCTAGCTCTTCCCTTACCTCTTTGGAGCAGTTCCTCAGAGCTATCTGAAAGGCTGTCTTCCAGGATATAGTCCTCAGAAAGGTCCCAGAATAAAACTTAACCCACAACTTTTAGGTTATGCATTTTTCTTTAGTCTCAATGCTTAGAAGGCTAATGATGTTTCATTGTGGGGGAAACAAAATGGGTGGCTTTTGTAATTTTTGGCTTGTGAAACCGAGAAGCCCTATGTGCCTCAAGTTATCTGAGCTCTCTCCATCATCCCCAGGCTCTGTTCCCCTTGGAATGCAGACCCCTGGTAGGTAGCAAAGGAGAACTCAGTAACTGTCCATCTATCTCAAGGTTTCCTCTTTTTGGAGTGTCTAGAGTCCTCCTCTCTCCCACACTTCCACTTTTCATATATAATCAGAGGCTGTGATCACTGTAAGAAGACAGGGCCAAGAGTATGGTGCTGAGTGAGGTACAAATCTTCATTTCTTTTGGCTGCAGCTGTGTTCCAAGGAAGCTAAACACTAGCAGCATTCCCCAGACTCTCATTTCCTCTGTCATGGCCAACAGGGTGCAGTCCTGGAATTTATAATATGAAGGCAAAGTGGTGGCCTTGTGATTTCTGCCTTTTCCCAAAGGAACAACTTCTTCCAGCTGGCAAAACTGAAGAGGACTTGAAGTGGAGTAAAGGTTATGGGAACAGATAGCTATAGATTTAAATTCTGGCTGTAGCTGTGTGGACTTGACAAAGTTACCCTCTCATGCCTCAGTTTCCCCATCTGCCAAATAAAAATAATAATAGACCCACACCCTGAGGTGGTTGTGATAAGACAATTGCACATGTAAAATATATAGAAAACGTCTGGCTACAATTATGAGTACTGTTATCACACTTCACAAGCAGCCAGAGAGTGTGTTTCTTGAGTTATGGTCTATTTATGTCTGAACTTTGGGTGAAAAATAGAATTCTTCCTGTAATACCACATTTCTTGGTCTTCTAAGGACACCACATGATATCCCTGACAACCCTGTGCAGAGATTTGAGTGTTTGTTGCCCCTGAACTTTATTCTAGTAAAAGCCACTTCCAATACCTGCTGCAATGGGCAGCAGCTCAAAGCAGATCATGAAACCAGAAATGGTTTTGTGAAGGAAAAGCTGGGCTGGTCTAACAAGATAACTCACAAGTCTAGGAATGTGGAGAGGCTGGGCTGGGCTGGCAGGATAACTCACAAATCTAAGTATCGGGATACTGATCTGAGTTCTGCTGGACTAACTTGTAAATCTAAGTTAATTAGTGTTGGTTTGCTGTTTATGTTTTTTTGCTAGCCAGCTGGATTTTCAAAGATACATATCTGGCTTTGGAATGTTGGTTTGCTGCCTCCCTGCCTCCACTTTTGTGATGATAATGCTGCTAAAGCTGTTCCATGCCTATTGGCCGAATACCCCATGCTTGTACTTTACCCTATAAAACCTCACATGCACGTCTTGGAGGTGCTCAGAGCTTCACAGCAGAAGCCCCTCTGAGCCCGCCGGCGTAATCTGAGTACTCCAACCCTCCGAGTGGTGCTTGTTTCTTGACTGGCCTGTCATTTCCGTAACAGTAAAATAACAATAAAAATAGTAATTTTTCATTTTCTGATGCCTCAAAGGTTCAGGGAGCTAATTATGAATGAATACAGACCAGGTACAATGTACTAATCTAAGTTTTTCCCCTGTTAGATTGTAAATTCCAGAAATGCAAACATCATGTCCATCTTGTATAGTCTGGACTTAGAAGTGGGTCTGGCATGTGAGAAGGTTCAGTAAGTATTTGAATAAACACTTTATTAAGTCATCTAGCCCCATGCTGGGTACATGCCTGACCTGAAATAGATGGTGACATTACATTTTTCTTAGCTGCAGACTTCTTATCTGGTAAAACAAAGGAGTGTGTCTCAAGGATTGCAAACTCAAAAGTTTTGAGTGGTCTGGTAACATTAAAATAAATGTGTAAAGCACCCGATACAATGCAGGAAGGAGTGGTGGGGACTGCGGCTAATTAAAGAACTGCCCCAAGAGATTTATATACAACCATTTTTTTTTTTAACAGTAAGCATATCAAAGAAAACCCATCCTCTGAAGGATTAACTCTCCCTGCAGGCTGCTTGTTTGTGACCCTCAGTAGTGATAGCTCAAGTCCTCTCCTACACTAACATTCTGTGGTTGTGTGAGCCACCGTGCTTTTGTGAGCCACTGTGCTTTCGAAGCATTGCTGCCTGTTCACAGTTTGGCTGCTGCCAGCCTTGTTAATTTCTACATTTTTTTTAATAAGATGTTGAAAAAAAACGTTGGTATGAAATCCTAGATGACTTTGCTGCCTTATTTATCAAGGATGCCTGTCTCACCAGTAACTGATTTTGAATTACAGATAACACTACGTCCTATCCTGGACATGAGGTCAAATGGCTAAACTCTTGCTTATTCACTTACATCCCAGACATAAGGTATCACTAGACCCAAAAATGAATTATCCCTAGTGGGGGTCTCTTTGACACATGGCTCCAGGAACTCATCATTTAGATGTCAGTTATTCCCTCTCTCCCTGGCTCTGATGTCTCACAGGTTTCCTGACAACAATTAGGGGGACTGAAATCACTCATAATCACAATCACACCTGTCTTCCTTATTGGCTCCCAGGCAATTTACTTCCCTCAGCTCTTCTGTCACATAACACACCCTGGGTGTTACTTTTCCAAACTTCAATTACAGACATTCAATCTGACAGCTTCCCTGCAGTCATTATTCTGCCCCCTATTTTCTGTTATTGATCCCAAATGTTTGGGTAAAAGTGTAAAAAAAAATGCAGTTGGCTATCTAGATGTTTAGGAAGACCTAGATGCATATCATACAGAGACATGCCTCTGCGTGATGGTTGTAATTTTGTATGCTTTGACGTTGTATGGAATCAGAATATAAATATTCTACCTATTGCCTGTCTTTCTTTGCATATCCAAAATGCATTAACATATCTGCTAACAGAAAGGTCCATCTATTGTGCTGTACTCCAGAAACTGACACATTGTAAATGACTGTACTACAATTAAAAAAAAAAATCCATCTCTACCTGTGTCATCTCTTCAGCCACTCATAGACATGGCAGAAGGTTTGAAATTCCAGGTTTCTTTCTTCTTCCACAACCCTTTTCTGGAAGAGGACTGGAATAGCTTTGACATTTATTTTCCCACTGATATGACTCATGCTGTCAGTTCTCTTAGAAGGCAAAAAATCAGCTAGTGTCAGTTTTATTTGAAACAACAATTTTCTTTCCCTGTTATGACAACAGTATCACCGACAACTACCACCACCAATTCCTGAATATCTAGAATGTATTAGGCACTCAGCCAGGAGCTATAGATCTCCGATGATACTTAATTTTAAAAAAATTGAGATGTTGGTCTTTGTTTCCCATTTTATAGATTAAAAACCCGAACCCCATCAAAGCTCACTTTCCTAAGATGATGCATAAAGGATCCAGATGGAATGCAAATGCAGTTCAGTCTAATCCCAAATAAAAATATGAACCGGAGCAGCTCTATGTGCTGCTTTGCTGCAGGTCAGGCCTCAGCACACACTATTTCACGAACCCTTGCAACAAACTTGAGTTACATGTGCTGCTTCTCGCTCTGTGGATGAGCTACTGTTCATCTATTTTTATTTTAGTTCCTTCCAAGTTTGTGTCTCTGTGAGATTTCTTCACTTTCACACTTCTTTCTTAGTTTTCCTCAATTTAAACACTGGTTTTATTAGTGTCTCGATGCATTTTTTTAATTTAATGGGGTGCTTTATGGACACAACATATTGCTCGGGTTTATATGGATAGATTAAAGAGATTAAACCTCTTGGTGGTATTTATTTAGTCTTCAAATCTTTCCCTATTTAGCATTTCCATAAAACCCTACATTTTGTGTGAAAGTGTCTCCCCACAAGGTTTCTACATCTCATATCTTAAAAAAGCATGATAGAAAACAAACAGGTCATTGGGAATCTGAAGGCCAGCTCATCTTCTGATTAGCTGTGTGATCTCAGAAAATTAACCTAAGTTTTTGAATTTCACATGGACACATGGTACTTTCAGACACACACACACACAAACACACACATCCACGCACAGATACACACAATGACCATAAGGGTTCAATTAGATTATGAATGAAAATGTCCATCCCATAGTAGTTGTTCAAAAGTGCTACTTGTCACCCTAGAACACATCTCTGTGCATTTAGTCTGGGCTCACAGGACATCCATCCTATAGTAGAAATGTCTCTTGTGTTCAGTCTCCATCCAAATACAAATGATTTTGTAAAGTGTCTGACACAGTACCTGGAACTCAATCCATATTAGTTCCTCCTTTATTTTCTCTTTTTTTCCTAATTTTTGTAACCTGCCCATGATGCTTGTGACAAAGTGAGTATTCCAAAAAACATCACTAAATAAATGAAATAGATAAACTAGATGTGTCCTTTGTGTGTTTCATCTCTACAACAATAAGACATGAGATGGCAGCTATTACCTCCATTTTAATAATGAGGAAACTGAGGCCAATGGTTATTGAAAATCTCCAAGACTACAGAGCTAATGATTTCCAGAGGCAAGGTTTTAGCCCTGTTTTCCTGTCTTATTCAAAGTCCCCTCATCTTCCTAACATGTAAATCTTTCTCCATTATAAATATAACTCAATTGATTCTGTACTGAAAAATTTGCTATTTTATCATAAATGTTTACTTTAAACATTAACTTAAAAAGCATTGCATTATGAACTGTGTATTGTGATGACTGAAGTTTTTGGCATCCCTTAAACTTGGCTTCTGGTGAGTGAGACACTCACGTCACCCTAGTCCCAGCCCTTTACACAGTTTCTCATGCCAACTGCCAACCATCATGTCTTCCTGCACCGTTTCATTCATTCACTCACTCACTCATTTATTCAGAAAGCTGCACACAAACCCATGTTTCTGGGCTGTCAGTTTTCTTGTAACCTGGTTATGAAAAGTCCTCTGTGTTACGGAGCCTGGGGCAGGCTCAGAAACCCACACTTGAATATTAATGAGTGGGAAATGGATGATTTTATGATTCCTGACCTTTCCGCTTTAATCCATTAGGAAGTATAGATTTGTTAGTAGTTAGCACAACTGGGCAAAAGCTGTCTAAGTGGAAAATTGATCCTGGTGAGTGCAGGCCTAGTGGTTCCACCGTTAATGCTTCCTATTTTAGCATTTTGAACTTTTGCTCAGAGATGCCTTGAGTTCAGGTCCCAGCATGCCATGCTGAATGCAGGGCAGGCCTGGCACGAGCTGAAGGAGATGTCATGTTTTCCCATGTTAACGAAAGGGGTAAGTTAAAAGAAATGGCATACAAACCAGCAGATCTGCACCAGGCTCTAGCCAGCAGCCCTGGGTGTCTCCTCTCCTCACGCAGCTGGCCTCTCCACTGTACAAGTTGGGCAGATACTTGCAGGCATCAGTGCAAGGCCCGTTTTCTTCAGCTCCATAGGAAACCCCAGACCTGGCTGCCTCCACTTCATTGTTGATGAGGGCACGTCAGGCCGAGAGAACACATGGTGGTCTGGGGGGAAGGGCCTGGGAGACCTGAGTTCTTGACTCAACTCTGTCTCATTCACTCCCTTTGTCTGGGCTTTCAAATCCCATGTAAAACCTTAGAGGGGTTCACTGGGTGATCTTTAAGGACCAAACCTAGGACTCTATGATCCCCTCCAGTTCCCCTCAAGTTCTCACATATGCCTCGGGGTCTGCCTTTGCTCTAGACACGGGTAGGAAATAGGTTTCAATTTAAGTACTAACTCCAATTAATTGGTTGTGTCCATCTGGAGCTCTGTGTTGAGGGATCTCTGAAGCTGCGTATGACCCCAGAAGGACAAATCCTACAATGTGCCCACAGAGTGGAGTGAGACTAGGAATGGGGTCACAGTGGTTTCCTGAATGCACTGTAATTGCCTTCCTTGCACTGAGACAGGAATTCTGTTCTTTCATCTTTATACTCCTGGCATCCAGCTCAGGGCCTTGAAAACAGCAGATGTTCAATAAGCATTGAAGGATCCTGAAGACACGAAGGAACACCACTTGTGTTGCTCCGAGACTCTTAATTATCTAGAAGATAGAGGGTGTGTGTTTGAATGCCTGCATTCCCTTTGCCAAGCAACACACAGTCTACTGTAGTTCTTAATAACCATGGGGTGAATTTTGGGTGAAAAGACAAATTCTATAGCAAAACGACTATAAAGAAGAGGTAATGACATGGTTTCTGAAGTCAAAGTGCTTGTGTTCAAATCCAAGCCTATTGATTGATAAAGAGTTATCCTCGGGCATTTTCCTTTACTTTGCTAAGACACAATTTTTTCACCTGTAAAATGGGGATAATAGAAGTACCTAAATCATTAATGTTATAAAAAATGAATACTGTGGGACTCCATGCTAGAGTGTATGTCATATATTAAGTATGTAGTACATATTAGTTATTATTATAATTACTAGTTACTGCTTGACTATGACAATTTATTACATACTATGTTGGAGCCAAGAATATTTCATACTTTCATAGTACTTCTCAGAAAATCAAGGCTATTTTGAGGAGAAAAGCAAAATATATATATATCCTTATCTTTCCTGGAGAGAGTTGAGTGTTGGAAAGGGAAGGTGGGAGAAGACAGAGCACGGGGGGGTCAACAACTCAGAGCCTCATAATTATCTCCAGATGATTTCCCAAAGGCCTTCACCCACTAAGTTTCATAGATCTGTTAACATTCCTTCTTTGAGCCAAGTTCAGGGTGAGAGGCACTAAATGATTCCATTACTGAATCCTGGATCTAGGCTGGACTGTCAAAGATACATATGTTCTTATTTAAATGATTATTTTCCTAAAGCTTTCATACTCATCACATTTTTAAAAGGCCATAATCTAGGCAAAAGGAATTCACCAGAGATGTTGGATTATGGGCTTGTAGGACCGTGAAGCTGTTTTCCATTGTCTGATCACTACGTATGTACACTAAGTGGCATACCTGACTTATACATGGGGTGTTTGAAGGGATCTGTACGAAAATGTCTGGACTAGTGCAGCAGTATGGCTAACAACAGAAGGAAAGGGAAGTATTGTGGCATGGGTCATAAAGCTGAATAGCTGGCCAAGTTACTGAATATCAAGATGGCTGGTGGAAAATCTGAAATACAGTAGATGACCAGTATGTTCCTTGTCTCCTTTGACCCTGGATGTTATGGCCAAGATTAACACCAATGATACTCTTGTTCCTTTCACTCGATTCAAGAAATTATTTTCATAACCACCTTTACAACCATCTCGCTCAGTTCCTTCAGTTGCTAAGTAGGAACTGAATTTTCTCCCCACCTACTGACAAACAACACACACGCAACACACCTCTGTAGAATCTTTTCTCTGCATCTGACACGTGGTTGGCACTGTGAACCAAATGAACCAGACATTGGTCCTATTTACAAGGATTTTAGAGCCTAATTAGTCTAGTGTGGAAAGACGGCATAGGATCAACTTGGATCATTATAATACAGAATAAAAAGAAATCCAGGATGTGGAGACTTGGACATGAAAATACAAGTAAGAAAAAAAAGGAGGAAGGAAGAAGGAGAAAAAAAGTAAACTAAGATATACTTATAGCCACTATCTACCAGGCCTGTTGTAGCCACTTAACCACATTTATTACATCTACATCTCCACCTGCGCCTCTGTCTACGTCTTTATCCATTGTACCCATCATCTAGAGCTGCATCCTGACGTGCGTCAGCAAGTTATTATTGTCTCTATTTTACAAATGAGGAGGTTGAGGGTCAGAGAAGGTAAGCAGTACAACTAAAATATATTCTGAGAAAAAAGGGAAAAAGGGCCATCAGTGAAACTGACTCTCTGACTCACCTCTTGTTTGTTTCCCTGGTCTTCATAGCCTTTTCCAGAACAGCAACTGATGGCTTATTAAATGTCAGGTCTGTGCTAACCTTTTTATACACATTGTCTTACTTAATGATAACAATAACCCAGTGACGGGAATGTGGTGGCCCTTCCCCATCTCACAAATGAGAAAATACAGACTGGAGCAACTTACATTGGAGGGATTTCAAACAGAATTCCAAAATGAGGCATTCTCTGTTATCTGGTGCTTCCCCTCCATTCTCTGAAAATGTATGTTTACAATACATATGTGTGTATGAATGTGCATGTACACACACAGACACATATATGATGATATTTGTATCTATCATGTGCTGAATTTTAAGCCAAGATCTTTCCATGTATGATAAAATTTTATCCTCTTGAAAATCCCATGACAAAGCCCTTTCATTTTCCCCATTGTATAGAGGAGAAAACAGGCTCAGAGAAAAAAAAATTCACTGAAGGTCACATAGTAGGTAAGTGGCTGAGCAGGGATATACACACGTTGGCAGTCTGACTTCAGAGACTTCGCTCTTCAGAAGCTGAAAGGAAAGGGCTGGAAAAGGATTGGGCACAGTGTGGAGCTGTATTCCTCTTTGGAAGGAGGATAAAGAACTAAAAACTTCATAAAAAATATGGCCTGGTTCTGCCATGAGTCCCTGCAGGCCCTAGACAGAAATGTGAAGTATGCATTTCAGTTCACAGTTATATATCTTGAGCGCCTGCTGTGACTTCTCTTACTCAATTTCTCTAAGGTCTACATCAGCATGAAGCTAGAAGAATGTCCTAGTTGATGCCCCACCAGTCCTGTTAGCTAGCCGGACACGCTAAGCTCACATTTCTGAGAGTGACAGACAGTGGCATTCAGTTAGCCTTGTGTAAGCCCTTGTCACTTTCTCTGCTTAGGGAGGCCTACTCAATATACTGACACCCCCAGTCAGGAAAGCCCACTCTAGTGTGCCCGGGGCCAATATTCAGATAAAGCTTTGTGCCTGGAGATAAGGCCAGAGCCTCACTTGGTAAGACCGCAGGGTGAGGTTTAAGAGAACTTCTGGGTACTCAATCCTTCCACCTAGAAATAGTCAGTGTGCAACTGGGAGCTAGGCAGACTGGGGTGAGATCAAATCTCGTGACCTTAGACAATTTACTGAAAATTTTTGAGCTTTAGTTTTCTGAACGATCAAATTGTGATACACTGAGCAGTATTACAGGGCTTAAATGAGACAACTGATACATAGCAAGTGCCTGGCATATTTCCTGGCACAGAGTAGGTGCTAAAATGTGGTCGCTATGATGATTATTGTCTTCCTCGTCTTTACCACCTGCATCATCGTCACCCTCATTTATCAATAACACAGGGTACTGGCCACAATGCGTACTGCCCCTTCAGACTATCAGGATCTACCACTCACTGTGGGAGAATTTTGTCAAAGACCTGTCGTAAACTGCAGAAAAGATCCTCTTTCTCAAGTTCAAATATTTGTTCATCCCGGAGGCAAAGGAGAGCTTGCTTTAGAGATTAACGTGCATTCCAATTTTAAATTTCCCATGTTGGAACTGAGGATTCTAAATAATGACCTGGAGATTTGAATATCAACATTCCCTGGAGAGGACGTAGCCAAATGGCATTCTCTATTGCTTTCAGCAAATCCAATTAGTTGAAAGCTCAATTTACAATGAATCATGGGAGTGACTTGCGGAAAGAACACTGACTAGAAATAAAGACAGCCATGATCAAGTCAAAATAACACTCATAATTAATATGTGCATTACTCTATGCAGTTTAAAACACATTTCATAATATTTGATCTTTATAAGAACTCTGTGAACATATGTCATTATTTTCCCAGAATCCGGCGTCTTACTAAGTCCCGCTGACTACATGCCTGAACTGTATCTGGGATCCAACTCTTCCTCTCCGTAACCACAAGTATGGTCCTGGAGGGTCAGTCACCTCTCACCTGGTGCATTTCACCACCTCACTGATCTTCCTTCCTTAGTTTCATACCCTGCGTTTCATTTCATACCCTGATGACAAAAGTCTCCTTCTAAATCGCAAACAGGATCCACTGTTTCACTCCCCTATGTAACACCTTTCAAATTCTATACCTCTCAGTTATCATAGTATCTTTCCTCCCTCCCCTCCCCTAACTTCCTTCCTTCCTTCCTTCCTTCCTTCCTTCCTTCCTTCCTTCCTTCCTTCCTTCCTTCCTTCCTTCCTTCCTTCCTGTGTTCCATTGGCCATGAGTGTCACTGGAAAGTAGCAATGAAAGGGGCTGCTTCAGGGAAGAACCCGAACAGCACTTGTTTGCCAGCCCCCCGCTCCCCACCCTACTCTCTATTTCACCACCCCCCTGCCCAATCCAAGCAGCCTATGGAACACAGTTTGAAATGTCACTGGCCTGTAGAATAAAGTTCAGACTCTTTATCTGAGGAAAGAGTCCACATTGAACCCCCAGGCTCTCAGTGAGGAATTAGTCTGAGTTACAGTGGCCATCCAAGAGGTGGGCCTCCCACGGTAGACAGCTGAGCTGATACATCAGGGGAGAGGGGAGGGCAAAAGTGAATGGCTAGGACACCTATCTTCCAATCTCCTTTTGGATCAAATGGAAACTTTTGCACTTATCTTTACAAAACATACATGCATACACTTAAGAACCTTTGCAGGAGTTGTTTTTTTTCAACCCAAGGGCACAAATACGCCCTCCGCGTAATCTCTGGGACTTCCCTGTCCTTGCTGTCAGCTGTTTTATCCTGTATGTGCTTTTTTATACCACTTTCTGCTTTACTCTATGACACCACATGTCACCATGCACTGACATGGCAGTTTCATGTCTGTCTCTCCCTCTAGACTTTAAGAACAGGCAACACGTGTCATTCATCTTTTGATCAATACCATGGTGGTTGGCACACAGTAGGTGCACCATCGATATTTGCTGAACTGAAGGTAAGGATTTATTTCACTCATAAACAAAGTACAGAAAACATGCAAACAAAGGCTCACGGTGTGGTTGAGACTATAACTTGTACAAAGGTGATTATTTGTTTAATAAAAGGATTTGATGGACAAGAACTAAATTAACAAACGACTCTTCTCAAAACAAAGCTATTGCATTATGAGAGGTGAGCCGCTACCTCACCAATAAAGTAGACTGACTAAATTTGGGGCTGCAAACTAATTCTGGAAGCTGCATGGAGCGAGATGATGTATCTGAAGGGAGGAAGAAAAGAAAGAAGAAACATGTAAGCAAGATGCAGGGCTTTCTGGCAACTGTAAGCTGTGCCCTCAGTAATCTGAGCTTTAGACCAAGAAAATCAATGCCTAGCAGCGGAGAGCTGATATATGGGTGATCACCATAGAAACAGCATGGCTCTCAGGATAGGTCAAGACTTGATTGTATCCAAACTAGGATATTATCATATCTCAAGAAAGAATAGAGAGAACAAAAGTGGAGGAGTCCCCTTATCATGGGAAGTATGAAGAGAAAGAAAATCAACAGCACTGCAGCAATCCCCAAAGGAAGAGACACTGAATCTAGAAACATTTCAGTTGTGGAAAGAGAAGCTTCTTTAGACTCTGTCTTAGCTCTAATGAAAAATCCTTCGTGACAATCTTTATTTCTTCATTTTGTTTATATTTTCCTTTTGATTTTTATTCATTTATTTAACACAGTGTATAGAAACAGTCATTAAAAGCATGCACTTTGGAGTCAAACAGACTCAGGTTTATGTCCCAATATTGTCCCTGATGAAATATGGGAAGTTGAGTGGAACTTTTCCAATGTCACCTTAGCCTTTTCCATTACAGTGCATTCTGCTTGCCGACAAACTGCATGATGGCTGAGCCTGCTCTGAGAAAGACTGGAGAATCATGCCCCAACATCCTTCTGCAGACTTCACCCAGTGACTTATGGCAGGTAGAGTACAAATACCCCAAATCCCTTGCACCTCCAATGGGCTAACTCTCAGGTATGTGTTCTCCTGACTGCTTGCATTTTCCCAGTGGGATTGAGTTCTAGTCACCCACGTGGGCTCTGGCCAATAATGCACCCTTTATTACCTGTTTCCCTTTCCTGTCTTACTTCCTCACTACCCCATGGTGGTTCCCTAGAATCATCTCCCAAATAAACTACTTATTCCTGAATCCTGCTTTTGGGATTTGATTCTGGGGGACTCAAACTAAGAGAGGAACCATCTCTGAGAGCTTCATTTTTCTTTCCTGAAAATGATGATCATGGTACATGAATACAAGTTGCAAAAAGTATATAAGATGATGCATGCAAAATGCTTAGCACAGCCCCTGGCACATTTCAATCTTGTAGACATGTCGGCCAAAATTTGTATTGTTGTTCTTAAGAGCAACATGTATGCTATTGTATGTATGTATTGTATATGTTCTGGATATGCTGCCTCCCTTGTGAGGTGCTATAGAGAGGAAGGCGGATAAGATATGACTCATCTCAGTCCACAAATAACTTACAGTCTCCTGAAAAAATATAAGTTAACTATTATTCCTCATGATAAGTGCTCTATCATAAACATATAGAAAGCCACATGGAGAGAAGTGCGTGATGCTTTGAGATCACATACTAGAATTTAGGTTGGTATTGGGAGAATACTTTGTAGGAATTGGACATTTAAGGAATGGATAGGACTTGGCCAAAGGGTATGTGTGTGTGTGTGTGTGTGTGTGTGTGTGTGTGTGTTTGTGTGTGTAGGTATGGGGAGACAGTATTATAGGTGGAGAAAATCATATCTCAAAAGACCTGCATATACGAGAGAAAAATGGAGGCAGGTAGAAAGGAAGCAGGGATAAAGAGAGAAAAACTGTCCATAATTGCCCTCAAAGAACAAGAAAAAGTTCCCTTTAATCTGATCCCACAGGCATCAAACAACCAGTACTTCAGCTCCCAAAGCTGTTTTGTTTATTTGTGTGTTTTTTGGATACTGGGAAACCAGTCAGACATCTGACGAGCTAACATTGCCATGCCGTCACTGGAAGGACAACCTTTGCTCTTTAAGTGGATACACTGATAGCTACTCTGGTTTAATGTTTTAAATTATTTTTTTTGCCTTTTTTAAAAAAATCTTATTTTTATTGAAGTGTAGTCAATTTACAACATTAGTTTCAGATGTATAGCAAGGTGATTCAGTTCTATATACACATATTTTCAGATTCTTTTTCATTACAGCTCATTACAAGATATTGAATATAGTCCCTGTGCTAAACAGAAGGTCCTTGTTGTTTATCTATTTTATATATAGTAGCTGTTAATCCCCAAATCCTAATTTATCCCTAGCCCCACTTTCCCCACTAATTTGAATGTGTGTCTTGGGAGTTGGGTCACAGTCCAGCAAGCCCCTCAAGTTAACACCAACTCTCGGCCATTAACAGGATGGGGTTTATGGAGCCGGAAGGCTGAGAATGCTACCCCGAGGCCAGGCCTGTTCACAGGGTGATGGTGCTCATAAGCATTCCTGGCGGTCTCTTCTTCCTGGGACGGCTCCACCTTGACCTTGTGCCCTTATTCTATGTCAGCACCCAACATCAACCCCATGACCTCCATTCTAGATTTTAGCTCTCTCTCTTCTACTGCCAGGAAATGTACGCCCTCAGCAACTTTATCAGCCAAGACCATCAGTGAAAGCCTGAGAGACCTTCGTTTCTCAAGTCTTGGGCCCTGGAGAAGTTATAAATCAGATAGCAGTTGTGGGGCGAATTAAATATTACACGGTCAGCTCTTTGAACTCACAGAAGGGAAAGTGCTTGATAAATGCCTGTTATTATTATTGCTTCTGCTTCTAGACAATAGGGCATCTGATACCCCTAACTTTTTAAATGGTTTCTTTATTTTCTTTCCTGGTGGTTATAATGAGACTTATCTGCTTGTGGGTATTACCCTGGTTGTCTATCTTGCCTTTAATGTTGAGTAACTTCAAGAGCCAACGACCACTGGAACCGCCAAAGCTCAGACATCATCAAGAAGACATATGTTTTATTCTTAATTGGGTAGTATGGATTATTTTTCTTTTCAGTATTACTGGAAAGGCGTATGAGCAAATTTTCCAGAATGGTGCAATAAAAATAAAATTTGATTGATTAACTCAACAACTATGGCTAGGAAGCATCTTGTGCAGCAGTGGAGAGGAAGTATACCCTGCCCTCCAGATGGAGGCTGCATAACTCATGCTTGTTTGAGAGCCAGACGCCTGAGCTAGATCCTGGCTTCTTGGAGAATAGCTCATTCTTGGAAGGACCAGTCAGATTGAATGGCTTATTTTCCTCCTAAGCTTCATCTAGTGAATTATGACTTTGGGGCTTCAGGGTGTAGATGGTAAATCGTATTTGTAAAGCTCTTTAGCAAGTCCCCTCCATTTTTGCCATGATTCTACTGGCAGAAGCACTGAGCACCTGCTTGTGGGTGGGAATTTAGGGGAGTCCTGACCCCAAGAGAGGCCTGATGAGGGTATCACTGGTTCATTCTGTATGGTAGGGAATTTCAGTTAGGCATCACAGAACTCACGGCACTGTCTGCAAAACTTTTATGTGCACATTTTTCCATGGAAAGGATGATACTGGTTTCTCCAAGATGTCTATGAGTCCCCAAAAGGTTAAGGACCACTGCAGTGGGGTATGTACTCATGATCTTGTGGCACTGAAAGGCATATGATGTCTTTAATATGTATTTGTGAGCCTAAAATAACCATTTGACCTGAAATGCCATTTGTTTCCCGGAGGATATTATCTAAAACTTTAACTGGATTTAGAAAAGGTACTGAAGGAGAGGGTATAGCTCCATGGATAGAGTGCTTGTCTAGAAAAGGTACTGAAGTCTGATTTGGTTTTTTGCATTTTTTTTTAATTGAAGTATAATCAGTTTACAATGTTGTGTTAATTTCTGGTATACAGCATTCCATGATTTGTGTATATATATACACACACACATATATATGTATATATTCTTTTTCAAATTGAAGACTGATTTAAAAGGATGTGTGAACAAATGGGAAGTGGTGTGGACTCCTATTTATCCCTCGGGGCTCACTTTAAATGTAATTTCACCGTAACACTTGGCACACATGTAATACGCATACCTTTCTTTCAAATGTCTGCTTTCTGATTAGAGTTCCTTAGGGACAGAAACTGAATCTTTTTTAAGATTATGCTCTTGGACCATAGTGTCAGATAGACGCTATAAATGTATATGGATTAAATAAGCAGAAAGATTCCCCGTGTGATGGGAACTATGTTAGAAGGGACCTAGGCAGTCAACGTGGGGCGCTGTATTAACCACATAGCTTTATATTGTGAGTAACAGCTACTCTGCTACTTTAAGTCAAAGTGGGAGATCTACTAATTACAAATGGTGGGAAAGGAAGGAATGGGCTGGCTTCAGAAACAATTGGACACAGAGCTCAAATGGTATCAAGACCTTCCCAACATCTTTCTTCTCTGCTTCTCTTTCTCCATTGGCTCTATAATGTTCTCCCTACAGAGAGATTTCTTTTTCCCCCTCCAGTGATGAATAGTTAACTTCCTTCCTCAGTGTTTCACATTCATGGTTTCCTCTGAATGGGCAGCAACTTTTTCAGATAAACAGACTCAATCTACTTTCTTTTATCTTGCAAATGAGGAAACGAAATCAGAGGGGTCAACTAATCTGGATAATGTCACAGAGCCAGAAATTGGGGGAGAAAGAAATGAAACCTTTCAAAAACAACTTTTGTGGACATGGGATAGCCTGAGCTTCAAGATTACTTATACTCTTATTTAATATTGTGGTTCCATTGTCTGAGTGATAGTAAGCAAATAACCATGCCTTTCTGAGCTTTGGTCTTCCTAGCTAATAAACAGAGGGCATAATAACATCAACTCCTCTGAGCTGACTGACATCTATCTATCTCTCTCTCTCTCTCTCTTTTTCTCTCTCTCTATCTCTCTTTCTCTCTCTTTCACACACACAAATACATCATCTCATTTGATATATATTATTAATATATATTAATATACATACATATAATGTGTATAAATATTTAAATATAAAGTGAAATGATGTATTTGAAAGTTCTTGGCACACAGTAGACTATCAAATAGATACAGACAAAGTCAAGTATATAACCCATCCAGCAAAGTGCAAAGTATGATTATGAAATGGACTTCATGGAAAACCCTTCCCACTAGTTTAATTTTTATTTGCCAACATTTATTTTCTCTTCTCTCTCACATTCACATATACTTTGTTTGGTGTACCTTATTGCATTGTCTTTGGCATGCTGTTCCAAATACAAACACACATCCTTAGAAGAGCTTACTATTCTGTTATTCACCCAAAGATATTTATTGAGCACCAACGGCGGTAGGTGCCAGACGCTGGAGGACACACCAGCAAATGAGCTAGATCAAGTCCCTGCCCATCTGGAGTATAACTTCCATAGGAGAAACAGACTACAAACTAGAAAATAGATAAATAATACTTATATTAAATGGATATATGTGTAATAAAATTTCAGATTGCAATGATGCAGAATATGAAAAAAAAAGGCATCAAGGGAATAGAGAATGATGAGAAGGTAACATTCTAGGTACAAGGCCATCAGAGTAATCTCAAAGAAGCTTCTACTTGAATAAAATCTTGAAAAAAAAAAACCCAGAAGAAACCAGATGATATATTGGAAGAATATTCGTGGCAGAGGACACAGCAAGAGCCAAGGGGGTAGGGAAAGAGCTTGTCTTTCTTTAAGATCTACAAGAAAAGTACAGTAAGTGAGGAGGTGGTTGGAGATGAAACTGACAAGGCGGTCAGCATCCCGATCATGCGGTAGCCTTACAGGCCGTGGCAAAAGGTTTGTGCAAGCTTCTAAGTGCACCCGAAAGTCTTGGGGAGTGCCTGAGCGACGAAGGGACTTGCATGATTTCCTGGGTGACGGACACACTGCCTGGGACAGCAATGGGAACAGAGATACCAATTCTGGTGCTATTACGAATGAAAGATGATGATGGTTCAAATAAGGAGTCCCGGACACAGTGAGAATTGATCAGGTATAGGAAATGCTTTGCAGGTATTAGCTGACAGGATATGAAGACGGAAAGGAGGAGGGTTTAAAGGTTAAGCTTTAAAGAAAAAGAGATAGACATTTAAAACTCCATTTTCTAATAGCCAACATTTACTGAGCACGAAATGACATTCCCTGTGTTAAGTACTTTATACTCATTATGTCATTTAATACCGGTCCCCCACCACAAAATGTTTTGATTTTGTTTATTTCATTTACTTCTATTTTTTAATGCTACCTCTCTGTTTACATAGATCTTAATCTCACCAGCTTTGTCTCCCATTTCTTGCCCTGGGCGTTTAAACTAACATCAAATTCAACTTTTAAAAACCTTTACCCCCTGAGTTTCTCAGAGGAGGCCTTCCTGACACACTCACCCACTAGTTCTCTGCTCTTGTATCTTCAGATACCGTCTACCCTTCCGAGCCTCGGCCTGCCTCACTCTGCTGGCCCAGACTCCCAGCATCCTTATTCCCGGTATTACCATTATTCAGCATCGTGAATGTAGTTACTCTTATTACTGTTATTTTGTATATTCGTTATGCACGAAAGAATAGGCATAGCAATTTGCGCTGCACAGAAACATTTTAAAACAAAAGCTTTCAAATAACGTCTCCAATAGATGAAGTGAAAATAATGTAAGTTGCATTAAGTCCAGCTCTTGGAGACTCAGACTAACCTACTAGCTGGTTTCTATACCTGAACATTCGTATAGTAAAGTGCTGTCCTTGCCATGTTTTTTAATACAGGCAAGGGTGAGTGTCAGAACCCATGTTCGCTTTGCCCGTGACGTAATTTCATGGTTGGTCTACAGGATGGCAGGCATTGATCATTCGGGGTAACAAACAGCCATCTTCGGAATCAACGAGATTGATCTTTACCTAGGCATAATGCAGTTCTCAGTCCTTACAATCAAACCTTCAACATTCCATGTTTTGGTAATTTTCATATGAATAATAAAACAAATAAGTAACACCCTCAACTGGGTTTTGAGCAATGCTTCATAATGAAGATAAGTATGTAAACTGAAGGGAGAATTAAGGACCACAGATAGTGCCTAGGACTGCTCCTGTCTTTCCCTCTACAGCAAGCGAGGTCTAAGAAGTTTATTGATTTGATGATCTGCCCCTCGAGAATAGAGCTGAAAGGCTGGCAACCATATCCATTAGGCTGCTGGACACCATGATGGTCTTGTGTACCAGCCCACACACAGTGGAGGGCAGAACACTTGGGAGCCAGCAGTGGGCAGTGGTTCTGATGTCAGCAAGGAAGGAAAATATATGTATGGTGCTCCATGGCTATGTTTAGTTTAAAAAGACCGTCTGTTAGCTAAGTTGAGCTTGGTTTTCTTCCGGACATTATAACTTGTATAAATTGTTTCACCTGCTGACACCTCAGTTTTTCCATTTCGAAAATCAATAGACTAGACCAGATGATCTCTCACGTTGTTTCAGGCTGTGTTTTTTTGGGAAACTAATTGTTCCTAAAAGCATAATTTCAAAGATAGCACAGTGAAAGATAAATGGATGAACATGTGGGCCCAAATCAAATATCTTTTATAATGAAGTCCCAAGTTAAAAAAAAAAAAATTAAAAGAGCAAATAAAAACCCTCATAAATTCTACAACATAAAGACATATGCATTCACAGCTGGGCAGCACACACACACCTCCTCCTTTAACTTCTAATTTTCCCAATCTAATAAGAGATAACCAAGTTTGGAAAGTTACAGAAGAAATGGAAAATCAGAACAGACTAATAACTGAGGAAGAATCACAGGAAGCCCTTTAAAAGCTGCCCAAAAGGCTTTAGATCCTGAGACATTAAATAGTGATTTAATTCAAACATTCAAAAAATATCTAAATACATTTATTATAATCTATTCTGGAGAGTAGAAGATGGAGAAACTATCCAGTCCATTCTACGAGCCAGATTCAGTCCTGATCCCCGTAGGTGATAAGGTATTATGCAAAAATAAAAGGAAAACAAAACCATCTAAACCATCTGAACATAGATTCCAACCTGGAAATTAACTGTTTTAAAATAGAGTTTAATAATCTAATATTGCTGATTCAATAATCCAATAGGCATACACCCAGTTTCAATATAAGAAAATTGCATAATGCAATAGAAGTGTATCAGTAGGATGATAATAAACAACAAAAGTAGATGGTTATTTTAATATCCTCTAAATACATCTGATGAAATTTAATAACATTTCCATTTTTCACATTGGAATAAAATAATCCCTTCTTAATATGATGAACATTCTTATTTTAAACTCTCAACCAAATGATTCTTTATTAGGGGGCACCTGACACAGATCTCTAAATTAGGAATAAAACAAGTTTGTCCACACTGTCCACCACTGTTTAATGTTAATTATATAGGTCTAGCTGGTGCAATAAAGCAAACACAGAAATAAAACTAATATATATTAAAAAGAAAGAAAATAGCATCATAGATCCACAAGTCTTCCTTGCAAATTTGAGATCCAAAATATTCTGAAAACTAAACATCTTGCATCACTCATTTGATGCAAAAACTGATTTGAGCTGCTGTGAAGCCTTTTAGTGTGATTGTTTATACTGCGGCAGAAATATTAATATGTTTGATTATGGGTTTCTTCCCTGGACTCTGCTGGGGGCGTTATGTGATATATGGAATATGCACTGTATCACCATTCAAAATTCTGAATTACAAGACATATGTGGCCCCAAGGATTTTAGACAAAATACTGTAAATCTCTATTATGTGTAGATTATACACCAAGGACATTTTATAAATCAGATAATATTTGTTAGAATTAACAAAATTAATAAAAATATTTATTATGAATGGTTGTAGTCAACAAAACCATGTTAAGATTGTTTGTTTATGTATCTGTCTACCCTCTGCATTGCTAAGGTACTTGAGGGCATGGGTTACACTTTGTTCATCTCCCTATCACTTATATTTAGAATATTACTTGGCATAGAAGACATTAACAGACATTTTATTTTAAAGAAGAGATGAATGTATAAATAAGAAAATTGTCATTAAGTTTTCTAATTGTTTCCCTTAATGTATAGGTTTTATACAATTCAAATAGGAATTTAAATTTTGTTTTGCTTTGTTTTAATTTCAAAACCCAAGAAGTTGATAAAAATTTGTATTTGAATGGGGAAAACAGACAGAAATAACAAAACAACATTCTTTAAAAGAAAAAAAAAAAACTAAAGAAAAACCAGGTTTATGCTGGGATCTTCCAAGTACTCTTTGAGTGATTTTTTGACAAGTTACTTACCTTGTCTAAATACCAATGTCCATGTGTATAAAATAATAATCAACAACTAGACACCACCAGAAACCTACTAGAGCTCATCAATGAATTTGGCAAAGTTGCAGGATACAAAATCAACACACAGAAATCTGTTGCATTTCTATATACTAGCAATGAACTATCAGTGAAAGAAATGAAGGAAACAATCCCATTTACCATCACACAAAAAAGAATAAAGGACCTAGGAATAAACCTACCTAAGGAGGTAAAAGACTTATGCTCAGAAAACTAGAAAACACTGATGAAAGAAATTGAAAATGACACAAACAGATGGAAAGACAGTGTTCTTGGATTGGAAGAGTTAATATTGTTAAAATAACCATACTATCCAAGGCAATCTACAGATGCAATGCAATCCCCATCAAAATACCAATGGCATTTTTCACAGAACTAGAAAAAATAATTTTAAAAATAGTATGGAAAAAAGGAAGACCCCAAATAGACAAAACAATCTTGAAAAAGAAGAAAAGAGCTGGAGGAATCATGCAGCCTGGCTTTAGACTATACTACAGAGCTACTGCAATCAAAAGTATGGCATTGTGGATATACGTCACATCTTCTTTATCCAGGCATCTGTTGATGGACATTTAGGTTGTTTCCATGTTTTGGTTATTGTAAATAGTGAAAAAAGAATGAAATAATGCCATCTGCAGCAACACAGATGGACCTAGAAATTATCATATTAACTGAAGTCAGACAGAGAAAAACAAATATCATATGATATCACTTATATACAGAATCTAAAAAAAATACAAATTCTACTTACAAACCAAAGACAGACTCACAGACACAGAAAACACACCATGGTTACCAAAGGGGAAAGGGTGGGGAGGGATAAATTAGGGGCTGGGGATTAACAGACACATATAATTATATATAAAATAGATGAACAACAAGGACCTACTGTATAGCACAGGGAACTGTATTCAATTTCTTATAATAACATATAATGTAAAAGAATCTGAAGAGAAAAAATATATGTGTATGTATATGTGTAACTGAATCACTTTGCTTTACACCTGAAACTAACATTGTAAATCAACTACACTTAAATAAAAAATTAAAACAAACAGTATGGCACTGACACAAATAGTACAGACAGCTACATGTAAAAGAATGAGGTCAGAACATTTTCTAATACCATATACAGAAATAAATTCAAAATGGATCAAAGACATACATGTGAGATCAGACACCATAAAACTCCTAGAGGAAAACATAGGCAGGACATTCTTTGGCATAAACTGTAGCAATATTTTTTGGATCCGTCTCTTAAAGCAAACAAAATACAAGCAAAAATAAACAAATGGAATCAGATTAAACTTAAAAGTTTTTGCACAGAAAGGAAACCACTGACAATATGAAAAGACTACCTACTGAAATGGCAAAAGATGAAGTATACATGCACAATGGAATACTACTCAACCATAAAAAATCAAATTTTGTAACTTGCAACAACATGGATGGACTTGGGGGGGTATTATGCTAAGTGAAACAAGTCAGACATAGAAGAGACAAATAGTATATACTATTACTTATAGGTGAAACCTAAAAAAATACAAAAAATTAATACATATGACAAAAAGAAGCAGGCCCAGCTTCCCTTACAAGAAAAGACCCTCCAGCACAAGTCTTTTCTCCATGTCCTCCTGCCAGCCCCACCATACTGATACCCAGTTCTGGTCAGTTCTTAATACTAAAGCATGGTCCAGGGACCACCAACATCTCTTATCACCTGGGAGCTAGTTAAGAATGCAGACTCTCAGGCCATACTCAAAAGCTACTAAGTAAGAGTGTGAATTTTAACAAGATCCCTAGGCAGTCACATGCCCATTAAGGTGGCCTTCCATGTACTACAGAAGGTTTCACTATGGAACTTGGTGGCACTGTGACGGAAGCCCATCTCTCACTCAGCCGGCATCCACTGCGAGCAGGACAGACAGGCGAGAGGAAACTGACACCCTTGAGGGCCAGGCCCTAGGTTAGTTAATATCTGAAGCCGGTGGGCTAGAATATAGCATGTTATTTCATCTTCTAGCAATCTTGCTAGGGGAGTCATATCTTACAGATAAAGTGAAATTCAGAGTGTCTAGAGCAACACAAGCAGGATTATTTAATCTCACTATGTGTTCTCTTCTCCAGAGCTCTTCAAAAACCCCCAAGAAGAATGAATTTATCAGCTCAATGGATCCAAAATACAAGACCCCAACCCAGAAAGGAAAGATACGTGTCAGTCCTTCAATAACCAACTCTCCATCCCATCAGCCTAGAAGGGCCAGCTCTGCATCTCAGCCAGGCTCAGTATTCAGCTGAAAGGCAAACACTGTCTTCCAGACTTAGAGTTCTCTCAGGGTGTCCCTCTCCCCTCCATCTTGCCTTTTCCTCCTACACAAACAGTGCAGGTAGATATAACATCCCACGTCGCACACCTGTGTTCCAGATTCTCGGTGAGCACGGTCCTCTCTCCCAGGCAACTCAAACTGCAGAGGAGCAGACTGTTCCCAGAGAGGGAGGGGAATTTGATCTATAATTTGACATAACTGCCTAACAAAGTGTATTTATGAACATCATGGGAAAAAATGTCTCCCCATAACTGCAGCCATCATCTCCTAATGTCACATCGTGGAGACGCTGGGAAACAGTCGAAACCGCAACCTGATTTTCTATCAGCTGGTGATGGCATCACCCACCTCCAGCCTCCCTAAGTAGGCAGCATATGACTCACAGCTTCCTTCTAACTTCTAAAACACTTTGGGATCAAAACGAAAAGAAATAAAACTATATAAAAAAAACCACACATACATTCCATCAGTAGCTTGTTTCTGAATGCATCAGGCAACTAACTGATCACCACAGATGCCTTCAAAGGCGTTGAAATGAATTACCAGGGGCTTAAACTCCTTGGAAATTGATCTGACAGTGGGAGAAATGCAGCCATTTTGATTTGGATAATTCAAAGCTATTCTTTTCTGAGAGCCTTGATTTTCTAAGTTTTTAGCTGTCCCCTTTCTTAAATTTTCTTTTCACTCTCAGCTCAGATATTTCCTTTCTCTGTTTCTCTCCATTTCTGCTGCCAGTGACCTTATCTAGCCCTCTCCCTCCTTCTCTCACTGGGAACGCTGCAAACATTTCTGCTGGTCTCTCTGACTTTAAGCTCTTTTCTCTCCAACCTGCCCTCTGCTCTGTATTATTATAGTTCACATACTTGCGTGTTTACTTTTTTTTTTTTTTCATTAAGACTGTGAACTCCTTAAAACTACAGACCAGCCATGTCTCTTACTTTTCACTTCTAGAACTTAGCATGGAATATAGCACAGTGATGTGAAATGGAATTAAAACTACTATTCAAAGAATATTTAAAGAACATGTTATGATGGTTGTGCTCTGAGCACCAACAATGTGTCCTAGGAAACCCAGTTCAGGACCAGCCTCTATCGATGAAGACAGATATTATGGATGATGGAAGACCTCTGCCCCATTGTATTGGCTGCCCCTGCTTCTCTTCCAGTCAGGGCTCATTCGGAATTTACAGACATGGGGGAAATCACACAGTCCTTTGCAGGTGAAATTCTACTAAAATGAACATCAATCTTTAAATATGTAACAGGGAGTCACACAAGCTCTGACTGAGGGGTGTGTGAAGGTCGGACAGGTGCCCGTCCTGTCAGTCTACGGAAGCAAAAAAACCTATGGACTCATCATGTGTATTTAATTCAAATCTGCTTCATGGGCTGCAGACATATTTATTTTAGGTGGCAAACTTCATGGATTCTAATATTGTAGAATTGCAGTAGTCTCTTCCCAACTTGAAGTTCTTATTAAATGCAATTCTGGTTTACATCAGTTTACTTCTTCATACTTTCAAGAAAACCCAAGAACTCCTGTTTAAAGTTAGATGTTATATATTTATCAATATTATCATTTCTTATGATGTAGTGAGAATGTGCCAGGAACTGCCTAAGTGCGTGCCATGGTGTGGATGTGTGTGTCTCCCTCAGTCCAGATGCTGGATTCATAACCCCCAAAGGTGACGGTATTAGTAGGTGGAGTGTTGGAAGGTACATAAGTTATGATGCAGAACCTTCATGAAAGGAATTTGTGCCTCATAAAAGAGGCTCCACGGGGAGCCCTAGCCCACATCTACCCACTGAGGACCCTGACTGGGTGCTGTCTGTGAACCGGGCAGGTGGCCTTCACTGAGTATGCTGGCACCCTGATCTTGGACTTCCCAGCCTTCAAAACTGTGAGAAATCACATTCTGTTGTTTATAAGCTACACAGTCTGTAGCATTTTGTTATAGCAGCTTGCACTGACTGAGAAAGTTCATTTAATGTATAATCTGTAACTCTACAACAATTTAAAGATAGATACAATAAAACTCCATGACAGAAATACTCCTTGGTAACACGATTTCCTATAACGTGACTGGTAATTAGTGCTCCTTCTCTGCTCAACCCCACTTTCAGACAGAAACAGAGGTTGGTTAAAGTTGTTATTTTCTGCAGATGGAGGTGAGATCAGGCAGTGACGTTTCAGTCAACCTTGTCTTGGAATTAGAGGCTGAAGATGGGTCTCTAAGTCTCCAACATTCTCCTTGCCCAACAGGCGGAGACAAGACAAGCCACATGAAAGTGGGGAAAACTCCAGCGAGCCACAGTCTGCAGAATAGCCCCCACTAATATTGACGCTGCAGTGGACGCCTGCCACCTGGGGGCGCCAAGGCACAGTCAGAAGCGGGATAGATTTAGGCTGCCCAGGTGTGGACTCTTCAGCCTTCTGGCCAGCAGGCTATAAAGGTTTACCCCGGTTATTTCACCAATAAAGCCCCTTGTTTTATGGCATTGAGTTTTTATGCCCCACTTTTCCTGTTATGACAGGACTCACTGTACTATTATCTTCCTATTAGAGCTGAGGAAAGTGAGGTTCACAGAAGTCACCTTGCTCAAAGCCTTAAGGGTAGCAGGAACTTACCTGGATGAGTCTCATTCCAAAGCCCACACTGGTCATCCCTACATTCATGACTCCTAAAAACGATGCTCTCTGAGCACATTCTATGTGTCTGACACTATTAAACAATTCGTATGCATTGCATCACTTAATTCTTACAACCACCCAGCAGAACTGAAATAGTACTTTCCCATTTTACAGATGCTGGAACTGAGGCCATCTGTGGTTCAATAACTTGTCCAAGAATTCACAGCTCGTAAATGTCAGAGATGGCTCAGTGTTAGATCTCTATGATTCCAGAGCTACTGGGAAGTAATTGGGGGTTGGGCTAGATTAAAGAGTTAAAGAGTTAATTTTGAGGCAGAACAAGAATGAGAGCCTTTAATAAGTATTGAGAGAAGAAAAGGGAATTGAGTGTGAACTCCTCTTCTTATACCTTCCAGGGTCAGCAGAAGGGCCCTGGGGTGGGAGAGGGGCAGTGTAAAAAAGGTCACAGCACATGACTTGAGCCTGCATCTTGGGCACATAGGGGGCCCAGGAGAGCAACAGCATTAACCCTGGGCCATAAAATCAGAAAGTCCCTGAATATCTAGATGGAGGACCAGACACAGAAAAACAAATTCTTCTTAGCACGCACTTGCCTACAACAAAGTAAAACACACAAGCTAAAAATTTCTCCTAAGGAAGTGATGGTCCATAGAACTGAATTGTTCATTCCTCTTATCTGAAGTTGAAGATGAGTAAGATGTCACTGACATGGCCATTTTAATGGATTTAATGATTTTATTGAATCTGATAAAATATTTAAAGCGCTTCTGAGGGTCTTCACAACCTCAGTCATCTAAATACCACTATTTCTTACACTAACTTAAGATCTTGAATCTTCTTCAGATAAGAAATCAAGAATGGCCACAGGTATTTCTCAGGACCTAACCCTGTAGGTAGGGACAGGCTGCTGCCCTTGCATCTACTTTGACTGAGAAATATGCCCTAAAGTGCTTTGAATGCTGTGCAGGTTGCCAGCAGCTGGCAGGGAGGCGGGGTCTTAAATACAGCTGCGGGAAGCAGGACCAGCATCCCTGCTATGCCCTGTCAAGCTGCATCCATCGGATTAGGTTAGGAGTTAAGATGTTACACAATGTGACCAATGGGATCAGAAGCAATAACACAACCTGTCAGCCAGTGCTTTCCTGACAATTCCCTGGTAAGGAGATTGCTTCCTAGAGTCCTCAGGCGGGAAGGGGAGCGCGTGGCAAGGGGGAGTGGGGGAAAGGGCTATGTGGTTCCTTATTTGCAAAAGTGGTGCTTGGTGGGGAGGGAGGGGGTAATCAGAGTTAGTTCTCTAGTCTTATTTTAGGATTTTGCTTGCAAGCTGCAATGCTAAAAGCCTTTTCTAATAGGACAAGAGTTGCAAAAACTTGCATGCAATAAGGAGCTGGATGGTCTCCCAGGAGCAAAGCCAGACAAATTTGTGAGACCTTCTGTTTCGTAAGGGTGAGAGAGGGTCACCTCTGCCAACCCTGCACTCAGACAAGGCCAGGAAATGCAATTGAAGGTGGAGGACACTTGGCGCCAGCTCAGAGGTGATTAAATCGTGGCTTCTGTTTGTTGGCGTTGGGGCCACGGGGCTGGCCTCAGCTTGGCTCCCACGAGTATCCTGATGTTGGCAGACAGGAAAGAGATACAGCTCAGCTCCTGCCTGAATGGTGGAGATGCTCCCCTTGAACAAGTCTGCTAGGTCTGACTTACAGACACATCACCTGACAGACATCCCATTGGCGGAAAATGCAAATGAGGAAGGGATCATCAGAGAGAGCATCTCATACTCAGAAATGTGATAAGCTCCAAATGAGCAAGGGATCATTGCCTGAATTCCCGGCCACTAGACAATTCTCTGCCCCCTTCTTCTAACATCAAGCCTGCCTGACACACACTGACTACACACACAACCAGAAGGGCAACCTAAAGGCCTGATATCATTTGGGTGACTTACCCTGGATTCTCTTCATTTGCTCAAGACTAGGTCCAAACCAGTTCCTTTGAAGTTCCACAGGCAATATGCAATGTCACCACTGGGAAGATGGGTTCTAGAGCCATATTACCTGAGTTCAAATCCTGACTCCACAGCTTCCTAGTTGTGTGAGCTTGGGAAAGTTACTTGAACTCTCTGTGCTTCAGTTTTCTCATCTGCAAGATGGGGATGCCCTTAGCATCATTCTCCTTTAAATAAGTTAATTTGTAGATATTGATCCGTGCCTGGCACTTACATGGTAAGGGCTCCATCAACGTCAGACATTCTATTTCTGTCCCTGGGCTCTGCCTCCTCTTTCTGCTTCTAATGGTCACTGTTGCCCTTCAGACTTAGAGTTTCTATTTTGTTGATGTTGCTTAACACCTGGTCATCTCTCGAGGACGTTGGCTTGGAGTTCAACAGTTTGATTACCTAGATAATGTTCATTCTCTCTAGCCTGCCATTGGGAAACCTGCGTTCCAGCATTAGCCTTATAGACAAGCTGGTTCCCTGAGATCAGACATGGATTTCACCATCCAGATCTCTGTGGTGGAGAACTCTTACTCACGTCCATTAATTTGGAGGCTTCTGGACATGAGTCACATCTTGGATTCTTCCTACCAGAAACTGGCTCTCCTGATTCAAAAGATCAGCCTAGAGACTCTCCTCTTCAGCTGACTTGATTCCCAGGGCACAGGGCAGGTACTCAATACATGTTTTTGACCAACTCTCCTGTTTCTTTCCTAGACTTGGTCAACTGGTTGTGAAGTGCTTTTAGCTTTTGTTTTTTAAGAGCAGTATCAGGTCATTCATTTGCTCTCTGGCTGGGGACAGTTTCCCCAGAAATGAGGGTCACCTCCTGACCATCCTGGGCAACTCATCTAGTTGGCATTTTCTTGAGTTTACCATGCATCTCAGTGGGCTTGGTTATCTAAAGGCTACCACCTAGCAAGCCTCAACTCTCCGGTAAACCTAGGGAAATAGAAGCCTTTGCATGTGAGAACTTTTAATAAAGTTCTGTAGAAAGATGTTCTGGAAAGTACAATCAACAATAACAAATACTGTATCCACATGTGGGAGTCGTGCATGAAAACTATGACCCTGAAAGGTGGTTCTGTACGTTGTCCAGGTGGCAAAACACCTGAAAGTCACAGAGCACCATGATCACTGCACAGCCCCATCACAAAAGACCCTGTTAATCCCAGTATCTGAACTAGGTATGAGTAGAAAATATGACTAGATTGCTGTGTACAAATGCAACAGAAAACCAGAGCAAGGTAACTTAAATCTATTAAAAAAAATGCATCATGACCTAAGCATGATCACCAATTTCTGAGTCTTTCCATCAGCATCATTTGCAACTTTTCATTAATTTGGTCACTGGCAGGTGCGTGTAAAAGGCTGAATAATAGAAGACCTCCAAATTTCAAGAGAAAACAGGGGAAAGTTCAAAATGAGAAAAGTTTATCCCCATTAATTTATTTTGATGTGAAATAAGAAGTCTGGTATGATTTGATTTTTACCGAGAAACACTTCAGAACAAGAGGAGAAACAGCGGTGTTTGCTGTCTTAGATTGCTCCAAGTCCTTAGAGGGCTGGGTAGAGAAGAAGGAGAGTAGGGCAGCCTTCATTAAGTTCCAGCTCATTCTCTCTCTTGAGTTACTGGGTCAAGTCCCTCCTATCTTGGGCTACTCTGTGATCCTTTGGGGTGGATGAATCAAGGGTCTTCTTGAAGTTGCCTGTCGTTAGTTACTTTCAGGTTCTAGGCCTACAATTTGCAGAAAAGGGCATCTCATTGTTCCTTCCACGCTCCCACAAAGGACCCCAGACTCTCTTCGTAAAGCAACCCCCATGGAAAAGCCTGAGATCACCTACATCTCCCTCCCGGGGCCTTTCTTTTCTCAAGCATCTCCCCTCAGTCCCTTCATAAGTACCCCTCCCTTTCCTTAGTCTGTCCTGCATGCTGCTCCTTATAGCTTGTCTTTTATTTTTTTATGGTCCAAGTTTGTGCTTTACTTTTCAATGGCAGACTTTCTACTGGACTAGTCCACGTAGGTTGCAGTCATCTAGACACATATGAACCAGGGGAATTCTGCCTGTCTGGTATTCCTAAAAGACATTGCCATGAGTGAGGAATCAGCAGTCTGTCGTCTGGTCAGACCAGAAACCCAGCATCCAAAGAACGGGAATTTTTCTACAAGTGCCTGACAGTCCACAGCCCCTTCCTGGGAAAGAGGCCAAAACTGCACCTTGCACTTTGTCAGGTTTAAGCCATGTAGACTTGCTACCCTAACCATAACTCATTGGAACATGTATTTGCACAACAGCCAGCACATAAAGGAATCCAGGGACCGAGAGGATGTTTCACAAAAGGATTCTTCCCACTAGGATGTCCTGTAATGGAGAGTGGCAAACCAACTCAATCTGATCCTTCAACACTGGGAACGTGGATGCATGGAGCACTTCAGTATGGCACAAAAACCACAAGACAGACTGCAGCAGAGGCAGCTATGCTAGTGGGAGTGAAGGGCGAGACTCACCCCTCTCCAAGTGCTACAGTCAGTAGTGGTTCTCAGCAGTTAGCAAGTTTCGCCAAGGTGAAGTGGTCTAAGCTATAGCTCTGGGTCACAATTACACGCTGAATGTCCTTGTTCTTCATGAAGCCTGACTGTGATTGTTCAGAGGGTTTCTTCTGTTTCCTGACTTTTTCAAGGTGCTTCCAAAATAATCTCCCATCAGCTGGTGTAACTTAAATATCTGTCTCTCCTTGGTAACCTGTAAGAGCGTCACCATCACAGGGACATACCACAAAGTTTCCTTTAGAATTCTCTCTCTCAGACGTGAGCTGTGGTTACTCATGAGTTCCTATTAAAACGATACTGTATTTTCAGCTAGGCCAAACTAAATACTTATCGTTCTAAGCTAAAAAGATAACTGACTATAAAATGTTAACAGAAAAAAAGAACAATACAGAAATATCTTCTCATAGCCCGTTTCGGGACCCACTAGGAACACCAGAGTTGGTATAAAGATTATTTTCAGCTGAAGACATTTGAGATTCAACAGATGCAGAAAGGAGCCTTCTTAGAGATTCTCTTATCTGATAGAATAAGGAGAGAATCAGAATAAAGCAGGAAGGCCTGAAAAATGAGGACTGCCACAAATTCCCTCTTCAGGGTGGGTCTGCTCCCAGGAGAGAGGAGTAAGCAGCCCATAAATCCCCTCTCCTGTGGAGCTTTATGGCCCTGAAGAAGACGGAAAGACCACTCATACCTGTACAGACAGTCATTATCACAAACTTTCTTATCTCCCATTTGTTCTCCTAAAAAAACACTGTCTGTCCTAAGAAACCTATTTGTTCTTCCCATAGGAGCCTTCCCTGCTAAGTCAGGCACAGAAGCCCCCAAATATTACCATGCCTTTGAATTACTCATCACTGAGCACTTTCATGTGTGTCCTCATTGCATATGTAAATAGCCTTTTTTCTTCTATGAATCTGTTTTTTTTCCAGTTTAATTTGTAAGCCCCAGACCATAAACTTGAGAGGGCAGAGGAAAAGGTTTTCATCTCATATACCAAGCAACTTACTTAAGTTTACTTAAATTTAGCTCATCTATGTTCAATTATAATCTATTTTAGTTAAATTAAACAGAGGGAATCTCAGTAAGAATCCTCTAAGTGTCAGATCTCCCCCCTTGCATCACGAATAAAGGTTAAGTCTTCTCGTTTGGACTTTGCCAAAGATGAAAAACAACGCTTCACAAGAAAGAAAACCAGCCCATTCAAGCCACAGAGATCCGCACATGCAATACCAGTCACCCCTACCAACTGTGATGGACTCTACTGACAAAACTCTGCTGAGAACACCACTGCTAACCCTCAGGATTTTGCTTGAGACAAAACAGAAAAGGATAACACCACAGTTATTGCTCTTCTGTTCCCCCATCGTCCACCAACATGTTTCCGCAAACCATAAACACTTGACCATAGATTATGTATAAGAAAACTCAATCTCATATATATATATATATATGATTTTTCTTTACCTTAATTAGACATTTCCATCAGTGTCAAAGAAGAACATCATGACTCAAGCTTCCTTCTGAGCAGCAGCAATGTTTATCCTAAGAACAAAAAAAAATAGAGAAACATGTAAACTCGGAGATTGTCTACTTTAAATCTGGTAAGTCACAGTTTATAGAAGGGAATAAAATAATAGGAAATGAATGAGAGTTCTTTATGGAAATGGGGTAAGGCAGCTAAAAGCCATAGTTGGCCTGAAAACTGAGAAAACAGCAATAGAGGGTTTTCTTGGATCTTTCTTCTAAAGATTCCTGGGTATACAAGCTGGTTCTCTTGGAAACAGACTTGTACTCAGTGCATTCCTGATGGGTAGGAACTATATCTTAGAAGAGGAAAAAAAAAAAAAGACATTTTTACATGTTAGAAATGCCTTGGCCAAATGATTTAATGACTCGGAGTGTCATTTTCCTCATCTGTAAAAGGAAAGTGGTAACATCTACCCCATAAGCCTGTGGTGAGGATGAGGGAGGAGACACGCTAAGCTGGCCCCACACTGCCTTGCACACAGCCGACACTGCATATACACCAGCGCTTGTTTTCTCTACAGCCTCCTCCCCCCAGTCCTTGGCTTATCTTGCAATTACTTCCAACACCTTATCATAGTGTTAGCTCCATGGTATTTAACGGAAAAGAAAAAAAGAAAGAAAAGAAAATATAAAATGTCTCAAAGACTTCAAAATAGCTGCTTTAAAAGTGTGAAAAAAGAGATGACAGTCAACTTCACATTTAAAAAGAACAGTTAAACGTATTGAATGTTCCCTACATGCCAGGCCCTGTACTAATAGTTTGATGTCAATGATTTCTTTAGCCTTCACAACCATGATACAGAGAAGGTGATATTAGAAAACTGAAGGGGTGGAGCAGTTAAGTCCCTTTGTTCAGACCGCGCGGCTCCAAGGTGATAGAGCTGGGATGTGCGCCCATGGGGTCTCACCTCAGCCCCCGCCGACTTCACCACCCCATCACGCCTGCTGCACCATACTCTGCACCGCGGGACTGTCAGGTGCTCCAGGTGCTGTCATACACTTGAATTTTCTCCTCCCCTTTCCTCCCTCCTTCCTTCCTTTTCTTTCCCTCCTCTTCTCTTCCTTTCTTTCAACCTTTATTTTTAATCTGAATTCACTCTTTTGCTTATTTTGTTCTTTTTTTGCATTGAGTGACTGGGACAGAATATTAATCACTGCAGGATAACGGAGTTCTCCTTTGGGCTCAGCCGTTTACTAGTTGTGTCACTCAGATGAGTCATTTAACTTCCTGGAACCTTAGAGGATTTTTCCTCTGTAAAATGATGCATTAGATAACATGATACTGAAAGGCCCTTTCCAGTTTCCTGGTCATTTCACTGGCTACTTTGGAAGCAATTTTAGATCATGTTAGTGTCAAGATCTTCCTGAATACATCACAACTGTGGACTCTCACATGGTCACAAGTTTGTTTGCTTTAGCTGAGGCTAAAATTCAGGGAGGAGACATTTAAATTTACATACACTCTTTATGGAACTTAGAAGTGAGGATACTGATGCTCAAAGAGAATAGGGAACTTAGCCAAGGTCACACAGAAGTTGGAGAGCTAAAATCTGAATCCAGGTTTATCTGTCTAGAGCCCGTGTTCTTTGCAATATCCAAACCTACCAGAAAGTACTGTCCAAGAAAGTTAATTGGCCTAGGTTAGTGTCATTTCTGAGATGTGACTCACAGTTTAGGGTGGTAATAATAACAACAGCTGTTATGCACTGTGAGCTGATTACATGCTGGCAGCGATGTCTGAAATTCACATATAATATCTCACTTAGTCGTCCCCATCAAACCAAAAGCCAGGTGCGATCATCACTGTCTTTCAATAAGTGAGGAGACTGAGGCACTAGGACTAGCATTCCTTGCCCAAGATACAGAGCTAATATGAAAGGGATCTAGAATTTAAACCAAGAGCAACTAAAATTTTGGCTGAGGTTATGATTTATGATGCTCCCTGGCATGTGACAGTTAACGATGCCCTGTCAAGTTAATAAATCGTAGTCATGAATACTGGGAGAGAAAGCTGGAGAAGGTTAGTGTGAGGGTGACCACAAAGACAGCCCTGCCACTTAGGAATTCACTGGCTCCCATAAAGGAGAAGGACTTGTTTTAGAAAGATTTGCCAGACACTCTGAGACCCTGCCTCCTGCACTGTCTCCCCATTAAAAATCACCAGCTACTGTCATCCCACTTGACAATGAAACAAAAATGACAAAGCGAATTTCAGGGGACCATGTTTGTCAGTGAGGTGTTCAGCACGTCCTTCACACTCAGGGAGATGGACCTACGTGCTGCCTACCTTTGGGAATAAGGAAACTAAGCTCCGGGAAGAGAGCAGGTAAAGCGAACAGCCAATGAGTGCAAGAAACCCTTTGTACACAGCTGGGTCCAGAGTCACGGAGGAAGATGCTTTCCAGATGCATTCCGAACACGAGGACGTGATTAGGATGGGGAGGCAGTCAAGTCTGTTTGGCTTCTGCAGGGGATTTGTTTGTATATTCTAATTGCATCATCATTTAGCTTTATTTCATCTGGAACCTGGCTGCCAAATGAGCGTATTGATTACCTGTCACGGATGCATATTTCTCAATTATAAGCCATCATGGCTTGTAAAATCGCAACCACGTCAAGAACCACGAGTGGATTTCACTTCAACTTTGAGTGGCCATGTTAGTCATCTTCTAGGAAGCTTCCACTACAAGGCTGGTTTATTTAAATGTCACAGCTCCCTGCAAGGGAGACCTCATTGTCTTTCTGTCTCTCAAATGAGGAAACAGAGGTTCAGGAGGATTAAACCTTGCCCAGGATCACAAGAATTGTAAGTGGTAGAGTAGGGATTTGAATTCATATGCAACTTCAAATTCCACAGGGCTTTCTGCCACACTCAGCCAGTGAATGCACTGGCTCAAAGCGTGGACTCTGAAGTAACGTGGCTCGGCTGGAAGTTCCAGCTCTGCAGCTTACTAGCTCTACGATCTTGAGTAAGTTTCTGAACACCTCTGCCTCAGTTTCCTCATCTGCAGAACCAGGGAAATACTATCTCCAGAGTTGTCAGGATTAAATGAGCTGCCATATGTACTGCATTTAGACTAGCGCCCAAGATCAGGAGAGACCATTATTTTTACATTCTCTGAACGCTTTGGAAAAGAAACTGTAAATCTTTGACCTTCAAAAACTTGCTGTAGGCACTTTATATTTCTAAAGACTTTGCAACAATTCCATTTTCTTCACAGCAGCCTCGCATTTCAGGTCAGACCACTGCCTCTCACTCTCAGGCTGAGACGGGAGGACCTACAGAGTCAAAACATTTTCACTTCATGCAGTTGATGACCTTCCTCATCACATCTGAAGACACACATAACAACGCTATTTATTTTTATTCACCCGCATGCTTTGGGTGCCTTCGGTTTACTCTTCTTCGCAACCTCACACTTTGGTGCTTATTATCTCTATTTCACTGATGAATGTGGTATGAGTCATGCAATTAAAATGGTTTTCCCAAGTCCACCTAGCCAGTGTGTAGCAAGACTGGGATTTGAATCCTAATCTGGATGTATCCTAAATTTGTGTGCTTGCCCCCCAGTCATGACACTTAGCCACTGATGGTGTCTCCTTGTCCCCGAGGTGAACTTGTAAATATCAGGTTGTCTTCAACCCACACAGCTATCACCTTTCCTGATTTTTCCTCCACTAAACACATGTTTTACAGAGCCCTTTCCACATCCCACTCCCCTCCATGGGATGTTGTGTGAACAGAGATGAACAGAGTGGGCGTGGGGTAGGGGGTGGTGACAGTCAATTACACATTTGAAGTATTCTAAGAAGGAAATGAAGATGCTAGGATGGAGAGAATGGAGAGCAACAGTCCAGGGGATGACACAGGGGCTCTCTGACAAAATGTCCTTTAAGCTGAGATGACCATGAGAAGGAGGCAACATGTAAAAGGTGGTGGTGGTGGGGGTCCTGGCAGAGGAGGAGTGGGTGCACAGATCCTCAGACAAATGGGAGCCTGGGAAGCAGAAGGAAGCCTGTGCAGTGTGGGAGAATGAGAAAGAGGAGGGTGGAGACCGGGTTAGGGATTTGCGGAAGAGGCTGGAGGAATGGGCTGAGGCCACATCATTCAGGGTCCAGGGGGCCACAGTGAGGTGCTAGGGTCTCAGTGCTACATAGCCTCATATAGCCTCTGCTGGTAGAAGGGCATTCTCACATCTCACTGTCATCACATCATCCCCTCCAGAGCATGAGCTTCTCAGCAGCCCAGGACAATGTTCAGGACAAATTGCACATGCAGCAAATTGAACAAATGAACAAATAAATTCCATCTGGTGACACTGCAATTTGGTAAGATGCTTATTGAAAGGCAGATAAAATTAAGACTGGAGTAAAATAAGAAATAAGCATTTTTGATCCTGGCTAAGAATCAAATAAATCAGGTATATATATATATATATTTTTTTTACTTATGTAAAAATAGATAGGTATTATATATTAATAATCATAGCCACTATTAATAGTTCGGCACTGGGCTCAGTGTTACACATATAACCTCTTTAATTTTCATGACAATAAACATGAAGTCATTACTGTTAATCCCCATTTGAGAAAAGGCAGCCATAAGAGCAAAAAACAAAAATACTGCGGCAGCCACCCAGGGTGACAAAGGTAATACTTACGGTGCTAGAATTTAAACCTGGATATTTTACTCAAAGTCTGTGTATTTAGCAACTTTATGATATGTCTTTTGAGGTAGTTATCTTTGGAATTTTTTAAACTTTAAAAATGTAAAACATAATATATAAAAGTAATTGTCCTTGAAAAGAAATGAGTAATAGTAGACATCAAAAATAGAAACAGAATTCTTAACAATAATGAATAGTTAATAAAATATGAAATTTGATAGAATCTCATTAATAATAATTAGAAAACAACACAGAAAAAAGAAAGCACTCTGTGAAATAAAATGGTGTTTTACGGACGCATTTGTTTTAATTTTCTTTTTTTACTTTTTCTAAAATTGAAGTATAGTCAGTTTACAATGTTGTCTCAATTTCTGGTGCACAGCATAACGTTTCAGTCATACATATATTCCTTTTCATATTCTTTTTCATTGTAGGTTACTACAAGATACTGAATATAGTTCCCCATGCTATACAGCAGAAACTTATTGTATTTCTAGTTTATATACAGTAGTTCATATCTGCAAATCTTGGACTCCCAATTTATCCATTCCCACCCCCTTTTCCCCCTGGGTAACCATAAGTTTGCTTTCTATGTCTGTGAGTCTGTTTCTGTTTTGTAAATAAGTTTATTTGTGCTGTTTTTTTTTTTAGTTTCTGCATATGAGTGATATCAAATGATATTTTTCTTTCTCTTTGTGGCTTACTTTACTTAGAATAACAATTTCCAGTTTTATCCATGTTGCTGCAAATGGCATTATTTTATTTTTTTTTATGACCGGGTAGTATTCCATCGTATAAATATATTACAACTTCTTTATCTAGTCACCTGTCAATGGACATTAGGTTGCTTCCATGTCTTGGCTGTTGTATAAAGTGCTGCTACGAACACTGGGTTTTAATTTTCTTTATTTTCATTATGTTGCTTTATATTACACAAAAATTAGCAAGAAAAGGGAAGCAATGGGAGATACAATTTCTTAGGAATGACTGACCAACAAGCTGGGAAAGCAAGCCAACGTTAACATTCTTCACACCTGTTCTGCTACTAGTCTTAGTTGATTTCGTCAGGAAGGCCTGCTCTCTCTGCCTGCTGTCTGGATACTTCCTGCTTATTCTTCAGCATCCATATGGAAATTCTCTCAGCCTGGGGAGCCCTCCTTAACCCTCTGGGATCCTACTACACCACATCCTTTTTCTTCCTACAGTTTATAAAATGTTATAGTATAATTTTTCTGTTTCATCCAATGCAGAAACCTAAGCCCTACTCTTAGTAGGTTGTTTATAAACAGCTGTTGAGCAACTGAGTAAGTTAATTACTCTGCCGAATCATTCCCTCTTTTACTCATTTTCTTTTAAAAAATATTTATTTACTTTACATTGTCTTTTGTGGGGGAGGAAATAATTTGGTTTATTTTTATTTACTTATTTTTTTTTTAACGGAAGTACTGGGGATAGAACCCCGGACCTCATGCACGCTAAGCATGTGCTCTACCACTGAGATATGCCCTCCCCACTCCAATTATTCTCTTTTAATTCAAAGGCTGCCAGGCTGTGAGCAAAGGGAACAGAAATATACACTCACTCAGATGTGCCAGACAGTGGTCTGGACACTGGAAATGACTACATTTAGTATTCATAACAGCATTTTTGAATATGTATCTTGATTTTCATTTTAGAGATGGGGAAACAAGCCCAAAGAAGAGGAACTGCTCACATTAGCAGGAATTAATTTATCCTCCCTAAGGAAGACAGGACAAGTCATGGGAAAAGAATACTGAGGATATGAAGAGACATTTTAAAAATCAGAGGAAATGATGCTGAGCAGCATTTGGAGCGAGCGTCTGAGATGAGATCTCTGCCCCCTCGCCCTAGGTTGCTCTGTGGGTTGGGGGTCAGCATAGAGGTTAAGAGCTTGAGGGCTGGGTCCAGCCCACCCCGGTTTGAATCCTTGCTCTACTACCATCTACATATGTGACTTTCCACACATTGGGGACCCTTTTTGAGATTCCGGTTACCCATCTGTAAAACGGGGCATAATAATAGCATTTGCCTCACGGGGATATTATAAGACTGGAAGGGGGTGCTATGTGTGATGAGCTTCAGCTGCCCTCGGCACTCAGAAAGCTTAAGGGCACGAACTATGGTGACTCAGTGCTTTCATCAGGAACAAAGAAAAAGACAAAGTTACGTATTAAACAATGAGTATTGCCTTGTGGGACACAGATAAATTGGGGCCTGAGCAGAGGAGGGTGAGCAGGAAAGAGGGGGGCTTTCCATATATTGAAGGGGTCTGTGAAAATGTCATTTATTGCGGAAACAGAATGTTCAGGAAGGATGTGGCATCTGCTCATTAGGCAACGCTGAGCCTCTGCAACGCACTCACCACCGTCATCTCGCTTTTCCTCACAAGACCACTGTGAGATCAGGCCTCTTTTAAACTCTTTTTTAAAGTTATATTTAAGTAAGCCAGAAAGAAAAAGAAAAATACCATACGACATTGCTTATATGTGGAATAAAAAAAAAAAAAAGACACAAGTGAACTTACCTACAAAACAGAAACAGACTCACAGACACAGAGAACAAACTTATGGTTACCAGGGGGTATAGGGGGTGGGAAGGGATAAATTGAGAGTTCGAAAATTGCACCTCTTGGGGAGTGACGGAAATGCGAGGTCTCTTGATCGTGCTGGTGGTTTCATAGGTGTATACATCAATCAAAACTCATTAAATTGTGTATCTGAAATATGTGTGGCTCACCATACAGGAACCATACCACGATAAAGCTGTTTAAAGAAAAGTTATATTTTTTTTTTCATTTTACACCAAGGAAAACAAGGGTCAGAGATTGATAGGACTTGACCATAGTTACACAGTAAGTAAGTGCAAGAGCTAGGATTCAAGCCCAGATTTCTCTTGTGCCAAAACTCATCTCCACAGCAGCATGCTGCGCTACCCGCCAGGTCCACTTCTTCCTTGTGAGGCTTCGGCAGCTGTTACATCATCCTCACTATGAACACTGCCCTCCCACCACCAAGGCAGGGGAAGAGGAAATTAATGCAGTCTGTGTCATTCCAGAGGGCAGAATGAACACAGCATATAGGAAAGGAATTTTGGTTCAACATTAGAAAAGATCTTTCAGTATAATGAGGCACCTGTGGAATCAGGGAACTATATATATATTTTTTAAATAGACTATTCTTTTAGAGCAGTTTCATGTTCACAACAGAATTGAGCAGAAAATACAGAGATTTCGCACATAGCCCTCCCCACCCACACAGGGAACTATCTCGATGAGTCTGCTTGTCTGCAAGCATTTCTTACCTCCTAGGACAATATATGTACTAACATTCTCTAACCTTCAGTTTTCTCATCTGCAACATTAATAATCAGAATCCTTAATTCACTTGGTTGTTTGGAGAATAAGATTATCTATGCAAACTGTTGATAGTCAACATGTGTTTGCTCCTTCCATTTACACATTTTTTTAAGCAATTAGAGCTATTCAATAATGCAGTGGGAGGTATAGAATGGAATTCCCATTCTCCATCCCTGGAAATGCATCAATAAAGGGTGATGGCGAAGTGATAGGGCTTTGTAGCACCAACTCAAACATCAGTGGATGGAAGACCTTCAGGGAACGTCTAGCCCTAAGCTTCTATGAAATTAGGAAAAATAGATAATATGGTGGGTGATAAAACAGGACTCAAAATGATCTCATTGTTTTGATCAGGGTGCTAAAATTAAGGCTATGCAATTGAACAGGGTATGTATAAAAAGACAATATTTGCATTTAAAATTTAAACAACAGCAGCAGCAATAATACCAGCCCAATCTTGCTTGTAGAGGACGGGGAGGCAGAGCTTGGTCACGGTGCAGGGAAAAGCACGCTGGGATGTTTTGTCAATCACCAGCTTAATGTGTGACTCAAATTCTAAAGCAAACAGCAGCAAAGAAATAATCTGGACTATCTAGGCTGCATTGCACTTTTAAAGATTCAGGATCTAGACCAGGGATCGTATTGTCCCGCTATACCATGCATATCTTACAGGGAAAAAACTTCCTTTTACAGTCAGTGTACAGGTGAAAAAGTTCATATAGCCAAAACCAATTTTGAAATATACATAAGGTCCAGTATCCACGGTTTAGGGTATGCACAATAGTATTTAAGCACTGCAGAGATAAATGACGTCAAAATCAAAAGTCTAACCATTTTACCTTTGAAAAGTCTAACCATTTTACCTTTGAAAAGTCTGACAAATCCCTAACAGTGAATGAGAAATGGATGAAGGATTATAGTTTTACTGCTTGTCCTCAAGGTTTATTCAATTAAAAAAAATCATTAAGACTTTATAACTTATAGATTATTGTATAGATTAAATGAGATCATATATATTGATCTTAACTAATCATTAACTTTTAAGAGGCAAACTGACAAATCAGACTGGTGCCCAGGATCTTGATGGACCAGAGACTATGCCAGAAAGTAGAATTCAGCAAACTGAATGGCCTGAAGGCAAAATATGGCTTGTAGTGGTTTTTAGATTATTAAAATGTGGTAGAAAAGAAAAAAAAATAAAAGAGGAAGAAAACTATGTGGCAGATATTGTATGTGGTCAGCAAAGCCTCAAATATTTACTCTCTGGCCTTTTATTAAAAAAAAACAAACAAGTTTGCTGATTCTGACCACAAAGGAATGTCATTGGAGACTGGTCCCCTGCAAAGGATAAGCCAGCCTCTCCCACCTCTGGGTTTAGGTTCACACTCCCTAACGTGCCTCACAAGCCCCCTTCTCCATTTCATCTGCTCCAGGATCTCCAGCGCCATCTCTTGCTCTTGTACTAAATGGATGCAGTTCTCCACCCTAGGGCACTGTTTCGCTCCTCTCTGCCTTTGCAGGTGCTCTTCCCCAGTAAAACTCATCCAGCCTGGATGTTTCAGCTTTCCCCTAAAGTCTTCACTCACCCTCTCTCTGCTCAACCACACGCTCAGACTTCTTTCTTTTTAAGTGAACTCATCTACTTGAAAGAATCTGTTCCTTCCTGAACTCTCCTTCTAGTACTTAGACGCTAGATGACAAGTTCCTACAAAACAGGGACACAAGTTATTCATGTGTCTCTTTTGCATCTAACACTGTTCCCAGAACATGATGGGCTCTCAGGAAATGTTTTCTAAACCAAGGTAAATATCAGCAGAACTGCTGGTGCAGGAGGAAGTCAGCGGCTTTTAGAAGCCTTCAGAAAGCAAAACTGAAAACAAAGAGGAAAAGTTATCAGTAAGAATGAAGAGATTTGTTCAAATTCCTACTGAGATCCCAGAAGGGATAAAGGGACAGATTTCATCGCCAAGAAGACTTGACTTTGAATCCTGACACCAAGTCAATTTCAACCTCAGACTTTAAACTAAGGAATTCACCATCAGAGCCACTTTTCTCATCTCTAGCCTGGAGATTTAACACCTGCCTCGTAGGAATATGGAAAGATTCAGACCATGTACATTAGAAAGACCAACACAATATCTTGCACAGAGGAAGTGACGGACGAGTTCCCTTTTACCCCTTCCTAATTCCTCATGCCCTCGGGTTCCTCCCCCATGCTGCATCTCCCCTTACTGCCTGAAAAGAACAAGTGAATTTCCATCAAATTGCTCCAAACATTTCATCCAAGTTTCCCCTGACTTATTATACCACCCCAGGAAGATAAACACTAGGTTTCTGTCAACGAAGGCAGGCTATGCATCCAGAGAAGACAGTTCATAGTAATTCTGTCAGCCAAACTGTAACAATAAAGGCCCAGCCACACGTCATCTCCCTGTCACTTGTCCTGAAAGGGCAGATTACTTTTTCCTCAACCTTGGCACATCCAGTTAAGGTAGACTTACAAGCCAGGCGGGCGTAAAGTGCAAGCCGGCACTTGCTCACATTAGCAATTATCAGTGAAGCTCCACGAATGCAAAGGCTTGGCATTATGGTTGCCCTGGCAACCATCAGCCTGCAGAGACCCAGCAGACATACACGTGAAAGCTCGACACCGTTGCCCTAAAAAAAAAAAAAAAAAAAAAAAAAAAAGGCTTCTCTTTCTCTATTTCCCCCGATCACTCTGTGTTTGTCTTTGCAAGCCCCCAAAGGAAGCACGTCTTATCATCTACTTGGCTTTTGGGAATCTACCTAAGACTTAAATTGATGATTAACTGCCTCTGATGCATACATACTGAGCACCTATTGTGTGCCAGGCACTGTGCAGGATAAGCCAATTTCAAGCTAGAAAAAAGAAGCATGTTGATTATTTTTCTTTTTGCCCCCCTTCCTTCTTTTCTTTCGTTCTCTCCTTATCTGTTCATTCAGTAAACATTATTCAGGGAATCATGCAGACCAGGCATTGTGCAGAGATGCATAAGAACTAGTTCTTGCCCTCAGGAAGTTCTCCGTGTCATATTGATGAGTCTGAAGAACACAAGAACCAGAGGTGGAGGCAAGTGTGTCTATGAGAAAGGCAAAAACAATCTCTTCTAAAGCTCTGAAAAGGCCAGTATAAGAAAATACTTGAAAAGGTTAGAGGTAGGATGCAAAGTATAATTCTTATAACTCATTTACTAGTTCATTCTTTTATCTCTTCATTTATTTCTTCACACACAGATTTTTAGATGATGTAGGGAAAGAGAAGCCCAATGAAGAATAATACGTGTGGCAAGAGAGAGAAAAAGAAATAGAGAAAAGATGGCTGAGGATAGGTTGGGAAGGGAAGCAACATTTAACTTAGCTCCAGCTACAAACCAGACACCACATCTGATCCAATTTGACCTTTGAAAACTTAGTAAGACAGCTGTATCCTTCCTCTTTTTCTTCTTTCTCTTTTTCTCTTCCTCCTCCTCCTTCTTTTTTCTTCTTGTTAATTTCACTTTATAGATGATCAGGTGAGGAAATATCTCAGGAAGGATAACTCACTTGGGATCAACAAGTCCACATTCAACCAAGTGTCTGACCTCAGAGCCTGTGTTCTTGTTACCAAGTCATAAGAGAATGAGAAAATGCAAATTTACGAAATATAGACAGAAAGAAATGCACCACAAACACGGCACTCAAGAAAGAGATGGTCATAATCGCTGGCACTGGGGGGTGTCTATTTCCTCTGGAAGGCCTTGACTTTGGAATATTTAACCTTCAATTTAGCAGAGACTCTGACAACCAAGAAATGCCAGTTGCCTCTGGACATTGTTTTTCGTTCCATAACAATCCCCATAAAAAGAGCTTTCTAAGAGCCTTACAAATAAAAGGAAAGGTAACATTAGTGAAAGGAAAATAATTGTTTTAAAACAGACCTGCACAGCACCCTGAGACACGTGGTTGACTGAAGCCACACACAAGGACAGTGTGAGTGAAGCAGGGCTGGAGCTGGCCCGACGCTTGCTTTATGGATGAGAAACCTGAGCTCAGGGAGGCTAGTGACTCTTCTAAGCTCACGTGTCTCTTACTTGATTAGAACCACCAGGCACTGCTCTTTCCATGTCTATTAGCAGAGATGAATTTACAAGTAAATTTTAATTTAAGAAAATATGGTTATACACTGTTAGCAATGAATAGTTTAGGTATAGAATTCGTACTGTAGGGTCTTACTGCTCAAAGTGTGGTCCATGAGCTGGCAGCACTGGCATCACCTGGGAGCTTGTCAGAAGTGCAGATGCCCAGAATCTGCATTTCAAGAAGATCCCCAGGTGATGTGTGTGCATGTTAAAATTTGAGGAGCCCTGAGAAGAAATGACATATGCTATAAAAAGATGATGGGCTTTGGGGCTAAATTCACCCATGTTTAAATCCCAACACAAATATCGAGTCATGAGCATGATTTGGGTATTGAGGAAAGAAAGGGAAAAGCATTCAGGGAGAAACAGCAGCTTGGGTGGAAGTGCAGATATGTGACTGGACTTGGCATGTTCACAGGCCTGCAAGCGGCTTAGTGTGGTCTGATGTTCTTCCCAAGTTGTAACAATATGCTAGAAATAGGACTTAGGAGCCAGGATGAATAGTCACCTGTTATTCTCCTGTGAATGGGAAATAATCACTGGCTAATACAACTACAACAAAAACAATTCTTTGCGTCTAGTGTATTACTATAGAGTTTAACTGTATCTGACACATAGGTACTCAATAAATATTTGCTGATTGACTGAATCAACATCAAACATTTTTATGTCTTTAATCTCATGGGGTATTTTCAATATCTCTGAGAAATAAAAAGGGCAGGAGTTTTTTGGGTTTTTTTAATGTTTTTATTACTATCTTCCTTCATGTTATAGAAAAGCTAAGTTTGGGTGGAGAAAATACTTTGCATGAAATGATACTGCTAGTAATTGCTGTAATCAGGTTTGAAATTCCAGTCTTAGGACTCCAAAATATACCCCTCTTTTAGCCAATAAGGCCTCAGTTCTTTGGCTTCATACTTTCGCCAGTTAACATCTGAGATCTCATCTTGAGAACTAAGTACACACAGAGAATGAGAGAATCAAAAGATGTCCTAGTGTGTCATGATTGCCAGCCCTTCTCTTTGCAGGAGTCCACCGCGTGGCTTTCCGTGGTACTAACCCTTGTATCTCCCAAGGTGGAAGAGTGGCATTAGCTAATCGGAGCTGACAAGCTTCTTTGCACACCCTGCTCTGCCATCATGGTGGGCACTGTGTCTCCAAACAATCCAAGAACCCGCCTCCTTTCTCCAGTTTTGATTGACAGTTACTGTGTTGCTTTCCTACTCAAAGATAATTACATTCTTGGGACTTAAGGTAATTCAGCCTATGGGGCAAGACTTACCTAGAGAGGGAAAAAGTTAGCAAAGCAAACAACTTAGTGACCAATGATTTAGTCGGTTTACCAGGAGGCCGTATGTCATCTCTCTAAAGCATGTTTCTGATTACTGATGAATCAAGTTGCCTCAAGTTGCCTCTTTCAGGTAAATCACTAGTGTATGAAAAGAATGAAACCCCAGGGAGAGAAATGGTTGTTCTGGAAGACTGCGTGGTGTCATGAAAGACTTGGACTAGGGAATCAAACAGAAACAACTGTCTGGTCCTGGCATTAACAGTACCACCTCGCCACTAAGTGACTAGTTAACGTTACCAAACATGTATGAGTGTCAGGAAAAGTATTAAGTACTTCCCCAGGCATTACTTCATTGAACTATCATAACCCCCCTGTTATCATCCCTGCTTTGTAGCTGAAGATGTAAGGTTTTAGGTTCAAGGCAGAGTTTCACATCCAGTCCTGTCTGTCTCTAGGCTCACTCACTTGACTAATACATTATGTGCCTCCTATGTTACTTTGATGACTTGGAACTGGTTATTTAGCCTTTCAAGGGCATGGTTTCCCCAGTTTGAAAACAGGAAGATAACGCATGTGAAGATCAATAGCTCATGTATATGAAAATGCTAGAAGAGGGGACGGCACACAGTAGGTACTCAATAAATATTAGTATTTTCCTCCTTCCCTCTTGAGAAGTCCCAGAAGGAAAAAAAAAAAAAAACCCTATTATCTAAACATTAGCTCTGTAATGCTTGTGATGGTTTTGATCACAAACAGCATCATTTTCCCTGGAGCTAGTCAACAGTATTTTGAGTTCTCAGACTAGCTTTGTAGGCAGTTCTGACGGGACCATGGGATCTGTTAGAGAACATAGGAACTCTTTTTTTCTCCCCCAAGTGGGAGTTAATAGCAGTTTAGTGCTTGAAAGGCTCTGCGGTGCCACATGCTTGCTAAGTCACACCAGAAATGCTATTGACAGGCTTGGCACAGCAGCCTCAGTTCAGAGTGCCTCTGATGTTTACCCTTGGCTCTAGACGTGCGTGATCTGTGGCATAGTCTTCAGCATCTTCGTGACTCTTTTCCTGTCAATTTACTCCACTTCTTGAGAGAGAAGTAATACAAAGGAGCCACTGCCAAGACTCTTCCTTACGCAGCAGTAAAATGCAAGGATCACTCCCCTGCTTTCCAACTTTGCCGTGAGAAGCAAGTGAGATAAATGCTGTTGCTTGTCTCAGTCATCGTGGTGGGGAACCAGTCCTTCGTTCCTGCTTTCCAAGCTATTAAGTCACGAGAAAGCTGTGGACCAGCTCTTTCTTTGCCTCTAGGAAAGTTAAGCCCATGATCATTTCAGAGAAGATGTGTATGTTAAGGATTTTCCTGGGAATGCCTGTTTTGCTGTGCACATGAGGAGTCCAAAGATAGCTTTCCCATTGGAAGATCAGAGCTAATGGATGAGAGGATGGCCAGCTCATCTTCAGAAACTTCATGATAAAGCCTCATAAGGACCAGAGTTAATAAATAGAATTCAAGGGGAAGGAGAAGTTAAAGCATCGAGAAGAGGTATCAGGGATCTGTATGCTCTCATTAAAAAAGTGGGCCGTTGTTCTAAGGAGAAGGCCAGATTTGGACAATGGACCAAAGTAAAGACAACTGGGTCAGCGAAGCATGGTTACAGGGTGTGAGACGAGGTGAAAGAAGACTTACTGAGCAATGTAAGTGATTACACTCTAACACAATTTAATAAGGAAGGTCAAAATTCATGGACCTCTGAAATACACCTGTGACCCACTAGGATACAGCCCTTATCAGGGAATTTTAAGATTTTTATCTTGATCCTCAACTCTGCAATTTCAGAACTCTAGGAACTTGAAACCATCTTGACCCTCAGTTTGCTTCTCATTTATTAAATGACGATAACGCATGATGTGACCCTTTACTGGGTGCTTATTATGGTGAATGTCCAGGAGATTTTTAGATGTGATGTCACTGAAATCTCCATAACACATGTCTGACACAGCTATTCTTATTTCCGTATTTCATATGGGAAAACTGAGGCTCAAATACCTACGTAACTTACAAAGCCCTAAATTAGCAGATGGTGGAGCCTAGCTGGTTGGCTCAGGCTGTCTGACTCTAAACTTGGGTTCTTTTCATGATGTGACACTCGTCCCCTCGGAGAACTGCATAAGATGGTGCACACGGAAGCAAGTGCTGTTGTATCTGGCACATCAAGGGCACTCAATCCATGTTTGTTGAATCTGAGGCCAAAACGATAAAGACCCATCCAACTTATATTACACACAACATATAATTAACTCTAAAGTGACAGAGATGGTTGGGCAAACATACTAGGAATGGAAAGTAGGTACTGTGAGAGACTAGACACTCTTTCTAACGCTCCACCCTTGTGCAGGGTATTTCTAAACTCTTCCTGGTAAATCATAATTGGAGTTTGAAACACGGACCATTATTTACTTACGTGAGAATAGATTTTTATCTTTTGGAAGAGAGCTTGGAAATTTTAAATGGCCGTTTTTCCAGTGAAGAAGAAAACCTTAGGGGTAGACCTGGGAGTAGATGAGAGTCAGAGAAGGAGAACCCAGGCTAAAAAAGATATGAGACTGAGCCACAGTCACCAAAGGAGTTGTTTTTACATAGTAGATTCCTTCCTAAAATCAAAAAGCTTCTAATTTTAAGAAGGCATTTAATCATTTAATGGGGCTGGGGAATAGCTCAGTGGTACAGCATGTGCTTAGCATGCACAAGGTACTGAGTTCAATCCCCAGTGCCTCAATTAAAAACAAAAAAGTGACTTGATGACATTAAAATTAGTAATAATAATCTTTTTTTAAAAGAAGACATTTGATGGCCTTTTGTATAGCAAAAATTGGCTTGGGCTCGTGTTTCAGAAAGATGTGAAGGCAAATCCCATCTTCACTCCATGCTGAGCTGTGGGAGCTCATTTCCCCTCTGAGTCAATTACTGTCAAGAGTGATAACAATTTCTTCCTTGTTGGATTTTTGTGGACGTTAAATGAAGTGATAGATGTGAAAGCATCTCTAGCACAGTGTCTACGTGGTAACGATTCAAACACTATCTGTGCCCTGACTTTTTTCTCATATTCCCTGATTCTTATTTGTAAAAACAATGGCTCTGAGGTTCTGACAGATGTCCTGACCTTTCTACCACCCTGCTCCTTTTTATGATATGATTCACTCCTGATTTTGGAACATAATTTATTTTAAAAGTAAGATATTTCGAGTACTTGAGACCCAGTTGAAGTCATTCAATCAGAAAAAGGTCATGTTAACATATAAATATTGAAAAGAATGATAATTAGGTAGGGAAAACAGCAAAACACATTAAAAAGGCATGGAACAATTTTTAAATGTTAACATCCCAATTTAGTAATGATTACATGAGATTTAATAGTTTTACTTCAAGCCAGGCTTATGGTGTAAACAAGAAGGAAAGAATTTACCTAGAAGCAATTATAAAAACATACATACACACATACACATACTATGATACGTGCACATGTGCACAGATGAGTGACTCTCTTATTTGGGGATGTGGCCATCATTAATGATCCTCATACTGCTCAGAACCATGTATGCAATAAAATTCTAACCAGTAAAAAAATAATAATACACTGCTGGAAAGAAAACAGGACACCGTAATAGGCTGTATTTCATTTAGCAGTTGGCAAAGCTCAGAGGTTCAGCAATCTGGTCTAGATGTTTATACGAAGCCCTTCTGAGAAAGAAATCGTCAGAAAACAAGTCCAAAGCACAGGCTTTGTGATCCACAGATCAGGCTTTGAATCTGTCATTTATTAGCTATGCAAGTGATTTAACCCCCCTGAGCCTCAGTTTCCTCATCTGTAAAATGGAAATAAAATTAACATGTGTCTTACCAGGTTGCTGAAATAAATAAAGCCACAGGTATAGTGTGTGGCATAAAATAATTAATTATAAATGCTAGTCCTCTGTTCCCATGTCCTTTTGTGAGGTGCTAGAAAATGCTTATTTATTGGGCATGTTGGCTAATCCTTTTAAGCATCTGTTCTTAAGGAGTAATATTCATGTTTAATGTTACATGATTTTTACATAACATTATTTGGTGTGCAAAACACTTCCACAATCATTATTTAAATTGCTCTTCACCAAGACCCTGTGAGTAAATTAGAAGATGCTAATACCAATTGGGCAAATATACAAACTAGGGCACAGGGTGCAGGTTGGAGGACATCCACAACTAGACCCAAAGTCTCCCAGTCCTTAGAATCATGGTGCTCCTTCTGGTTCTAGCCCTGACCGACCAACTGGTACCAAGTCTGTTCTACTGAAAAATAAAAACTGTGAAACTGGACAGACTGTATAAGGGCACTGTTTTCAGACACTGGACAACAGGCAATGTAAGACTGTGGTCCTGGAGAGATGCAGTGAGGCAAATATTTGCTCCAGACATCTGCCCAAGTGCATTTTCTGAATTCCACCCCAGCCAAGGGGAACCCAAAAGACAGCACGGATAAGGAGAGGCAAAGACTAGATTTGGGGCTGCTGATGTAGTTCAGCACGTATTTGAGAGGCTCATGGTAATTGAGAGGCTGAATTTGCACAGGGGTAAACCACGGAAGTATGAGTGAGAGCTCCTTATCATGTTAAGCTGTGCATAAACAGAACAAGAATATAAGCCTAGAAGAGTGGCTGCCGTAGAGCTGAGAGCTGAACAGAAAAAGTCGTGGTTGCATAGGGCAGAGGATGTTAAAGTTTTGTCCCATCCATGGACAGGTATGGACATGGCTGAGTACCTCAGGCATCCAGTTGAAACCCTAAATATGTAGAAGCAAGAAAAAATAAAGAGCAGAAATCAATACAGTTTTTCTAAAATAGAGAAATTAAGCTAAAATTCAGTTCCTTGCAAGTATTAATCAAACTGATAAACAAACCCCTAGCAAGAATGATTTTTTTTAAGTTTTTTTTTAAAAGTCAAGGGGATAGCTTTATGCTCCCTGTTCTTTTCACTACACTATCTGTCTCATTAATGGAGATCTGGAGGCAAGATCTTCTTTAACAACTTGTGACATCCCAAGATATCTTCCCATGGACTAAAAGTGCCAAAATTAGAAAAACAAAAATCCAATAAGACCATGAACTTCTGTGGCGTCACACATCTTAGAGCACTCTTCTGTATCATCCCTTGCGGACCTCATAGCATCCTGTAAAGAAGGAAGAGTGAATTTCTATCTAACAAAGAAGCTCTTGGAGGCTCAGAGATGTCAAAGCTCATGGACAAGTTCAAACATCTAATGAGACACTGAAGTAGAAGGGCCAACATTTTAACTTCAGTCTTATTTTCATACTGGAAAAAAAAAAAAAAAGCCAGAAACGTAGGTGGTACTGAGGACTTTTTCCCGCCATCTATTAGTGATCATACTTGGCCAAGAATGATTCTGTTTCTTTGAAGATAATTTGTTTATTATTAAGGGAAGAAAATTTCCATTATTTTTAGCAGTCAACATGTACCAACAAATAGAGCCCTTTGTCTCAGACAGACTGCAAGTTCTTCTCTTTGTCTTCCTAGTTTCAAAATTAAATAGAAAATAGGAGTAAACTTTAGGGGTTGCTTAACAACGAAAATGAAATGTAAACATATACGAAACTCTAAAGAAAATGAAAACTCAATCTAAATCCCTCTCTTTATTTCAGTGAGCTCATTAGTCAACAGAAATGAATGAAACTATAACAAGGTAATGTGAGTCACCAGCAAAATAACGTATCAATCATTTTTAATTAGCATACTTTTTGTAATCTAAAATAGTTTCTTTCCCATTTCAAAGGAGTCCTTTCAGCTGCTTTTTAATTTTTGTTTTGAATTCAAGTGATAAGGATCCTAATTACAGTTTGTTTTTCAGTTAGTTTTTTTTTTCTTCCTGTTTTAAGAGTAAGGAAATGAGGAAGGAAGAATCATATTTCTGACCCAAGATAGACCCTCAATAGAAAGGAGGTTAGAACTTTCGGCTCCGGGTTTGAGAGACTCATTCCTGCAAGTCTTTAGTGTGTCTAGAAGATACCAACCCCTTGTCATTTCTAATTCCTCCTTTCTCGAGTTCTATTTCAAAGCACACGCTGGAGCCAGATTGCTTGGGTTGAAATCATTGCCAGCTGTGTGACCTTGAACAAATTTCTTAACCTGCGTGGGCTTTAGTTTCTTCACGGATAAAAGGGGCTGTTGTAAAGACTGAATGAGTGAATGTAAAGTGCTTAGAAGAGTATATGTCGCTAAAAGAATCTGCTATTGGTATTATTATTATTATCACCCAATTTCTTCCCAACCTTCTTCTCCGCATTCCCTGACATCACCTTAATTCATGGAGGCCACTGGTAAAATCATTAAGACCTTTGAAAATTGAGATTCGGCATCTGGCCACACTACTCATCCATGGTGCGATCGTCCGCAATTTACTCTACTTTCTGAACTTCAGTTTAATAACCTTTAAATTGAAGATAGATTTTGTTTCTATCATGGAGGGATGTTCTTCCACTTTGTTCAAGCTATCCTGTCCGCTGACTCCATATACCCTTACTCTATACACTCATTCAGACAGCCTTGACTCAAAAGCTAACTTCCGGTGTATAATTGTCTCAACTTCTCCCTTTTTTGAGAACGCATAGCCCTATCTCAGTATATTTCTCCCCTTTTTATCTTGGCTTCCAGCTGTTTATGAAGATAATATACTTCTTTGCTGCTAGTCTGCAAGCTGCTTGAGGGAACAGCTGAAGTGATATTATCCTCAGTCAAGTCACTATTGCTGATTAAAGCAATTTGGTTCCATAAAACACAGGCTGCATGGAAGAGGCCATGGGAGTGCCTCGGAAATAAAGCGACCTTCAAGTAATCCTAACAATGAAGAGAGACACCATAGCGCCTTGTGTCAGGGTCACATACCCCACTTCCCAAGCTCCTTGTTCTGATCGGAACTGTATCTTACGGCAAGAACAACCTTCTTCAAATGTTACACCTAGTCACTGCCTTTCAAGATCCTTTCCCATTTTAGCTTCTTTGTTTTTCACCTCATATGCCCTCCTTCACCTTCAAATCCAGTGGAAGAACTTACCTAATTTCTTTCCTGGACCTTCTCATTCATCCGTTCATCCATCCAATAACCATTTATCACTCACTTGTAATGAAAAAGACAGTGTTCAGGGTGCTAAGAATATAAAACTAATAGCATACCTTTCCAGCCCTGAAAGAGGTACTAAGGCAATTTGGTGTAGAAAGATTTAATCCAATTCAATTAAAATTGACTGAGCACATGTCTGGGTCTGGGGAGTATGAAGATGAGAAAATAGGGGTCTCAAGGAGCTTACAAGCCTAGTGGCAGAAATCAGCCTTTAGAAACATCTTGTAAGTGTGACAGCTGTTGAAATGCAAGTATCAAACAGATACAGAGTCAAATGTGTGCTCTGCCATGTAAGGACTTCATGGTATGGACAAGTTTCTCAGCTGTTCTAATATCCACACTTCTTACTTGTAAAATGGGATGTAAGAATAGCATGCAGTGTTGTTTTGAGCACAAGTAAGGTCATGTGAATAAAGTACTTACTTCTTATATGGCAACATTTATAGAACCCTCGGTAATACTGTCCTTGTAGAGTCACTGTGAGAAGCAAACGGGATACTGAAAGAAAGCGTCCAGCACACAGTAGGTGTTTAATATGTATTAGATTCTCTCTTTCCTTTTCCAGGAACTCATCTGGTCCGTGTGGGTTGCATCTTACAGCCCCCAGAGGGAACCCTTTAGGAGTTTCTTGACCTCCTGACGGTTTTCTCTCTCCCCAGGTTTCTGCACGCAGCAGTTCAATCCTGCTGCCACCTCCGACTCCCACATTATTGTTAAAAGCTTGACGGACTGATCCTTATCACAAAGGGAGACAAGATCATCATTCCAACTCTGGGCAAGGCAAGTACTGCAAAGCAATCCACTGTGGTTCCCGCCTACTGGACCCCATCCACACATCACTGCCCTAATGGGCAGACTAAGAATCCAGTCAGAGATATAGCACATTGCATCTGTGCCTGCAAAAGAAAAGTTACAGAAGGAAGCGGACACTCACCCATAGAATGGAAATCGGGAGGGGTGAGGCTCTAAATTTCTTTCAAACAAGACAAAGCCTGCCCCTTCGAGTGTACTGCATTCTTTGCTCATCACGTACCATCACTTACTCACAGAACACCTACTGAGGGTGCACTCTGGGCTTAGACCTGTGCTTTGTGATGGCGGATCAGATAGACAAGGTGCCATAGTAGCTCTCCAGGATCTCAGAATCTAGCAGAAAAGACCAACGAAGAAATATTAAAACTCACTTAAGTGTTAAGTGAGAAGACTATACAAGCTGCTGACTGGAGCTCTGTCTGGCCATGTGTGAATGAAAAATATTCCATGCCGTATCAGTAAACAAAGGATGTTGCAGCCATCTAGCCATCACATTGCAGCCGCCCTTGACGGTGCCCCCTGAGGGGACTCAGGATGGGAAAGAAGAGGAGACTGGCCCTAGATGGCTAAGGTGCATGTCAAAGGAATGATTTCAATAAGCCCAGACCTCTGCATCTTCCCACCCATAGGAAAGCACTAAATTCCTTACAATATCTGGTTTCCTTTAATTAACAGTAATCTTTTGATGTTCCAACTACCTGGTCTTTGTTGCAAAAACTCCTATATATCCTGGCTCCTCCCCTATCTTTTCAGAGCAATCCCTTTGAGATTACCTGAGAGGCTGTCTCCTGGACTGGAAGTCCTCAGAAAATCCACCAAATAAAACATAACTCTCAACTTTCAGGTTGTGCCTTTTTTTTCAGTCGACATATGCAAGGAAAGGTTTCAGAGAAAAGGTGACATTTATCTCTTGCTTTGGTGAGTGAGTAGGAGTTGAACCTATCTTATTTAATAAACATTTATTGAGCAATTGCCATATACTGGCAACGTGCTAAGTTCTGAGCTACAGACACGAACACAACACTATGTGAACCACCAAAGGAGTTCACAGCCTAGTAGCTGATCGTGCAGTGGTTTCCAGAAGGAGAAGACTGGAAGAGTAGTTGAGAAGAGGTTGGGACCTGATTCAAAGAGCTCAATCAGCCATGCTAAGGACTTAGCATAACACTTGGACTTTAGTTCACTTTTGCTTTTTTTTTCTTTTAGAAAACAGACAATCATAAAGGTGTTTTAGAGTGGGAGAAAGATGACTACAGATCGCCATCCCCATTCTCAGGTGAGAGAAGAGTGACCTAGAGCTACTCGGTTAAGTTGCACAGCCGTATGGCAACCAGGGGAGCTGCTCAGCAATGCGGAATCCAAGGCCCAGCTCACAGCTACTGAATTGGGCTCTGCACATGAGCAAGACCCCCAGTGAGCATGCAATCCCCATGCACGATAAAGGCTGAGAAGCATTTGCCTAGGAGTTCAAGCAACATACTCATGGCCGCACAGCCAATCAATAAGCAGACACTGACTTCCTAGCCTTCCATCCCATTGCTCTTTTCAGTCCCATGCCCATTCTTGAGGAAGTCCTATGGCCATTTTGGTGGTGGCATGGGGCAGAACATTCTGGTTTCCAGTCACTCCCTGCTTGAAGAGAGAGATCAGCTCCCTCCGGCAAGGACAAATCTGAAGGGGAATTCTCTCCTGGCCAAGAATGGCAAAAATGTTAAGTGTAGTCGTACTCCACCACATCAGTGGTTGTTAATTTTAAATCATGCACCCTCCCAGCAGATATTTAATACTAAAACATTCTGTCTTTAAAACAAATAATAATCATAAAATTTTAGTTTTGATGGGATTTGAATAATCCTGATAAGCAGATATCTCTTTCAAGAAGAATAACTCCAAGCTCAAGGTGTTACATGAGGCAGGGAGGACAGTGATGGTACCTGTGGGGTGGCGGGCAGCAGTGAGAAGGGAGTGATGGAGGGACCAAGACAGGTGACAGGATGTCACTGATGAGAGACAGGATGTTTTTGGCAAAGGGAGGTGAGGCTTTCTCTGGAGTCTCAGGGTGCTTGAGAAGTGTTGGGGACAGAAGATGTAAAAAAAAAAAAAAAAAAGTTTTCCATGAACTATGTTTTACAACCCCTCTAACTATTTAAGAGTAAGTAAAGCTAGAAACTTCTGGTTAAGATAAGCTTCTTTACACATGCTGATACTCCAGCACTGAGCTAGGTGTTTTGTTTTACACAGAGCTTCAAACACCAAACCAAAACAGAACACGTCTAAGGCTCTTATTTAAATTTGGAGCTGGTAAGGATGCCCCTCCCCTCAGGCAACCATGCCTCCCAGGACTTGTGTCTCTGTCTGGTTCTCTCCCTTTAGATCTGGGCTGGCCCTATGACTTGTCCTTGGCAGAAACCTTCTGGAGGAGACACAACATTTCCTCAGGGTCAGACCCTACAGAGCAGTGCTAGTAGTACACAGACGATTTTTTTCTCCACACAAAACACTTCTTCACTGCCACTTTCTTGATCATACTTACGGGAATTCTATTTCACAATCGCTGTTTACATTAAAAAAAAAATCAAACCCTTTGAGAGAAAACAAAGTAGTTGTTATCACTGCCACGCCATTGATTCTCGGATATTTTTAGTAGCTAGTTATTACTAAGGTGGCTACCTTGTGATTTGCCTCTTTGTCCTCCCTCCTATCAGTTTTGCTGACATTTGAGTCTTCGATATTTTCACCAAAGAAAGCAAACGATAGAAAAGAAAGAGTGAAGAAATAATGTTACTATATGTTGTCTAGTTCCTAATATATTCCTTTCAGATCTGTTGTCTAGTGTGTTTCTTATAACATGCCTGAAACCTTATGAGTACCAGTCACTGGGTGGGATTTTTGAAACCCAGACTGCCCCAGCCCCAGAGATGACGTTACGATAGGTCCAGGGTAAAGCCAAACAATTTGTGTCTCTAACAACTTCACAGGTCATGTTAATGCTGCCAGTCCAGGAATCCCACTTTGAGAACCACTGGTATATAGACTTCAGGGGATCTGGGAACAAATTTAATTACATAGCCTTAGGAAAAGTACTTAAACTCTTTGACTCAGTTTCTTTATCAGTAATAGAAGAAAATAAACAATAACTTCCTCTGGCAATGATTGCAATGACTAAGGGAATTAATGCACGTGAAACCTCTTTGTTAACAAACGCTATAAAATATTAGTTTAAACTCCCTCTATTTTAAAGTGGGAAATTCAAGGGGAAAATTCAACTAATTTTTACATGTGAATCACATGTTAATTGAGAAAGGCAGAAAGGGCGCTGAAATTAGATCCCAATTTTCTGACTATAAATTTACCTTTTTTCCCCCATAATCCCTAAATAAACACAGAGAGCAGGAACTTAAGTAGCTCATGTGAGAATACTTGATTCTACTGCTCCATCATTTATTTACTGCTTATACTTCACCAAACGACTGAAGACTGCCACATTTTCAGTCACTAACCTACTCTCCCATGGAGACTCAGGACTGTCATAGTCAACTGCCTTACTCGATTCAACTGCCTATGCTCAACTATTTCACAGACATGAAAATAATTTGAAAAATTCAAATTCTTGATTTCCTTCCCCACTTCCATGCCTAGACATCCTTATCTCAGTAATCCCATTCTCTTTTTTTTTTAATTGAAGTACAGTCAGTTACAGCGTGTCAATTTCCCACCCTCTTCTTAATTGCCCAAGTCAACAACTTCCTTTCCCTCATCCTCATTTATTCGCTAGTAGGCAAATGCCTGCCGCCATCATAGCTCCCTTAAAATGGTGCGGCAGCCTCCCAAATGGTGTTCGCACTTCCGATTGTTGTCATCTGAGCAGCCAGAGTTACCTTTTAAATAGGTTTGCTGGGTGATCCTCTCTTCTTTAACAATCTTCAAAACCTTCCCACTGGTGTCAGAATACAGACAGTCCATGCTCTTTCCCACTGTCAGCAGGGCTGCCTGCCTCCTCACGAACTCCTTGCCGTACCACTCTGCCCTCCTGCTCATTACATTCTCGTGCCTTTTCCCCCTTCTGTCTTAAAGCATTATATATATATATATTTTTTTACTATTTTTAAATATAATATTTGGTAAGTACCAAAGAATAGATATGACAAGTGTATAAGGAATAAACACAAAGGAAACCACCACACAATTTAAGAAACAGAATCTTTGCTCTACCTTGACATTTCTCCTCATCCAAACTGCTCATCCTCACATCATTATCTCTCTCAGTAGTAAACTTTTTCTAAATTTTTGTTTATAGTTCCATAGCTAAAAAAGTTTTTACCCTAGAAATATCTATATTGTTTGCTTGATTTTAAGCTTTATAAAAATGGTGTCAGATAGTAAGTAATCTTCAGCCGTTTGCTTTTTACCTTACACTTTATGTGCCTAAAGTATATCCATTTTGTTGCAGTCACTATAAATCTCTCATTTCCTCTGCAGATAATATTACATTGTGTGAGTATACTGCAACTTATTAAACAGAAGCTCATTTTCTCGCTGATGGACACTTGGGTTGTTTCTACCTTGTTTTTATGAACAATGCTGCTATAAACTTCTTTTTTGTTGTGCGTTTCTGTGGTGCATGTAGGTAAGGATCTATGCCTAGAATTGGAATTGTATTATGAAGAACGCAAATGCTTTTTACACAATGGTGTAAAATTATTTTCCGAATAGTGTGCACTCCCATAGAAGTATATGACTTTCCTTTAAACCCCGTCTGTTTCAACCTTTGATACGTTAGAATTTTTAACTTTTCCTAATTTAGTGGGTGCAAATTAGTATTTCAGTTTGGTTATAAGTTGTTTCCGGATTAATGACATTGGGCAACTTTAATGGGTGTGTGTGTCTGTGTGTGTGTGTAGTAAACAATATATAGCATGAGATTAAGCCTTAACATTTTAAGAGTACAATACAGTATTGTCAATTATACATAATTGTTATACAGCAGATCTCTAGAACTTTTTCATCTTTCATGAATGAAACCCTATACCTACTGAGCAGTATCTTCCCATTTCCCTCTGCAACCAGTCCCTGGTACCCCCCACTCTGCCATCTGCTTCTATCAACACGACTATTTTAGACACCTCATATGAGTGGAATCACGCAGTGTTTGTCCTTCTGTGACTTATTTTGTTTAGCACAGTGTACTAAGGTTCATCCATGTCATTATATATGTCAGTTTTCCTTCATTTTTAAAGCAAAATAATATTCCTCTGAATGTAAACCCCACATTTTCTTTACCAATTCATCCACTGATGGACATCTTGACTATTACAAATAATACTGCAATGAATCGAGGACTGTTAATACCTTGTCAAAATTCTGATTTCAATTCTTTCCAACAAATACCCAGAAGCAGAATTGCTGGATCATATAGTAGTTTTATTTTTAATTTTGGGAGGAACCTCTGCACAGTTTTCCATAGCAGATATATAAGTTTGCCTTCCTATGAGAAGTGTATAAATGTTCCAATTCCTCCACATCCTCACCAGTGTTTTTTGTATGTTTTATTTTTTTTAATTTAATTTTTGATAACTGTCATCCTGACAGGTGTAAGGTGATATATCTCACTGTGGTTCTGATTTTCATTTCACTGGGGATAAGTGACATAGAGCATCTTTTTATATATCTGTTGACCATTTGTATGTTTTCTTTGGTGAAATGTCTATTGAAGATTCTTTAGCTGATTTTTAAACCTGGTTATTAGTTATTTTTCTATTGAGTTGCAGGAATTCCTTATATACGATGGAAATTAACCCCTTATCGGGTATATGATTTGCACATATTTTCTCCCATTCTATACGTTGCCTTTTCACTCTGTTAGTTGAATATCCAGTATTTAAATAGGATGAAAATATTCTCTTCCAATGAACACAGAGTGCTTTCCATTTATTTTTGTCTTCTTTAATTTCCAGCAGTGCTTTGTCATTTTCAGTGTACAATTTTCCACTCATTTATTCCTAAGTATTTTATTACTTTTGATTCTATTGTAAATGGGATTGTTTTCCTAATTTCCTTTTGGTATTGCTCATTTATTAGTGGATAGAATCAAACTGGCTTTCGTATGCTGATTTTGTAGCCTGCCACTCTGCTTTCATCTATTTTTTAATTAATTTATTAGTTCTAATACTTATTTTTCAGAATCTTTAGGGCTTGCTACATATAAAATGATGTCATCTGCAACAAAATAATTTCACTTCTTCCTTCTGATTTGGAAGACTTGTATTTCTTTTTTCTTACCTAGTTGCTCAGGTAAGGACTTGCAGTACTACGTCAAATAGAAGTGACAAGGGTGGGCATCCTTGCCCTGTTCCTGATTTTAGAGGAAAAGCTGTCAGTTTTTCACCTCTGAGTATAATGTTAGCTAAAGGTTTTTCACATATGAATCTTATTATGTTATTATTTCTGTTTTAATCTATATCATTTTCTCCTTTCTGCTAAATTTGAACTTAGTTTGTTCTTTTTCTACTTCCTTGAGATGTAAAGTTAGGTTGTTTATTTAATATATTTCTTCTTTTTAAATGTTAGTGTTTACTACTATAAGCTTCTCTTTTGGTTTTGTCTTTGTTGCATCCCGTAAGCTTTGATATGTTGTGTTTTCATTTCACTTGTCTCAAGGTATTTTCTGTTTTCTTTCGATTTCTTCTTTGACCCACTGGTTGATCAATAGTATGTTGTTTAATTTGCACGTATTTGTGAATTCTCCAGTTTTCCTTCTGCTGCTGATTTTTAGTTTTATTCCATTATGGTCAGAAAGTATACTTGGGACGATTTCAGTCTTCAGAAGGCATTGCTAAGACTTGTTTTGTGACCTAACACGTGAACTATACTGGAGACTGCTCTCGCTGTGCTTGGGATGAATGTCTGTTCTGCTGATGCTGGGTGAATATCCCGTACGTGCCTTGTAGGTCAGTTTTGTCTGTGTATTGTTCCAGTCTTCTGCTTCCTTACTGACCTCCTGCCTCAGCGTTTTACCCATTTCTGGCAGTGAGGCATTGAAATGTCCTGTTACTAATGTGTTGCTGCACATTGTCCCCTCAGTTCTGTCAATATTTGCTTCATGTATTTGGGTGCTCTGATGTTAGGTGAATATTTATCTAGAATTGCTCTATCTTCTTGGTGAATTAGCCCTTTTATGCATTATATGGTAATGTCCTTTTTTGTCTCTTGTGCCTACTTTTGAGTTAAAGTCTGTTTTGTCCGGTATCACTATAGCCGCCCCTGCTCTCTTACGACTGCTATTATTATCACTGATATGGAATATCATTTTGTATCTTTTCACTTTTAGCTTCTGTGTGTCCTTTAATATAAACTGAGTCTCTTGTAGACAGCCAGATAGCATAGAGTTGGATTTTTGAAAAATCCATTCACCCACTCTATGTCTTTCGATTGGGCAGTCCAATTCATTTACATTTAAAGTAATTACTAATAGGGAAGGACTTACTATTGCCCTTTTGTTAATTATTATCTGTCTGCCTTATAGCTTTTTTGTCCCTTTTTTCCTCCCTTGTTGTTTCCCTTTGTGTTTTGTTAATTTTTTTTTATAGTGACATGATTTTATTCTTTTCTCATTTAATTTACTGTATCTTCTATAGTTATTTTCTTTGTGGTTGCCATTGGGCTAACATAAAACATAACAATTCACTTTAAGTTGATAATAATTTAAATTGAATACAAAAGCCTCTGCTTTTTTACTGCTCCTCTCCTCACACTTTGTCATCACAAACTGGCATCACATATTTCACGTTTTTATATTTTGTGTCCATTAACATGTTTTAATAGTTATAGTTAATATTGATACTTTTGGGTTTAACTTCTCGGCCTGAATTGTGCACAGACGTTACAGCATTGCAGTATTCATATTTGTCTATGTATTTACCTCTACTAGCAAGTTTTATACTTTCAAATACTTTTGTGTTTCAGTCTAGGGTCCTTTCATTTCAACTAGAAGGACTCCCATTAGCATTGCTTGTAAGGTGGGTCTAGTGTTGATGAATTCCTTTAGTTTTTGCTTTTTTTTTTTTTTTTTTTTTTGGAAAATGACTTTGTCTCTTCCTTTTTTTGAAGAAAGTTTTGCCAGGTTTACTATCCTAATTGGCAGTTATTTGTTCTTTCAGCACTTTGAATATGTCATCATTTGCAAGATTTATGCTGAGAAATCTCCTGTCTTATGGAGGCTCCACTTTACATCATGAATAGCTTCTTTGTTTTCGCTCTAAAAATTTATTTTTGTTTTTGACTTTTGACAATTTGATTGTAATGAGTCTTACTTTAGACTTCATTAGTTCATCTTAGTCAAAATCTCCTGGGCCTCCTGAACCTGGATGTCTATTTCCTTCCCCAGATTTGGGAAATTTTCGGCCACTATTTCTTCAAATAAGTCCGCTGCCTCTTCTGTTTCTACGACTCTCGTAATGCCTACTTGGGTCACTGTTTTTTCAGTCTTCTTTCCTTTTTGATCCTCTCTTGGATAATTTCAAATGATCTATCTTTGAATTTGCTGATTCTTCTTTCTGCTTGACCAAGTCCGTCATTGAACACTCTCAGCACATTTTTGAATTCAGCTATTGTTTCCCTCAGCTCCAAAATTCTATTTGGTTATTTTTTTACCTTTTCTGTCCCTTTGTTGATATTGTCATTTCATTTGTGTATCATTTTCTTGAACTCAATGAGCATATTTTATGATGATTATTTTGAACTTTGTGTCCAGTAATTCATATATTTCTGCCTCTTTATAATTGGTTTCTAAATATTTATTGTTTCCCTTTGATTGGGCCACATTTCCTTGTTTCTCTGTGGGCCTTGCACTTTATGTTGGTATTCTTGAATTTGAAACAATAGTCACTTCACCAATCTTCACAGGATGTCTTCTTAGAGAGAAAAACCTTTACCAGTCAGCCACTGAGATATTCTAGGGGCCTCTCAAACTTTTCTTTGGATATACCTTCTCCAAACCTGTGTCAGATTCCCAGTTAGAGGGACTTGCCAGTTCCCTCTCACTTGCTCCCTCTGGTGTCTGTCTGAAGCACTTCAGGTCCTCTGGAGCTGCCCCAGACCACCTAGTTCTGATTTTCAACCGCCCCCAGGCTTCTAGAGTTTGCTGGGCCCAGTCACCACTCTGAGTCAGGTAAGACACGAGCCAGACTGCAGGCCCTTTGGAGAAGCAGCAAGCTGCCCAGCACCCTTTTATTCTCATGGGACCCCAAACATCTAGAGTGTGCTGGGTCCTATCAGTGCTCTAAGACAGCTGAGAAAGAAACTGGTTCCACAGCCAATTTCCTGAAAATCTGAAACTTTGGACAAATGCTTCAACATTTTCCCTTCCCAGGATGATGCTTGCAGTGGGGAGTTTTCTTCCATTTGTTTCACTCTGAACTTAGGAGAAGGACTATGGAAAGTGAAGGCCATGAATTTTCCTACCAGTTTGATCCAGCAGGTTTTATGCTTGCTTGGGGCACAGGTGCCTCTTAAATGTTCTCTGGATTTCTCGCAAATGGAACTAGTCTGGATATTGTCGTTGAATTAATGTCTCTTTTGGAAGTCTGGGGCTTTCTTCTCTGCCATCTTGCTGGGGTCCAGGCTTAAGCCTCTTTTAATATGCCTGTTCAACCTTAACATTTCCACTTGAGCAAAATGCTTGTTTATTTTTCCAATTCATTTCATGTGTTGGAACCCCCATTTCCTCATCCACTGAATGCAGAAAAAGACTTTCTGTTTTCCTCACAAGGATTCTATGTACTGAAATTTATTTTAAAACAATGGTTCCTGCCCCATCCTTGGGCAAGTGCCTAGTTAGCAGAGGCAGAATTGAAGGAAGGTAGGAAGCATGAACATGGTAAGATTCCAATGAGCTACCACTCTCAGCCCGTGTCCATCCAACAGGTCAGGTTGAAGCGAGGACTAATGGGACAAGAATTTATCTGTATTTTAAAACTCCTGATGTGATTTTCTTATAGCTAGGAACGTTTAAGCCTCACAGCTCTGTATGGATGAAAACTGCATTTAGGTTGAGGTTACTGGTGATACCACTGAGAATGCAGCATTAACTGCAGTGCTGGCAGAAATCAGAGTAGAAGGGTTACTGAAGATGTGTCCTAAGGACCCTAAGTATTTCTGCACAGGTGACTTCAAAAATTCAAATCAGTGAGAGTTTTTTTTTTTTAATGAATTTGTAGGATCAATGAATATGTATTTCCTATGTGTAGATTTTGACCATGAAATAATTAGCATCTAGCACAATTCCTGGCATGTAGTAAGTCCTCCAGAAATGTTAGCTGAATTAATGAGTATGACATTAAAATGTGGGAGCTGTTGGCTGAGATTCGCTAGGTAATAACACTGAAATTTAGCAATCTATCCATTCTTCCAATCAGCAGACATTTCCTGAACACCTTATATGTGCAAGGTATTTTGTTGGCTGCCTGTTGAAGCCAATCTGGAAGGCATGAACCCATCAGTTAATTAAGGAAGATGAGATGTGCCAAGTGGAAACAAGTACCATGATGGAGGCTGGACACAGAGCTGTGGGAGTCTACAGGAAAACAAGGTTGCATCTCATGGGTGGGCCAGGGAACGCTTCCTATAGGAGGTGGCCTTGAAGGAAGAATTTGAAGATGAGGAAATTAGACAGACATGGAGACTCAGAAGGCATGTCAGGATGAGGGGTGAGAATTAGAGGTAAACAATGCATAGGCAACACATCGGGAAATAAAAAGACAGATTTGACCACAGACGTACCTGACTCGAGATGAACAGAATTAATGCCGTTATAAAGGTCCTTGCAAAGTGAGGGAGGATTTGGATGGAGGGAGTGTGTTAGCGCACTGACACAAGACAGGGGGCTCCTCAGATTGGGAAACCTAAGGAGAGCTTGCTGAAGACACACTTTACAAAGGTATGGCCCGGGGATAAGGCAGTGCCTTGGGGTTCTTAATACCTGGGAGCAATCACCACCCCATCTTCACTCCACGGACCTGAGAGGGCCTGAGAAGAGAAGAGAGTGATTTTCCAGAGTGTGAGAGAGAGAATATGAGAGAGAAGGAGGGAGGGGGAGAGAGAGAGAGAGAATTTGAGGTGTGTTTGTAGGAACCCAGGTGAGGAAATAAATGTCCCAGCCTCAGTCCCTTTCCTCCCCCGCCCAGGCTCCTGCTGGCGCTCTCACTTGACAGAAGCCAAAGGACATGCGTGAATACCGAGGCCACCCACCCTTAGCGGCAGACAAGCGTATGCTGACTAAAATGACCGCAGTGTAAGAATATGCCCCAGTTCTTACCAGCTCATTGGAAGTCTCTGCTTATTTCCTCCAGAATATCTCACAAAAATCCCCTCACAATAGATCCTGTATTTTTGTCTTTTGCTCTTTAAATTACTTTCAGTCATTATTATTGTTATTACCAAAGATGACCGTGCTTAAAGTGAGCATGTGCACTACTGGAGGCCTTGTGTATACCTGAGGTCGACTTCCCAGTTGTGTGAAGCCCCGCAGCACTTCCGAGTGACGTCACAGGGGACGTAATGAGACCCCGCCCCTCAGCATCGTGAGCATGAAGCATTTCAGGTCAAGGGATCATTATATGCAAATGACAACAAAGAGAATGTTCCCTGCACAGATGAGAGAAACCACACATCTCCTGGGAAGCAGCAAGAACACAGACTGAGTCAAGGTTCCGCTCATAGGTCACATGAACTTGAATGCTAACAATAAGGTTGGAGAATGTGGTTTCCACCACGACATTTACGAACTGCTTTTCTTAGGGCATTTACTTTGAATAGGGCCTTAGGCGGCTATGATCTTAGTGGCCCCAACTCCCTTTCCTCAACCTCCTTTCAATGACAGATTTTGTTAACCAGACCACAGAGGGGGGCACCTGACCCAGGCTGAGCCAATCACAGACAGTCCCATGTCACAGCCACAGTGACCTCTGGGCCTGTGCGTGCTTTATGGAAGAGCAGGCCAGGAGGAGTCTCTCTGTTCCACTCCTTGGCTGGCAGGCTGTGAGAATGTCACGTCCCATGTGCAAGAGGACCCGCGGCAGAGAGGACAGAGCCAATGTCCAGACAGGAGAGGAAGAGAGGGAACAGGCCAGGGGACCTGGACCTGCCTCTCCCCCGGAGCTTCCCAACTTAGAGTTCACTGCTCACCTGCCTCTTACCCTCAGAGTCTATGAATCAACCAAGTCTCCTTCTTGTAAATCTGTTTTGCTTCATCCATTTGGAGCTGAGTTTCTGCTATCTCCCATTGAAAGGATCCTGCCAGGCCCTGCCAGTCCTTGGCACGTGCCCTTGCTCCTCTTCTTGCTTGGAATGTCCTCGTCAGAGCCTTCATGGCTCCCTCCCTCTCTTTCCTCAGGTGTATTCAGAGGTGACCTTCTCAGGGAGGCCTCCTTTGGCCATGCTTTCTGAACTATGCTCAGCGCTTCAGCACGCCTCCCTTATCAATATCCTCTCTACCATGTCCTGCGTGGAATGGTCTTGTTCATCTCTGTCTTCAGCTGGAATGCAGGGTGGGATGTTTGACTGCTTTGACCACTGCAGATGCCCAGAGCCTAGAAAAGGCATAGACATCGCTAGGATAGATTAATAAACGTTTGTTGAATAAATGAACAAATAGATATTGAACACCTGCGGTGCGCTAGACACTGTGCTCAGAGCTTGACGTGTGGAATTTTCTGTAACTCCTTCATTCTTTGCATTTCTTGGTAAAGATGGTATCATGGAAGTGGCAAATCACAATGACATCATGAAGTTGTGAAGACCGTGACCTCCTTGAGATCAGGGCCATGTCTGCCTTTTACACCACTCATTCCCCCGCCTAATACCGTGCCTGGACTATATGTAAATATGTGTCAGTATGTCCTTTATCATATGTAAGCATACGTGTATCTGGAATATATGTAAGTCATAAATACAGGAATACGAAATACATATTATATCTTAGATTTAACTGTGCTTCCCTTGAGTCACGGCTTTGTTTAACTTCATGAAGTTGACACACAATGTGGCTGCCAAGGCTTCCCGCTGGGGCTTGGCTACTGCACAGCTTTGAGCAAAACGGGGCACTTGTTCTGAGCCACTGAATTGGACTGACTCCCCCATCTGCCGGTCTTTTTCTTGTTTCTTTTCTCCCCCATTCTTAAATCATATTATCGTGTCCTTGTAAGCCACCTTGAATCCTTCCTGGTACAAGGCGGAGAATAAGTTAATTAATTCACAGATTCATTTAATTCTCAGAGCAACCCAGTGAGGTGGGTATCAGTTCTCTCATTACATGGGAGAGGAAACTGAACCTCCGAGACATTAAGCAGCTTCTCCAAGGTCACACAACTGCTAAGTGTCAGCATCAGGACTCAGCTCCAAAACACTCTTGTCTCCAGAGAAGATGCTCCCCACCTTCCTTAGGGCCTGTCATGTCTCCGGGTGGCCTTGAGCCGAGGACTAGTGGCAAGGATATTGGACAAGGAGACAGGAGCTAGGCATCAGCTCCAGGCTTTTCTGTCTGTAGGCCTGTTGGGTGCTAAACATTTTCTAAATCTCGGGTTCCCCATTATTCATTGCAAATGGTAATGTATCTCCCTTCTGGACTGTCAGGGTTCCATCTGGACATCTTCCCTGGAGAAGGGGCCTGGCCTGAGAGAGAGTGGTCAGGGTTCCAGAACAGGGCTCCCAGCTCAGAACCAGCAAGTCATGTCCACAGGCCAGCACTCTTAACGCCCACTATCATTTGATATACACAACAAATAAAGTTGAATAGTGATCATGAGCCTGTCTGACATATTTCCAACTGTCTTCTGTGCCAGGGGCACAAAAATACAGTGTCTCATAAAGTTGGGAAGCTTTGGGCATAATGGACAGAAAATGGGCTATAGACTTAGACAAGATTTGGGTAAAGCCCCAATCCGTCCGCTGTGCTCTGTGATTTGACCTACTCAGTTAACCTTTCTGACTTTTACCTCTTCTATAAATCAAGATGTACAGAAAAACCAGTCACAATATTTATTATCCACATATTCACATTTTGAATGCATCTGAAAGTGAACCCTTTAAGGACAGCCCCATGCACATCGTTAACAAGCCTTTTTGGTCAAGTGCTCTTTCTTCTCAAATTTCTTTTGCCAAGTTCGTACTATTCTCAAGACCTCTTAGGAGCTGGCTAGGTTCTTGCAGAAACAAAGACTCTTCAAGATGTTTAACTGGAGAAAGGAGCTAGAGATACTCCTCCCCCAAACATTGTGTGGGCTTAAGACCCAGGCTCTCATCCTCCACTTCCCTCACTGATTCACTCAGTCATTCATTCATTCCACAAACTTGCTGACTGTCTGTCACCAACTCTGCCATGAAAATAATAAATAAAGCTTTGCTCCAGAGAGACTGGCATTCTAATGGGAGACAAGGCAGGCCTATAAGAAGCAGTGTTACTCTAGGCATAATGAAGGGATAGAGACGGTCTTCCGGGGCACAGAGAGGACCCTGTTGGAGGCGTGTAATGCGAGGCACCCCTTAGCACCACAGTGCCTTCACACATGGGCCTGCCTCTGGCCCTGGACTCCAGACAGCATCTGGTGTCTGCGTGGGGGGTCTCTTGATCATTCAGAAGGCTCCGCCAATGGCTTTCCTCATTCTCCTGCCATTGCCCTTGGAATGAAGCCATGTAATTCATCTGGCCTTGGTGCTTTTTCAATTTTTAATGGTCCTAATTGTCTTGTTATTTGCTTCTTTGCATAGTAAATCCTTTAAATATTTCATTTTTTCCCTGGTGATGGTGGTTGAGGAGGGCGGACTGTGTCTTCATAGAATTATTACTGTTTCTGTCCTTTGTAGTAAAGGAAAAAGGAGATAGAGGCATTGCCCCACGCCGTGGAGGCCCCACGTACACCTACTGCATACTGCACACTAGCCCCAGGACTAGATTGCTAGAATCCTAGGACTGGTCCAGCCTCTCCTTCTCAGCACGTGGACCTGAGATTGGGAGAGAGGGAAAGACTCAGTTGGGGTCTCCTGACTTCTGCTTCCCACCATGCCAGCCCATCTTCTTTTTATTTCCAGGGCTCAACACAACTGCCCTTTCCAAGCACTGTGTTTAATATAATCTGTGGTCCTTATCTTGCCCCATTCACTCTTTTCTTGTTGCTTCTCACCAAGCAGGTAGGGGACATTGGGCACTGTTATAACTGCTTTGTGTAGATTCCTTTAGATCACAGAGGTACCTGTGGGACTTGCTGGAATAATGCAGTTGCAATGGAAAGATTTAAAGGGACCACACTGAGGAGCCCAATGATAGCTCCTTGGACTCATGAATAAATTCCATCACTCAAAGGAAGGCAGTGCAACATGTGCAGAGACACCGCGGAGCCTACAGTTCCCATCCAGCCTGTCCGCCGAGCCTTAGATTCACAAGCTCAAGTGCCAGGTGAGACTCTCACCTTCTCTCTGTTCAAAGCAGCACCATCCGCCCACTTAACCAAACCAGAAGTACTCTAGATATCTGACTTACTCCAGGATTGAATTTGTTTTCAAGTGCAGGTTATACAATGTTTAATCACCTCTATTCTAATTGATAGGCATACCTACTTCAAAAAGGCGTGTGGTATGCCCATTTTACACAGAAGAAGGATAATGAGGATTGACCCCAATTGTTAACAAACAAACAAACAAACAAACAAAAGGATAATATCTTCCCTGCTTACTTTACGCTGAAAGTCAGATTCAATGGGAATCATACTTTGTGCATTTTAAAAATAACTTTTCTCTATTAATTCTAAACAAACATCCGTTTATTTTTCTACTAGAAGAGAAAGGCAGGACCTAATATTTTAAGTCAAACATTGAATCTCAAAATACTGACAGCTAGCACTTTGGGAACAAATTAGAGCCCAGAATCAAAGATAAATGGAAAGCTTTTATAAGCTACATGATCTGGAAAATGGGAAGAGAGAGTCAGTTTTTGAAAAAAAGGCAAGAAAGAATTGACTGAATAATTAGAAAACAGAAATGCCGTGTTCACAGCACACCACAGAGGCCAGGAACAATGGTGGGCTCACTGGAGGGTTGCTTTTCTTTTCACACAGCCTCAGTGGACAAAGGTAAAGGGGCAGGGGCAGACTGTTACAGGAAGCAGGGCCACGCAGCAGGAAAAACACACAGACAAAAATCACATGATTTTGCATTGCAAGTTTAGAGTCAAACAGGATTCCTGGTGCACGATCACACTAATGGTGGCAGAACGGACTTGCTGGGAAGGAAGAAAACTATTGCTCCAGTCCTGACTGAGAAATCAAATCCAAGAGAAAATCCAGAGGCCCCTTTCCTTTGGGTCAGATGCGAACCTCAGTTTCCATTCAGACTCCTTTGCGTCTCTCTCTATGGCTGTTTCTCCTGAGTAGCCTTTCCTGATGTAGCTAGCCTGGACTCAGGAGCCCTGGATCTTAACCCCAGATCTGCAACTAGTGACCTGTGTGACCTCAGGCAAATCACACACTACTCTGAGACTCTGCGCTCCTTGCTAAAGCGTTCATTGTAGCACCTTGTACTGGTCTCTTAGTACTGTTTTAAGAGTCAAGAAGGAAAAAATGGGTATAATGGTTAAAAGCATGGATTCTATCGCAAGGCTGCCTGAGCTTGAATCTCTCCTTCACCAACTATGTAGCCCTGAGCAAGTGACATAAATTCTCTGGCCTCAATTTCTTCCTCTGTAAATTGGGAACAAGCCTAGCATCTGTCTCAGTGAATTGTTACCGGGATTGACTGAGTTAATGCAGGTAAACTGCTTAGAACAATGCCTGATACATATTACAGATATAGGTGTGTTACTTATTACTCCCCACATGTGAAACACTCCTAAAGAAAACTATTAAAAGCAATGTCAAGCATGAGATGGTGAGGAGGCAAGAAAATTCCTCCGATGGATCCGTGATCTTTGATATGTGCCAGTGGCGCTGATGTAGCCACACTGAGCGCTTGGGTGTCCCCAGCTGATCAAGGAATGAATTCCAGGGAGAAGAAAAGGAAAACAGAAAGGTGGAGAATATGAGTGGAAAAAAGAAAAAATTACTTGGAAGATGTTCAGTAAGAATTGGCATCTGGCAGACTAAAATTTCTTCTAAAACTCAGCTCAGGCATCACTTTCTGAAGGAAAAAATTGTAAAGAGGGGGAAAAAAAAGAAAAAGATGAGCTCAGCTGTGACATCAGACTGCCAGGGATTACATCCTCAGCTCTGCCATTTACAGGCGGTGTAGCCTTAGCCAAGCGATCTGACCTAACTCCGAGGCTATTTACTCAAAAAGTGGGACTGATAACAAATATTTAGCTCATAGGTTTTCACAAGGAGGAAATGAAATAACTGCTTAAAGTACTTAAAACACTGTTGAGAACTTTTCACACAACTGCCGTCAGTAGATACTATTCCTGACCCTTGAAATATGCCAAGTAGTCTTCCTGGTACCACACAGGTAAACTGGTACAAGTCCCCGTACGACCAGCTGAAGAGAGCGGGGCTCAGGGTTACCCAGTGATTTGCCCGGAACTGTCAGCTAATGAGAAGCAGAGCTAGGATTCTAATCCGGCCCTTTCTGCTTCCCAAGACCCATGCTCCAGCTGCCTCTGAATGAATCACCAAGTGTAAATCACAGTCCCTCCACTGCATGGCACATCACTTCACACCCCAGAATAGAACTTTCACATGCATTAAAGAAATGCAGCATCTTACATAAGCCCAAGTTGTCATCTGAAAGCCAAATAAAAATTAAAGTAATCACAGTTTATTAAACGCTAACTGCAGACATCACATCATCAGCGTCATGGTCATCATCATCATTATTTATGTCACTGATCACCTGTTCGGTGTCTGGTGCTGCGCTTGATGTTTTCTATCTGTGCTTCTCCAACTTTAAACTGAATAAGAATCACCGTGGAGATCTTGGCCAAATGCAGATTCTGATTCATTAGGTCCAGGGATAGCCTGAGAGTCTGCAGTTATAATCAGCTCCCAAGCGATATCAGTGATGCTCTTTTGTAAATCTGATTGAGAGGAGCAATATTTTATAGGGTTTTCTTGTTCATCCCTCACATGGATGCTGTTATAAGAATTTTAGAGAAACTATCGTGCTCATTTTACTGAAAAAGAGTCAGAGGTTCAAATAGTTTCTGTGCCCTGCCTCAGGATGCAGCAAATAGGAGGCAGAGCCAGAATCCAATCTGCCATCTCCCTGAGTCCAGCGTTCTCTCATACCTTTCCTCAAATACATTGTAGAGTGTATATAATCTGCTTCATGATTTAGCACTTTCAGATTTTCACATTTATTTTAGAAAGAGAATGCTATCCATTAGCCCAGTGTTCACATGTATTTAAAAAAAAAAACTAATAGGATATCAAAAGATGATATATATCTACCCTTGCTCTCTATAAAAACAGTCTAGTAGGAAGGCAGAGAAATAAACAAGCACTTAAAATATAATATGAAGATAATCAGTGCTGGCAAGGGCACAGGAAATCGAGGACTTCAATACAGTCTCACAGGATTTTCGATTGGTACAGCCATTCCGGCGGGCAAAGTGGTTTTATATCAAAATTCAAAATACATGTATAGGTTTCTAAAGCAATTTCATTTTGGGACATTTGTCTTAGAAGAATAGACAAGCAAAGGCAGATTTATATATAAGGATGTTCACTGCAGCATTATTTAAGAATGGTGAGTAACTGAATACAACTGAATAATTGAATTCAATATCCACTGAGATGAAATTAGCTAAGTTACTTTGCACCCATACTATGGAATACTACAGATCTATTCAGAAGAATAAACTAAATCTATGTGAGTTGACATGGATAATTATCTGTACTGTATTTTTATGGGGGGAAAAAAATAGCCTGTTCCTGAACAGTATGTTTGGTAAGACTCCTTGTGTAATGAATGCTAATATAACTGATAAATCCAGGACATGTTAAGCGTGCTTTATATACACAGTGCCTGTCCGGGGGAAGGGTAAATGTGAAGGCTTCCTCTCTCTCCTTTATGTAGGTCTATGTAAGATTTCACCAAGTGCACATTCGGTGTGTGTAACTGGCAATAACTACAAGATATTTCTGGGGTAGGATGAAACACCCATTCTCAGAAATATTACGGCAGAGGGTTTTCAGAGCATCACTGAGAGTGAGAGGCAGGAACTCCTCTCTCTGCCCGACCAGCTCTGAGAAACTGCAGAGAGGTGAACTCCCCAGCAGAGCGAGAAGTTTGAGTAGGATTTTCTTAGAAGGTGAGAAGAGGAAAAAACATTCAAGATTAGAGGGAAAGTTCCGGCAAATCATGTGATATGGTGACACCAAAATGAACAGATCTGGGTCCTGTCTGCCCTCAAGGAGCTTTCAACCAATGTGAGAAAACAAAGCACATGTGAGACAAGTCACAACTTGAAGCAAGACCGTGGAGGCATTTAGAAGGGTGATGACGGCTTGAAACACCACTTTTCTGTGTAAGAGGATTTAGTTATTTCTACAGGGGTTCTCAGCTTTCCCCCAGTCCCAACATATTTGAATAATAGGACACTTTTCATCATAATGGTGGCGCAGAGGGGTAACAATTCATGAGGAAATTGGAGGCTGGGCATGTCAAGTTTCCCCTTGATAACTCCTGGCACAGAGAGGCACTCTGGAAGGGAAGGCTCGAGGGACTCTGAGTAAACAAGGTTACCTGGATGAGCTACTTGGTTTGTGGAATTATGAGCACTTATGAGTGAAAGCTTGACATCAGGTTCCCCCACAAGACTAGATTCCCCTCCAAGAGGGACCATGAATAATGCATATGGCATTCCCAAATTACCCACCAATTTTATTCTAGCAAGCAAATGTTATAACACAAAGGTGATAAAAAAAAATAGAAATGTTAACAAAATCACTCATCTTCCTCCAGCTTCAAACACTTTGTATCGATTATTATGTCTTTATCCATAAGCATATATCTTATTTAACAGTAATAATGATACATGTATACTCTGATCACTGATTTTGGTACTTAACATGATAGGTGCACATTTTCCTATGTAAACACATAGTCCATGATTAAATGACTGCATTATATTCCATTGAATTGATGTACCGTAATTTATTTACCTAGCTGTCAAACAGTTAAGCTGCAATGAGAAACATAATTTATATCTCTTATTTATATTACCCCAATTTTTTTCTTATAATAAATTACCCAGAAATAGATAATTGAGTCAAAGACTATAAATCATTTGTTCTCTCAAAAAGGCCAAATTTCCATAACCATTCATCACATGTGTATATGCAGTTTTATCACAATTTCACTAGTACTTGGTACTGTTTTTAAACAAAACATTTCCTATTTTAAAAATGTAAAATGAAGGCTTGCTCTGGTGTGATTTTCAAGGTCCTCAAGTGCAAGCGCTAGTGAATCTTCTATTCTGTGTTAGTGCAGATGTTACAAGAACTTTCTGTGTTACAGGCTTCGGTATGCTCGTGTGCTTGGACAAGATATTTATTTATACTCTGCTTCTTATCCACACAATGAGGACAATAATAGAATTTACCTGGCTGGGAGGTTGTGAGAATTAAATGAGGTAATACAGGTAAAGCACCTAGAAGGGTGCCTGGTGCATGATCATCACTCAGCTTACATTACTTATTACTACTGTGGTTGCTGTTATCAGCAGGACAAGTAATGGTATTCTGTTGACAGAAGCAAAGGAGTAGGATTTCTGTTTCCTATTATAAGAACTGATAGTTCTGATCATTTGGTCTGTAAATGTTTTCTCTAATTTATTTACATATATACCTTTTACATATGCAGTATTTCTATCTTTACATATTACTGCTTTATTTATGATTAAGACCACATAGCTACCTACTGATGTATAATTTCAAGGAGTTACCACTGTCTCCATTTCTTCAAGCAGCAAATACAACAATGGACATACCTTACAAGACTTCTGTGAGGATTTGAAATAATATACATAATTAAACAGAAAACATTTAATCCTCTTAGAGGCCAATGTAGGAATCACTTTAGGAAGAGGGCTTCCTTTGTTCAGAAATTATCACAACAAGCCCACTTGAGGTGGGCTTCAAGGCATTAAAGAAAGAAAGGAAACCATTTTTCATAAGATAAAGAAGAAAATTGTTTCTGAGAAGGAGAGAGAAGAGGTGAGTGATGGAGGAAGGGGGAAGAAAAACTGGCAAAGGCTTTGTAGTGACATCCTGGGTCACCCCGTGATACTCCACAATCTCCCTCAAGATCCTATACTCACAAAACATGTGGAGTTCATTTTAGGGGGAAGAACTGAGTTTGTCATGGGACAGTAGAGAGCACCAAGGAAACTCAGGTGCCTAGAACTTACTTAAGGTGGCAGGTGGAGGGGTGGCACAAGATTAATGGGGTTTCCCCTATTAAGGCTTTAGTCATCCCAAAGCCAAGACTTAGGGAGATATTAAGGTGCAGAGAGGCCCCAGTCAGCATCAGGATTATATAAATATAAGTTTTTGGTGCCTAAGAATTGCTCAATAGGTTGTAGCATGATTTTCAACAACATAAACATTTTCATTACGTTTTACAGTTGACTAAGCATTTTCACACACCTCATCTCATTTAATCTCATTTAATCTTCCCAACAGTTTCCTTTGGCATATTTGGGGAAATATTTTTCTCAATCTGTTGTTTTCCTTTTTATTTCAGTTATAATATTTTTATTGTGCATACATTCTAAAATTATATGCAATTGAATATGTCAGTCTTTTCTTTGTGATTTCCTTTATTGCTTCAAACCTCAGAAAGCCATCCTTCCTGCAAGAAACTGGTTTGTATGCAATTGTATCTAATATTAGTCATCTGATTTTTTTTATCTTTTTTGAAAAATTTACACTGTGCATTCATGAAAGTAAAATTTGCAGAAGACCAAGAGATTAACACTTAGTGAACTTCCCTGAAATTTTACAAGTTAGGTGATTTACATGTCATAGATATATAATATATGTGTATTTGTAATCACCACTATGGCTTTGTGAAGGTTTTATTGTACCCATTTTACAGAAAATACTGCCACCATTTACTCAGCCCTCGTCCTCTGCAAGGTCCTCTTTTAAGCACTTCACTGTTGATCTTTACAATAGCCTTATCACAAAAGTATGGCCATTATCTTCATTTCATAAAGCAAAGAGAAGTTAAGTCACTGAGCTGAGGTCACATCACAGCAGGGAACAGAGAGGAGATTTATAGCTGCCAGTTTGATGCTGGAGCTACTTGCTTAACCACCATCTAATCCAGGAGAGCCTGCAGCTCAGAAAGGTTGACTCAGTCATACAGCTATTCGGTGGGTCTCCTCATAGTACAGCCCAGGTTCTTTCAACAACTGTACTCTCCACATTAGTGCCCCCAGACTGAACAGTCAAGATGGCAATGCTGCTAGCATACAGACGTCTTGCTAATTGCACTCAACTTTTTGAGATTCTATATAAACCAATCTACAAGGCAAGAGTGGGCAATATACTCAGGAAAGCAGGCGCTTCAGTGAATGTGAATATGCTTCTCAGTGCTATTTCCACCGAGGGGTTTATGTGCCTGGTAAAAATTAAATGGCTGTGTGATAAATTGACCATGAGATACAGCAATTTTCAAGGGAATAGTGAGAGGAGGAACAAAAATGATTAAGAAAATGGGACTAACTGGGTGAGACAAGATTAAAGGAGTTAACTGTGTATGGCTGAGCTTGGTGAAGGCAGAAGGAGAAATGAAACACCAGCAAGCACCCATTTACAGGAAGGTCGATGGTAATCCCAAGGGCTGGGAGGGCGATAACTGTTCTGTATGGCTTAGGCACCATCTAAGTTAAAGAATAAATTAATAGGAAAGGAAGCAAAATCACCAACATAAAAATCACAAAACCATGAAATAGCATTTATATTATAACCACATGTGATATAAAACATATGAGCGGCCAAGGGAAAATGGGAGTTGCTGGGAAAAATGGAAGTTTGCTGCGCTCTCTTTAACATAGGCTCAAGTCTATCAATAGGCTGATACAGTTTCCAAAAAGCATCTGCTTTCTTACATGTGGGTCCAGATGGCCTCTCTTCCCACTCTTCCACCCTGTGCCCCCTTGCTCTCTGTCCTGACACATTGTTCTATATTCAATGTCTTGACCAAACCTCGCACATGCCTCCCTTAGGGCTTTCCCAACTGGAATAATACATCTTGTCATCATCACCATCATTGTCATCATCACCACCATCATCATCATCACCACCATCATCAGCACTGTTATCACCATCATCATCATCATTACCACCATCATCATCGTTATCACCACCATCATCATCATTAAGCATGTCCTCTTCTAAATCCTTTACCTCATTTATTTCCCACAACTCTACGTGATAGTTTTTATCATTGCTCCCTCTTTACAGATGTGGAAACTGAAGCACAGAAAGTTTAATAGCTTACTCCATCCCAGACAACTTGATTGTTTTTCCTGTATTTTCTCTTCATCACTTCAACTCTCATTCATTCTTTCAGTCCCAGCTTTAAGATCACTTCCTTAATGGAGACAGACCTGACTACCACATCCCAACTTTTTCATACTCTCAGAGTAGCCTTCACATAATTGTCACCGTACACAGACTTCTGTTTGTGTAGTATCTTTCTTTCCTTCAGGTTGAAAGCTCTGTGGGACGACACACACACGTATCTATTAGGTGAAATGCCGGACACACCGTAGTTACTTAACAAATATTTACTAAATGAATGAATATGAATGAAGGAATAATAACTAAAATAATAATAAAGGGGATGGTCTTGCTCTCTCTTTTGTGGTCAGATGTGGCTTCTATACTTAAAAAAATATGAGCAATGCATGTATGTATTCAAAGGAGATTAATGGGTATTTAGGGACGGCTGTGAGCATGGCAGCTCAAAGCTGTATCACATAAGGCACAGTTGATGATAAAAGGCTTCTTACCCTAGGGAAAATAGTTTATGGAGATATTTATAACTATTTCAGATATCTAAAGGACTCTGTGTGTTAGGTAACACGATCAACTTCCCTGGTGCATTAAATAAGCTTACCAATGCCTAATGCTTTCCCATTTGCCCCTCTCCTCAAGAAAGTAATTGAAAAGAAAACAAAAATGCTATAAAGAAACAATTAACTTTTCTGGAAAAAGTCTGTAGAATCTTGCAAGGAAAAAACAAAAAAGCTCTGGATAATTGAAAGCATAAATTTTGCCTTGACTTTGAAGGACATCAACCTGCTATAACGCAAATCCACATCCCATTAAAACAGGAACATTTCTGAATGACCAGTAAATGACTCAACTGAATTTCATCAAAAGGTAAATTCAGAACAGTTTCCAGGAGCCTTGCTGTAGGTGTCTTCTACACACTGACCATCTTTGATTACCTCATCTTTCAGTTATTTGTGGACCCAAAGGAACAGCCTGGGGATATGGGAGAATCAGCAATTGGTTCAGTGGGTAGGTGCTCTATCTAGAGAGCCATTGTGAGGAGCTACCCATTTTAGCCTGCATTTTACACAACAGTTACATTTTATTCCTTAGTCTGGTATTCAAGTCTTCAGATTCTTACTGCCAATGCTTAGGCTACACAACACACATTTAACTGAAGTCACATTAATTTGACTATTCCCCAGATATCATGTAGGTTCTCACTTCTCTTCCCACCTTTTCCCCCTACTCTAATCTAAATACTTCCTGATCCTGAGAACATACTTAATCCATATTTCCCCATAAAACCTTTCCAGATCTCTCTGAATCTTGTGATATCCTTAGACTCACCTTAGCACTAAATTAGATAATGCCATGCAACTCTATTTACCAACATATGGTATATTTTGTCTCTCTGATAACATTAATCTCTAATTAAAGCCTGTTTATTTCTTCTGTTTTCAATACCTGGAAGGTACTGAGCAAAAAGCAAATAATTATTAAATGTATCTCTATGACATTTACTAGGCTGACAAATCAAAGCATTTTAAAATACATTTTAAATACTTCACCATATTTTATTTATCAGTACTATAACTCACTCCAGAAAGGATTTGAGATAGACCATTAAAAAGTCAAACACATAAAGTTTCTGGAAAAGAAATAGACCTCAAGCTGCGAGAAAGAAGAAACACCAGGATGTGCTAGCCAGGAGGATTAATATTGGGATGAACGTTAAAACCGGTTCTGAGTTTCTTGGTAGCCAAGGAGATAAACAGATGATATGTTACATTATCTCTTGCTATCTGATAAAATGTAGTAGACCTGTTCTTTATCATTTTCTTTATTCTAAATTCTAACAGAAACTTATCTCTGACCTGTAATATAAGAGGTCACTAGGTGAGACAATGAATAATGTCTTCAATATATTTTACAACAAATGCATATAGATTTTTCTTCTGACATTTGCTAAAGACCAAAAGTGTACCTAGGATTGCGGACCGCTTAAAGATATAGATATATAAATGCAGTACTTAGGTAACTTCCTTAAGTCTTTTTTTCTCAAGTGGGCTTTTGAGACAGACAATTTAGGGAGTTTTTCAGTATCTCCGTTCTTTGCCATTGGTCTCTTTAGCTTCTGACTTATGAAGCTTATAGCTACTGGGATCACTATCAGTTACACTCTCCATTCCTGTACCTTCATATTCATCTGACTTACAATTATTGGAAGTAATTAGACAAATTAATATCTATTTAGAGTTTTAGAGATCACAGAATACCTAACTATCCATATGAAATACGCTTTATGCTACTATCTATTATTGAATGAGACCCTCATAAGAACACCAAGTAAGTGTTATTACTACCTCCATATTTCATGTGTGAAAAGGATAAGAAATGAAGAGCAGATACCTGAGTACAATCTACATACATAATGTGTACATTAACATGGTGGGGGCGTGGTCAAAGATTAGATGATGCTTCCATTCTTTTCCAAGATAATCCATTTTGAAATAGCAGTGCCATCTAGTGGCTGTTTTAGACACAGAGGCATGAGGATGTTTCAAGATGGCCCCTGGACAGTGCAATCAACATTTTATGCTATCCTGACATGCAGTGCTTGAGCGGAGAGCATTTCCTGCTAGTTGACAGATTTTGACCTTTCAATATGGAAAGTTTACCATGTCTACCCAGAGTCAGTCAAAGGTATTGATCCTGATAAATGATTTGACCTCAACCAGTGGTTCTCCTTCAGTTATTTAATGCTTAAGAAAGCCAGCAATGTAATCTGAAGAGGTCAAGTGTGCTTGGGCAGGGCTGATGACATAGTATCGGAAAGAAGCTGACTGGTATGTGCATGCATCTAAGAAAAACAAAACGTGTTTCTGTACATTTCTCAAGAGAAAAGATACTGAAATATTGTCCTACAGATAAGATTGAGTCTGTGGATAGCAATCATAATTAACACCTAATGTGGTGCCTCACATTTTAAAAGTTATAAGACCATCAGACATATATTACCTCATGGCTCTCCTACAAAGGTTTACAGGCAGTGTATGTTTTTCTTTGTTGGTTCATGTCATTAGCTTTGTTTGGAATATTCTCTCCTCTTCATCTGCATACTCAAGAGCCAAACAGTGCACCACCTTCTCCTTTAAGTTTTTACTGAACCCCCGGCCCCAGCGTATCATCTCAGATCGCTAGTTTACTTTTTATCCAGGTCTCATCACACCTCAATGTCACTTCAAACAGTTCTCTTTTTTGGTCTTGTTTATATCATTTTTGCCTGTTCTATCTCCTGTACTGGACCAAAAAGATTTTGAGGATCTTAAGCCTTTGGTTATTCTGAAAGATATGCCCTATCTTGGGTCCTATTATCATGATCCCCAGACACCCGTGGGTGGCTGACCCTTATTCTGATTCTCCAGATCAGAGTTTAAGTACGTCCATAGACCAGTGTTGCCAGCCTGAGAAGGCGGAGGCTGACAGTACAGTGCTATGCTGCAGTCTGTTAGTCTCGCTGTATGTTGCACAGCCCCCAGTTTCATACAGTACACTTGGCTGATAGGAGGTGACTCCAGAACAGAACTGCTCTACTCTTATAAACATAAAGCTGACCTTGGGGTGTGGGTGGAGCATAACTGAACTTTCTATAGCCTTGATCTGACCTTCACTTGTTCAGATATTATCATTTGCAGCTATGAATCTCCCAAGTGAGGATTTTGAAGTTGTAAAACATGCACTTCTTCCTGTCTGGTGTAGTGACGCTGACTCTCCTACCATCTATACTGCACTTCCTTTTTTATAGGTTAGATAGTTCAGCCTTGATTGATCTACCCAAGTGATGTCTGGGACTGTCATCATATTAATCTAAAGCTACTATTGGTAGCAGTGGCTGTGCCCTTAGAATATTTGGTCCAGGGTAGGAATTTTATATACAGTTGTTGAATAAATGTACAAATAAGTGAATAAATAAACACACGAATTACCAAATGAATAGAAGAAGGAATGTATGCATGAAGTGCATGAAATGAAACTGTATTTTTTTTCATTGATTCTATGGAGATTTATGAGGGACTTCTTTTCTGCCAACTTTTCTCTAAGGTGCTGGGGGGATTGTGTGTTTGGACACAGGAGTCAAGGTAACAAAAGTGGTATAAAAAATCTGACTAGGATGCTGTGTTTTCCCTCCAACTTCAAGGGACACAGCTCAGCAACCCAGTGAGTCTGACATCTGTCCATATCTATATCAGGTAGTTGGAAGGTGGCCCAGGGCGACAGAGAACTGTGAAATCAAAAGCACAGAAAAACACAAAAAAGCAGCAAGCAGCCACGGTCTCACCACCAAGTTAAACACCATTGATGTTTTATATAATTGCATATAATTCCAAGACTATTAATAAGGTAGAAGCACATACATGATAATGTTACAGATCTGGTGACACGTGCCAGGCACTGGGAGTTATTTTTCTTTGCAAATATCATATTATTTAACTACTGTCTTAGATGTTGTGCTGCATCTTCCAGAGCAAATGTTCGAACTGAAGGACAGATTTTCCTACTGCTGGGAAGGCTGGCTTGCTGACAGCACTCAGCTGTGAAGATGTGCCTCCCAGACTCTCACCAGGGCCAGCCTGCTTCTAATACTGACACATATGGGGGATAAAGGGCTGCACACCCTTCACCCCAGCTCAGGACCACTGTGATAGGACAGTTGGGAGCTCCGCCTGGGGGTGTTTTCGTTGTAACCCCTCCCTTTGCTCAAGCCAGCTGCCATCTTTCCTCTGAAAGTGCTGGTCCTGAGAAGATTCCTCCGTAAAATTTTGCAAGCTCATCTCTGTCTCAGTTGGCTTCCCAGGGTAATTCCCACTGAGATGGCTATTGGAGGGTAGGTAATATTATTAGATAGTGTTTTAAATTTCCACTTTATAGACAATGAAACTGAAGCAAAAAGATGTATGCAAGTTGTTCCTGGTTCTGCTGAAAGGAAAGGGCTGAGCAGGATGCCAAAGTCAACTGACTGTTGAGATCCAGTAATGCAAGGAGCCAATTAACAAGTGAGGTATTAAGAAAATAACTGCTGTGGACATCTAAAAAAAAAGAAAAGGCAGTATTGTGGTTCTTCAGGTATGAGCTTCTCCCTCCAATCTTCTTCTACTTTCTCTCAGCCTACAGCCCCTAAGGAACAGAGATTTTGTTTTATAGCTTTAGGATTTCAGACTCTGCCACTAAGACTGTCTCGGGCAGCTTCAAACCTAGGACTTAGAGGCTAGTGGTTGGAGTTGAGAGCTCACAAGAGGTCCCAGCCTTGGAGAGTGAGATGCCCCTAGGCTGAGGAGGGGGCTTTAAGCCCTTACGGTCAAGGATTTGCATACTGTTTCTATAGAGCGTCTGAGAGCTGTGGCAGGACCACTCAGAGAGTGGTGTACAGATGCAGGAGGGAATTCACAATGGACTTGTGGTTTTAAAATCTGCAGCAAAATATCCTCATGTTTAGTGTGTAGAGCTACAAGCTTCAGAAAGAAGAAAGCAGCTTAGATTGCAAGCGTTTCTAACATGGTATGAGGAACCAATACGTCCCCCGGACTGCGGCATAAGCCTGAATTTCCTGTAGCATCCCATAGATGCCACCTACTAACGTCTGAGAATACAGTCAGCACCAGTGGTGTAGGTGGACGTTGTAGTGGGGTTAATTTTAAACAGAAAAATATAGAACTATAATATGCCCTACTCTTAAATGTTGTGGAATAAAATATAATTTCTTTAAGGATAGACATAGATAGATATACACAGCTAAAATAAATATCCTTTTAAATTAATTAGTTATCCTTTTATGATGTCTGCATATACATTCATTATATAGGTTTCAATAATTTAACAATTAGTGTAATTGACTAACCTAGCCTCAGCTCTTAACCATTTAATTTTACTTTTTCTTTTTCCAAACAATATGGCAATAAACATCCTTGGACAATGTTTTTGTTCATATCCAATATTATTTCTTTGGGATCAACTCTTAAAAAATGGAATTGCTCAGTTTTTACAGAAAATACACATTTATTAGAGCTTTGATACACACTTCCTATTTGCTCCACTGAAAATTTCATGTAATTCAAGCACCCAGCAGTCCACGTTCCCACACCCTCATCAATAGTAATTTTTCCTTAGTCGACGCCAATTTTATGCACAAAATGTGATCTTTGATTGTTCTTAGGTGTCAACATTTGTGGCTTTCTTTACCCCTCTGATTTTTACAAGATGACCAGTACAGGCTCTCAAAGCAGGTGTATTTAAACAGGCCACATTTGCAGAGATACAGTGCTTCCTGTGAATTCTTTGTTTCCCCTGCCAACTACGAATGCCTTGTCTAGCATTCCTCAGGTGGAACAGACAAGTTGGATGAAAATAATAAATACAACTAGGTTAGATAATAGAACTCAGCCTCGCTGTCTTTCCAAATCAAAGCTCCCTTTCCTTGCATGATATCCTCAAAATAAAAGGCAACAGAAGACAACATCCCGGGCATTGATCTTGGCATGTGGACAGTTCAGAACAGCACAGAAAATCATGTATCAAACCCTCTAGCCTCCAAGGATAGATGTGACCTTTACAATAATTGCTGTCTTTCTCCTAGAGGTCAACATCTGTGTTTTTCACAATAATTGTGAAGATGCAATGGAAACATTTTTTTAACTCATTCATTCATTTATTTATTCATTCACGATGTTCTTATTGAGCCCTTACTTTGTGTTATAATAATCTTATTGGAAGTATCTTATTTAATAAGACAATATCTTATTTAAAAAATCAAACCTATGAGTGTAAGATATTGTCTGTCTTGTTTCACAGGGGCTGCTGTAACACAGTACCACAAACTGATGGGCTTAAACTGCAGAAACTGATGGTTCTGGAGGATCCAAGTCTGAGATCAAGGTGTCAGCAGGGCTGGTTCTGAGGGCTGTGAGGGAGAATTCAAGCCACGCTCCCAGCTTCTGAGGGTTGGCTGGGAGTCTTTGGCATTCCTTGTCTTGTAGATGTAGCACCCTGATACCTGCCTTCATCTTCAAATGGTGTTTTCCTTATTCTTTTGTCTGTGACTAAATTTCCTCCTTTTATCAGGACACCAGTCATACTGAATTTGGGATCCATCCTTCTCCCTCATGACCTCATCTTAACTGGTTACGTTTATAATGACCCTATCTATGTCCAAATACAGTTGCATTATAAGGTACTGGGGATTAGGACTTCAGTATCCGAATCTTGGGGGCACACAGTTCAACTCACAACAGTATCTCATTTACAGGCATGAGAGCGGAGACTCAGAATACATGATATGCATGAAGGACCATGTTAAGTATTGGCTATACATAGACCACTGTTTTTGTCCATGAGACAGCCAATGTAGGAAGTCACCATGCTTTCCATCACACCAGTAGATCTCGCAATTTCAAAATCAAAGACACATGACAGACCTGTGCATGATGCTGAGAATGTAGGTAAGCATTAAAACAGCAGGGTGTTTCGAAAGCCAAATTCAGATGTTTGGTATAAATTATGGAGGGCGTCATGAAAGATTTATGAGTAAGTGAGTGAAATAATCAAATGTATGTAATTGATGGTTAAATATTGACTAAGGTCTATATTTCCCAGAAAAAAAATAGTTTTATAGTCAGTGCCTGAGATTGCCTAACACTCATTATCATTATATGTTAGTTATATTAGGGTATAACTCTCTGGGTGACAAGTGTCACAGTTGAGGTTGGGGTACAATTAGGGGTGGCACCTAAGACTTCTGACTCCTGAGGAGTTTGCCTTTCTCCTGTACTTTACTGCAGCGCACCGATTCTCTGCACCAACAGGGTGTCCCTCAGTTCAGTCCTATTCTGACATCACCGGGAGTTAGCATCAGATGCCACAGATCTAAGGGCTCAGTCCCACAGTATTTCAGGTGCCAGTTGCAAGTTCTGTGCCCCCAGGTTAACCACACGTCTGTCCAACTTGGCCACATGTCTGGGATTCTCACGACCTTCACTCGGGTTAAATAATTGCTAAAATGACTCACAGAACTCAATGAAACATCTTAGTTATAATCACTGGTCTATTATAAAGGAACCAACTCAGGACCAGCTAAATCGAAGGGATGCGTAGGGCATGGAGTGGGCAAAGGTAGGCAGGGAGTTGGTATCCATCGTCATGTGATGCCCTTTCTGCTCATGCCTTCCTTCCAGCACCTCAGTGTACTCACCAACCTGGAAACTTCACTGTTCATGAGTTTTTATAACCTAATCTCCAGCCCTTTCCCATCTCTAGAGGTCTGAGTAGGGGAAGAGGCTGAGAGTTCTCACTCTATAATCATGGGTTTAGTCTTTCTGATGACCAGCCAATGTCCTGAAGCTATGAGGGCCTTGCCTTGAGTCACCTCATTGACATTGATTTAGGTTGTTCCAAAGGGGCTCCTTATACATAACAAATGACACTCCTAAAAATCAGGAAATCCCAAGGGTTTTAAGATCTCTGTACTAAGAAACAGAGACAGAGCAAATATGTTTTATTATTATATGACAGTAGTCCTAGGATGATCAAATATATGTTATTATTTTTTAAGTAAAAAGCATTTCTATTTTTCTACCTCTTTGGGTCATCTTGGGCATATCCATATCTCCAAATTGAAAAAAAAAAAAAAAGACTATGAGTTCTTTAAAAGATGTGGTACATATTGCTTATTAAATAGCTACTACATGCCAGGACATTTATAAAGTGTTAGGAATAACAAGTAACATGTTCTGATAATGGCAACTAGTAATTCCACGTTGTTTGGGTTTCCAGATACCTCTCCTGAGTCTTCAGTCTCAGGAAAAATAAAAAACAAAAAACAAGAAAACAAACAAACAAAACAGTCATTTTAGATGTGTCCAGCACTTTATAATTTACATGTCAAAACCTTTATTCCATTTGAACTCCTCCCCTGACTGATCTCCCTCTTGGGGCACAGACCTTATCTCTTTGGTTTTATGAAACCTATTGCCTCAGTCTGCTTGGTGCATCCTTAGTGGTCTCAACATTTAAAAAAAAAAAAAAGCACGTAAAAAAAGAAAAACAAAGTAGAAAACTTTTTATGTTTTCTAGGATGTAGATGACTCCCATGGACCTCACTCTGCCTGGTTCACCTGCCCTGCTGAATCTTCCAGTGGTCATCCTCCTTCTCACCCACTTCCAAAATCTAGCCATGCCCCCTGCTTTGTTCTGGACAGCTATAGTAGTAGTGTGTAACAGTAGCAACAGAGTGAACAAAATCCTGCAATGGAATTTATTATCATTAGAATCAATAAAACCATCCTTGTTCACATGATTTGCAGTCCATGGCCAAAGGCAGCCCAAAGGAAAACAAACTAACAGCAGCTGCATGGGGCAAACACATGCTGTGCTATAACTGATTGTCATTTAATTGTCATAAACCACATCAATTCTGATGGGTTACAACCTGGATCCTAGTGAGGCAAATAGCAACAGTAAGGTGTCAGAACACTTCATGATAATGGGAAGTTTGATCTTCAGGACCAGCTGGAGTACGATCAGAAGAGATGAACCAGGTCTTGAAGGAAACCAAAGCCACATCACATACGGAACACTTGGCTTATAGAAAGGACATTGGGGGAATTAGACATCTATCTTATCAGAAAGGCACATGTAGTGGGCAGAAGTGAGAGAAAGAGACAGACAATTTTCTGTTGGTCAGAAATGCCCAGAGATGATCCTGGGTACTTTGTTGGATGATAAGTTCCCCATCCTGGATATACTAAGCAAAGACTGGGAGAACACTTGAAAGGAACGTTGTTGAGGAGATCCAAAATAAGATGGGCTTTTGCCCTTTATAACCTGAATCTCACTTTGATTCTTGAGATTCTGCATTTCCAATGTCCCCTCACCTACCTCCAATCCCAGCTATTTGTGCACACAATAAAACTATAAAAAAAATAAAACAAAAAGCCACCTGGAGAACAATATTTCTCTGAATTCCATGAGGACATAGATAGGTTCATCCTTTTGGCCTGGCTGTCTCCCTCTGGTCTCACTAAGCTCTATGTGTCCAGGACAGACAGTCTCAAAGAATGCTAAATGTGGCTTGCTTGGACATGCTGGGCACCAGGCAGCTCTTGCGCAACTGATATGCAAGACTTCTGCCTCCTTGCCTATCAGTCACCAGCTTATCTATTATGGGAAAAGTATACTAGAGAAATGAAAATGGAAATACAAAGGAAAACAGAGAGGGGTACAACTTGTCCAACATGTGACTGATGGCTTGTAACATTTCAGGCTCTCTGGATGGCCAGATAAAAGCTACCAGAGAGGACTCTTTCCTGGGAAGAGCAGTAGTTCACTAAGCTGAATTCAGAAGACGTGACGCACTATTTTGAAAGAATATGATAACCACCCAAACTACTCTTGTGAAAAAAAATCCACACTATAAAATTCTTCAAAGTCAATGGTCATCTATCTGGGATAGTTGCAGGTTATCTCTGACACACAAAAACCCTGTAGATATAGAGATGACAAACCCAGGCTTCCCATGTGATTAATGGCCTGAAATAAGACTGGCTCTTCCCACAGGTCCTGGTACCACCCAGTGTCTCCGTCAGAGACAATATGCTGACCTCTTTAGTGTCTGTTGCTTCACTTACACTTCTGTCTATCCAGGGAAAGCACTGGACAGGCTAGCATTTCATGCCCTCTTTACTTTTAGCTGAGTTATCATAGACTTTTTTGATGAATGTGAAGTTTAATAGAATTCATAACCAAATGACCAAGTTCTAACTCTACACCCTGTGTGAGGGCTCTGGGATTACAGAGATGAACTGGGCAAAATGCTTTCCTTCCAGAAGGCTAATGCAGTCCAAGAGGAAGATGTGGAGAGAGAATACTCTCATACAAGGTAGCATACGGAAGCCTGAGCGGGATGACAGGGAGGTGTAGGGAGGATGACTGACTCCAGGCTGGAGCTTGAGAAAAACTGCTTCCTGCTGAAGGATGAAGTGGGTAGGGATAGGTAACTTACAGAACGTCCCTGTCCACGGAAACTGATACTGTTACTTCCTCTACTTGTCTACCGGCATCAGTTTTCCGGGTCGATCTCTTCTCTAATGTTTGCATGGATTATGTGAATGAGTGTGTGCTGTCTTGACAGATTTGACAGGTAAAGAAACTAAAACTCAGTGACTTTCAATAGCTGGCCCATAACAATACGGGGACCAGGACTTGGGTTCAGAACATAGGATAACGGATCTACGAGTCTACACCATACCCATCTGAGGGCTCTCCACTGGGTTTTACTCCATTTTCCTCTCCACAATGACTGTTCTACCCTCTGCAATCTGAAGGTCAGTGTTGTTAACTACAAAAAGGAAACAGCTCTTTGGTAAAAAATGTCACTGGAAATGTGTTATACAGATTCCAGGACCCTTGTAAGGCTTGCCAATGAACATCCCACCAATTAGCTCTTCTGTTTCTCTATTTGTGAGATGAAAATGATCAACCTGGTCTCAGTTCTCACCACTCCGTCAGTTCCATGCTCAGCTCTGGAGACCTCCAGCTTCTCAGAGCTGCTGTATCCCATGTGGGCACCTGGGTCATCGCTTGTATTTCCTTCTCCTCTTCCTTTAGAAAGAACTAGTCATTGTTCCAGAGCCCCTGACCTTTTCTTGTCAGCCCTTATTATATTTTTCCATATCTTCCATGGGCTGGGACGACATCCACCATTTTCACACTATATTCCTGGTGGATGGCCCTGTGCCTAACATGTAGTATGGATAGTTTACTGAGTAGTCCTATTTTGAGAGCAGTTATATATTTTAAGGTAAGACTGTAGCTCAAAGGCAACTTTTACATTTCTAATTCATCTAATATTAGCACATATTATCCGGGCGGGCACTCTGTACATTAGGATTCAAAACTCTTCCCTCTTTGCCTAGAACCCTCCAGCCCTGCCCTGGCTTGTCTTTTCTACCACTTCTGCTTTTATTCTCCGAGCACCCTCTTTTCTGTTTCCTTTTATGGTCCTGAGATGTACCATTTCTGTTAACTTCTGCCAATGAGAAATAGTTACTCTAGGACTTTCAGAGCACAAGTATTTTGGATGGAGATATCAAATGTGCTCAGATAACAAAAGCCAGGTTTTCTTTCTCTCTCAAAACAGGCCTCTGAATGATGCTCTCATATAAAAGGGCCAACTCAAGAAAGACAGACGTGCCTGAACTCTTCTTGTCATCCTCAAGCTCAATTGTACCAGCCCAGAATCATAAAATCTTCTCTTGGGGATAAGAGCTTGGATGTCAAGCCAAGGGTCTAATCTTGGCTCTACCACGTACAAGTTGTATGACTTATTGAATCGCTCTGGGACTCAGTTTCTTCATAATAATGCCAACCTCACTATGGTGGTTGTAGGTTATAAACAGGAATGCATATAATACATATATTCAGAAAGCTTGACAGATATAAGATGCTCAAACAAATATGTGCCCTTTGATTTCTTTTTCTTTCTCTCTCTTACACACACACATTCATTCATTCGTTAACATACAATTGTTGCAGAAAATTCCTGTGATAAACAGCAGTTATACATATAGGAAAATATTAATTCCTCCAGAGGTAGCAAGGTGTGTAATTATCCTTCTCAGAGTTCTGCCTTTTTTCTCCTTCTTTAACAACAAATAATTTCATAGGAGATGTGTGGTTTGGCATGAATGCCCTTATCTTTTGGTACTTCCTTTCTTCTTCTCCACCTGCCCCACTTCAGGGTCCAAGAAGGAGCATTTACTAAGCCTCTATTGTATGCTAGGAACCATGCCCTGGAGTATATTATGAATAGGAAGACATCAGCCCTGTCCCCAAGGGACTTGGAGTCTTCATAAGAAAACAGTCACGCACAAAGAATTTCACTGTTCACTGTACCAGCATGGAGTGGGGAAAGCCTGGGGTCAGGGGCGCCAGTACAAAGCCTCTTGTGAGAGCTGAGGTAAGATATGAGACGGTCTGAGCAAAGATGATGTGCATGGATAAAGGAGATTGGGTCCTGAGACAGGTGATTGAGGATAAGGAAGATGTATACATGATTCCCTGGATGCCCACTCAGGTGTCCAGCAGGCAGACTGAGATGATAGTTTTGAACTCAGTGCTTGGGGTAAGTGAGCATTCATAAAAGATGTGCTGAATGAATGACTGAATTCACCTTAAAATACAATGTTCTTGCTTTTGAAAGCATGAACTTCGTCTTCTGTAACAAACATATGGTATGCTCACCCCTGAATGCAGTATCTAAATTCACTTTTCTGAGTATATTTATGATCAATCTGTTTGTCTGGACTATCCAGGGCATGAGTATTTAACAGAAATAAGTGGGGCATTTATCCTATCATAAAGAATATCATCAGAAGAAGCATGTTAATGTATAATGAAATAGAATAAGACAGAAGTACAGAGGTGAGAGGGACAGTACATCGTTTCATCCAATTCTGGACTTTCTGGCATACCTTCCAAAATTTGGCTCAGTCATCACCTCTATTCTGGGGTCTTCTCTTACCTCACTTTCCTTCCCTCAAATGCTTCCCAACGCACACTCACTCCGAAAAGAAATGAACATGTCTTCTTCTATGTGATTTCTGTGCTTGGCATGGCCTTAGATCCAGAAAGATCCCGGACCTGCCATGTATAACCTTGACAAAGCACTTAAGATCTTGGAGCAGTAGTATTTAATAATAATATAATGTGTGTGATACCTACTAATAATTAAATAAGTATAGTTAGACTGGATACATTTAATTTAATGGGGATATTATGAGAAATAAAGACAACACTCAGAAAGCAGGAGCTCATGACAACTGCAGAGTATTAGGGCAGAGGTGTCTGTTACTGTGCCCATCTCAGTCTTTTGTAAGTGTTTTGCTGTAAGCTTCTGTCTCACTCTGAAGTATGACCTCCTCATGGACAATCCTATTTATTCATCTCTGTGCTCAGAGTGCTTCGTAGCTGCTCTTCAGTAAATATTAGCTGAACTGGGCCAGTGGGGAAGGGCCAGAAGTCCTTGATCTGGCTGTCTTTCCCCCTAAGATCCATATTGCTGGGTGAGAAAGGATGAACCAAACCAGACAGGCAGAAGAGAGAGAGGGAAGAAGGGAGGGAGGGAGAGAGAAAGAGATAGAGAGAGAGAGAGAGAGGCAGGCAGAGAGCATGCCTCTCAACACCAGCAATGGAACCCATGAAAAAAGAGCCTGTTCAAGGACATCCGCACCCAGTCATCCAGGAACACTGTGGCTCGAGCATCCTCAGTCCTCCCCCTCCCCAGCCATCAGGCAAAGCTTGCTTATTGCCCAGTGCTGTGTGTCCTCATTCCACAATTTAATGATCCATCTCCCTGGCCTGGCCTTTCTTCCTCCAATGCTCCTTGTTCTCACTGCCTTCTCCTTTGAGCTCCCGGTCACACTTTATATGACATAATTACAGTTCAGGTTGACTTCTCAGTTCGCAGAATGCAGAAGTTACTCTTTTAATTGCAGTGAATTCTTTGAAGTTCCTGCTTATTTTTAATTATGAATGCCCGAGGCTGGCCTGCCACAGTGTAACTTTCAGCCAGGAAGAAAGAAAGCAAGCCCAAGGAGCAGAGAAGTCAGAGGAATTCCATTTTTATGCAAATTGCCTCAATGACAAAGAAATGGGGGGAGAGAGACTCATTCCTGCGTTCCTGAGAAGTGACACCGGCCTTTGAAAATGTCCAGCTCAGCATTTAGAAGAGATTTAGATAAAACTGGCTCATTAAACCATAGTTTCAGGCCCTATAAACATATCAGCTCTTCAACTCCCTTGCCTGTTTATGGCTCATTTCTGATATTTTGATTGGCAGGATGGGCCTTAAGCAACACTTTTATTTTTTAAAAAAATTCTGCCTTCAGGAAACCAGACGCTACAGCCTCGCACCTAAGACAGTATCCTTTTAGAAACAGTCCCGGCAGCTACTATTGGCGTATGCAATCTTCTCTTCCCACGTGTCCCTGCAGTGGGTGGCTGCAGGCAGGTGGTGCCTCCTCTACTCCCTGTGTGCCTGGGACAGCATTGAACACCGCAAACAGAATTTTATTATTATTAGTATTTAATTAATAATTGTTGTAAAGGGTTGGCATTAATTAAAATATTAATAAGTTAAACTAGTTCAATTATTTATTATTATAAACCAACTTTGAGTCAACACAAGCCTGCGAAGTACCTTAAGTGTACCTCTGACAAATTCCCATCACTGATATCGAGACTGGCTCAGGGCTCTTCCAAGATGGGTGAAGTCACCTTTTCAGTTGCTGCCAGCTAGGTGACCCTTCCTGCCTCTCTCGCTGCCTCCCTCTGCTGCTGCGAGGCATCCTGGAGGTAGCGAAGGTGAGGATGGGGGAAGGGTATCTCAACCTGACCCAGGGCCTGGCTGTGCAGCGGAGTATACTAAGTCATTTACTCATGTATTTCATTTAAGTCTGAAATGACCTAAATCTGAAATGACCTTATTAAAAAATATCAGTAGCCCTGGGTTTCAGAGAAGAAATCTGTGCTCAAAGAATTTAGGTAACTTGAAAAGCTTTGAGTTCCCCAGAAGCAGATGCTGAGACAAGGAATTGACAAAGAACACTTTATCAAGTCAACTATCACCATGGTCTGCGGGACCCAATCGGGCTCAACTCAGCAATGAAACTCTGGTTTCACGAGGTTGTCCCTCTGAGGGATAAGGAAGCTGGACGTCTTCCGCCAACTTCTGCCAGCCACTGCTTAAGGGCTGCTCCCAGAGATGTTAGTTTCCTGGCCCATCCAGGTGGCCAAGAGGCTGGGCAGAGTGGTCCGCTATCTCCTTTAGAGAAAATCCTCTTTCAAAGAAATGCATCTGGAAGTGGTAGAGACAAAAGTATATAAGGAAAGGAGGGACCACCAACAGCTGCTACAGTCACCTCCCTAGCCCGTAAGGACCAGAGGAGGAGTTGAAATCCAGGGTTATCTGGCTGCAAACCCGGTAGTGACTCTATTGCAGTGTACGATATCGTATGCTTATACAAAGGCTGGGAATAAACGTAGCTGGAAGGATGTTTGTCAGTCTGTATTCAGGATCTATATCATGTATATAGAACAAAGCATTAAAACTGCCAAATGTTCAATACACACTCTGAAGGTCATCACCTGGTAAAGGTGGGTGCTTCCTCCCTTCAGACCACCATTCACTGCAGGAGAGAACAGATCATCTCAGTGTCCTGTCCAATACATCACATCCACCCCACCCCCAGGTCCTGCCCTCGCCTCTGAGGAGCTAGCACACCCTTGCATTGGCTGGAAGGCAGGAGAACCCCCCAACAGCTAATGCTGCCAGCTTCCTAAGAAAGCAGTACCTCCAGAAGAGGCCTTCTCTCATCCTCTGGGCCATCACACCTCCAAGAGCTGCTGAGGGAAGATCTGTCCCATATCTTCCATATTAAACAATTATCCAACTTCTAGGAGACGCTCAGGACCACTGACAGCATCTACCTGCCCTCCATTCTTCTTTACACCTGCTGTTGACAGAGCACCCCCACTCCACTGCATCACTCAGTGTCCTACAATCACATAAGTTTTCCACGGTGCATCCTAGAGCCCAGCAGCACACTCTTCCAATTCCTCAGACTGCTTTCTCAAAGTGCTCATTCCACCCACTCTTGTTACACCTGCGGCACCTTAGCTGTTGTCCCTAAAACTATCTTTAGTGTGGCTACACTGGCTTTTATTCTCCATGTCAGAAGCTCGGTATTGGCCGTTCTCTCTCTCTCCATTCTTCCAAACATTTTCCTTTTCCTCCTCCAAAAATAGAACTCCTTTGAAACTGATGTCATTGGATTATATCACTTGCCTTCCTCCCTATTGCTGGCAAGTACCTCCCTTTTCATCAATCCTGTGCATTCATTGATGATTTAGCCCCCATTTGCTGTTCTTCCCCATCTCTATTCCTTCACTATTCTTAGTGATTTTAAGATTCACTTGGGTGATCATTCAACACTAGTCCTCTCTGTTCTTCAACGTAGGCTCTAGAAATCTTCCCACCACCCAACGTGAGACACCCACTTGTACACCCATACCATTAGCCTTGTCAGTACCGATAACTGGACCCTATCCCACAATTTTTCACAGTTTCCTCCTTGTCCATCCACTTCCTCGTATATACCACTATTTCAGCCTCCTTGATCTTCCTTAAGGTCCTTTATCTTCTCTGTCTTGTTTTCTATCCATTTCATGACTTTTTTTTTTTTTTCTCATGTCCCTCCTTACCCAGTTTAGGTCTCATGGCTCAGCACTAGAACTACTCCTTTGCAACCACAGTTACTTCCTTCCCAACCATCCTACTTTCCTGGCCGAACTGTAACCCTAGTTAAATCTAACTACCCACCGACTCTGTTCCTGAACCTGAGCAACTGAACGTCTGAGAACCCACAGCTTTATTGTCTGCTCTCACTTTAAAAATATGAAGACAAATTCCAATGGGTATCCCAGAATTCCTAGCGATCCTGATCCCCGTCTTTGACGCATCTGTCTTCACACTCTCCACATGAATACTTCACACTCTTGTCTCTCTTCAGACTCTGTTCTTCCCCTTCACTTTCATTACCTAATGCTTGACCTACAAAATAGAGACAATTAGACCTTCATACATTAAGCCATCTTGGATGCATTCATTCCACAAATGTTTAGATTACTTTCTATCAATCATTGTTCCAGGAAATGGGGACACAGTGGTGAACAAATAGATGAGGGCCTCTCTGTTGCTGATCTCCTTCTATCTCCACATCTACCACTGCCCACCCTGCATTAGTATCCAAACTCTGTACTCCTCCTGTTGGAATGGATGGTCCCTTCTCTCATCTAAAGCCAACCCTACACTTGAAGCCTGTATCCTCACCCCTCTCACCTTTTTGGGTAATTTGCTCCTGCAGTTACACCCTGTGTTCCCTAGCATCAATCTCTACTTCTCTCTACTGGACCACTTCTAGCAATTTACAAACATGCTCTAGTATCTTTTATTTAAAAAATATATCTGAAGCTAATTTAACTCCACAGATGAGAACCATGAGGATTCTGAACTTGAAATTTGGACATTCAGTATGAAGTATCTAAAGATTCCCACTTTGAGTTTATTTGTTGGTTAAGCAGGGTTTCTCAGCTTCAGCACTACTGACATCTGGGTCAGATAATTATTTATTGTGACAAACCAACATGAGCTCATACTACCCTCTAGTTACTGCCTCATTTTTTAAATTCTCCCTTTACAACAAAACTTCTATTAATGGTTGTCCAAACACAGAAAAGCAAACTCATAATTACCAAAGGGGAAAGGGTGGGGAGGCATAAATTAGGAGTTTGGGGTTAACAGATACACAATACTATATACAAAATAGATGAACAACAAGGACCTACTGTATAGTACAGGGAACTATATTCAGTATCTTATAATAACCTATAATGGAAAAGAATCTGAAAAAGAACATATATATATGTGTATATATATACACATATATATACACACACACACACACACACACATACACAGATAGATAGATAGATAGATAGATAGACAGATAGATAGATAGCTGTATAACTGAATCACTTTGGTGTACACCTGAAACTAACACAACATTGTAGATCAACTATACTTCAATTAAAAAAAAAATCACAGTCATGGTTGGTTTTTGCTTCCTAGCTTCACATTCTTTTCTCTACCTATTCCAATCTGTCTTATTTCTCAAGACTTGTCATTTCACCAGTGATCCTCAAGCTGCCAATTCTATGGTCACTCCTTCCTCTCCATAAATTTTATATGATAAAGATTAAGAGGGTGGGCTCTAGAGACAGATCTTTGTGTTTAAGTCCCAGTGTTGCTAACTTAGCTGTGTGACCTTGAGAAAATTGCTTAATCTTTCACTATCTTGATTTCATTATTTGAGAAGTAAGCATAACAACTGTTACAATAATTAAATGTGTAAATGCACACAGCATTTGAACTGTATGCCAGACAGAGTAAGTGCTCAATTAATGTTAGTTATTTGATGATGATGGTAATTCCTGCTATTAACACTATGGTTGTAGCAATATTAGATTCCTTAGCTTGACCACTAAGCATCCTCTCAGACAATGGAGCTGCCTTCTTTGCATTCCCTAACTTTTCTTAGCTCCTATCTCTGATTTGTGAGTAGAAGCTCTAGACTCAGGGCTGGGAATTCTGTTCTTTTCTATCCACATTCTCCCCTTTGGTGATCTCATACAAGCCCATGGATTTAAATAATCCTAGATGATAACAGCTTTGAAAAGGGTTTTCTCCTGAAGACTAGACTCATACACTGAATGCTTAATTGATAGCTCCACTTGAATGTCTATAATGCATTTCAGACTTGACAGGATCACCAACAACTCTTGCATGTGTTCCCAGTTACTTCCAAATCCTTAGTAAATGGCATAATGACCCACCTAGCTGGTTAAACAAAACCCAAGATGTTTTTGATACCACACTTTCCCTTTCCCCTGTGTTATGAGCATGGGTCTGTGTCTCCTCAAAATTCATATGTTGAAGTCCTAATTCCCAGGGTGATGGTATTTGGAAGTGGAGCCTTTGGGAGGTATTAGGATCAGGTGAGGTTGTGAGGGTGGAGCCTCCATGATGGAATTAAAGCCCTTATGAAAATAGGAAAAGGAGACAAGTGACTCTTTCCCTCTCTTCCTGCCATCCAAGGATAGAGCAAGGAGGCAGCCATCTGCAAACCAGGAAGAGGGCTCTCACCAGACACATCTGCTGGTGCCATGACCTTGGATTTCTCACCTCTGGGACTATGAGAAATCAATGTCTGTTGTTTAAGCCACCCAGTCTATGTTATTTTGTTACAGCAGGCAAGCCAACTGAAACACCATAATTTCAATTAATTCACTTCTTCAACCAATATTTACTAAGAACTATGAGCTAGTCATTCTTCTAGGCACTAAGGATACAGATGTTAACAGAATATAAACATTCTTACCCTCATGGAGCTTACAGACTTGTCTTTTGACTCCACCTTGCAAATGCATTTGAACCTGTTCACTGTTCTCCATCCTCTCTCACTGGGTCAATGACACTGGCCTTACTCTTCTCCTTGCTTCCACACTTGCCCCTAGTGTTTACACAGCAGCAGAGTAACCTTCTGGAAATCTTGCATATATTTCCCAAGGGCTTTCATTTGCTTGTAATGAAAGGTAATGCCCTCACCTGGATCCACCTCACTAACTTCATGAGCTCCAAGACTCTCCCTTGCTCACTGGGCTCCAGGCATACTTGCCCTTTTTCCATTCTGCTTCAGGACTGTTGCACTAGTTTAAATGCCACGTCCTCAGAGAGGTCTTCCCTGGTCATCTAATGTAAAGTAGCCCCAACTTCCTTAAGAAACACCCCGGTGTATTTTCATCAGTGTCTCTCTTAAAATCCTTTTGTACCCTTCTCAGAGCACTAGGACTTTACACCTTTTAGTTTCCCCATTTATGTATTTAACGTGCTAATGTTTTCTCCCCAGACTTTCAGTGTGTTAAGGCTACGGTTTCTATTAGTTTCACTGCATCTCAAGAAGTACCTTGCACATGGTAGAGACAAAGTAATATTTATAAAAATAAGAAAAAAAGAAAAGAAAGTAGGCAACTATAAAAATAAATTACTTTGGGCTAGGGGTCATAAATACATTATTTGGATGCAAGTTTTGTCACCAGCTACAGGGTATGGCTCTTGGGTACAATGATTTCCTGGAACTCAGTTTCCTTATTTATAAAATCAGGTAGTTTACAGACAGAGCCTCGTAATGATTGTAGTGTGAACACTGGAATGAAAAAGGCCTGTTTTTGAATCCTGACTCTGTATCCTACTGGGTATATAGCTGTGGGAAGCTACTTAAACTACCCTATCTATCCAAGGAGCTGTTATGCAAATTAGATAAGCTATGGGAAAGCTTAGCATGGAGGCCAATATACGTGGGCACTCTGGAAAGTCAAGTTTTTTTTTCCTTCTTCTGCTAAGAGCTATACTAAGCAAAGATCCTTGAACTCAGCAGACCTTAGCTAAAGATGTATACAATGAGTGAAGCACATGTAAACTGAGAGTATAGAAATTCATTTTTCTTTTGTCCTCATTTCTAAAGCACAGTGAGGTACAAAGGACATTTTGGCTTTGTTCAGTCCGAAGCTTGAATGTAGGGAAGGAAGGAAGGAAGGAGGGAGGGGAGGAAGGAAGGAAGGAAGGGAGGAAGGAAGGAAGGGAGGGAGGAAGTAAGGAAAGAAAAAAAAAACCTTACCAAGCATGCACATAGAGCAGGCGCATAATATTTGTACTCGGAAGAAGGAGGTTTACACTAAACTTCGCAAAGCATGAGTTGGTCCCCTTTCCCATCCTAGGCTGTCCCCGGGCAGCAGGTGTCCCAGCAGGGAGGTTGCGGCGGGAGCACGAGGGGTCCTTCCTCTCTTGTAGTCTCTGGGCAAGATGGCACCTGGGCAAGACCAGGGCATGTCCGGAGGCATCCGATTCCTTGGGGAGCCCCATCTACTCTCCAGCTGCTCCGAGGGCCCTTACCTGTCTCCTTAGCATCGTCTCCTCAGGGGAGAATGGGTGTCTACATCCACTGAGTCCCAACATCTGTCAGCCACACTGCTAGGTGATATAGAAGCTTCACAACCAGCCTTAGAGTAGGTAGCGGCTTTGACATTTTACATCTGTTGAGTCTCTCCTGCCTGCCAAGCCCTCTGACAGACATGCCTCATACTTCACCTCAATCTTCACAGCAATCCCAGAAGAAGACATAATTGTGCACTTGGTGCAGATGCGAAAATGAAGGTTTGGAGAGGCTGAATAACTGCGGGGAGTCCTCCGACCGGGGAGTGTTAGAGCTGAGATGGAAGAGAAGGTCTCTCTGACTCCCTGACCCCAAACATGAGCCAGGCTAATTAAGCCTGAAGAAGTTATAGACCCCAGAATAGAGTCTGTGCACGGGTGCTTCTATACACGGCCCGACCCGATTTGTTTTCCAGGTTATGTTGATGGAATACTTTATGGTTCCCTGGTATGTCGCAAGCTTTTTCTCTTTAGGGAATTCATTGTTTACTACTACTACGGAACCGCCTTCCCTTCTATTCTTTTTTGTGTTCCCAAATGTGCATCTTGTTCTTTCTCTGGTCAAAGCCCAGAGGGACTGTGGCTGGCAGCATCTCCTGGTGTGTGAGAGACTAGGCTGTTGGGTTAGATGATCAGAGAAAAGTTGGTGGCTTAAATGAGATAATGCATGTAAAGTGCCTGATGCAGGGAAGCCTAAAAAGGGGCAGGAGTGGCTGTTATTGTTGTTGTTGTTCTTACTGCTATTATCATTACCATTTACTTCAGTTCTGCCTCCCCTTGGAAAACAGTCTTGCTTCTTTCTCAGTAGAAATGAGTACTTCCACCTCTGGAATTCCAAAGAAATTTAGCAGGAATTTTCCTCTGATAGGCAGCATTTTCTCACTGATTTATAATATATTTCTTCTTTTCTCTAATTTTCTATAAAAGCTGTATTTTCCTTGAGCATGGGATCTGTCTCATCTATTTTCTCCTTCATTATATCTAGAACATGGCTGTGTGCATAGTATAACATCAGGGTATGTTTGTAGAAGGCAGAAAAGCAGGGAGGGAGGGAGGGAAGAAAGGAAGGGAGGCAGGGAAGGAAAGAAGGAAGGGAGAGAGGGAGGGAGGGAGGGAGAAGACAGATGAAAAGAACAAACCAAACAAGAGAAGGGCGGAAGGATGCAGGACACGAAAGCTAATACATTAGAGGGTTATGCCTAAATCCAATGGGCTTTAGCAAATAACAACAACAAGACTTATGATTAAAATCTCGACACTAGCAGTAAGAACGGCATACATTTGTGCCTACTCAGCTTGCACCCGACACCACTGTAAGCGCTTTCCCCATGTTATCTCAGATAGGTGTTGTTCTCTCAGTTCTGCAGATGAGGAAAGCGGCATGGGAGCTTAAGCATCATATCTGGGATCCCAGAGTGAGTCAGGAGACAGTTTGACTCCGGAGCCCAGCTCAGCACTACTATTCTCTAGGTTCTTTTGTTTTTAAGTGTTTGGAAAGCTTTTTAAAAATCAGTTGTTCGTTTGAACATTCACAGTAATTGTATGAGTTTGCTGTTATTACCCCAACTTTGCTGAACGTTGGAATGTTGAGTGACTTTCCTACAGTCCCAGAGCTGGTCAGCTGTGGAAGCATGACTTGTAGTCAAGTTTCTTTTCTTTTTTTTTTTTAATTGAAGTATAGTCAGTTTACAATGTTGTGTCAGTTTCTGGTGTGCAGCATAATAGTTCAGTTATACATATACATACACATATTCCTCTTCATGTGCTTTCTCATTATGTTACTGCAAGATATTGAATACAGTTCCCTATGCTATACAGTATGAACTTGTTTATCTGTTTTATATATAGTCGTTAGTATCTACAAATCTCAAACTCCCAATTTATCCTTTCCCACTCCCTTTCCTCCCTGGTAACCATAAGTTTGTTGTCTATGTCTGTGAGTTTATTTCTGTTTTGTAAATAAGTTCATTTGTCTTCTTTTTGGATTCCACATATAAGTAATATATCATATGGTATTTTTCTTTCTCTTCCTGGCTTACTTCACTTATTATGGTGATATCCAGTTCCATCCATGTTGTTGCAAATGACATTATTTTAGTATTTTTTATGGCTGAGTAGTATTTCATTGTATAAGCATGCCACAACTTCTAAAGAGGCTCATTGAGTTCCAGTGGGTTCTCCTCACTTGCCTATGCAGGGAAGAATCTGCTCAGTGTCTGGAGTGGGGTGGGTGCACAGGTACTAGGGAGCAATCAGCCTTTGTCTGAGTCATCAGGGCAAGTTATTTCTACCTGTATCATAACACCAGCCATGGAGCCCTGGGTATTTTTTATCTTGATTACTTTTTTTTTCTCAAGACTTCACTTTTATAGAGCAGTTTTAGTTTCACAGCAAAACTGAGTGGAAGGCATAGGTTTCCTGTATTCCCCCATTATCAACATCCCCCAAACATGCGTTGCCTCCTACTTTATCAACACCCCCTGTCAGAGTGGTGCATTTGTTACAATCAGTGAGCCTCCATTGATACATCATCCCAAATCCATAGTTTAAGTTAGGGCTCACTCTCAGCACTGCACATTCTGTGGGTTTGGACATTTAGAATGACATGTATCCACCACTGCAGGATCACAGAGTAGTTTCACTGCCCTAAAAATCCTGTGTGCTCTGACTATTCATCCCTACCCTCTTCCACACACACAGCTGTTTTATTTGTACATCTCACCTACTAAATTTGAGTTCTTTGAGGCATAAAAATGTGCCTTTTTATTTCTGAACCCTCACTTTACAGCACAAGGCTTGGCTTAGAACTCCACAAATATTTTTAGTGAATGAGTAGGTTGAGTTTCTAATGAGTGCATTTCCATATTGGATTAGGACAGCCATGCACGCCATCATGGGGAAGACAGTATCTGTGCTGGACTTGGAACGAGAAAGCCAAGGAGGTTCCTGAAAAAGGAGGTTCCTGTGGCTCAAGGCTGTGAGACTTTTTAATGCTTCCCAAATAATTTCATGGGGACTTCTATTTCATTAACTCTATCTATCTATCTATCTATCTATCTATCTATCTATCTATCTATCTATCTATCTCTCTCTCTCTCTCTCTCTCTCTCTCTCTATAATTATAAGTAAATAAATATAAATATAAATATATATATATGTAACTTTGTATTTTGATTCGGTAAAGATTTGATGGGCAATGCATCTGTGTCCCCATCAGAATTTCTCCCAGTATACACCCATACCAATGAAGCCTTATTCTGTTGCACTGGGTTAGCCCAGGACTGAATGAGAAGCCCACGCCAGACGTCAGTGCCAGAAAAGCAGTAGCTGGGTACTGAATAGCATCAGTGAGCCTAGAGGAGGGTATGTTCAGGGTTGTCGCTGGGAGCTGCTATAAGCCAGGTGGAGAAGGAATGATAGCCAGACCAAGCTGAAAACAGGGTTTTGCATTGCTGACAAGAGTGAAGAAACAAAGTAGTAAGAGCAGATATTTGGGAAGTCATCCTCACACCGACCCCACTGTCCAGACAGAGTCGCTCCAGGCTTGGTAGGGTCTCTCCTGCCGAGTGCCACTTTGAGAATACGGATTATGCTTTCCTGTGCTGCGTCTCCAAGACTTTGCTGCCCAACTGTCAACATTGACTTTTTAGCAGTCACCAAGCTCTTGTTCCACAAAATGAAAAATATAACCTATTTTGGGCCACTCCTAGCGTTCCAGAAATTGTATTTGTACAGCTGGTGAGCATGAAGTTAACATGTGACAATCCATCAGCCCTGATACCTTGTCAGAGGTGGGCCTGAGTTATGAACCAAATACCAGGGCACATTTTCTCTCTGGTTCCTCTGTAAATCAGTTCCACACTTGGACATACATAAACTGTTTCTGCTTTGAGTTTGTCTATAAAATATGTTTGTCATGACGCAGTGGAAGAAGGATGGTCTTGGCACCAAATGCCTTGTTCAAATTCTAGAATTAACACTTACTAGGTGTCTGTCCTTAGTCAAATTACTTAACCTCTCTTAGCCTTAGTTTCCTCATATCGAAAATGGGGATATTTATGTAATAAACCAAATGTTAAGAGGATTATTACCAGGATTAAATTTATTTGTGAAAAGTACCTATTAATATTTTGGGCTATTATTAAGGATCTGATAACTATGAACTGATGATGTTTTTACTATTAATTTCAAGTAACAAGCAGCAAAACATAGATAGATATGGGAAATCTCAATCTCTTGCTTTAAGTTCGAATCAAGATTTCCTTCCTCCCTCCTTTCCCCTCTTGGTCTCTCCTTCCCCACCCACCTCCTTTTCTCTCTCTCTCCCAGGCCCAGTTTTAAAGAAAACAGTGGAATTTGATTGTTATGACATTGTAGCATCTTCAAAAATCATCTGCTATCTTAGAAACTATGGAAAATGAACCAAAGCAGAAAAAAAATTCTTAACGAGAATCATTAAGAGGCTATGACTATCACCATCATCACTGGAATTTCCTAACATGGACGATGGTTCCTTTCTCTAACCCGTCTTTGGGGCTAGATGCCTTAGAATCATGAGTCATCCTCTACTTCATCCCTCTTTCCACCCTACCCATCCAAGCTTTCACTGGGTCCCGACCATTTCCCTTCCTAAATGTCTCTGGGATCGATTCCCTCATCTCTATGCCATTGACCCTGAGCACATAACAGCCTCCTGATTGTCTCCTGCTACCTGTCTTAGTCACCACTCAGTTTTTACTGTAGCCAAAGTGATCTTTGGGAAAGGAAAACAATCAGTGTCCCCCAACACCCCACACTTTAAACTTTAGAAAAAAAAAAAAACTCTGTTGCCTTGAGAATTAAGGTTGAGATCTATAGCTGGCATGTGAAGCTTCTGTGACAGAGCCTGCACATCTTGACAGCCCTGGCTCTCACTCTGCCACGGACCACTCACCTGCACACTTGGTGCTCTGTCGTTCCTACTGTCCACCTTAGATCCCGTGTCTGCGCCAGCCTTTGCACATGCTGATTCCTCCCGCCTAGAATTCATTCATTCCGCTCTCCCATCTCATTCTATTTTTGGTGAAGACCTGCCTCCTTTGTAACTCCTCTCCTGCAGAGAATAGGGTGGTCCTTCCTCATCCTTCAGTAGCATCTTGCACATCCCTCCATCAATGAAAGGCATTTCAGTACCCGCACATATAAGTCCAAAGGACAGAGAGGGTCTTCTCTGACACTTAAACACCTGTGTGATTGTGATTTCTTTATACCTTAAATTGAAATCGCAACTGCGTCTATTCTGTAGCACTCTTAATAGGATTACAGAAAATGTACATTAAGTTCTTAGAGTAGTGACTGATATTAGTCAAAAGTTCATCATTATGGCCTCTGATTTCCTAAATTCCAGCATAGGCAAGACCTGGAATTTGTATCCAGGTTTCTCATCCCAACAAAAATGCACTCCGTCACCTGCCCTCAGCAAGTCTGAATGGCCCCCAAATTTAAGGCTCTGTTCCAATAACTCACGTCTTCCATGAAGACTTCCCTAATCTCAACAGGAAAATCTCTCTCCCTCCTCTGTGCTTTGAAAACACTTTTCCCCATGTTCTCTAGCATGTTTTGAGTCCCAGTTTGAAGTTATATCATGGAAATCTTATTTCCCCATGAAAGCTTACTTTCCCAAGGGCAGATCCTGATCTGGTCACCTGTGTCCACCTCCTTCCCCTAGCAACCAGTGCAGAGCCAGGCACACAGAAATTTATTTCTCATAGTTCTAGATGCTGCAGAGTTCAAGATCAAGGCCCTGGCAGATTTGGTGTCTGGTGAGAGCCTGCTTTCTGTTTCATAAACAACTATCTTTCTGCTATAACCTCACATGGAGGAAGAGGCTAGGGAACCATGAGTGAAAAACATTGCCAAGCATTACCAGTAAACAAAGGATGCTGTGGCCATCAAGTCATCAGCCGCTACTGCCACCCGCCCTGACAGCGAGCAGAGAGAACTCAGGATAGAGACAAGCAGGCAGCCTGGCCTCTGCTCCACCCACAGCGGTGCCCTCTGAGGGAACTCAGGATGGGAAAGAACAAGAGACTGGCCCTAGATAGTTAAGGTGCACATTGAAGGAATGATTTCAATCAGTCCAGACCTTTGCACTTTCCCATACATAGGTAAGTGCTAAATTCCTTAACTTGAGGTATCTGGTTTTCTTTAATTAACAATAATTTTTTAATGTTCCAACTACCTGGTCTTTGTTGCAAAAATTCATATGACCTGGCTTCTACCTTGCCACTTTGGAACAGCCTCTTAGAGCGATCTGAGATGCTGTGTCCTGGGCTCAAATCCTAATAAAATTGGCCAAATAAAACATAGCTCTCAACTTTTAGGTTGTGCTTTTTATTTCCGTGGACAGAACTTTCTGTGGTCTCTTTCATAAAGGCACTCACCCCATTTATGAGGATTCCACTTCACGACCTAAATCACCTCCTGGAGTCCCCACCTCCAAGCACACCCTCACAATGAGGGCTGGGTTTCAGCGTATGAATTTTGGGAGGACACACTCAGTCTCGAGGAACAAGCTTCCTTCTTTCACATTTCCCTTTGAATGTTGGCGATAACAAGGGTTCACAGCAGTGAAGACCAAGGAGATAAAACCGCTCTGTGAATAGATCTCCCTTATCACCAATGCCCAGGGCTTCATTCCCTCACTTTGCAGCTAGGAATAATGGGAGGTCCTGAGCCCCGAACGATTCACTGCTATGGCGTGGAAGCTGAAGAACTCTTCAAGAACTCTTCTGAAAGCAGGAAAGGGAAAAGAAAAAGAAAAACATGAAATCAAGAAGCCTGAATTCCAATTGGCAACAGCGAAAAAGAAACTCACCCCTGCATGAGACCAGATGAAGGGCCGGAGGTAAAGGAGGGCTGGGAAAAGCTGACAACACTTTCTTTCGGAAGGTGCTGGAGCTGTGAGGCATGTTGGGGTGAGTGGAGTGACAACTCCCAGAGTGGCAATGACTCAGATCTTTGAGGATGACACACTATCCCCATCAAGTTTTCTTCCGTCCTTGTCATCACCACCATCACCATCTTGCACTGACACAGCACTCTGTATTGAATAAGAAGTGCTTTCTAGTCGCTATCTTATTTGGATTGAATGGTAGCAGAAGATGCCACCCCCCCCCCCAAATATATCTGTTTGGTATAAGAATTATTTTCAGCTGATTATTTTGAGAAACTGCAGACACAGGAGAAGCTCTGGAAATGGAGGAGAAGCCACCCTTTTGTGAGGGAAATTTACATTAGAAAGGGAGCCTGCACCAGGAGGGAGCTATTAGCAGGGATTGCTATTGTACTGGAAAGACTTAACCCCAGACTTGGCAAAGATTTGCTTATGACCCGTTTCCTCTTCCCACCTTCCTGTGAATTGCCTCCCCACATCTGAGGTCCCAGCCCCAGCTGCCTTCCTTAGCTCAGGATGGTCCCTAGGCCTCCTCAGTCTGACTGCCTAGAGTCTCACACCTCTGTGGGGCTCCCCTCCGTATGTACATGCATACGTAATTAAATTTGTTTTTTTCTCCTGTTAATCTTTTTGTTACGGGGTGAGGGGAATCTTAGCCAAGAGCCTAGGCAGGTCCAGGAAAAATTATTTTCCTCCCCTACAATGTCTAGCTAAAAGTTCTATGAAATAATACATGAATCCCTATAGAAAATGGGGCTCAGGAATGCCCAAAGTCTGGTGACTGATGGAGCCAAGCCTCTCCCCTGAAACCAGACCTGAAAGAATGGGTCAGATTCTGGCAGCCAGAGATGCTCTCTGGCAACCTCATTCTGATGGAGTGCCTATTTGTTTTTCCTGGTTCTATTTTTGGCCTTCCCTTCTCTTGGGAAGCCATCTACTCCAATCTCATGGCAGAATTCTTTAGAGCAATGGGCTGGGGAGTGAATCAGCCCTTGAAGGCATGGTTTAGATCTTAGCGAACTATCATGCCACTTTAATCGTTGTGGCATCTTTATGTTTCCTGATCTGCCCCCAAATGCTTAGCAAATGAGTAACCACTGCGTTAATGCGTTAATGATTTTTAAATCTCCCTTTAATTTGCCAAGTGGAAACTTTTTAAACCAACCAACTGATGGTATTACAATCTTATTTTTTCCCCTCAGCAAAGAGAACAGAGAGGGATGGAAAGGTAAATGGGGAAATTGCTAAATTGTCCAGGTTTTATTAAGCAGTCAAGATACTAATCCTAAAGATTACTCTTATACCTAGTAATATCCTCTGTGCGTGAGACTGTGGTGCAGATTTGGATAAATGCAGGGAGAAGCAAGTACATGTACATCAACAAGGCAGGCCCTGATCGCTTACAAATTCTGCAGCCCCAAGTAATCCTTTATGTAAGAAGACAGGAATGCGAGAATGGAAAAAAATTGTTTTAATTTAAACCTCCAAAATTCATCACATTCTAGAATGTATCTCCTCCTATCCGCCTAATTTTAACACCTGGCTACCGTCATGTTCAGAAATAGTGGTCCTGGGTGGAGGGTATAGCTCAGTGGTAGAGCACACGCTTAGCATGCACGAGGTCCTGGGTTCGATCCCCAGTACCTACATTAAAATAATTAAATGAATCAATAAACATAATTACCCCCCCTACCATAAAAAAATAAAAGAAAATAGAGAAGACATAGTTGTCTATAAAGTGATATAAGGCAGTTGGAAGTAAACTGCGGTATTTGCTGCCTTGAACAAGTAAGGTCACACCAATTTGTCCCTCCCCCTCTCTCCCTTCCCCATTTCCTTCCTCCCATCCCTCCTGACTCCTCTCCTTATACACACCTTTTAAATTGGGCCTGTCTCAGTTTACTAGGGCTGCCATAACAAAATACCACAGCCTAGGTTACGTAAACAATCCAAATGTATTTTCTCAGAGCTTTGGAGACGAGAGGTTCAAGATCAAGGTGTCAACAGGTTTGGTTTCTTTTGAGGCCTCTGTCCTTGGCTTGTAAATGGTCACCTTCATGCTGCCTCCTCATGTGGTCTCTTTTCTGTGAGCATCCCTGGTATCTTTCTGCATGTCCTAATCTCTTCTTATAAGGATACCAGCCACGTTAGATTAGGACCCAGCCTGGCATCATTTTAACTTAATTACATCTCTATCCTGACCTCCTGGGGTTAGGGCTCCAATATGTGAATGCGGGCAGTGGGGAGGGGCACAATTCAGTCCGTAACACCTAGGAAGAGTGTTCACAATTTGCAATTTCACATAATGTCCTTTCTGATTTCATCTCTTACTCCCTCTCTTGTTTTCTCTCCTGTTTCCTAAGAGTTCTTCTCAGGAGCTTTTGCGAAGATTCGAGATCTTCCCAGAAAGTTTTCAGTCTTCCCTCTTTGTCTGATATCCATATTGTAACTCTTCGCACACTTGTTTCTGTTACCTAGTACCTGAGGTATTTAGTCAGAACAGGTTTGAGCTCATGCTTTCTAATAACCACAATCAACATTTGACTTTTACCACCACCACTGCCATTATTATCCAACCACTATTGTAAATACTACTAGTACTTCCCTCCCTCCTTTTGCTCCTCCTCGTCTTCCTCCCATAAGAACATCTCCCAGGGATGTTGTCAGAGTGCAGCAGAGTAATATGCGCAGAACATCTAAAACAACCTAAATGCCCATCGACAGATGACTGGATACAATGGAATACTACTCAGCCATAAAAAGAGTAAAATAATGCCATTTTCAGCAACACAGATGGACCTGGAGATCATCATTCTAAGTGAAGTAAGCCAAAAAGAGAAAGAAAAATACCATATGATATTGTTTATATGTGGAATCAAAAAAGAATGACACAAAAGAACTTATTTATAAAACAGAAAGAGACTCACAGACATAGAAAATAAACTTATGGTTACTGAGGGGAAGAGGGTGGGAAGGGATAAATTGGGATTTGAGATTTGCAGATACTTATATAAAATAGATAAACAATTTTCTCCTATATAGCACAGAAAACTGTATTCAATATCTTATAGTAAGCTATAATGTAAACGGATATGAAAATATATGTATGTACATGTATAGCTGAAACTTTATGCTGTACATCAGAAATTGACATGGCATTGTGAACTGACTATAATTCAATTTAAAAAAAAAAAAGAAATGTATGCCACCAAAATAAATAAATACGTAAGTAAGTAAGTAAGTAGGTAAGTAATTAAAACTGCCTGGATACTGTAGCCAAAAATGTTAGTACCTCTCTGTCAAATGTGTGAAAGAAACAAAGATGAGAAGACAATCGATCTGTCTCCCTTTTCTCATTCCTCCTTTGGTTTGGTCTTCTCTGGCTTAGAGAAAGGTTATTTACTTAGGCTCCGAGACCCCATGGAAGGGTTTGGCCAGCTCTGAGCTGCTAAGCTATTTTCGGGAGCCCTGCCCCTTACGCTCACCCAGGCCTCTCTGGGACAATTACCCGCTGCATTCAGAGGCACAGCGGCACACTCCACGGCTGGTGAGCTTGGGCACTTGTGACCCTGGTGGCCTTGATTGACTTGGCAAGGGCTGGGTCACCCCGCCACAGACCGAGAGCTCTGGTCTTTTATTCCTCCCTCATTATCCGCCTCCTCCCTGGTGGAGCCTGGGCCCCATTAGAGCTTTTGTGCTTTAATAAACTCATCTGAATGGGAGGGAGATGCTGCTTTCCAACCTGATCATGCTCCTTGGGGAGTTTTCAAATCAGGAAGGGGGAAAAGAAAGGCTGAATGCAGTTTTCTTCTTCCCTCCCTCCCTCCCTTTTCTTTTCTTTCCCATTCTTGCTTTATTCCCTCGCTCCTTGATTCCCCTTCCATGTGTCTTCTTATTTCTTTTCATCCCACTTCCTCAGTCCTCTTTTTCTTCCTCTTTTTTTGTATTTCATTATAATAATTATCTCAAGTATAAATTAATGGAAATATCCTAAGATACGCATCATATATGGCTCCAAATTGAAGTAAAGGCGGCCTTTTCCACTTGCTCCTGTTTCTACGCACATGCGTTTGGGTAGCTGAATCCGAAGTAGCAGAGTCCTTTCGATGAGCAGAGTTCAGAGTTTCAGCCTCGATCATGTAACTTTACTTTCTTTCTTTAACTTTCCTATGTTTTGTCTGACTGCTTCTTCATCTGTCCACCTTGGTCATATGAGATCAGAACTCATATTTTCTCAATTGACCCATTATTATTATATGTTGAATGAATGGAGTTCCTACTACAGAATCACCCTTGCCTTCTGGGAATGAACGCCAGGGGCTGAGGTGTATCAGCCCATAATAAACTGTGGTATTCTCTTTGCTTTTATTTTACAGTTGTTTTTGTTGTGCATTGATATACAAGAGAAAGATTTAGTCCACAGCCTTCTGCATTTGTTTTGGCATCAGGATAGGGCTTGTCAAACAAAGATTTGGAATTTTTTTCCTTTTTTTTTTTTCCCACTCTGGAGCATTTTCCATACTACTGCTGAAATGGCTGTTCCTTAAAAGGTTGAGTCAAGTCACCTGGCCCTGACATTTTTTAGAACTGTAATTAGTGGTGTACCCGGTAGTCAATGTTCAATAAGCGGTTCTTTAGGGGGAATTAAAAGACCCTGATCTGTAGCATTTGCTGATTTCCATAGTGTAAATACTCCCACCACGGCTGATTTTAAGTTTATTCACATGACGTCATTGAACTTGAGGGTGGGAAGAGGTGCACAATCGTCTTTCACAAGCCAGTGTCAGACAGACAGCTCTAGCTCACTGCTGCTTGTAGATCTTTGGCAACTTTCTCAATTTTGTCAACTGCCCAGGTTGTCTGGCCATTATGGAATCAGTTTTGGTGACATATTTTTAGCAAATCATTTCATCCAGGTGTTCAAATGTACTATTTAGTCTTGCAAAGCGCTCTTTTAGGATTCTTTTTATTTCCTTGGTATCTCTGATAGTCCCCCTTCCCCATCTCTTCCACTCAAATGCTGTGTATTTCTATTTTCTCCCTTTGTTTCAGGTTCACTGGAGTGAGTTTCTGTAATTTTGAATTGTTTATCTCCTTTTCAGAGAAACCGATTGTATAGTCAGTACATGTCAATTTTTGGGGGTACAGCATGATGTCCCAGTCATGCATATACATACATATGTTCGTTTTCATATTCTTTTTCATTAAAGGTTATTACAAGATATGGAATATAGTCCCCTATGCTATACAGAAGAAATTTGGTTTTTTTTAAATCTGTTTTTATATATAGTGGGTAACATTTGCAAATCGATTCTTAAACTTACTTGTCAGTTTTATTACTTTCCTGTTTTCTAATATAGCACTTTTCTGCTTATCTTTTTTATTTCCTTATTTTTTAAACTTATCTGAATTTGTTTTTATAAAGTACCAGGCATTGAGAGTATACAATAAATAAACAGCATTTATTATCATTATGTAAATACATTTACCAAATAAAATATCAGTTAGTGTATACTGGCTTCAGATATTATGCTAGGTATTTTTAAAATTTTTGAATTGGAATTGCTAGCTCTAGAACATACTCTGTACTTTTTTTATAATCAATCAAAACTTGCTTCCTGTCTGCATGTCTGTAATTCCCACTAGGGGTGCTGGAAAACATCATTTAGATATTTCTCTTATTTCATTAATGCCAGTGGCCATTCCTTCAACCCCTGGCTGCCTTGTACTGCTACCAAGTCTCCTGTGGTTTCTAATTCCCCTGTTCCTAATCTATGTCCTCATTCGTCAGATTCTCTCTCATCACCCCTCTGTCTCTGATTACAGGTTACCTCCCAGCCACCCTTTGAGACAGAAAATGTAATTTCCTATGGTCATGGCAGTGCCTCCTGGATGACTTGTATTAATACTAGGACACAGATGTTTTCTGGGATACAGAAACTTAATCTAAAATTTAGATTAGTCAAAGAACTTCACTGTCTGCAGAGAGTTTGAGGAAGCCGGTCAATGACTTTCAGAACATAGAGGCAGTGAAGGGATTTGCATTAAGCATTGGGAATCTGCTCAACTTGCTTTTTGAGCAACACCTGTGAAGGGGCACTTTGGGTCAGCCAGGGTTAGGCGGGTTAGTGATAGCTGGTTAACATGGTCCACTGCCCAGAGTCGCAGAGTATGGAGTCCAAGCACAAAGTGATTAAGGCAGAAGAAAAGGGAGGAATGAAAGTATTTTGGTTGAGTTCTTTTTATGGCTCACACCCTACTTAACATTAACTCAGTAGGTGCTTTGAACATCCCTACAAGATAGGTATTACTTCAAAATGGATACTCCAAAAAGTCAAATGTCTTGCCCAAAGTCACACAGCTAGAAAGCGAGGGAGGCAAGATTCAAAGTCTGATTTACTCCAGGATTTGTACACTTTCAAGGCCCCACTGCCCCTTTTGGCTCAGTAGAGTTCTAGGTAATTTGTATGTTAACTCTCATTTCCATGGAGTTTCCATACTGAGTGCTCTAAGAAGATCCTGATTCGTGTAACACTCGGAATGTTTGGGAATATCTCTGAACCTGAATCAGGGGCGTTCCGTGACTCCTGCCCAGCACATGCCAGTGATAACAGCTGTTTTGTCTACTCTGTCTCTACTATTATTATTAGCACTGTCAATAGATGTCATTCGGAAACCGCTCCACCTTTCAAACGTTTATAACTTTAGTCATTGTGAAGTAGTTTGAGAAAGCTTATTCAAGCACCATAGCCCCACCTCAAAGTACCCGCTGTTACTCTACCAAGGCTCAGAATTACTGTTCCCCGACCACTCTCACGCCCTCGAGCCCTGCCCTGGTTCTAAGCGGGCCATCACAGATGCCCTGTCCCCGATGACACACATCCCCAGAGGTACGCTCAGATGAACCCCACAGCTCCCAGTCAGAGCACCTGAAGCCTTTGTGAAAGTCTCTGGGAAGAACCTTAGTGCCTCTCCCTCAGCTTTATAACAATGAGCCAACAAACAAAGAAAGAAAAGAAAAGAAGGAAAGGAGGGAGGGAGGGAGGGAGTGGGGAGAAAGGAAGAAAGGAAAAAGAGAGGCAGGAAGGAGGGAAGGAAGGGAGTCACTTAACGGCTGTTTTGGAAGTCACTAGCTAAAATCTCCAGGGGTCTATCCTCAATCTTGGGACCTGTTGTTTTCATAATTTTTACCATCATTTCTTATAGAGTTAGATTAAATAAATGCTGTCATGTTTCTCCTGGATTTCAAAACAAAGTGGAATCTATAGTTCCTGCTTTCAGGAGGAGCGCTTTCACAGATGAAAGATGTAAAAGCTACTTCTGTTTTCTGCTCAGCCTTTAAGTCTCAACCCTTAAAAAAAAGTCTTGTGATCAATGGGTTAAGCTCTGATCTCACTTCACCCAGAAACCACATTTGCTCTCCATGATTCGGCCCTCGGCATAGCTGGTTAGACCCAGTGGTTACTTACCAAAGGGGGAGAAAGGACCTATTTGTGTTTTGTGTGTGAATAGAAAGAATTTAAACTCATAAAATTGAGCTATGATAGTTTCTTACCTTGTGGACTGTGGAGAACAGAGAAACGTGAGCTACAGAGAGAGAGAGAGAAGAAGGGGTGGGACGTGCAGGCAAGCCCAGCAGCGCTGTGTCCTAAGGGCTCCTCAGTCACTGCGCTTGGGTCTTGTCTGAGGTTCTGTCGCTTCCTAGCCGTTGGGTTCCGGGAGGCACCTAACCCAACTTTAATTAGTCTATGTTGAGTTCATTCTTCTTTCTTGCAATTCTCACTGTCTGAGCAGTTGCACTTCATTATCTGAGAGGCGCTGGGCACAGCAGGGATATGACCGGTTAACCAGAGATCCAGAATTCCTGGAACCAAATCGTAGCTCCAGCACTTGGTGGTTACTGCAGGCTGAACAGTCACTCCCAAACATACCCAGAATCGAATTGCTGGAACCTGTGAGTATTACCTCACATGGCAAAGCGGATTTTACAGATGTGATTAGGTTAAAGGTCTTGAGATGGGGACATTATTCTGGATTATCTGGGTCAACACTAAATGTGATCGTACATGACCTGACAGGAAGAGAACAGAGGGAGATTTAACAGGGAAAAGGTAGTAGGAGATGCAGGGTTGGGAGCAAGAGGTTGAAGTAATGAAGGGGCGGGGCCAGGAGCCAAGGCATGCAGGCAGCCTTCAGAAGCCAGAAAAGGCCTGGAAAACAGATTCTCCTCTTGAGCCTCTGGAAGAAACTAGCCCTGCAGAGACTGTGACCTAAGCTTATGGAAATGAATTGCAGACTCATCATCTCCAGAACTATGAGATAATACATTTCTATTGATGCAAGCCACCAAGTTTGTTGTGATTTGCTGCAGCAATAGGAAGCTAATGTGGTTGCTGTGTTTCCTTGGGCAAGTTTCCTAAACACTCTGTGTTTCAATTTTACCAACTGTACCGTGGGGAAAATGCAAGTTTTATCAGGAGGTTGTGAAAACTCAGTGAGTTGGTATTTTGTCTGCCATGGAGACAGCACTCAATAAGCATTTGAACATTCAATGCTTGCAATCAATACAGTTTTAGGCATTCAATACAGTTAGTAGTGGAGTCAGGACTTCTACACAAATCCAGTATAAAGTAAGTTGGTGAAAAACTATCAATTAACAGATTAAATATGATATGACCCAACATTTCTTAGGCTTCCTTTTAAAAATGATCACTGAATAAGGAAAATGCTATTTTCTATCACCTTGTCTGTGGTTTTAGAAAACCTAATTTCACCCTTTTTGGTCAAAGTTCAATTCCTTCTCTGCTGAAAGAGATGAAAATAGCTATCCTCAAAATCCTTCATTTCCTATTTAATTTGCATATTATTATTTCTAGCTCCCACATTCTACTTTTTGAATCACCTACTAGGTAATCTTTCTAAAGACTTTTGTATTTCTCTGTTTAACTCTGCCTCACCTTTGAGATATCAGTTAAACTTGACACCTTTTACTAAGTACCTACTGTGTATAGATACCATCCCATATGTTTACAGAAAGCAACCCAGTTATTCATGTCCGTCCGTCTGTCCATCTATCCATCCATCCATCTTTCTAACCCATCTGACCATTGATTCAGGAGGCAAACATCTGTGGACCACTAATCTGGGCTATTTGTACATGTCTTAGGCCCTCATGCAGATGATAATTTGTAGTCTCTGCCCAGAGAGGGGTTGTAGTTGAATTCTGGAGCCAGACGCATGGTCAGAACCTTCAAAGAAATGTGGCAAGGACAGCGATCAAGTTTTGCCCAGAGAGAGAAAGGAGGAGGAGTGGAGGGATAGCTACATCAGACAGGAAGCAGGGGTTGTAGGAAGACTTCACAGAAGAAATATGGGGCTGAGCATACAAGGTTTAGGGAGGAGGAGATCAGAAAGAAAAGAGCCTTAAATAAAAGCTTTAGAAACATTAAGAGGAAAAGATGATATGACTAGATTAGACATAGTATTTCATAACTTACAGCCAAAGAAAGTGTCTGCTTCTCCCGGATTGGCACTTAGTTGTCTGATGGAAATAATTTAGAACAACATACCTGAATGCTACACATCAAGGCAGGCAGCTTTCTGAGATCTGATGCATGAATTCTGACTTTTTCCCCCTCCTTTTTTTCCCCCTGAAGCATTACTGACAGTCACTGCCATAGTCCAGCACTCTTGAAGTTGACATATGCTGAGTGACAGATCCAAGATAAGAGTAAAATACATTTGAATGTGCTGATAAAGAAAAAAAAAAAGGGGGAAAGGGATGAAATTACAGAGATACAAAGGTGCAGCTTTAAAGCTTTTAGGAGGACAACTTGCTAATCAGGAAAAGAACTGTGTAGAGGTTTGATAAGTTTGAATGCAGAAACCCTTCTGGGATGGAAACTCTTTGTAGTGTGTAGTGGTTTTATAAGAAGTCTAATGAGATCTGTTTGAAAGAACTGACTCCCTTTGGTAGAGGGAGAATTGTCAAGAGATTTTCAGATGTCTGAGTGAACAACAATAAGCCCAACAGGGCCAAGCTCGGGTATCCGATCGGCCAAGTGACATAAAAGCTATCTTTGGAAACTCATCATCCACTACAGTCCATTCTGTTCCCATTAATTTCTGACAAACAGAAACCAACTGCAAGGAAATAACATTGACGTCAATCAAGTCGATCACACTTGGATTTACCTATAACCCCATAAAATCCTATCATTTTATGCTCATGGAAACACACTTGTATATGCATGTGAGCATACATACACACACACCCCCACACAGGTGTTTATAAAGCATAAGTAATTTAAATTCTTATCCTATCTTTGATTTCCAAAATAATAATTTCTTCTGATAAGTAGTTTATTCAACTGTTTATGTTTTTACAAGTTGTAATTACCAGCACTTGGATTATTTGCCTAATTTATATATTTCCTCTTCTTTAGGATCATTGGAACCTTAGTGTTGAGGGATGACAAATTACTAAGAATGTGTCCTTGCATTCTGGTCATGGTTAATTGATTTTGGGGTGGCTACTCAACCCTAACTGGGCCAGTGAGAGGACCTCTACTTGGAACTGGGGGAGAGGATAAGGGGACACCCAGAGGAAAAGTCCATTTAAAACATTCAAGTTGCTCATAGTGTCTCATCCTTGAATCCTGGAATCTCAGCCCTTTGATGACTGCTGATGTAGATTTACTTGAAAAATGCTCCCTCCACCACTCTGTGGAATAGTTGGCAAACTGCAATTTGCTAAACATGGTAACCAAGGTTGCCCTCCCGCTTTGAACAGTTGCAACACAGATTCCCACGGAACATGCAGGTACTCAGACTTCTTCAGAAAGACACTTCAAAAATGTTTTAATAAAAGATTAAGATCATTTTCTTTGCTCCACAACTGCCTTTGCATGTCTTTTTACCACCTTCAGAAATTATTTGCCAAATGACCCATTCCTGAGAGACAAAGCTTGCAGGTATCTAGGGGACCGATATATACTATGATAAACACCATGGTATAATAAGAAATATATTCTATCTTTGTCCTCAGATCCTTGTATAAAGCAATGAAAAGCCCTTGGAATTTCCTGAGTGATGGGAGTGTCTTTCATTATTCATAAGGAACGCCTTTGGAGCACATCTGAATACATGCTAATGAGGGGACATAGAGGGGCCTCTAGAGAGTCTCAGGATGGGGGCTGGTCATCAGAATGAATAAACATTAGAGAGTAGGAACTCTTAGCTCCCACCTCCTTGAGAGGTGGGAGGTGGGAAGGGGACAGAGACTGGGATATAAATATATATAGATAGATGTATATCTTTATATATTATATAATATATAAACATATATATGTATAAATAAGGCATATAGATGTGGGCATATGAAGTATATACATATATCCTTTTGATCATATCATTTATCATATAATGACATACTGTCTCAGTTTTTGTGTATTTTTAAATCTTGAGTAAATCTTATTTTATTATTATACCTTGGAAGGTTGTTCACAATTGTCATTTTGAATGATTTCTTAACCATATCCTCTCCCCACTCTCCCACACATGCATTTTTAGTTGGTAATTAAGCTTTTTCTTTGCTCTATTTTATAGATTAAAAAAAAAAAAAACTAAAGCTCAAAAAATGTAGCTGACTTTTGTCAAAGTTCTGCATGTGGAAGAGCTGAAGTCCAAAACTGCATTTGCATTTCCTTTTTTCAACCAAGGCCCTTCTTCTTAGATCATCTATTTTCACCTAGATTGTCAATTATCTATATTTATAATCAACTGTGGGAGTATGACTTGAATAGACTTGCTGTAATAGATACACGGATATGTAAACTAAGAGAGGCTCAAAACAGAATCTTGTCTGGCCAGAATGAGTGAAGATTCAGTGCCGCATGCTGTACGGGACACGGGCCCGTGGTGTGCAGTCAGGGAGACGCGCATTCAATCTTAGCTCTTTCCCCTTAGGAGCTTAGGTACTAAAACTTAAGTAAGCTTCTTAACTTCTCTGAACCTTGGTTCCCTCATCAATAAAACAGTAATGATAGATACAACCTGCAGGATTTTTGCTTCTTGCTTGATACGTTTATGTCATGTAGGTGAAGCGTTTATGACATCACCAGCACAAGATAATTCCTACCATTTTTCAACCACAGTTATTATGTTATGATTTTACTGGGAAGTCATATGGAAAGCATGGCCAGGAAATAGCCTGTGGATGTACCAAAGAAGCAAGCAGAATGTGTCCTTGCATAACAATGATAACAACATCTACCATTGATTAAGTGCTAATTAAGTGTGAGCATTTTAATTCACTGCCATATTTAATCCTCATGATTATTTGATTTACTCACAACAATAAGTGAGCTATTTCCCCATTTCATAGGTTAGGAAATTGAAGAATAAAACATTAAATAACTATTCTGAGAACGGAAAAATGAAATGATCGATTTAACTGGAAAATGAGGGTGAATGTATGTTGTTGACCTTTCCAATAATATTTTCTTCTTAACTAGGGAATCTCAAGTAAGATAAGGTCTAATCCAAAGAAATAAGCTAGTAATGATGGTATTTATAGCTCTTAAAGGATTGTGGGTAAGAAATATAGACATGGGCATAGGAATATCCCTGAAATATTTATTCCTTTATTCATTCATTCAATATATTACTTGACTGCCTATTATATGCAGACTCCATGTTTTCTCTCTGATTTAGAGTATTAAGCCTTATTCTTTATGTATCCCCCTAAACTATTTATTTTAAATAATTTAAAATGTAAAGAAATGTTATAAAAGTAGTACAAGGAACATCCATATTCTTTTCACCTAGATACACCCATTGTTGACCTTTTGCCACACTTGTTTTTTCTATCTGTGTGTGTGTGTGTGGGTGGGTGGGTGTGTAAATACATACACGCATTCATACATTTCTTTTTGTCCTAATCATTTTAGAGTTAATAGCAGATACCAAGGAATTTTACCTCTAAATATTTTCGCATGTTTCCTTAGAGTAAGATGGATCTAAAAAATACCACAATACAATGATCATACTCAGAAATTTGACATCGATGCAATCCCATTAATGCACCTTCAATATTTAAATTTCTCCAATTGTCTCAATAATTTTACTTAAGAGTTTTTTTTTTTCTTCTAATCCAAGATTCAATCAATAATCACATTGGATTAAGTCATCATGTCTCTGTAAATGTCAAAGTCAATCAAGTTTTTTATTTTTTAACTTTTAAAAACATTGGTTGATATTTTAGTAAAGTCCAGGTCATTTACTTTGCAGAATATCCTTCAATATGACTGCTTGATTATTTTCTCATGATAGGATTTGGGTTAAAGTTTTTTTTTTTTTTTTTTTAACTGAACACTACATAGGTGATATGTGTCCTCAGTGTATCACATTGTGATGATGCCAACTTTTTAAATCTCTTTGCATGTAAAGGAGAGCTTGGAATTCTGAAGGGGCAAATCACCAGCCCTGATTCCCTGTTGTGTCTCTATTTGCAGCACACATTTGGAGATCCTGCCGTAGCAATCAGAAGGTAACTATGATCATGGTGCCATTTTGCAGTCATTCACCTGAAATTCATTGTGTGTATCCAATTACTCATTCCTGAATGGATGGCTCCTCCATGAAATGGTGAAAAATCATTTTTCTTAAATGAAGGACTTTTACATGCAAGGCTGGAGACTATATCTGTATGGGAGTTTTGACTTATTACTCAATTATAGCATTCCAAAGTAGGTTGTGGGGGGAGCATCTTTGAAAATTAAAAATCACTAAGTTTAGGATGAATAAGGAATTCTCACTTTCTACAGAAACTGCTCTCTTGCAAAATATATTGGTTTAATTGCATGATCATAGACCGAATTCTCGATTTTTTTTCAGTCAAGGTTGATTTATTTTAAAATAAAAGGCATAAACATAATTTCTAAATTCTCTTTCTTTTTGATGTCCAGTTTCTGGGTAAATTTGTTAACATTTTATCATGTAGCATAGATACATTCGTTGAAGACAAATTTATAATGGGTTAGTAAGGAAATGAGGATATTTGGAAATCCCTGATGTCTTAATTAGGCATTGAAGGAGTAGCAATCTAACATAACTAACAAAATGGCTTCCCTGATGCTAAGGCTGTTTACTGATGTTTGCTGATTCATTTTGACATACCTTGTTTTTCTTTTAGTTTACTTGCTCAGTTGCTTTACTAAAATACCCCTCGATCCTCCCTATAAATTCTTTTACCCAGAATAGCTTATTCTTTAACCCAGAAGCTGTTTTCCAGAAAGTTACGAGTTGATGACCTCAGAAGAATGGACAGACCTAAGGAGTTTTCCGGGACGCCAGGTGGACTTATCAAGATTACGAAGAATACAGCACCACACACTGTTCCTGATTGTTATTACTCTTCTGCTCCATCCAGTTCTTCTATAAAACCTCAAGACCCCAAGATGGATTCACAGTCTCTAAGGCACTAGCCTGCTGTGACTCCCCTCTACCCGGCAAAGCAATAGAGTTGCTCTTTCCTGGTACTCCCCAAACTCCGCCTCTGAGTCTGAACTCGTTTTTGGGGGCACAGAGGCCGGTTTTCCGGCAACAATATCACAGAAGAATCACCACAGCAGGCTCAGTGGTACCCCTTACCCCGATCTGCTTCTGTTCACTTCACAATCCAGTGTGGATCTTTATGACTTTCCAATACTTGACTCATTTCTCCACACAGAGTTATACATTATCCCTTTTTTTTTTATCACTTCATTAACTTATTCTTTGTTTTTGATCCCTACCATGGTTCATATTTGCTCTTTGACTTTGCTGCTGTTGGCTGAAGTAGTTAAACACTTCACCTGATCAGCTAGGCCTAGGGTCCTATAGGAACCTCAGAGTGGGGCCATGGGTAGTTTTGTTTGGCTCCAGAGGGCGCCCCAGACAACAAGACCAGTCTGATCTGACATGCTAATCTGTATATTCTTAATTGTTAAACACAGAGATGCAGACACATCGACCTCAGTTCTAGCATCATGTTCCATGTAACTCATTTTCACCGCCTGGTACACCTGTAGGGAAACTGAAGGTAGATGCAACACAGAATGTTGCTAAAAAAGGGAGGAGGAGGCTAGAAATGATAAATTTAAATTTTACTGGATTTCAGAACAGAACATATAGGTTCCTTTTCTGAATGTTTTTAAGTGGCAGTGTTTATTTATTCACTTACTCATTCATGATATTACAAGTATAATAACAGAACAGATTCTGTAGCTTGACTGCTTCAGTTTGAATTGCTTTCTGCCACCGCCCAGCAGGGTAAATCATTTAACCTCTGTGTGTCTCAGTTTCCTTCTCTGCAAAAATGGGAATAACAATGGTAGCTACATCAAAGGATTGATAAGGATTAATTAATTAATGTATATGAAACCCTATAGAACACTTTGGCACACAGCAAGTGCTACATACACATCAGCTCTTTATTGTTAATTTATAATGATGTATCTCCTATTACATATCTAACATAACGTAAGGAATCCATATACATTCTTAGAGTCAAAGAATAATTCAAAGTAACAGGTGACAGATCAGAGATCAGAGAAGGATACAAAGGATTTGCTATCTGTCCATGGGATTACTTCCTATCATCATTTTCAGCATCATCCTCCTCGTCATCATAATGACTAAATTTTTGAGTATCTGCATTGTGCCTCACACTCTTGGGTTTCTTTCATGATTTTTCTTATTTAGTTTTTTTCTTATTTAGTTTCCATTTTACAGAAAGATTAACTATTTGCCAAAGGTCATAGAACTTGAACATGGTAAAGCCATGATCAAATTCAGGCAGTCTGACTCCAATAGTCTATGCTTTTAATAACACTGCATGTCTACAGACTATACTGAGATGTGTAGGGTGCAGTGTCTCCATTCAATATACACACATTTACTGAGAGCACGGTACACACTCAGTGGCAGAGACAAATTAGACTCTTGTCATCAGATAGCTTCTGCCATCAAGGAGATCAGAGTATCACAGTGAAAATACACAAATGAAAATGACAAGGTGTAGGATGTGCAATGATGGCTGATGTTCACAGGGCAAGCTCAAGGATCAGCACCGCAACCTGAGGGAGGGTCAAGGAGATGTGCGAAAGGACAACACTCCTCAGCCGTGTCTAGCACGAAGCAGTAGGAGTTAAGTAAGTGTGAAGGGGCACCTGAGGCAGAAAGATCATATGTAAGAAAAGGTTTGGTGCACGTGGGGAACTATGAGACTTGTGGCTGGAGAAGGTTAAATGAGGGTGTAGGATACATGTAGAAAAGAGAAAAGGAAGGCATGACCAGGGAACCTCTGTATGCTAATATGAAGAGTTTGACATTTAACAAGAAAGCATGAGGATTCTTTGAAAATATTTATCCAGGAAGAAAACAAGACTGAATTTGCCTGGCAAAGATCATTGCACGAAAAGTATTGAGTGTCTTTATCATGTCTTTAAATTAATGGCATGTTTTATTGGAACCTAGCTGTATTAAGCTCCTCTTGTTTTTGTGGATTTGCATTAGTGAATTTCAATAGGTAGTATTATTAACACTGTTTACTACTAATGCCTACTCATCTCCTAATTCTTCAGTTTATAGCATGCTTTTAACTCCATTATCTCCCGTAATTTTTAACTGCCTTATTTTATTATTATTTCCTTTACAGAGGAGGAAAGTTAGGCTGAGCAACATTAGCTTTCACAGACTGGTCTCAGACCCAAAAGGATTTTTTTCCCCAAAACCTGAATACAGAAGCCTTAAGTGGATACCACGTGAACACCTCCTTGTGCCCTGTGGCATCCTGCACGGAGCCCCTTGCTCAAGTCCCCAGTGCAACTTGGGCATCCCACTGCAGCACCAGGGTCAGTTCTGGCCCAGCCTGCCCATCTCATTCCATTTGGGCTACTGTAACAATGCCAGAGACAGAAGCTTAAACACCAACATTTAATTCTCACAGCTCCGGAGGCTGGAAAGTAAGATCAAGGTACTGGCAGAGTCAGTGTCTAGTGAGCACTTGCTTCTTGATTCATAGAAGACTGTCTTCTCGCTGTATCTTCACAGGGCAGAGGGGGTGAGGAAACTCTGCGGGGTCTCTTTCACAAGGGCACTAATCCCATTCATGAGGGCTCTGCCTTCATGATCAAATCACCTCCCAAAGGCCCCACCTCCAAACACCACCTCACTGGGCATTAGGTTTTAATACATGAATTGCGGAGGACACAAACACTCAGTCCGTAACACTACCCAGTGACCATTTTCCATTCTTCCTGGATAATGAACCTTGATTTTGTCTTGGAAGTATTTGTGGCCAGTGAACTGCAGAGGGAATCCTGCTGGTAAACCTTTGAGAAGGATTTTTCTCTGATCTAAGAGAATAGTGGGAGATGACGGTTCCTTTGCTTCCTCCCTGTTTTATGTGCTCCTGTGTGGAAATATCATATTTGGAGCTGGGTAGCTACCTTGTGAGCCTTAAAAGGTCTTTTGAGGACAAAAGTTGACAGGCTGAGGATGGTGAAAGGGAAGGATGCAGAGTCCAGGTCTCTGTGGTGGATGCTGGGATGTGCTGCCCAGATCTCACTGCAGGATTGAGAGACAATTACCCCCAATGCTGGGGGTGCCTCTGACAGGTGGCCCTCAACTGTCAGTCCCTTTGGGGATGTAACATGAAGCTACTTTGCCTAAGACCACATTCCTTTCTTAAGGTAGCTGGTATCCCTTGACTGATGGGCTTAATGGCTACAATATCCCAACCTTCTCTTCCCAATAGGAGACTGTGAACGGTCATCCAATCTGAAAGCTACTTCAAGGGGGTCACCTGAGGTTATTCTGGGGCCTTCATGATAACTTGATATCTCCTTCCACCCAGTGCTGCTTCTTTACCTTCCCAACTTCAATGCTGATCCCAGAAGTACTCTTCAATAAAAGTCCATCTGAGTCTGCTTCCTGGGGCAACCGAACCACAACAGTCCCTGACGGCTATTTTAGGCTACCGAACTAACTCTGAGCCACTTACATTTTATTAAGCCAGCAATGAACACAGGGTTTGAACTATGATTATTTGGCACTGATCATTTGCTTATCCATCAGTCTTTCTGATCAGACTGGGATGTCTTCAAGAGTGTTTACTATGTTTTATTTATCTCTTTCTAGGTTCATAACAGTAAATGGAACTTAATAGGCATGCAGTAAGTGGATGTTAAATGAACAGATAAAATCTAAACCTATTTTAATGCCTGATAGTCATGGCCATGTTCTTGTCCAGTGAATTACTTCTGCAGACCTAGACTGTGTACATGGTCACTTACCTAAATCATGTCTTTCTTCAGGAAATGCATTAAGCAAACTGAAAAGGATCATGTGTCATATTTAATTTTTCAAACTGTGACATCAGTCCCAAATTGAAAGTCACCATTTAGGTCTTTAGAAAGGAATTCAACTGCTGGTACAAGATGACATATTTCACTGTACTGGGGATCTTAATGAAAAGTAAACCTGCACTGGGCTTCAGTCCCTAAAACCTAGTTCCCTGGAAACAATGTTCATGAACTAATTAGATAGATAGATAGATAGATAGATAGATAGATAGATAGATAGATAGATAGATAGGTGTGTATATATATGTACATATATATAAATATACACACTCCTATATATTCTGTGCACAGTTTCAATGGCAAAATAAAATACACAAAATAGGCAATAAACAAAAGCCCTGGGTTAAAGACCCCTCTCTGCCACTTAAGTAGAGTGCTATCTTGAGCATATTAAACTTTTGAGACTCAGTTCTTTTATCTGTAAAATGGGCAAAATCAAATGCTATCAGGATGCTTCTAGTTTCTTATAAAGCCGTAATTCAGGCTTTTATTCCTAAGGTTTTTTTGAGCTCTCTCTCTCTGTTTTAGAATCCACATGCTTAATTTAGTAGATTATTTTATTAGGACATTATTTTCTCTCTTTGTTATTACATTCTCCCTCTGTTAGTTCATGAGAACTACGCTTATTGCCTTGGCTGCCTGGAAGCTGAGAACTGGATTTACTACTTAGTTCTTCTTGTTAGAATATTTTTTCTTTTCCTTTATAAACATTCTGTTCCATTTCTTCCTCATTAGCTATACTGTGTAACTGTGTTTTACTGCAGAGGAGGTCTCCTGGGAAGCAGACAGGTATTTACATTTTTACGTAATATTTAATGCATACAAACGTTTAAAAAAAACTACCATTTATTGTCTTCTATGAGCTAGGTACTTTAGATACATCACTATCTTTAATCTTCACAGGAACCTAACAAAGTAAGGAATTACTTGTTCATTTTGAAGATGGAGAAAGTAAGGCTTGAAACAATCAAATACCCAAGGCAACTCAGTTAAGTGAGTGGTGAGTCAGGATTCACAGCCAGAACTCTGTAACCCTGGGCTTGTCCTGTTCCCTCTGCACACATGGCAATTAGACAGACAGAGAAACATCAATTTCTGAGCACACAGGTAACTGTTTGTAATTCCTCATACAGAGATAAGCTAGAGATAACTGTTTTTATGAGAATCAAGAGTTGCAGAGGGTTTAATTAACAAAGTGACACATTTAAAAATCATTTAACATAAACTTAATAGAAGAATGATGGGCAATGTTTATTTTGCAACCGTATTTTTTTAAGGAACTATCCATCCCAGTGACTGTCTCAAATAACAACTAGCAAATACCCATTACTTGATAAGCATTTAAATTTAGAGAGAACTTGGGATGATGGGACATTGAAAGACTTGCCTTGTTTGGTTCTTTTAGAATAACCAGAGCTGGGGAGGAGATACAGAAACACACAATTTAATTTCCCCCTTTTATTAATCAGATAACATGTCAACCACAAGGAGGGCATTTTAAAACTAAATAAAACGACCTGCACAGTCATTGCTATAACACAAGACTTGTTTTCTTTCTTCCTTCCTTCCTTCCTTCCTTCCTTCCTTCCTTCCTTTCTTTCCTTCTTTCCTTCTTTCCTTCTTTCCTTCTTTCTTTCCTTCTTTCTTTCGCATTTTCTTTAAGTCTCTCTCAGTATAGGGCTGAGGAAGTTTTATATTTGGAATATTTTGAAGAACAGCATACTGCCAGCAACAAAGGACCTTAATAAATATGATTTGATGAAAAAACGCCAAAGTTGAGCTTTTGCTCCCAAGAGTATAATGTAGCTCAGCTTTATTTGATAAAGAATCATCCACGCAGACAGGAACCTCTAGTTACAGTTCATGGTGACACAAAGAAATATTAAATATGAGGAGAAAGACGTATTTTTCAATGAGATATTAAAGAGATGAAAGAGGCTGAATGATCAGGGAGGGAGGAGGTTTTAGAAGCAAAAGATGAAAGAGAAGAATTTCCAACAGGTAGAAAAATAAGAATGTCACTGTTCCTTTTTTTTTTTTTTTTAATATCACTTTTTCAACTAAAAAGGGACATTGTACCCACTAATATTCACAAATGTGTATGTGTGGGTGTGTTTAGAATTTACTCATTGCTGGCCCTACATTGTGATGTAGGTACTAATATTCTCTTTTTACTGGTGAGGAAACTGAGGCACCTCTGGCTTCAGTGACAGTTGTGGGGATTCCAGGGCTGATACATGCTGAATGTAGGCTTTAAGCTAAGGCTGCTGGCTTCAGAGTCTGTGCTCTTAACCATATCCTGGTCTGCCATTCATAGGACCACACCTGCAATTCCAGAATGTGGTAGGACGTTAAACTGGTTTATGGGCATCTGAGAGTGGCTTTACTTATATTATCTTTAATTCCTAGTCCAGCTCTGAGAAGTAGCTAGTACTATCCCTGTTTGAAACACGAAGAAGGGGAGAAGCAGAGAGGATGATCGTTTTGTGCAAGGTCACAAATAGTATATCATATAGCTGAGATTCCAACTCAGGCACCAAAAAAACGCTCACTTTTCAACTCTCTGATGAACCATCATTTTTCTGGTAGAGTCATACAGACAAACAGGAGGAGATTTACACACATGTGTCTCTATAAGCAAAAGGGATGGAGATAAAGGTAGGAAGAACGTTAAGAGTTAATTCAGTTGGAGAGCTAATCCCCGAGGACACGTCACGGACAAGACATTGTGTTTGGTGCTTAGCAAACATGTCTTCTCATAGAGCAGTTCTGTGTGGCAGGTGTCACAGGTGCGCACACAATGACTGTGGAACTGGAGGTGTGATGAAGACGTGGTGGCAAGAAGGATGTGGCATCAGGGTCCTCAAAAGGGAGGCATATCATTAAGAACAGTTATCTGTATCTGTATCTCCACTACGGCACTGTGCCAGGTACCGGGTGAGGCTTTCACACATACTGTTCTATGAAGGCTCACGTGACTTCTATGAAGTACTATTTCTGTTTACAAATAAGGAACCAGATATTCAAAAGTCCAAAGAGATGAAGAGTGTTGTGCAAAGTTCCACAGCTAGTAAGTCCTGGGATTCAAACCCATCTTGATCCTAGATCTAGAGATGGAAGCCACTTTTCTCTGTTAGGTATATTCTAGAATCTCAGTTCAGGCTTTGAAGACCTAGAGACAGCTTCCTTACAGTACTCTGGATTGAGAGAAATCTAATATGGACAGATCACAGCTGGAATCAGACAGTTGATTTCTTTCACTATTCATTCATTCATTCATTCATTCAGTAAACATGCACTCAACTTTTATGTGCCAAATACTGTTTCAGGAATTAGAGACATAGTAGTAACCTTTAGGCTTTGTTAGGCTTAAACCATAGTGAAAGAGTGAAAAATACAAATAAGTATGTCATAGATGAAGCAGTGGTAAATGCTTTGAAGAAAAATAAGGTAAAGTATTTTGTTCAAAAATAACAGGGAAGGAAAGCCTTGTTAGAAAACACTAAGGAGATGACACTGAGGAGACACCGGCATGAAGGGAGGACCCCTGTGATGAGATCGCCAGAGGAAAAACATTCGGGAAAGGCCAAGTCTCTGAGCCAAGTGTGGGGGTGACACAGGGAGGTGACACAGAGGAGGGTGTGAGTGATGGAGAGGGGTGGGGGAAGGATGAGACATGGGCGGGGACCAAACCTCAAGGCCCCTGAGGACCATGAGTGAGGAATCCAGAATTTATTTTCAGGGTGAGCCATTGGGGCATTTGGAGCAAGATAGTAACATGATCTGAGTCAAGTTTTGAAAACCTCACTTTGGCTACGCAGGGACATTGGTCAGGAGGCTGTGCAGCTGTCTGGGTAAAGGTTGGCAGGTGGCACAGACTAGCATGATAGCATAGAGATGGAGCGAAGTTTGAGAAAGAATACTTTCTGGAGATTAGGAAGTTTGCGTTGGGGTAGTCACCAAATTCTCTCCTTAAAGTCCAGCAACATGAGAAACAAAATCATCGTCAGAGGCTACTTCTAAGTGTCTTATGAACGGTTACTCTGATGGGATCTGAACACCCTGTGACTGCAAAACTCTTTCCTGAAGACAAACTTAATGAAGATGACGGCTTTGTGAATGAGGGAGTGAGAGGAAACTGGATGCTGACTGAGCACCAGAAATCATGGTTGGGATCAGCATTCTTACGGTAAGGATGGTCTTGCCAAGAAGTTCAGAAATACATGCAGTTCTGGGGCCATATTTCCAGCGTCCACCTCTGCACCAGGAATCATTTGGCTTTGGGATCACTTTTCAGAGTGGCCCAGAATGTTTGATACTTAAAATGTTGCTCTTACAATAGCCAAGACAGCCATGGAAGCAATCTAAACAAACATCCATCGACAGATGACTGGATAAAGAAGTTGCGGTATATTTATATGATGGAATACTACCCAGCCATAAAAAAGAATAAAATAATGCCATTTGCAGCAACATGGATGGACCTAGAGATCATCATTCTCAGTGAAGTAAGCCAGAAAGAGAAAGAAAAATAACATATGATACCACTCATATGTGGAATCTAAAACAAAAAACAAAAAAGGACATTTTGAACTCATCTACAAAACAGAAACAGACTCTCAGACTTAGTAAACAATCTTATGGATACCGGGGAAAGGGGATGGGAGGGGGTAAATTTGGGAGTTTGATATTTACAATGTTAACCACTATATATAAAAAATAGATTTTTTTAAAAGTTTCTTTTCTTTAGCATAGGGAACTATACTCAATATCTTATAATAACCTTTAATGGAAAAAATATGAAAACAAATACATGCATGTACATGCAAGACTGGGACATTGTGCTGCATGCCAGAGACTGACATACTGTAACTGACTGTACTTCAATTAAAAAAAAAAAAATCATTGCTCTTGCTGTACTCCCAGGGCTAATCATCTCTCATTACTGCAATTTGCTGATTATATGATTGTGTAGTGAGGCTAAAAATGTACCCATTATTTCCTAGGTGTGCAAAAGAGTGGAGCTATTATTTTTCCTCTAACTGATCAAAATATTCTCACAAGCTTTTTATTCCCAGAGGTGGAGAGGGTGAAAGGGTGAGACCAATAATCACCACTTTCCTGTTCAAGATCCTGTGGGGCTTTTTTTTTTTTTCTTCATGAAACACATCTCTTCGGAGAGACTGTAGGATCAAATTCATTCTGATGGGGTTGTTCCTCTCCCTCAGAGGGTCTCCTCCCTCCTTCTCCTCCATGGCATGGCATCTCAGGGCAGGGGAAGCTCATGTAATGTCACGACAGCAGCAAGAGGAGTCCCGACTGGTGTTATGTCCTCACTGGTTTCTCACTAGTGTGGTTGGTTTGAATTGGTTTCTGTGTATCTGTTTTCTTTTTTTTTCCTTTTAAGTAAAATTAAAACAAAACGTGTGTATATATGGATGCCTTCCCTTTAAGCATGACACTGGCATCTCCTGCAGGGATCTGGAGGGCTAGACGACTGTCTCCTGCCTCGAGGTACCCCAGACTGGGTAGCCTCACTCTGGCTGCAGACCTCTGAGGGTCCACCATCTTCTCTGGTACCGCTGCCCCAGGTCACTTGGATAACCCTGAGTCTTCTGCATGGATGCAGAGACATTTCTCTCTCTCCTTGCTGCTCTCCACTCCCACCTCACCCCCCAGGCCATCCGGATGGAGCCGGGAAGCAGAGAAGCTGCAACTTCTATTCTCCCATAGCCTCTCTGGGGCCGCTTTTCTGCCCTCCCTGCCCGGCCTCCCCTTTGGCCAGGCAGCGAATCTAATTCAAAAGAAGAACCTCCAATTCTTTCTCTTGATGGCACCACACTAGAACTGAAAGCTCTCTACTCCTCCCCACAGGCCTCCATCTCTTCTCTTTTGTGGCCTCAGCCTTCACCTTTCTTCTGGAATTACTGGCAGAAGGAATTTATGGAACGAAGCCTGCTCGCTGATCAAGAAAAACACACGGAGAGGCGCTTTTCAGATAGCACGGCCTTTCGTCAGGCCGACGGAGGGCCCCAGAGCGCGCCTTCCCCTCCACGCTGGCCTTCCACGTGCGCTTGATCTCACGGCTCTCCTCCTGGGAGGAAATCTTCCTTTTTGTCAAAGTTCTCAAGGAACACATGCAGACCCTGAGGATCCTTTAAAAGTACAGGGCACTATGGGCATGTAATCGGACAAGTAAGGGATAGAATTAATATTTTAGAAGAGTTTATGTCCTGGAGACTGCCAGAAGATCTACATACATTTTCCAAATGAATGCAAGTAAAGGCAATCGCTCCATTAGGAATCTGGAAACGGAGATCCCAGAGTCTCAGGTCAATATGGGTATCTGCTTACTGATGTCCCACAGGCACTTCAAACCCCCAAATGTCTGCCCTTCACTGTCTAGCGGCAGCTCATTCCTCATCTCCATTTTAGCGAATGTCACCAACGTCCAACCAAATTCTAGGGTCAGAAAGTTGGTAATCATTCATCACCACTCCCTTCTACCTAAACAGATATCATCTTAAATCTTCTCTCACACTGACATATTTCTCCTCTTCATCTTCTTTCCACCATCTACTATGTCACTGACTTGGTTCAGATACTTATCAACTCTCATTTTGAATGTATAATAGAATCCTAATTGGCTTGTTCCATTTTACAGTTCACATACTACACAGCGATGTTCCTAACACTTCAATGTGATCGTATCATGTCCACACTTAAAATTCTTTAGTGGCCCTCCATGTTCTCCTTTATCAAGTCCAGCCCCCTTTTCAACCCTCACGGCCCCCTCCTTGCAGCCTCACCTTGACACATCTGGGTGTTTTGCACTTCTGGGCCTTTGTTCTTGTGTTCCCTTGGCTTAAAATGACCTTTACTTCTTTATCTGTCTCTGTCAGTCTACCTATCTGCCAAAAGGAATCCAAGAGTAAAGTCTTTCTGTTGCCCCTGTTAAGATCAACCCATCCTCCTTTGCACTTCTGCAAGATGATATGTCATAGGATGCTTTCTTCTTTGTGTGGCCATAGTTATCCAGTGATATTTGTATTTGTATCTCTTATGCCCAGAAAAGTCTCTGGTTCTTAGTTGGAACCAAGAGGTATTCAACATCCAGGTTGAAAGAGAGACAGAGAAGGAGAGAAAAAGAAAGAAGAGATCAAGGACAAATATAGAAAGTAATAGGAAAGGAAGGGGAGAGAAGGAGAGGGGGAAAAAGGTAGAAATGGAGGAAGATAGAGGGGAAAGTTGATGAAGAGGAAAGACAGGTAGATCCTAGAATTATGAGTCAAGATCGCCATGCCCACATTATGAGAATGCCACTCATTTGTTCTGAAAGTAAGATGAAGGCAAACATGGGATCCACAAAGCACAACTGAGATGTTATTGGACCCGGAACGCCTCCAGCTCACGTCTCTGGTTTTCCCACTTGAGTCAAACCGAGGCTTGCTGGGCCTCCTCTAAACAAAACATAGTAAGAGAGCAGCTGAAGTAAATGCGTTTTGTTCTATTACTGTTATTTTCAAGAGAGATGAGTCAAAATACCTGCTATCCACATCCAAGACCAGTTATCAGCCCCGGCAGCTTCCAGAAGGGCTGCCTGACCTCCTGGATTGCGATCTGGGTGTGTGCTGCACACTCTGACAGAGAAGGCTCCCTGCTTGACCCTGGGATTCATGGGCCAGGAGATGCAGGCAATGAGCAATTCAGAGGCCAGGCACCATCTGACAAGAGCTTAAACAGGAGCGTCTAAAGTCAGAGGCTATGGTAGAACCATGACTACAAGGAAGATGAAGTATGTGGACAGAGAAAGATAAGACTATTTATTTGGCTGATAGAATTAAATATTACTTGGTGGTACTAGAGCTGCTCTTGTGCTGTATCTGCCTTGTCTCTGCTGTTTCCCCTCCTTCGTATCAATAGCTACTCCTGGAGTAAACTTAGATCAGATAATGACATCGATAGTGATGACTGTGTCAACCAGAGCAACCCTAGCAGGCAGTGATGGGTACAGTACCTATCACGGGTCGAGTATTAAATCCCTTACACAGAATAGAGAATGCCGTGCTCAACATAATTTTTCAAGATGGGTATTATTAGGTCCATTTTATAGAAGAAGCAACCTGGAGGAGTTGAATCCATCTCTGTGCTCACAGTCTTGTTCAAGGTGACATAGTAGTAAAAATGTTAGGTTCAATCCCCCAGTGGGTTCCCATTCCCGAGGAGTGAGTTCCCATTATTCAGGAACGGCTCTGTGGGCCTCCTTGATCTGACCTCCAGCTGCTCCTCTCTTTCCTGACCATGCTCTGATTCCACCAGTGAGCAGCATTCGATTTTTCATTCACGCCTTGCTCTTAAGCGTCTTGTGGGCCTTTTTACTTGCCAGTCTCCTTGCCTGGAATATCTGTCTTCAGTCTCTTACGTGGCTGGAGCCTTCTATCTGGAACTCTGCTCGCCCGTCATCTCAGAGAGGCCTTTCTCGGCCGCTCAATCTGAAACAGTTCATGATAACCTGCCCACTCTTCTCTCGACCCAAATGGCAGATGTCATCCTCAGCTCCTGTGTTTTGAAATCGTATTCCAAACACGACTACAAATTGAAATCATATTACACTAGATGATGAGTTTGTTATAATCACTTGGTAAACAGAAGGAACAGGCATTACCTGCATTTTACTGATGAGGAAAGCGAATCTTAGAGGGAGGTCTTGGCAATGAATGTAGAAAATTAATAGACGTAGATCCACCGGCATGAGCTTGACATCGCACTGGGCACCTCTACCCCATCACCTCACAGTTTGTTAGTTCTAGCAAGGGCCTCAGACCAACGTGTAGCCATCATTCCACCCCACCTTCCACTATCACAACATTATAATTACATAAAATTTTAACTTTTCAAAATATCAGTCATCTTGGTTGGCTTATATACAGTCAGTAAATAAAGAAACTTACAATTAAGTATGTATGTGTACACACACACACACATATAAACCATTCCATTACTGCAGATAGTTAAGAATTAACCTTAATAAACTCTTTTTTTGTTTGTTTAAGGAAGTCTGCCCATGGATTTCTGCATAGTGTTAAACCTGATCTTTTTCTGCTACCTTTTGAAATCCCTTCTAGCTTTTGGATGCTTTGGTGGTAACCAAATTAGATTTTAGGATATCTTTCTCAGATTCATCATATATATGTATATGTGTGTGTGTGTGTGTGTGTGTGTGTGTGTGTGTATTTATGATGTAGATGGATCACAGGCTGGATTGAGAGTGACAGAACAGCAAAAAGGGAGAGAAAGATAAAAAGCCTAATTTATTTCTATGTTGTCTTGTTAGTTTCTCAGAGAGTTCTCCATTAACTTGATTTTAATTAAGCTTCCCTTAAGCCTAAGAGTTCTGGGAAGCTGAGTGTGGGTGCCGGGTGGGAAGATGCCAAGAACTCCCAGATCTAATTTTTAAAATTCTTCTTCATAGCAAACATTCATTCCAAAGATCTTATTGACAAGTGACCTGGATTAGCTGATAAGTCTCGGCTGTTCATTTGTGTTTGGTACTGACAAACATGTCTCTGTTGTGAGGAATGCTAAATTGTCACCTAGCCCCTGGGTCAGAGACGCAGGGTGACGCAAGGGAGAGAGGGCTGGACTGGGTGTCAGTGCTGGTCAGTTTCACTACTAACAACCTGTGTGACCTTGGGGGCACCGGTGCACTTTTCTGAATTTCACTTCCATCAGCTGTCAAGTGAATTTAAGTAGACCACGTTACAAAGAGCCCCTTCTGGAATTAGAGGTCTATACTTCCTGAGTTTTATTTAAAGTAGGAAAAAGCTTTATACTTCTCTTTAAACAAAACAAAATAAAAGTAAGATTTTTTGCAAACACACTGTTCTTCCTCCTGTCTGGAATATATTCCACCCTTAATTTTCTGGGTAATTTCTATTCAGCTCTCAAGGTTGACCTCAGAAAGCGTTTACTGACTGCCTCACGCTGCCCTAGTTGGCCCCACCTCCGTGCTCAGTTTGTCCTTCTATGTCTAATCTGGGACTGCCAGTTAATTGAGGTCATGGACCATGCCCTTCGTCATTCTTGTAACCCTGGTACCTTGTGCAGAATCGCCTATGTAATAGACAGACAAGTAATGCATGCAAATAAATGAATATAGGAATAAATGAATGCTAGCTAGAAAGAATAAGGAAAAAAAACAATGAAGTCTTATATTTTCATAATACTTTACATTTTACACATTGTGAAAAGTTTTTTTTTTTTTTTTTGGTCCCTTTTATGGATAAGAACAAGGAGGATCAGAGACTGTCTAAGTCACCCGAGATCAACGACCACATCCCAAGTAAGGACAACCTCAGTCATCTGGGGCAGGAGCTGCCCTTTTTCCCAACACCAGGCCACAGGCCATCTCCCACTGCCACTCTCAGCTTACTGGGCATCACAGGGATGCACAGGGAATGTAACTGCCAAGTGGAATATCAAATATCATTGGTCTTACACAAAAGGAAAAAAGGAGTACTGAGAGAGCTACTGGTCTGGCTGTGAAGAGCCAGGAAGATCAGTCTACATGGGAGGATGATGCAAAGTACCTGAAAACTTAAGCAATTACTCTGGTGACTATAATTACTGGAGATAAGCCAGGAATGTGATGGCTGCCACCAGGCAGCATATGGCTAAGTGCTGAATGTCTAGTAGGGGCACATGAATGTTTCTCTCCTTTTACAAATGCTTCCTTAGATGGCCAGGGCAGGGTCATGATATAGGGGCATTTGCAATGCCCTGCAAACTAAGAGCCTGGCAATGAGGATGATCTTGTGGAAAAAAAAAATTTACCTTCTTGTTCCCCTTATAAATGAAGTTCGAGGCAAAGGAATCAAGGTAAGAAATGACTTAAATCAAAATGGAAAAATCAGATATCTGTCTGATGCTATATGTGAAATAATCACATTTATTAATTAACATAATTTGGTGTTTTGCGAGGCACTGGACTACCTAATCGTTCACTCAGTCCATCCTTTATCCTGTTTTATTTTAATCCACATTACTGAACATCTATTATGTGCAGCCTTGGCAAGGGCTGGGGCTTTCTGCATTCATAAGACCTAGTATCCCTTAGAGGAAGGTCAGCAAGACCATGATTTAATGAGCCCGATTAGATGCTCTGAGCTGTGCTCAGCATTTCACGCATGGTATTTCATTTAAAGAATAATCACACTAAGCCCATGAGGCAAGTTTTGTTGTACCGGTTTTGGAGATGGGGAAACTGGGGCTTAGAGAGCTTAAAAGAGTTGCCTAATGAGCTATCAGTTAATGGTAGATTCAGGCTGGGAATCCAGGTCTTTTAGACTGCGAGTCTTTTTGCCAACTCACAGGTTATATACCAAGCAACTGCAATCCTGTTAAAACACAGATTCCAACTCAGTGTACCTGATACAGAGCCCAAGGTTCTGCTTTTCTAACCAGCTGCCAGGTGCTGCCTATGCTTCTGCTCCATGGACCACACTCCTGGCAGCAAGGGTTTAGAGACCAGCCTGTCCAACCAGAACCCATTTCCCTCTCTTCCTTCCCAAGCAGGGCCTAAATTTCACCCACATCTCCCCTCTGCCCATTACAGGCCATGTGACTCAAGAGACTCTAGACTCTAACGCCAGCTCCAGGCTACCTCTTGATCCTGCTGTGTCTAATGTGGTAGCCACTAGCTCTTTAAATCAATTAACAAATAATTAATAAATTAATTTAAATTAATTAAAATAAAACCTTTATGTTCTCATTTGTGCCTGTAGGCTTCAAATGTGTAACAGCCACACGTGGCCAGTCTCTATTGCTCAACTGCTCTATTGCCCAATAAAAAAAATACAGTGCTTCCTCACTGTGGAAAGTTCTGATGCCACAGTGTTGAGCGTCTAGATCAATCATGGTAATTTCACCCTCACTATGTCAGAATCCCATTTTTAAAACATGACATTCCCCTAGCAACTGCTGTGGGCGCACACAGGTATAGTTCTGCTAAACTGTCCCAATCTGATTGAAGGATAAGACTATAGTCCTTGAAAAAGCAAAGTGGTTCTTCTTTCCTTCCAGGTGTGCTAAATTAAACAAGGAAATGTGTAAAAAAACTGAAAAGAGGCTTAAGAGCAATCCCACTTCTGGGCATTGATCCAGAGGGAACTCTAATTGGAAAATATACCTGCACCCCAATGTTCATAGCAGCACCATATACAAAAGCCAAGACATGGAAGCAACCTAAATGTCTACTGACAGATGACTGGATAAAGAAATTGTGGTATATATATACAATGGAGTATTACTCAGCCATAAAAAAGAAGAAAATAATGCCATTTGCAGCAACACGGATGGACCTAGAGATCATCAGTGAAATAAGTTAGAAAGAGAAAGAAAAATACCATATGATATCACTTACATGTGGAATCTAAAAAAAAAGACAAATGAACTTATTTACAAAACAGAGACAGACTCACAGACATGGAA